>NC_045426.1:692416919-693063586 GCF_902635505.1 Sarcophilus harrisii
GTCCAGTTTTAAACTGGGACAGGATACCACAAATTTGCTGTTTATTATGCCGAAGAGTTTGGCATTCGGCGATCCTGGCTTAAAAGGAAACACATGACCGGGTAACAAATAAGAAGGCACCTACTCTTTTGGCCGAGGTTTTCCATGTAAAACTTCTGACCACAATTAGCAAGGAGACAGAGAGGACTGTGAGAATTATGGATCAAGTTTTCTTTCTTTCTTTTTCTCAGCTTTCATGCTATTCTTTTATTTTCTTTTAAGGAGCTGAGAGGCACAGCATAAAAATCACAGGGGCCCCAGCCTTTGCCAGAGTTTGTTCAGGTGATCGCTGCAAAATCCCCAAAGCTCTCTGGGAAGGTTAGTTTCCCCATATGTTATAGGACATATGCCTGACTGTATAATTCTAATTAGCCCCCCTTCCCCATTGCCTGTTGAACTCTTTTCTTTCTCTCTGATTACAAACATGTGAGTAAAATATCTTTGATCAGTTTCTCTCATTGATGTGGGAATACATTTCTACAGCTCAAGTATATGCAGTTAGGCCTCTTATAGACCTAGGGGGCAAGATTCCGGACACAGAGGGAGACGGACAGACTTTTGACGATAAACACACGCTAGGAGCTCCCATAGGAGACAGTAAGCCCAAAGTTACTCACTCTGAACGCAAAGAAGAGAAAATAACAATCAGTTCATTTCAGAAAAGAGGCAGCTGAGTGCTCTCTGTACCACAAGTTAAAAACAAACAAGCAAATTACTTCTACTCTTTAAAGCTCGGTGTAAAATAATGTCCAGAGTGGTACATCGGGAGTGTCTACACACACAGACACAAAGACAGAACATTTTTTTTTCTAAGTAAGAATGCATGCACGTGTGTGAGAACGGCAGGTAATCTTAGGATTTCCTGAAGTTCACTCTGTAAAGTTAGCAGTAGTCTATCGCAGCACATAATTCCAGATGAGGCAAGTTTTTCCGGAGGCAGCTGCAAGCACACAGGCTCACAAGATCTTTTTTTTTTTTTTTTTTTTGGGGGGGGAGCACCACTAATAACCCAAAAGAAAAGAAAACACCCCAAAGACCCAAGCTCAGAAGTCAGAACTTCAGCCGCTTACCTTCCGGATTTGGTGATCACCATCTCAGTCCCTCTTTTATGGAACTGTTCCCAAAGCTCCTTCGCTTCTAGGTGGACTTTGGGGTCGTCTTCGACTTCCTCCTCGGGTTCCAGCGTTTTCAGAGGCCTCAGATGAGCAGCCGCCTGGTGACCCAGGGAGGAGAAGGGGATGCCGGTCTCTGCGGCCCCGACTAATTGATCCATAATGGGCTTGGCCAGAGCCCCCGGCAGCGAGAGCGCCGCAGCCCCGTTGGGAGGCAGGGTGAGAGCCGGGAAGAAGGGAGGCTGGTGTCCCAGCACGGCGCTCATGCCGAAGTCCGGAGCCCGGTGAGGTAAGAAAGGGTGGTAAGCCATGCTTGTCCCAGGGATGACCGGCTCTCTCATGGGGAGGCTCAGCCGCCGCGCTGCTGTCTGGGATCGGGGCTCCGGCTGCTGCACTCGAGTCCTCACTAAGGTGGCCCCCTGCTTTTTTTAACAGTACATCGTTAAAAGAGAGAACCTCACGGGAACTCAGAAAACACTTCCTTTGGATGATGGGGCCGAGAGAGATGTGATAGATTCAGTCTGTATTTTGTAAAGGAGGAGTGGGGAATTGCTTTCTAAAAACTTCCAAGCTCAGGATTCGGAGGCATAATCACTCATGGCGATGGGCACCCTTGGGTCCTGTTTTTCCACTGCTCCTGGCACGTCCTTCCCGGCAGCCTTCACCGAGAAGCAAGAGCAGATAGTCCCTGGGATTTCTGGCTTTCTCCCCGGCCAACCCGAGTACTGCTTTCTCGGCTCTCGGCTCTCGAATCGCTGCGCTCTGAGTTCCGGGAATCTTGGGTTCCCGGGCCCAGTCTTTCTCGATTGAAGATGGGACTGGAACTCCTTGGGCAAATGCTGTAATTTTGCTTTTCTTCCTTTTTTTTTCCTTCCCTTCTTTCTTCTCCTAGTTCTTCAATTCGACTTAATCTCTGCTCCGAGACAGAGAAAGCGAGCGAGGAAGGGAGGGGAAAATTGCAAACACACACAAACACACTCTCCCCCTTCCAAAAAAGAAAAGAAATTATTATTCTAACAACAAACAGCTTAGGACCCAAGTCGAGCTGCGAATGGGCTTCTGTTCTTCTCTCTCTCCCCCCCCCCTAAGCTTCGGATGAGGGCTCAGTTTCAATGAGCCTTCCCTGCGTTTCCCTCCCCCCAATCTCTCTGCTTCCTTGCAATAATGTGGATTTCAGTCCTAGCTAGGAAAGGTGAAGGAGGAGGGGAGGAGGGAGGAAGGAGGGGAGAGAGAAAAGGATAGGGAAGAAGAGAGAAAAAAAGGGTGGGGGGAGAGGGTGAGGGAGGGAGAGAAAGAGAAAGAGACGGAGACAGAAAGAGAGCGAGAGAGCTGTACGAGAGACACCCTCAGCCTCAAGAAATCCCAGTGAGTCTGCTCTCCTTGCGCCAGATCGTGCGGATGTGTTGTGAGCTGCGAGGAAGCTCAAGCTTTCTTGATTGGCTCTTTGACGCTTTCGGACCAATTGTGTAGCTCCATAGGCGTGGTTTTGACAGGTCGAGTGGAGGGGGATCGAGCCGAGTTATAAAAAGGTGTCGGAAACTGTAATGTTGTAGCGAAGCATCTCTACTACTCTCTGCCGTGTGAATATTGTCAACAGGATCAGAGAGGGAGGGCGGAGGGCGCAGGGCGCAGAGCCACTGGGGAGACAAAAACAGAGTCGCCTCTAGGTGGCTTATCCGAGGAGAAATCACCCGCAACCCCCTGAGCTCTCGCTTCCTCGCTGGCTTGTGTCCCCTTTCTCTCTTTTTCTCCCCTCTTTCTTTCTTTCTTTTCTTTTCTTTCTTTTTCTTTTCCTGTCTGAAATGTCTCAGTCATCCAGCCCAAGACAGAGGGAGGAGGAAGGGCCAGGGAAGCAAAAAGAAGGAAAGCTTAGGAGCCGGGGAAGGCAGGCAGGCAGGCAGGCAGGCAGACAGGCAGACAGGCGAGCAGGGAAGGACTTTGGCCGCCTGAGCCTTGTTTCCTCTCCTCGGCGGCTACCGCTCGCTCTTCCGACACTGGAGCCAGCCAGAACCGCCCCGCGTCTTACCTCCTTCTCCCTTCGCTCCAGGCAGCCCGGCGGGGGAGATCTGGCCCGCTCCGGGCTGCTAAGCTGGGCGGAGGTTACAGCGTTCGCCGCCGCCTCTCCCTACAATGGCAGGAAGGATGAGAAGGGCGAGGGGGAGCTGTGCCCGACCGGGAGGGAGGGAGGGAGGGAGGGAGAGAGGGAGGGACAGACCGAGCGCGGCGCGGCGCAGGGGCCGGGCTCAGGCTAGGAGAGGCTCCGGCGCCGGCTAGGGCTTCGGCTCCAGTCTTCCCCTCCGCTTGTTCATAGCTTTTTTTTTTTTTTTTTTTTCCACGTGCACCGCTCCGCGGGGGCAGCCGCACCCTCCGGAGCACAGCGTGGGCGCCTCGCCTGCGGGGCCCCGGAACGCTGGGAGTTGCTAGGACGGAGAAAGGCACCCACAGCTGCCGGCTCCGGCTCCCGGGCTACTCCCATTACAGAAGCCCGAGTTCTTCCATAGAGGCACACAAACGCGCGCGCGCGGACACAAATACACTCAAACACAAACATACTTTGCATCGACCACAGGATATACAATCCCGACAGTCGAAATTATTGTAGAAACACGTGTTCGGACCCCGAAATGTACAAGCAAAAGACTCGGTGTGATTTAAATACATTCATGAAGTCGTTCTGAAACCACGGAAGAGACTAAGTTTACAGATACAGTTTAAACTCTTGCGTGGACCCCAGAACGTGCAGCAGGGAAACAAAGTTGTTTAAACACATATATGAACTCGCGAACATAGAAAAGCGCTAGGTTGTTTAAGTCCATAAATGTTCCCTCTCCCTCTAATATACAACAAAACACAAAATCACTTCAATGCATGAACGAATCCCGAATAACAATACGGAGACAGGAAAAATAGATGCACGCATTGATCCACACACACAAATAAACGCACATAACACATATACGGACAGAGCTGCACCGCGTAGACATATTGTGCATTTTAAGTATTCCCTTTACTAGATATATATATATATATATTTAAAAATAAATCCCAAACTCAAACACGTGCCCACAATTATGTTAAAACACACCAGTTATACGGCGATCCCCCTGCATATAGGTAATTGTTTATAGGCTTTATATACTGCCCGGGGTAGGAAGAGAGCCTAATTCTGCTTTTTCTCAATGCAAGCGGATGGAGAGTTAGTGGGTA
Source organism: Sarcophilus harrisii (assembly GCF_902635505.1). Classification (NCBI taxonomy): domain Eukaryota; kingdom Metazoa; phylum Chordata; class Mammalia; order Dasyuromorphia; family Dasyuridae; genus Sarcophilus; species Sarcophilus harrisii. The sequence goes on from NC_045426.1 coordinate 692,421,278, forward strand.
CTGTCTGTGAGTGTGTATGGACTTTTCTGCCCTCAGTAGCTACTCCACTGCCCAAAGGGGAGCAGGCAGGGATTCAGGATAGAATCGGGGGCAGAAGGGGAAAAACCATCTCCGGAAAGGTGAAAGTGGCCAGGATCTGGGGAGTCCACCTTGCCGACCAGTCATCTTTATCCCTTGTACCTTCACTTGGTCCCCTGGGTCCCCATTGGCAAGGGCCTGAGCCTGCAAACTGAGGTGGGGTGTGTGGAGGGGGTGGAGGGAGAGGTGAGCGAGCTGGGGCTATCTAATCCAGGAATCACTCTCGTTATCTGCTCGGCCCCATGGTCTTTCTTCACCTGGGATTTATCAGGCCAGAAAATCAGGGGCGAATTTGTAAAGCAAACAGTGAAACGCCCCTGCCCCAGAGTCAGAGGTGACCGGTTCCCGGGAATCCGGCTTTACTCCAGGTAAGGTGGGGGCCTCGGGCCCTAGGGGGATGGGAGTAGGGGTTAAGGGAATGTGATGGAATTATCTAGCCTGGCGCCGAATGGGTTACTGTTTACTCCCCTCTCCCGCCTCTTTGAGCGCCTCCTGACCAGCACAGGGTCACCGAACTCTCCTCGGCCCTCGGGCCAGAGCCCGGGCTCCGGCTCGGGAGGGGAGGGAAAGTAGAGTCCCGAACGCAAAAGCTGGGGGGTGGGGTTGTAAAACTAATAAGTCAGAAGGTTGGGGGGGGGGGGAAGGGAGACAAGAGGCCTAGAATTAAAGAACGGAGAAAAGAAAAACCTTTATTTTTAATACATTCTCACACTCCCTGCTTCCTAGAAGGCTTTAAATGAACTTTTGTGGAATTAAGTGCTTTTTGTCTGGTTTAGGAAAAGGGAAGGTGACAAGGAGAGTGAGATGTACTGATTTATTAGGGGGAGGCTGAATGGAAGGGGGCTCGGTCTGGCCCCGACTAGGAGAGGGCAAGAAAGCTGAAGGGATCCAAGGCGGAAGCAAGCAATCTACTCTTAGGCTTTCTATACCGTAGACACCCCCTTTCCTTAATGAGGGGGGAAGGGAAGACACTACTTCTCCAGCAGCGGAAGAAAATGCAATTCCATTGTGGGCTAAATGCGCGGAGATAGGAGCGGAACATCTGAGGCGATTTTTTTTTTTTTTTTTTTACCAGTGTCTTTTTGACGCACATGGCTAAGAGAGCTTGGCGCCAGCGCTGAGAATTCCCTATGGTCGTCAATGTCTCCTCCACTAAACCTAGGCCCATCTCTCTCTCTCTCTCTCTCTCTCTCTCTCTCTCTCTCTCTCTCTCTCTCTCTCTCTCGTTCGCTCTGTATGTGTGTGTATGTTTCTGTCTCAGGGATGTGGGGTTTAGAGAAAGAAAAGAAAAAAAACCCCTCAAAACTGGAACTTGGAATATTTTTCAGCAGTTCTCAAGACACTGGTTAAGACAGTGCTTTCGGGAGCTTCTGAAAGGGCAGCTAACTTGTGTGTGACTTCGGGTTCTAGAATCTCCACCTTTCCCCATCTGTTACCAGCTCTTGTAATGAATATAATTAATCGAGGCCGGTTTCAGGATGTTTTCAGGTGGCCACGACAGTTGTGACCTCTTTTACAGAGCAGGCGATTTGGGCGCTTCCTGACTCTCTCCTGGTCTATTTTTCCAAGCCCGGCTCTGCTCGGTTGTTCTTGCCCTCTTTCAAGTGCATCCCCCAAGTGCACGCGATCTTTCTCTCCCCTACCCCCCAGTCCCCGACCGGCCACAGAGATCTACTGGAAAACGAACTTGACGACCGCAAGCTGGCTCTCTCTCCCTCTTGCTCTCCACCCTCTCTGCCCCCCTGCTTCCCAACTGAGGGAGAGAGAGAGAGAGAGAGAGAGAGAGAGAGAGAGAGAGAGAGAGAGAGACTCGTTCTACAACCAGATCGCTGGGCCTTCCGTTCATTGCCAGGGATTGCGGGGTTTGAGGAGTGGGGGAGGGGGGCTTGAATTGATACATTTCCTTCAGAGAGCTGAGAGCTGAGCGTTCTCTGATGAATAGATAGTTTAGGGCTCTCCCTAAAAACAGTAATGACCAGATCTGTTTCGAACCATTATCTCCTCTCTTTAGGCTGAGAATCTGGGCTTGTTCCAGTCCCCAGGGTCCTTCCCTTCCCCATCCCTGCCGCCCCTCCTGGCTCTAAAGGAGGGGGGAAAGTTTGCGGATTATGATTTTTAAAATGTCGCCGTCTTGCTAATGGCCTACAAACTTCCGCCAATTACGATTGACCTCCCAGACTGGGCCCCTGGAGACTCGTATTATACCGGGAGGCCGCACTAATCGGAGATCAAAAGCTGGAAGGTGCGAACTCCCTTTGTCTCTCCCCGGCCGCCTAGCCCCCCTCCCCGAGTGTGATAAATCCAGCCTGGCGCCGACTGCGCAAGGGATGATTAATTTGCGAGCAAACAAAGAGGAACCGGTGGCCACCACGCCGGGGCCCCGAGTTAAACATTGGCCAACAGCTCCCAGCTGCTCCTAGTCCGCGGGGCCGCCGCGCTGGAAGGAGCTAGGACCCGAGCGTCCCTCCACTCCCTCTCTCGGTTGAGGCTGCCTGCCTGGCTTCAGGGGAGAACTTGGGCCCGCTCCCTCTCCGCTACAGGCTCTCTCCTTCTTTGCCCCTCGTCGCCCTCTTCTCCCTTCCTTTACTTTTTCGCTTTCTCCCAGCCTTTTTCCAGTCTCCAGCCCCCGCCCCCACTCTTTCCTCTAAAGTAAAACTGGAACTCTAAAGAAAGAGGCTTTGCTCTTCCGAAGACTGAGCAGTGGGCGCTGTCACCAGGGAGGAGATGAGATTTGATTCCCCAGAGGAAATTGGAACAGATAAAGTGAATTCCCCTAGACCCCGTGTCCCCAGGGCCCAAACTCAATCGGCTCGGTTGCTGCCTTTTAAAGTACTTGAAATCATCTTACTTTGGGGGGGGGAGGGGAGTGGGCGCAGGATTTTTTTTTTTTTTTTTTTTTTTTTTTTTTTGCAACGTTAAGTTCTGGGTTAGGCCCTGGTTCCCGTTTCCCCCGAATAAGCCTCGAGGGTTTGGAGTTGAGGACAAACGCGTATTGCGCGCGCAGGGTTACGGGAAGCACTGCAAAGCCCAAGTAAGACCGCTGTCCCCGGGACTAAGTGGACAGATGTGTACAGATGTATGGGCCTCATCTTCTAGGAGGTTGCCTTTTCTGGGAGCCTGAATGCGGTTCAAAATCTCTTTCTCGGCAGCTATGCCCGCCTCTAGCTTTAAAAGAGACAGGCCGACTCTTTTGTGGTCTAAGCGTGTTTATCTGAAAAAAAAAAATTAAGGGGAGGTGGTGGTGGGGTGGGCGGGCTCGTTTACTTTGGCAAGTTTGCTGTAAATATTCTCTTTAGCACGTGTGAGGTCTGGCTGTGGACTATTGCGCTCTTATTCCTACTTAAACTTTCACCCTCATTTGCCTGAGCGGTTCAATTGAGCCCAAGGTGTCACTACAAGGGAGCTGTGTTGACACAAGGCATCCTTGTTTCCCCGGCAGGGTCTTGGACTCTAATTAAGTAGGTTTCCCAGGACTTAGTCAATACCTTCGGACTATATAAACTTTTACTGGGGAGGGGAGGGGGGTGCAGTCCAGCCTGCAGCTTGGATTATTTAGAGATTGCCTGTTGTCTGAACCAACCCCCGACCTCTCCACCAACTCTTGACTCCCGCCCCTTCCTCACCTTCTGGCCTAGCTGTTTCTGAAATTGACAGGCAGTTGAAATCGACTAGGAGAAAGACCACAGCCTCACCCCTACTCTTGTTCTATTCCTGGGTGAGCTTCGGGTCTCTCGAGATGGGCATTTTGGCTTGTAAACGTAGGGGAAAGCAACGCGGGGGAGGAGGGGGACGCGATAGGGATGGGGTGGAGGGGTGCGCAATTGACTTTTCTCTTCTCTCGTCCTTCCACGGGGACCCGGTCGCATTTCGGTTCCACTCTTTACGGAGCGGTTTGTCCCCTCCAATTATCTCAGACTGAATCCCCAGAATCACCACTGCTCAGAACAAGCTGAGCGGAACCCCGAGAGCCAAAGAGTGCATTTGCTCGCTTCTTCAGCCTTCTAACCCCTGACTTTCCACCCACCACCGGCTCTCTGAAGCTCCTCTTTGGGGCAGGAAAAGGGACCAGTTTTGTTTTGATCAAACATCTCTCTTCTACATGGCTGAAGTGTCAGTAACGATAGGCACATAATTTGATTGTGTTCGTTAGTTTTTTCTCATTTTTTTTTCTTTACCCTTCCCTTCCTTTCTCTTTTTGTACTGCCCCCGTGGCCCCCCGCTCTCTTTCTCCTCTTTTCTTTTTTTTATAAACAACAGAACAGAACGCCTCGTTTCTCCCTCTTCGGAGGCTACACTCGAGGATTAAGACAACCTTCCTGTTTCCACATCTTGGGATCTTGCATTTATGTCTCTCTCTATTTTCTGGTTACCCGCGACTGGGGGCCTCTTTTACCCATAATTTTACCTTTTGCGCCTTAGGTTTGGCCAATCTATGAGGACCAGATTTCTCGGTTTTTTAAAAGCTCATCTCAAATCTTGTGAACTGGGATGGGGGGCAAAAGGAAACAGACCCGACTGAGGCCATCAGATCCTCCAGACTTACTGCTGGCTCTCGAGCCTTAAGTTAGAAAGCTCTAAGCTCTAGGTTCCCTTCATACCTTGAGGAGGAACCAGCCAGACTGCTGCTTTCACAAGAACTTTCATTCACATGTCCTTTGACAGGTCTCTGAATTATTGATCAGGAAAATTTAATGCAATAATTTGAATTCATGTGTGTATGTGTGTATGCAGACTGTCCAAATTGTCTAGCTGGGGGCCCAATATTTCGGGTCATAAAGACTTGCTTTGGCGCCACTGGATTCTCTGTTCCCAAAGCATCGCAGACCATACGCAGAATCCCGTTTATCAACGCCTCCTTTTAATGTAAATACTTTTTTGGCAAGAGTGAAATAAAAAAAAGTCATCCTAACTATTCTTATTATCATTTTTCTTTTGTCTGAAGCCACTACCTCAGAGCTGGCAAATTTGTAAGAAGATAATGATTTATTTAGATAAGTTGAAGGAGATAGGAAGAGGGGGTTGGGGGGCGCTGTCGTTTTAAACATCTGTGAGGGATTTTTCTTTTTCTCTCCCTCTGGAAGAGGGACTAAATGTGGTTTCCTACTTGTATGGAGGTATATATTTTGAGTATTCCCTTTCTGCAGATATCGCAATCACCTAAAAAAAAAAAAAAAAAAAAAGATAATATAACCTAAGGAATAAATTGAAACGTATGTATATGAGAACATGCATAAATATCATTGTACTGTGTTGTAATACATATTATTGTATAGTATCTCTATATAAAATATTATTGTATTATGCTATAATATGTAATATATTACTGATGACTTGTGAAATAAATATGCATCGTGAAGTGTTTCTTTTTAATATCTATATACTCTTCATAGATTGAATTAAGCAAAAGTGAGTGGCAAAAGGCTAAATTTCTCATCAATCAGATATGACCAGAAAATACTTCCTTTCAAAACAAATTAAAATACCTTCCCCTCTTTTCAACACTGATTTTGCCCAGAACGAAGGTTGACGCCCTTTGGGGGGAGATTTCACCCAAGATTTGGACTCTAATCTTGTTGAGAAAGACAGGATGGAATTGGGGGTGGGGGTGGGAATTAGGGACAGCGGTTAAAGAGCAACAGCCTGGCGTCCTAGAGGTAATTCTGGAACCCCTCGGAAAGGAAGTCACCCAGCGTAGGTGTCCTAATCAGGAGCCTCATCCACCAGACAGCTGATTTCAATGGTTGGATGGGGCGCCAAGTTTGTTGGACCCCTGCGAGGTGGGGCATCCATCTAACCCCACATGTCGGTTTCCAGTCCCCATAGACAAAAGGTGAGAGAGGCAAAAGCAGAATTGGCGAAAACCAGAGACTCACTTTTCCATTCAACAAATGGTTATAAGTGTCCGGAATCGTGGAAGGGAATAGAGTTGTGCTATGCTCCCAATTTCTCGTTTTTAATTATAATCATCAAATGAGAAAAGGAAAAAAGAAAAGAAACAGAAAGAGAGGAACGAGCAAAATAGACAAACATGCCCGAGAATTTCGGGTATCTTCTCTCTGGGAGGGATTGACAAAAATGTGTAAAGGAGAAGGTATGGTGAATTGGTCTGGAGCTGTTGTCAATAGACAAATGACAGGCAAGAGAGAAACAGGCTTCCTGAGTTCTGGTGAACTAACCATTCTCATGGAGCTCTGGACACGTTTTCTCAATTTGAACATACTATCTATTTCTGTTTTTCTTACTGGGTTTCAATTAAAAAGACTGGCTGCTTTGTACTGAAGAGCAGGAGAAAAATGAGGAAGGACAGTGAGGGCAGAAGTTGGGGTTCCCCTTCTTTTTTTTCCTTCTTGTCTCAATCCTTCCAACTCTGCCAGTATCTGGATTTGTCAATGTCATTTTCTGATGTTTCACTAAAGTAGACTAAATAAGGCTGAGGGTAATAGCTTCAGGTTTACAATGCTGTTTTCATGGTAACAGACCTGGGATGTGGGGAGTGTGGGTGTTACTTCCATTTAATACTTTGACAAACTGAGGTTCAGAAATAAAGTGATTTTTTTTTTCCTAATGTCAACAGCTTCCGAGAGGCCGAACCTGGGTTCAAACTCAGGATCTTGGCTAGAGAGTTTTCCAGGAAAAAGGCAAAAGGAAAGGAGGGGAGAGAGAAAGGAAGGAGATGGCAAAAATAAAGGGGGCTCTGTGGTCTGCCCCATATTAAATGAAAGAGAGGCACTCCGGTTGCCTAATTGGAGTGGGTAAGACAGATCAATCAATCAATCAACATCCATCTATTAATTGCTCCACATTGTCTAGGAACTAAGTCTACGAAAAGAAAAATGAGGCAAGTGGAATTGAAGGATCTTATACACCATGAGATAGAAAGCCCATACACACATATAGGTGTATATGAAATGGAAACAGCATAAATACAAAATGGAGAGGGGGTGCACGGGAACATCAGGAAAGGTTCTTGCAGGAAGTGGTGTTTAACATGAGTCTAGAGAGAAGCTGGGAATTCTAAAAGGCTTCGAATTTTCTCGCTATTTTCAAAATTGAAACTTTCTCTTTCTCACCCCAGGGAAAACACAACCTTCTTTTGATCTATATTCAGTATTTTCCAAGACATCCATTCTGTTATTATCCTGCTTTGACTCTCTCAGTCTCTCTGTATGTCTCGAAATCTGTCTCTGGTTTCTCCTTGACTTCTCAATTCTGTCTCTGTCTCTCCACCACTGCCCACCCCCCACCTCCTGACTTTCCTCAGACCACCCCCCTCCCACTGTCTGAGTCTCAATGATTAGATCCATAAGAGTCTGTCGCTTAGCTCCAGCCTCGACTCCTCTGCTAAGTGTTCCCTATGTCTTTCTGAGCCATCGATTTAAATCATCAACTCCCCCCCCCCACACACACACACCCTTCTGTGCTTTCTTTCCATCCTCACTCTTTCTGAAGTCTAAAAAGTTCACTCCAATTCACTCTCCAACTCAATGGATGGTCCTACAGGGCCAAGGTTCTGGCTAGGTTTTCACAGGCACAATTATCTGGAATTAATGGGGGTGGGCATGATAGGGAGAATATTCTTTGCTTTGAATTTCTGGATTATTATGACTGTGTAGACACAGCCTTCTGATTCAAGGAAACATTATCAAATCCCTAGACAAGGCAAAGACCCTAAACACTTTTGATTGACTCCTATGAACCAATCCCTCCATCCGGCAGCATCAGCCCATACCCCACTCCTAATCCGGAGTGTGTTGTATCTATGCCCCATTTGCCAGTTGCATTTGGAAATGTTTAACCGTGGGATGCTTGGGAAAAGAGAAAAATACCAGCTACATAATCCTTCCCCTTTTCAATCTTAGCTTTATCCATAGGGCCAGGGGAAAATAGGATCAGATGAGATGAGAAAAATAATCTGTTTTATCAGAAAATGATCCAAAAGAAAAGATTTGAAAGAAAACTGAGAAAAAAAAAACCTTAAAGGGCTGCTTTAAAAAAAAAAAATCTATGAATGGATGGGGAAGTTTTTAGATTTCTTAGTGAGGAATGGTATACTTAGCTTTTTGGAGGATATCTAGGCCTTTGGGGGGGGGGGGAATTCCTGGGGGGAAAAAAAAAAACTACTTCTAGCTAATCTTAATCTGGGAAGGAGGACTTGGGGAAGAGAGCTTGAATCCCACCATGGGGGAAATGGAAGAGAAGGGGGATTTACAAGACTCTTAGCTTAGATCTATCCCCATCCAACAAATGTCAAAACTAGCTGAGATGAATGAAACTAGAAAAGTGGGCTTGGGCTCTGAGACTCATCTGCCTGGTTTGTGTTTAGATTCAAAGGAAAAACTAACCAAGAAATTCTAGTTAGTGAAACTAACTCTCCACCTACTGACGTGGTCACAAAGTTGGGCCAGTCCTATCTCCCCACACATTGCCCCTAATACCCATTCAGTCCTGCATTCCCCAGCTGGATCCCTGGAGTATTTTTCTTTGTCCAGTTTCCTAGTCTTATCCCAGGATTACATTGGGAACTTATTGAGTTTTATTAATAATGCTAATAGCACATTTCATTTGGGAATTCCACCAACCATTATTTCTTCTGGGAATAGAAGAGATGTCAATCTGATGAGAGATGTCATTCTAACCTCAGCTCCTTCCTTGCATGAGATTAATTTCTTTAGGAGTAAGAACCAGGTAGCCATAATATTGTCAGTTTTTTTCTTCAGAGCAGGAAGTAAGGAAATCTTTCTGCCTCTTTCCCCGTTAATTGGAATGTGCCGTGAGAGTGAGCAAATCCAAAAGACTGTTAAAGGGCTGTTACAACTCCCTGTTGTAATTTTAGGGAAATTAATCCCAAAGGGAGAAACAGATAAACACAGAGACCCAGACGCACACACCGCAGAAATCAGGATCCACATAAGGAAGATATGACAGAAGGGCTGAGGGCAAGACAGAATCAAAGAGAGACATGCAGGGGGAAACAGCTGATGAAGAAGATAGAGAGATGGAGGGACAAAGAGACAGCTGAGAAACAAAGAGGCACAGACCAAGGGAGGCTCACAGAGCCGAACAATCAGACATCCACTGAGACTCAGAGAGGGGCACAGATAAACAGTGATAAACAGACAGATGGAGACATGGAGAGGCAAACAGTGACTCTCAGGGCAGACAATGTCAAAGGGAGACTTAGCTACTTGGGGGAGGAGGGAGAGAAGGAGAGAGAGAAGAGGGAGGGAGAGGAAAAAGAAGAAAGGGGGACAGAAATGGAGGAGACAAGAGAAAAAGAAAAGAGGGCAAGAATTTGAGAAGAAAAATGAGATAAAGAGAAGAAACAGAAAGGTGAGAGAAGAAATAAGAAGGAGAGAGAAAAAAGGAAAAAAGAGGAAAGAGGGAGAGGGAGAGGGAGAGGGAAAGAGAGAGAGAGAGAGAGAGAGAGAGAGAGAGAGAGAGAGAGAGAATGTTTCCTTTCCAGTAAATTCTGTAAATAGGGCAGTTTCCCATAATCAAGTGAAGAGGAACATAAGCTCGCTAGGAAGGGGGGACAGAGGTATCCAGTAAAGAGATCGAGAAAACAAGGTGGGGAGAGAGAGATTTTGACCAAGCCCAAGCCATCTCCCTTGGTTTCTAACTTCTTTTCTTATGGTAGAGTCAGAAAGGAGTTTTATTTGCCTTTTAGGGTCTAGTTGAAGGAAATTATTTTCAGAAATGTCTGATGGAAGTGAAATTTCCCCTTTTGGGTACCTGGCGCACGGGCAGCCCATTAGTGTGCCTCTAGTAATTACCCATAGACTGCTCAGCCGGGCTTCAGTACTCCAGGCAGGTTAGGGCCTCTCCTCCAACCGGTGCAGCAGGGGTGCAAGGGAGACTTATTAAACCCAGATGAGCAGGACTTGGGGCCATAAGGAAAAGATTTACAATTGAGTCAACTGGGGCAAAATATAGTCATCCCAACATTGCAGGTGTAAATAATGTGTCAGTCCCTGCCCCTCCTCCAAAACTTCTTTACTATGGCTATAGTTCTTTGGAGAAAAGAAAAAATAAGGGGAGGCATGGGATTTTTTTTTTTTTATTAGACAAGGTAAATTATGATGTTATACTCACTTTTAGGTCTGTGCAATGAGTATTAGGTCTGTGTATTCATGAGTGTCATGAATAATCTGAACTAACTTTTGTTTTTCATTTTTTCCTATTTGTGTCCTAAACTGCTAGAACCCAGAAAAAGGGAGGGATTTGGGGGCAGGGGGAGTTGAGGTACTCTGGATCTCTTCCATGGCAGGTGAAGGGAACTGAAAATTAAATTAAAGATCTCAAGGACAAAGGGTTAGGACAGTGGGGGGAGGGCAGATAGAGAAGGGGTAAGAAGCTCACTGAGCTTATTATCCCTGGATGACATTGATAGACCACAGCCATCAAGCCTAGCTACCCAGTCATATTTTCCATACTGACAAAAATCTTTAATTCAAGGAGGGAACCAAATTGGAGCTGTCAAAAGTGCCACTGCCCCATTGCCTTAGCTGAAAGTTTTTGGTTTTGTTTTGGTTTTTTGCACTGAGGCAATTGGGGCTAAGTGACTTGCTCAGGGTCACACAGCCAGGAAGTATTAAGTGTCTGAGGTCACATTTGAACTCAGGTCCTCCTGACTTCAGGGCTGGTGCTCTACCCACTACACCAACTAGCTGCCCCTGAAAAGTTTTGTCAGGGATAGAATGCCTGGAAATTGATGTGTCATCTGTCAATCAATAAGCATTTATCATGCACCAACTGTGTACAAGGCACAGATGATATGGGATACAAAGAAAAATAATGAAACAATTCCTATTCTTAGAGAGCTTCTCTTCTCTCCTTTCTCCTCCTTTCCTCTCCTGTCCATCATTCTTTTTGTCTTCGTGTCTTTCTGTCTCTTTCATCTTTTTTCTCTCTGCTTTTACTCTGCTCTCCTCTTTAATCATAGAGAATATATATAGCTACATTTCAGTAGTGTGTGTGTGTGTGTGTGTGTGTGTGTGTGTGTGAGACTCTTAATCTTGTTTTTTTTTTTTTTTCCTTTGATTTCATCAGGAAATACCTTCCACCAATGCCTACCAGAAGGTAATTTATAGTCTTAGAGGCCTGGGGCACTGAGAGATCAAGTGACTTAAGTAGAGTCACAAAGCCAGTATATATAAGAAGCAGAATTTGAACCCCATGTCTTCCTGATTCCCAAACTAGCCCTCTGGTCACTATATACATTCATCCATTACACCTTTTCTTGTATGGGCTGTGTATCCATTTGGGAGTCATAGGCACCTAAGGGATGGTTCAAATGGGAACGGAAAAATTCGTAACAACCACACCCCATGTCAGTGACAATCTGGTCAGCATGGCTTTTATGAAGTTTATCACTGAGTGCTGTCCCTCTCCCCCCTCTCATCTCCATATCAATGAAGATGATTTATTATAAATGATCGGTTATCTGGAGAAGATGCTGATCCTTTCAGCATTTTTACTCTTGCAGTAAAGTAATCCTTCCAATAATATATATAATGTGTGTGTATGTGTGTACATAGGCACTTGTCCAGATTATCCAGAGATAACATTTCACACTATAAAGAATGGTATGTTATATGCCCTATTTCAGTATGCATACATGGTAAACCACCCTGGCTGCCAGCTGAAGTTGACAAATACAATGACTATAGATGTCAACATGACACTTGGTGGGGGGAGGGATATAAAGTCTATGGGACCTTCTAATCGGTTTCTGGTTGTATCTAAGGCACTTGCCCTATAAGTGGTCATAGGGAGATAAGTAGATGGAAAGGATGAAAGTATTTAGATAGACAGCAACAAATGTTTGCAATCAGTTGAAGTAATAGTTTGATGTTGATCTTATCCTATAGAACATAGGCTTATATATTTAAAGCTTTTGAGGTCATGTAGTCCAGGACTCAAGATAGGTGGCACATTGAATAGAGTGCTGAGCTTGAAGTCAGGAAAACATTTTCCTGAGTTCAAATCTGGCCTCAGACACTAATTGTGTGACCCTGAGCAAACCACTTAAACCAGTTTGCTCCAATTCCCTTCAATAAAATGGGCTTGAAAAAAAATGACACACCTCTCCGATATCTGTTGAGAAAACCCCAAAAGATCACAAGGAATTCCCTTGGACTGAAAAGTGACTCAGTAACAAGTCCAACTCTCTAATTTTGCAGATGAGGAAACAGGCTCAAAGAGTTTGACTTGTCTATAACAATGTGTTTTCCATAGGTTTCCAGTCCAAGTGTTCAATGACTCCATTCACCAAATCCAATTTTTGTTCTGGCCAGGGTCTTCCCTTGCCAGATTACTTTTTGACTAGGTAAAAGAAGCCATTCTCTCCCTCTTTCTAACAGCTTTAATCACTGATTGCCATTGCCTCAGCTAAATTGAGACCTCCTACTGCATTCATGGCCATCTCCGGTCATCCCAATCAATGTCCTGCTCCTGGATTCAGATGGGCCCAGGAGGAGATAGTGAGTCGGGTGACTTTGCACAGCCCTCCCTCACTTAAATCCACTTCACTTGCATGTCATGGCATCATCTCACTGCTGTCATGGTCATCTTCCAGAACGAAGGACAAATGACTATTGTATGCAAGGTCTCATACAAGTCCTATCGCAATGGTGAATGGACTAGGTTGGGAGCTAGAAGGCTGGAGAAATAGATATTTTAAACTTATTTGCAAAAGGTTGTTTCAAGTATCTCAATACCCAACTTTCTATAGTGTAGTTCACTGGAGAAAATGATGACCTTGAAGTTATGGGACCTGTAATAGATACTTAGCTCTGAATCTATAACTTTATCCCAGTGGAAAGATCATAGAATCTCTTGTTGCTGTTGGGAGTGGGGTTGCATGGGAGATTCCATCCTCTCCCTTCCACCTTTTAACCTCTTCAGATGCACTTTCTAGAGTGGATTTCAATGGGGAAAATTATGACCTTTAAGTTATGGGACCTGTAGTAGATACTTGGCTCTGGATCTATATAATCTCACCGGATTGGAAAGATCATAGAGTCTTTTGTTGTTGTTGGGAGTGGATTCTGCCTGGGAGATTCCATCCTCTCCCTTCCCCCTCTTAGCTTCTTCAGATGCACTTTCTCGAGTGGATTTCAGTGGGAAAAATAATGACCTTGAAGTTATGAGATCTATATTAACTACTTGGCTCTGGATCTATAACTTTACTTCAGCGGAAAGATCATGGAATCTTTTGTTGTTGTTGGGAGTGGGATCTGCATGGGGAGATTCCATCCTCTCCCTTCCCCCTTTTAGCATCTTCAGCTGCACTTCCAACCGGAGTAAACCTTGGCTGTGACTTCGCTCTTAACCAGGTTGCTCTTTTCCCTTCTCTAACCGCTGGATGGCGCTCGAGAGAGACTTCACCCCGAGGCTCTAGACGAGTCTGTTTGTCTTACCTGCGAGGCTCTCCGCGCGGGCTAAACGCTGGGCTGCCGGGGAGCAGCTCTGAGATTGAGCAGGGCTCGGGCGAGGTTGGGGTAGAGGCGGTGCCGAAGATTGGGGAGGGAAGCCCACGGAGAAAGGGAAAAGAAGGAAAGGAAATAGCCAAGCTGCTCAGCCTGAGACGGCTTGGCTCTTTCGGGGGACAAAGGGGTTCGGGGAAATGTTGGAAAGAAGCGGAGAACCAGAGGGACCTTTGGAAGAGCCAGAACCCCAGATTCGTAGGTCAGGCCCGTCCCACAGGAGCGGCTAGGTCTTAAATTCCTCTGGCTCAAGCAGGGAGAATAAAGGACGGGCCGAATCTTTCCATTACCTCCCCCCTCCTCCCCCCAACACACAAAGGCTGATGGGCCCCTTAACCCGGCAAATCAGAGCGGTGGACTTGAAGGCTTGGGTTTACGTGGGGTGAAGGCGTGCACTGTGTCCAGGAACTTTGGAGAGAGGATGCGGTTCTGGGGAGAAGTCTCGGATTCTAGATGGGCTGGAGTACCATTCTGCCCTCCTTGGGAAACTGAGGGCCTCTCCTTCTTTCTCGCTTAAGGGACTGCCCTGGGCGATTGAATGAGCCTGAGCGGTTCCTGGGGATGCTTCCTTTAGGAGGGGATCCTGTTTAATCGTCACTTTGCCAAATGTCAAGTAAAACATAATGGAATTCTCTCCATTTCCCTCTCCGCCCCCACCCCCCAAATAAAACAAAACAACCCAAAGGTGACACGTTGTACTGGGAAAGGAGTAAATGGAGAGACGGTGCTTGGAGCTTTTCCTGCCGTCTCAAGATGAGGAGAGAAGGGAACTGAAAGCAATCGGGGGAGTTGTCCTCTTTCCCCAAGGATCTCGTGCCCCCAGAACGAGAGCTAGAGCTCAGTGGCTCCAAGGGACGAGATCCGGGTCCCGGCCAGGCCATGAACAGCTTAGTCTGGTTAGTATGCTCTCCCTCCAATCCAGATCCGGCAGCGTGATCTTTAGAGGTAGCCAGCGCTTGGCAATTCACCCAAATGGGAGCTTCGACTGCAATTCTCCCGAGAGAGAGAGGGAGAGAGCGGTGGCTGTGGCGACTCTTCTATTGAGAGCATGGGGACATATTAACTGAAAGGAAGTGTCCTCAATTGGCACGAGTTGGAGCGGTCTCCCGGCCCAACTCTCTCTCGGATCTTAAAAGGGCAAAGCGCCTTTCCGGGTGCCTCCTCCCAGGAGGCCCAAAGCAGCTCCTCGGTACCCGGAGCTGAGGACAGAAGGAGAGTCTTCATTTTTCCAAAATTAGATTTGATGCCTTTGGATAAATCTGTTCCCCTATCTCCTGGAAGCTTGGCCCTTTTCTTTGGAAAACAAACAAACAAACAAACAAAAAGACACTTAGTCGCAGAGGAGAAGGGGGGAGAGACTGTCTCCTCAGTCACGGGGGGGGCGGGGGGGGGCGGGGAATCGCTGTCGGTTTGTTAAATTATATTTAGCCTCATTGATTGGCTGCTTCTGATGGACAGTTCACCAGGAAGCTCGAATGGGTAACATGTCCAAGATTTCCTGGGCCCCTGCCCCTTCCCCTCTCCTCCTCCTCTCCATCCCCAGATTTCTGGTTTAGTTGACTTCTTGTTCTCATGGAGGAGATTTTGGAAACCAATTTTCCCCAGCCCCTTGCAGAGCTCTGGTCTTTCTTCTTTCCAACAAGGCCACAACGGAATATCTCTTAAAAGAAATCTTGATTTCTCTCCTTTCTGCTTATATTGCCTTTTCCCTCCTCTACATTTTATTTGATCGATGAAAGAGACAGTCTGGCCCATAATTAGGTCAATGAAATCGATGTTTATTCCTTGGATGGTTTGGGAATTAATAAATTTCCCTTTCATGTGCGGCAAGGTTCAATCTAACCTGCTATAGACTTCACTTCTCCACCCCCTTCCCCTCCAATGAATTTCGAAAGAAAAAAAAAAACACAGATTGAAAATGAAGTCCTTCTCTCTCCTCCTCCCCACGGAATCCTTACTTCGCACTGCACTTTAGCTTGGACCCCTTTCTTCTTTTCGCCCTTTCTCCCAGCTCTGGGGAGACTATTGCCCCCCCCCCCCAGACTACCAAATAATTTCCCTAGCATGTCAATCCACTCCCATTCCCATCCACACGGACACCTCCTCTTTGGGGGTAATGGCACTTAGAGAGTTTCAGAGCTGGAAGAGAGCTTGAAACACAGATGATCAAGAGCAGGGGAGAGTTTAGATCGTTGGCTGTCAGAGTCGTCGGAGAGCTTAGAACACAGAATGTTAGCGCTAAACAGGAAGCCCCTCAATGTAGGAACAGGTTGAGAGCTGGCAAGGGCCCCTTAGAACACGGAATGTAGTGGTGAGACGTGGAGTGTAAACTCCTGGAGAGCAGAGACTGTATTTGTCTTGGTATTTCCATTGTTCAGTACAGTGCTCGGCACTCAACATAAGCTTAAGAAATGCTTGTTGGATTGAATTGGGCATTAAAGAGCATCTAATCCAACTCTTGTGGAAACTGAGGTTGGAGGAGGACAGTAAATAAATTCAGGAAATTCTCTTTCAATTCTAAAAATTTAAAACTCTTAAAATCCTGTAGTTATCTTCCTCTGTTTTTCTGCCTCTGCATCTTTCTCTCTCTCTGTGTGTCTCTGCCTTTCTCTGTTTCTGTTTCCATCTCTGTCTCTGTCTCTGCCTTTCTCTGTTTCTGTTTCCGTCTCTGTCTCTGTCTCTCTCTCTCTCTCTCTCTCTCTCTCTCTCTCTCGCCCGAGAGTGTATTGGATGGGGGCAGGGAGACCCATGGAGCCAAGTCCTAATAAGATCAATAGAAAGAAGACGGTGAATTACGTTCACAAAGGTCCTGAGCCCCCTTTGACATAAACAGGCGAAGTAATTGGACAGTGGGAAAAAGAGAGAGGTGGATTCCAGTTAATTAGTCGAGAAACGAATGGAACTAAGCCGGGCTCTGAATGGTCCCCGCGTCGCTGTTTGTTATCGGGGATTTGGGCATCAGCTTTTGTGCTGCCCAAATTGGATGTGAGTTGCGCAGGGGCCGCGCCTGGTCGGCGAGGTGAGCTTGGCGGCCCCACGGCCAAGCCAGGCAGGCGAGCAGGGAGGCGGGGAGCCCGGCCAGGCCAGGCCGACCTCATTAGCTCTCGTGTGCTCCCATCTCGTCTGCCTGGGACCTAATAGGCCGTGGCACCCCGCGACCTCTGGGCGCCTGGGCTCTCACAGCGCGGCCCGGGAGAATCACCACACCCAGGGGCGTCTCTTTCTCGCCTCCCCAGGCGCTGGCTCCCTGGCGCCGCTGGCCAGCTTTGCGCGGCGGCTGGGCTGGCTAGCTCAGCTGGAGAAAGAGCGATTGGGCATCCGTATCAGGAACCCGCTTTCTAGGAGTCCTGAACGGACGGAGCACCTGGGATAGGCCCTTCCCTCCCCCATCCTTTTAACCAATCCCCGTTTACCAATGGTCCAGGTAATCTGGTCCACAGATTGGTGGTTATGGTAAGATACTAAGGAATTAATTAATCACAGGACACGATCTGTAGCCCCCCAACTCCCGATTTCCTAAGCGGTTCCAAGCCCTTCTTTCCCCACCTATCAGGGTGGTTCCATTTGTATTGTCCAGGGGAGCAGAGAAAGGCCTGCCTGAGGTCACACCGAGAATAAGTGTGGAGGGAGGGGGAGACACACCGAGAATAAGTGTGGAGGGAGGGGGAGAGGTCGGGAGGAAGGAGGGAGGGAGCTACGGATCGCCGTTTCACCGAACCTCAGAACCGGAAACAATCTCAGGGGGCCGGGGAGTTCGACCTATATCTATACAAGAATCTTGTCTACTTTGTGGCCTGACATGGGGTCATCCAGTCCCGGCCGTTTCCCGGATTCTAGGTATTGTCTCAGAGCCCAGTTCGCAGAAAAAGCCCGAGTGGAAGTCAACATTTTCCAGATAGATAGAGACAGAGATAAAGAGTCACAGATAGAGACGTAGATAGACTTAGAAATAGCTCTATAGACATAGATAGATGGATAGATAAGATATAGATCCACAGTCTATATGTGTAAACGTTATATAAATATGTATGTGCATATACATAGAAAGAGACAGGCAGAAACAGAGAGACAGCCCCCTCTGTCTAGACCGTAGGATCGGAGATTTGGGAGAAGTTTGAGGGAATCTTGAAAATAATCGTCCTGTTTCAGATAAGGAAACAGAGGCCCCGAGAGGCTGGGGTTTGTCCATTTCGCGCAACTAATAAGTGTCTGAGACAGGGACTTGAACCCAGTCTTCCTGACCTTGAATCTAGCGCTCCTCTGATCTCTTTTGTTTTCTTTTTCTCTTCTCTTTGCTTTTGTCCAGGTCTCTGTCTCTGTCCGTCTCCTTTTCTATTTATTTTCTTATTTCTCTGATTCAAGCACTCGACCAAGTCCTTGAGCTCCAAACTTTATAGTCCTTAGAAAGCGAAATTCTGAGGACTGAGACAATGGCCAAATTACTGGGATTATCCTCTCAATTCCCCGGTCCCCGGGGCCCAGTTCGGGGGTGCAGAACAGGGCTTGGGACTCGGGGGCTCACGGGTCTCCTCCCTCCCTCATCACATCAAATACAGGATAGGATGCGCTTTTGAATAAGGTAAGCGACGGGTGCTCACATAGTCCAAGTGAAGACAATTAGTGGGAGACGGGCGATGGCACACCCAAGGTTTTGCTTGACCCAGCTGAATGAAAAGGCCGGCGGGTGACTTGATTTCCCCCACTTAGCCAGCGTCTCTCGCTATGCCTTTGTTTCTAGGGTTCGCAGAGGATACCCGAAGAAGAAACTGACTCCCGGAGCTTGGAGTCCTTGGACTTGTCTCCGGTGCCTCCACGCTTGGGTTGCCCGGCCCCTTAGCGCTCCAGCCTCGTGAGTCTAGCCCGGAAATGGCCAATTGGTTTGCGGTCGGGTATTGGGCCTCAGCCCCGGAGGCTGGCGGGCACGCGAGCCCGCTGGTGGGCAGAGGGAATGTGCCCAGACTCCTGTGGCCGGCCCGAGCCACTGCTGCGCTTGCTGGAGCCCTAAGCCATCTAGCCCGGCTCCCTCCTTCTGCTCTTTGTCACTGTCCCGCCCTGTCTCTTTCAGGGGATGCCCCAGCCCGTGGCTGCTTGGCCAGAAAGCCCGTAGAGTGTGCCACGGCCTGGGAAAAATCCGTGCCTGCGGGCGCCGAGCTGTTGCTTCAGTTTCTTTCGCTGTCACAGTCCCCTCCGAAGGCCGAGGGACGCTACTAAGTAAACGCCTGTCCGCTTTGCACCCGCATCTTTTGCACTTTTAAGCTAGAGTATGTCGGCCTCCCCAAATCTGGGGCATCCCCGTCCGGGAAGAGGAAACCCGGATGAATGCTTCGGACCTGGCTCGGATCTCAGGATCACAGAGCCTCACAGAGTCAGAATAGGTAGGAATCTTAGCGGTCAGCTAGTTCGTTCGCCCTCTTTTCACAGAAGGGGAAATTGAGGCCCACAGACAGACCAAAATATCCCCCAAAGTCAGGCAGCTAATTCACTGCAAAGCTGAAACTCCAACGATCTTTCACTGTAGTACAAGCAGCTCGACATATCTGAAACTCACCTTTCCACCCTATCCTTCTTTCATCTTTCAGTTGTTCTTTCCTTCCCGTGGATAGGTTACTTTCCTCTGGGCCTTCTGTTCCTTCATCTGTGAAATGGTACACAGGAGACTTTTCACAGATGCTAAAAACTAAGCAGTTGAACTAAATGGTTGACTTCCTTCCAAATTTTTCCATTCTAGAAATTTAATCTAGACATCGAGGAAAGTGCCATATCCTTGATTCCTTTGTAAAAAGTGCTTGCCTTGTGTGACTGAGGAACTGACAGGATTGGCAGGTGTGAGGGTGTTTTTCTAGTTGATATGAATTTCTGTCGATCCCATTGAGTTTTTCTATCTCATTTTGGGTT
Organism: Sarcophilus harrisii; assembly: GCF_902635505.1. NCBI lineage: Eukaryota > Metazoa > Chordata > Mammalia > Dasyuromorphia > Dasyuridae > Sarcophilus > Sarcophilus harrisii. The sequence continues at coordinate 692,440,738 of NC_045426.1, forward strand.
TCTATATGTTGCAGGTTAGGGGGAGGGGGTTCTGAACAGAGGAAGTCGAGGACTAATAGATTTCAGTTTTTCTGATACTCATTCACTCTTGTTTCTTTTTCCTTTCCCCAAACAACCATTCAGGGAATGGACATGTAGAAATAGCTGTTGAAAAAAAAAATCCATCATTGGATCAGAATGGAGTTTCTAAAGCTAAAAGAGAATGGAAATTTGGGTCATCTTTGTGATCCTTCTGGGATCTCATCTCTACACATTATACATTAGTCATTGCCGATGGGTAGCGCTGGGGAAAAAAGGTCCTATTCTTCAGCTCAGGCTTCTTTATAGGTGTAATATGACTCCCTCCTCAACTTGTACGGCCTGACTGGGGAGACTGAGCACCCTCAGATCAATCCTTCCCACATCCCTGAATCATCATGATTAGGCCGAGTTCCCAGCAGAGAGGCAATTTGCCCTGGGGCATGAAGTTTGTGTAAAACCTCTTGTGATCTATAACAGGGCTTCTTAAACTTTCCACTCTTGATCCCTTTCAGTCCGAGAAATTTTTATGTGACCCCAGGTATGTAGAAATGTAAAATAGACATGCAAATCAAATTTTACTGATAATAAATCATAATTTTGCAGCCCCCAATTCAGTTAGGAGACCCTGTGTGAGGTTTTGACCCACAGTTTAAGAAGCTGGAGTTTATAAGATTGTGTATTGAGTGATAATCTTGTTATGTGTCTATCTGTATAGCCATGTGAAGATATGAGCAAAGGATGAGTCGTATGTTACCCACTGTAAACCTTAACCTAGGGAGGCATCATGGTACTGTGGGAAAGGGGCCAAACTTGAAGACACCTTTGGCATCCTACATGGTTGATCTTGGTCATGTCACTTGAATCTTTGGGCCTCAATTTCCTCATGACTAAAGGGATGTGGTTGGACTAGCTGACATTTATAATCCCTTTAACTTATGGATCGATTTTCTTCTTTTGTTAAGGTGATCTGCTCCATTATTATAATAAAGAGCCCATTTAAATAGTATGCTTAACTCCCCACCTCACCCCCAAAGTCACTGACAAATATTTTAGGCAGTTGATTGGTTAGAACACTGGACCTAACGTTAGGAAGCCTTAAGTTCCTATCCTGCCCCAGGTATTTATTTATTTTTACATTTTTTTCTGGTTATTCATGTACATTATTTTTTGAATGAATCATATTGGAAGAGAAAAGTCAGAACACAAAAGAAAAACCACTAGAGGAAAAAAAAAACAGCAAAAGGAAAGAAAAACTGAATGTAGCATGTGTTTGTTTATTTACATTCAGTCTCCATAGTTCTCTCTCTGAATGCACATAGTGTTTTCTATCTAAAGTTTATTGGGATTGCCCTGGATCACTTAACCTCTGAGAAGAATCATGTCTTTCATAGTTGATCATCGCACAATCTTGCTGTTACTGTGTACAATGTATTTCTGGTTCTGCTTGTCTCGCTCAGCATCAATTTCATGTAAATCTTCCCAGACCTTTCTAGACAAAAGAGGCAAGATACTCAGTGTCTCTCGTTTTTTCCCTTACAGAATTCAATCAAGCAAATGTATGCAGGGCCAAGAGATGGGCTGAAATGCTGTAAGGAAGCTGGAGCTTGACAGAGGAAGAAGATTGATCAAAAGGTCTACTGTGGTTCAAAGCAGGACTTGCTGGAGCTGGAGTCTGGGGATGGGAAGCCTCATCTTCCCTAAGAAAAAGCTATAGCTATAGAGGGCTGGAAGAATCCAGTGATTGGAGCAAAAAATAAAACTGGGACTTGTCAATTTTCTAGAGTTACGAGCCACCTATGGATGTACACAATTCAAGTGAGCTTTGTAGAATCCCTTCAAATCTCATCTTAGAACGCAATGCCTTTCCAAATTGCCTCTCCTCCCAACCCATTCCAGAAGGAAAAACAACTTCAAGTGAGCTCTGGGTCTTTTCTAAGCTGCTTTCTCTACTTTCCAAACCACAAGGCATTAGTGAGAGAACAGGATAGCAGACCTCAACCTCCCCCATTGTCTCTCTGGCCTATTTCCAATAATTCAAGGTATCATCAAGTGTTCTAAACTCAATCTATGGAAAAGGGAAATTGAAGGAAGAGAAAGAGAGGAAGGGAAAGAGAGAAGAAAATGAAAAATGAGAAGAAAGTATGGAGGGAGGGGAAGAAGAAAACAAGGATAACAGGGGGAAAAGGAAAGAAAAGAGTTAAAAAAAACAAAGGAGAGGGGAAATAAATAAGAAAGATTAAGGAAAATAAGGTCGAAATGGGGCCAGCCAGTAAGTAGCCAGCTGCTCAGTTGCCTCTGTGTATCTCCCAAGTCTCATTACTTAACATGCTTCCAAAGTTATCTATCTCCCTATTAATGTATCCATTAAATCATGCTCTAGTCTTTCCAAGTAACCAATTCCCAAAGTGGACTCCACCCCCCCAACCCCCAGGAATATGGTTTCACTATGATAGCGATTGTCTAATACCAACAACTTAGGAGTTAAGTTATCATTCATTAGAGCTTTCCAACAGTCATCTCTGTCCTCTCCCTCCCCCATCCCTTATAGAATATGAGTCCAAGATGAAACCCAGTGAAGAAAGATCTTTGTAAAAGGATTTCCATCCCTCCATTCTTCCCTCCCCTTCCCTTCCTTATCCTTCATCATCTTCCCATCACCATTTCTCTAATAATCATGGAGCCAATCAGTAGGCAGGGGAGGGAGTCAGCAAGAAAGATTTCCCTCCTGGGAGTCCTGATCCCTTCCTTTTTGATCAGGTGGGCATATGAGCCTCCTGGGGGAGGAGAGAGATAAATTTAAGGCAAAATGGAAGGAAACTTCCATGATTTTCCTGGGGGAAAGATCTACTTTTATTTTTTTTTTTCATATTGAGAGACAGATGTACGTTGAGAAAGAAGGCACAGGAATGGGGAGGCAACTTGAGAGGAGTAAGAATTAGTCAAGATCCAATCATTTATCCTACTAATGACTTGTAGTAAACCAGACTTTATTTCTGGGTCTTCTACTCTACCCCTTCTCACCTGCTATCTGCTAGGAAGGATATTTTTTTAAAGGAGCTATTTAAATGATAGCCAATAGATGGATCTCTCTCCCCCACCTCCTCCCAGCTGAAACTGGAGTGATTCATGTTTATTTTTCTTTCACAAACAGCTGATGGAGTTTGCCTTAAGGTGCACAAAACCCCCCCAAAAACAAATAAACAAAAAACCCAACCCAATCTTAAAAAAAAAAAAAAAAGCACCATGGGTCCAGGCAGATGTGTACCTGGGGACTGTGTGTTTAGGCCCCTTGGAGGTCTGGTCTGAGCTGTTTGCAAGGCTGTGTAATAAATGGGCCCAACTTCAGGTGAGGAGAGCTGGGAGGGTGGGGACAGGAATGCTGGACAGATTTACACCTGTCCGTACAGCTGCCATCAGCAATCCTTACAGCCTACAGAAATGACCCCTGGTGCCGGCCTGTCTGGGAAGCATCAGGTTCAGTTTTGCATCGAAAGCCCCAAGAGGGGGAGAGATTGATCGTCCTCTCCTCTTCCCCCCCATTCCCCCCTCCCCCATTGCTGACCAGCCAGAAGTCTAGCCCTGGCTCCCTCCCTCGTTCTCTCTGTCAGACAAATATCATAATTGACCTTTTGCGTCCCTCTGGTCCTTGCGTCTGCCCTCCAACTAATGAGGGCTTGTGCACAGGAGCAGAGTTCATGGCTGATGAGTATGGCGGGGTCCATCTCTCCAAATCGGTCTCCAGGATTCAGACCTCAGGCCCAAAAACAGTAGTGTATTTAGCATTCTCTAAGGGGAGAGATCTTCCTTCTCCCCCACCTCCCCCCACCCCAGTCCCCTAGACAGTTGAATGACTGATATTATCCAGATGCCTTAGGAATCTGGCTCCCAATCTTCCCTCGCCGGCTGCCCCAGTGTCTCTGCAGAAGGGTGGGAGGGGAGCGGGTGGGTTCCGTCTCTTCACAGAGGCCTGTTGCCACCTCTCAGGGCCTGCTGAAAGCCCCTCTCAGCCAGGCTCTTCAGGATGGGGTGCTCTGGAGCCAGAAACACTCAGAAAGGGATGTTTGACACTCTCAACACCCAGCCCTTTCTGTCCCAGAAAGTGGAGTGGGGCCTGTTACAAGTTATTTACTACAGGCAAGGCAGATGGGTCCCCAATCAGTGCTAAGTGTGGGTTGACTCGGGGGCAGGGTGGTCTGGATTTTTGTTAGAGTGGAGAGGAGGCCTGACTTTGTTGTCTCAATTTTTGGTGGAATCCTAGTGTGTAGCTTTGATTAAATCCATATATCTCTCTGGGCCTCAGCTTTCCTCATCTGTAAAATGAGGGGGTATACAGCAGCAGATGAGCTCTAAAGTCCCTTCTAGCTCAAGATCTATGAGCCTGTGGAGTTTTTAAGACCCTGATTTTTGTTACAGGTATCCTGGGTTGCAGCCTCAGCTCTGCCATTTAACTACTACTTTAACCTTGAACAAGTTCCTTGCCAAAGAAGCCAGGAAGGAGGTAAGGTCACAGCAGTTTTTGGCTACTGTGGGAGGATGAGGATGGATGGATTGGTAGAGTGAAAATGACTGGAAGAGCAGCAGAGGTTGAAATCCAATCTTAGAGAATACCTACCATGGACAATTCAATTCAATTCACATTTATTAAGCTCCCACTATATGCCAGGCACCATATTAAGTTTTGAGGGTGCCTAGACTGGGAAGGACTTCTATCCCTTCTTTTTTTTTTTTTTTTCCTTTAATTCCTTAAACATTAAAAAAAAAAAGTTTTATTTTAATTTATGGAATAAAATAAACATTTCCATAATATAATACAATAAAAAGATGATTGCACATGAAACTACAATTCTATTATATACAACTTGCTGTTCCTTTTGAATATGTAATAAAGTATTTTTGTAAATTTCATTTTTTCTCCTTGTCATTTTTTTCTTACCCTGTTCCACCCTAGATAGTTATCATTAGACACACATATATATAGATAAATGCATATATACACATATAAACATATATTTATACACACACATATAATTGTTTTATACATACTTCTACTTAGTTTTTTTCTTGATGCAACATTAATTAAATGTCTACTGTATGCACTGTGCTTAGTCCTTGGTATAAAAAAAGAAGCCAAAGAGTCAGTGCCCTCATGGATCTTTACATTCTAATAGGGAGAAAATATATAAACAAATACATCAGAAGTAAGCTTTCTACAGATATATAGGAAATAGAGGGAAGTCACTGGAATTAAGAGGGATTGGGAAAGGCTTCTCGTCATCCTCTTTTCTGTACAAAGATGGAGAACTAAGGGGATGGGACACTGCATTTAATGTTGGATGATTTCTGGATTTATTTTGCTAAAGTTAGTTGTAACAGAGAGAACTATTGGGAAATATGGGTGATGTAAAATGAAATTATCAATAAAAAGTGAAGGAAAAAAGAATAATGGAGCTTAGGGGCCTTTATTCTGAAATTCTGAGGTGACATCTGCCATCTTTCTGTGAATGGAGATAGCAGCCTAATTTTGGGGTCTGATGGAGGGAAAATCGCAATCTAAAATGGTAACTAGGGACTTACTTAAGTTAATACTTCCAACTTTCAAAACGGACTATATGACATTTGTAGATACACATATGTAGATATGATACATTATATGTAGATATGACATTATATATGTGAATGTAATATATGTAAATGTAATATAAACAGATGCATATATGTAGGTATTATCATATCTAGACATACAGATAATATATGTAGATAGAATATATTATACATATAATATATGTAGATAGAATATATTATTACATATAATATGTATAGATACAATATATGTTTAATATATGTAGATATAATATATAGAGAGAGATGAAATCATAAATTCAGAGTCAGAATAGACTTTAGAACTCGTCTTCTAATTTCTTTTTCTTTAAGGAAATCAGGGTCCCGGGACCTTACAGTTAATAAATATCTGAGGTTGCATTTGAATTCAGGTGCTCCTAACTCCAGGGCCAGTGCTCTATGTACTAAGTGCCTCTTCCAACTTCTAAGAGAATATAATTCTAAGAGATGAGCATTCACTCAATCATCGCCACATACCAAATATCTAGAGTGAATTTTGAATTCAGGTCTTCCTGACTTCATCCAATCTCACAAGTGCACTAAGATAAAGGCATGTTTCACAAAATTGTCTTTGCATCATCAGTGCTGAGCATAGCACTTGGTATCTACTGGGTGCTGAATAAATGCTTGTTGAATTGAATGGCATCCCATCATTTTACAGATGAAGAAATTGAAACCCAAACAGGCTAAGTGATTTGACCAAGCTTATACTACTTTTAAGTATCAAACAACCAATCGGAGAATCTTAAAGCATTTGTTAAGCACCTACTAAGAGTCAAGCCTACTATGTGTCAGACACTGGGCCAAAAGTTGAGGAAGCAGCAAAAAGAACCCTGTCCTCTTGAAAGTCATGTTTCATCAAGAATCTACCTGGAGGCAGGTACTCAAGATGTAAATATCGAAGCAGCACAGTCCCTACCTTCAAGTAACTCGCCATTCCATTTACTCTGTCTGTATGTTTACCTAATGTATTTACATGTTCCTTCTCCCATTAGAATATAAGCTCCCAAGGGACTTTTAACTTCTTTTAACCTCTGTGCCCCAGTCCATAGTAATCAACTAGTACAAAGCTTGTTGAATTGGTTGATGACTAAAAATAAATGAGACAAGAAGTCAGTTACATTGCAGACTTTTTTTTTCAAGTTAAAAAAAAAATTCCAAAGTCAATCATTTTAAATCCCCCCCTTTGAATCTTTCACGTAAAGACTCAGAACTAGTTGTGCATGAAACTATAAATTGCAGATTATGTATAATTTGTTTTTTTTTTGTTTTTTTTTAAAGAACAAAATAGTACCCTAAATACCCTAAATGTTCTGTTGGTTCTGGGCTTCGTTCTGATCTCTGTTTTCTGCTAGGTATTTTTTCCAGATTTGGTTGCTGTTGTTATGATTCATATACATAGGGAGCTGCAGCTTTAACTCCTCAATCTATTGTTGCTGAGTCTGCTTCCTTCAGTAGCCAAGAGACCTGAAGCTGCTTCCAGTGTTGGGGCCCGGGTGGGGAGAGAGTCAGGAGATGGGGGGAGGGTTCAGTGGGGTTGCAAAGATGAATAAATCCTGGGAACTTGAAAAGAGCTGCCCAAATCAAGAATCCTTCTGTGGGGAGGTAAGTCTTTCACCCTGTGTAAGGATATTAATTATTTATTTTACTATGGAGGAAGAAATTCTGGGCTTATTTCCTCTGGGAGAAGCCAGGAGATAGGAGGTACAATGAGAGGATTTGTTAGTTTAGTTATTGCCTTTTTATTAGCCTTTCCAAGAACTGTCTGTCTGTTGGGGAGAGAGCTGGATAACATGGCCAGGGATCTTAATGTCCCCATGTGGAAGCCAAGAGAGGTAGGGAGCAAGGGGAGGGCAGGTGAGGGAGGCAAAGCCCCAGTGGGGTTGGAGTTAGCAATTGTGGGCGGGACTGGTGAAAGGTTTGCTGGCCTCCAGAAGGTACGTGCCTCTCTGCAAGTCTGAGCTAATCTTGGAGATGAAGAAGGCAGTCTCTAGCCAACCTTGGTAAGTGGGGAAAGAGCTCCCTGCTGGGGGTTGGAGGCCCATCTTTGCCAGTGTCTTACCTGTGCGACCTGGAGGAGATACTGTAAAGTGGACATAATGATTGCTTCCCCTCTGGTCTGAAACATAAACTCTCCAGAGCAGGGATTGGGATTTTGTCTTAGTATAATGCTAAGCAATAGCAAGTATCTAATGAATGTTTGTTGACTGATTAAGAAAATGAGAATGTAAATTTCAGTTAGAATAGTGGAAAGATTATGTGTATGTGTGTGTGTGTATGTATGTGTATATATATATATATATATACATATAGGAAATTTTATATATCTATATGTGGTGTGTGTATGTATGTATATATATACATATATGAAATTTTATATATCTATGTGTGTGTGTGTGTATGGAATCAGAAGACCTGGGCCTGAATCTCTTTGTATGTATATAAAAATATAGTATGTGCCTAGATGTCTGCATGTTTCCCTAATTAGAATTTATGCTTGCTGAGTCAGATATTGCTTTTGCCTTTTTTTCATTATCTATCTATCCATCCATCTATCTATTTATCCTACCTATCCTGTCTATGTATGCATGTATGTATGTATGTATCTATCCATCTATAAAATAGTCTTTTAGGCAAGTGCACCTTTGGCATCTGAATAATGTGACCAGTCCAACAGATTTTTCCCATCTGCAATAGATTTCGGATGCTCGTCAGTTTAGTTCAAGAGAGGACCTCAGTATCTTCTGCCAGGTGATTTTTAGAATCTTCCCAAGACAATTTAAATAGAAGCGACTCCGTTTCTGGGCTTGGTACTGGTAGACTGTCCAGGTTTCATAATATACAACAATGAGGTCAGCACTATCTAATACATACCTCTTCTCTTCCACACTTTCCTTCAAAGCCTCTCATCCACTGATCTAGTTCTGGCAATACGAGTAAGTATCAACTTCATTGTCAAGGTGCACATCTCAGGAAAGCATACTGCCAAGGTAAACGAACTTATCCACAGCATTCAAAAGTTCTCCATTTGCTTCAATCGGTAGTTAAGAGATATACTTCAAGCTCTAATCATTGCAAATAGCAAGATGCTCAAGCCTTGATGCCTTTATGAAGGGAGTTGCCTTTTTGAAGTGAAGAATCAATTAATCAAAGGTATAAAAGAAGTGTGAGCAATGCCTTGGTTCCTCAATTGAATCCATTGCTTTATCAAAGGTATAAACTACATCGGTAGGCATTAAGTGCTGCTGATTTTTAGAAAACTTAGGTCTCCTAAAGGAAGAAGTACACAACCTATAATAGTGGGAATTGGATAGGATAATCTAAAAGGGTGGTCTGATTATTAAGGGTGGGAAGAAGAGAGGTATTAGCAGCTGAGAGGGTTTTGAAAAGCTTTTCTTTTCAAAGGTGGTGATGAGCTAAAATTCGAAGGTTAGGTATTCTAAGTGCAGTGATGAGAAGGGAGTGTAGTTGAGACAAGGGGTATATGAAAGCAGGAAATTAACTGTATAATGTATGTATGATAGAAAGAAAGAAAGCAGGAATGAAAGAAGGAAAATCAGCATTGTTCCAGGCACTTTGCTAAATTCTTTATAAATATTATCTCATAAAAATTGATTGAAATAATTAATAATTTCCACAAAACAGCCAGAAAGTAAATCATATAAATCATCAGCACTCCTATATATTACCAACAGGATCTTTCAGGAAGAGATAGTTCAAGATGCTCCATTTAAAATAACTCTAGATGATATAAAATATTTGGAAATATACCTACCAAAACAAACCCAGGAGCTATATGAACAAAACTATAAAAAAAGAAAAAACTTTGTATGCCAATAAAAATCAGATTTAAATAAATGAAGAAATGTTAATGGTTCATGGATAGGTAGGCCAATATAATAACATTGACAATTTTACCAAAAATTAATATATGTATTCAATGTCCTTCCAATTAAATTACCAAAACAAAACAAAACAAAACCCAAAAACTATTTTACAGGGCTAGAAAAATATAACAAAATTCATATGGAAGAATAAGAGATCAAGAATATCAAAGGAACTTATGGAAAAAAATGTAAAGGGAAAAGCTTAACCATTCCAGATCTTAAGCTTTATTATAAGGTAACAATTATTAAAACTATCTGGAACAGGCTAAGAAATAAAAAGACAGATAAAGTGGCACAGATAGCAATCTATAGCAGGAAATGAATATAGTGTAAAAATTTAAGTTTTAAGATTATTATTTTTTAATGTTGGGAACTAAAAAGCATTCTCAATGAAATTAGTCATAGACTGATATCTCACACTGTTTATCAAGATGAAGTCAAAGTGGATACATCCTAAATGTAAAGAGAGATAATACAAGAAAACGTGAAGAACATGAAACATATTACCTATAAGACTTATGGATAGATGATTAGTTTTTGAACAAATAAGACAAAGTGTTGTGAGATGTAAAATAAATAATTTGATTTTATTAAATTAAAAAGGTTTTATACAAATAAAAAAAATATATAGCCAAGATCAGAAGGCAAACAGAAAGCTGGGGGAATTTTTTTTTTTTATATATACAGTTCCTCATATAAAGGTATCATATCTCAAATATATTAAAAAAATTGTAAATCTATAAGAATGTGAGTCATTCCTCAATTAACAAATTGTCAAAGTATATGAACAGGTAGTTTTTCAATGAAGAAAATAAAACAGTTAATTGTCATATTAAAAAAAACTCTAATTCATTACTGATTAAAGAAATACAAATTAAAATAACCTTGAGATGTTATTTTACATATAACAAACTGGCTAAAATAATAGAAGAGGAAAGTGACAAATGTTGGAGGGGATGTAGAAAAATTGAGACAAATTCATTGTTGGTGATCTGTGAGTTGATCCAACCATTTTAGAGAGATATTTTAAATTGTATCCAGAGAATTATTAAATTGTCTATGTTCTTTGACCCAATAATACTACTGTTAGGTCTGTTTCCCAACATGATTAGGGAAAATGGAAAAGAACTGACATATTCTAAAATATTTATAGCAGTTCTTTTTGTGGTGGTAAAGAACTGGAAATTGTGAAGAAGACTCTTAATTGAGGAATGGTTAAAAGAATTGTGGTATATGTTCATGATAGAATATTACTCTGCTATAAGAAAGGATGAACTCAATGATTTTTTAAAAGCATAGAGAAACCTCTAGAAAATAATGAAGAGTGAGATGAGCAGAACCAAGAAAACACTGCATACAGTAACAGTGATATTGTTTTAATAATGCCTTTGAGCAAATCATTCTATTATAAATATCCAAATTAAACTCAACGATCCTATGGAGGAAAATACTGCTTGAATCTAGAAATGACCCCTCCAAAATCCTTAATCCAAATATAATTTCATTCAATCCTTTCAAAATCCCCAGAGTTTGTATAATAAAGAGTGAGTTGAATAGAACCAAGAAAACACTGCATATAGTAACAGAGATATTGTTTAATAATGCCTTTGAGCAAATCATTCTATTATAAATATCCAAATTTAGCTATGAGTCAATTGATTAAAATTGATTAAAGAAAAAAAAAAACATGGAAAGACTTGGATTTATGATGGAAGATATTGCCTGACTTCTGAGAAACAGATGAAAGGAGGAAATAATCATATTTTGGACTTAAACATGAAATATGAACATATATGTGTATATATATATATATATATATATATATATATATATATGGGTAAGAGTGAGGGAGGAGAAAAATAAAATATAGATTGCACAGCAGAAAACAAAAGAAAACTAACAAAGATAATAAATTCTATATGGGTTTTTTGAAAGGAAAATTCACCAATTCATATCAGTCTCATGGTTTGCTGTGTAAATGGCATCAAAAAAAAAACTTTTCTTATTTTGTATTTTAAAGGTAGTTAAAAAAAATGACCCCTCCAAAATCCTTAATCCAAATATAATTTCATTCAATCCTTTCAAAATCCCCAGAGTTTGTATTGTTATTCTCTACAGTTTATTCCTTGCTGAGGGAACTGGGACAGACAGAGGGAAAACGACCTGCCCAGGATCAACCAGCCTGGATTTGAATGCAGTTCTTCCTAACTTCAGGATAAGTGATTTAGCCACTGTACCACTTGCTATGTGCTCTTTACCTAGCAGGCAAGTGACATGTTCATACCTGTATTTCAGGAATATCACTTTGGCAGCTTTGTTGAGCATAGATTAGAGAGGGGAAAGTCTGGAGGCAGGGAAACCAATTAGGACATTGTGGCAATAGTCCAGGAGAGAGGTGTTGACAGTCTGAACTAGGGTGGTGCTGTGTAAGTGAAGAGAAGAGAATGGAAGCAAGAAAATTACTTGTATGGAGATCATTATCCATCCACTCCTCATTCTGTGTGACTCTAATCTTTATCCTCTAATACATTTTCCAGGGCAAGCCTTCCCAACATTCTAGGGGCTTTCCACTTTGTTCTTTGACACTGCTGAGATTCTAGTAGACCACATGGACATTGGTTATCCTTGGTTTTAGCCACAGGTGACTGAGTCATTTGCTATTCTGCCCATACCTTTCATTTATGGTATCCTGTACTTAGATTCTCTTGGGTAGTTCTTGGTAACATGTTTGAGCTTGTTCCTGCCCACCATATACTTCTCCATTGTCCTCTGGGTGACCTTCAACTTCAAGTCTTTGAAGACTCTAGACTTCCATGACTCATATACCATTACTGAAAGAATATTGTCAAAAAGAAAGATGTTTCAAAGAGAAGCTTTGGGTCATTAAAAGAACTGTGCAATTTTTCAAAGTCAATTCAGCTGACTCTGTTGAATTGACTGGGCTCAGTAAATGGTCCATATGCAGTATCTGTTCTAGATATGTACACTCATAGATGAGCTTTAAGTCTGAATGGTTGGAATCAATAACAATAACTGACATAGCAATGGATGAATTTTTCGTCCATTTAGTTTTTCATGTGTGGACAGTCAGTTAATAGCAAGTCAGTCAACAACATTTATGAAAAGACTAGTATGTGCCAGACACTACAGTAATCACTGAGAATACAAATACAAACAAAAAGGAAGATAATCCTTGATTTTAAGGAGCTTACATTTTAACCGGAGGAAAACTAAGCAAAAAAGGAAATTGAAATAGGGATGGGGTAAGGAAGGAGAAGGCAATATGGAGATTTGATAGAAGAACTCCCAAATACAGATATGGGAGCAATGAAACATGGCTAGCCTGAGCATCCTCCTGTAATGGAGGTTCTAGAAATCTAGAAATCTAATCAGAAGAGCAGAGGATACAATCAAATTGGATATTCCAAGTCTGGAGTGCTATGAGAAGCTGGGACATAGATTTCATCCAAGAGGCTCTGTGATATTCTGTAGTTTACAAGAATCAATCAGTTTGCAAATATTCATTAAGCTCTTACATTGTGTCACGTGTTATGCTAAACACTGGATGTGTTGTTGGAATTACTGTTGGACTAGATTAATCCCGAATTCAAATCCAACCCCAAGCCAATTCCTATAGATCTCTCTGTTTCAGTTTTCTTATCTGTAAGATGGGGCTAAAGATAGAGCCTATCTCAAGGGATTTTTGTGCTCACAAAAGGAGATATATGTAAAGTATTTTGTGAATTCGAAAGTGCTATATAAATGGTAGCTATTGTTATTATTCCAAAAAAAAAAAAAAATCCTTGCCCTTCACATTCCAGTAAGAAAAGAATGTAAATGGATTACCATCAGGTGTATTGTGAATGAAGCTCAGATGAGATAACATTTGTAAAGCATTTTACAAACTTTACAGAGAAAAATAAATGCCCGTTATTTGCTACATTATTATTGCCATTGTTGCTGCTATTGTGATTGTTGTTGCCATCATTATAAGCTACAATCACTAGGCCTCCATCTAGTGATGACTGTTTTCTAAACCTTCTACTCTGGTCCAGCTAAATCCTGTATAAGAGGGAAAACAAAAGAAAAGAAATGAAAAAAAAAAATACAGAAAAAAGTGGGAGAAACAAGAAACAGGAAAAGAGGGGAGAAACAATAAGAGAAAGAAAGGAAAGGAGAGGCAAAAAAGAAAAGAAAGGAAGACAGAAGGAAAGTAGGAAAGGAGGGAAGGAAAGGAAATAGGAAGGAAGATATCAAAATCAATCAATAATAAATGTGGATAGACATAGAGACACAGCTTAATCTTCATTATCAACACTTTCTTAAGCCTAGACAGTCAACCAAGCAATAAAAGAAGCTCTGATTTTAAATGATTACTGGTTTCTGAGGTATCATTGCTCACACTGAAAATTCAACTAGTGGTTCTCATAGTTGGTGAGATTTCCCTCTAGCACACATCCAGGATCTCCATCTACAAAAAATAGTGTATTGAAAACTTTGGGCAATCCTTTTTTATTTGAAGTTGTTACTATCTTTCATTCACAAGCTCCTTTATTGAAAGGCAGTGTAGAACATTGAACTTTATAGTGGATTTGAAACTTTTTTCTTACCTGTAAAATGGGCTGGAGAAGAAAATGACAAACCACTTTAGTATCTTTGGCAAGGAATCCCAAATGGGGTCACAAAGATTCCGACAGTATTGACCAATAAGACTTGGGAGAGCACTTTCTCCTCTCTGGGCCTCAGTTTGTTCATTTGTGAGAAGTAGTTGGACCAAGTTACTTCTAAAGTCTCTTCAACTTCTAAATATTTGATCATGTGCCCATATATCTCATTCTCCCATTCCCTACTTGACATGAAAAACCATGAGGCTGTCTCATAAAATTGGTTCTGTTTTTATATCTTTCAAGGAATCCTATATGATTTTGACAGAAGCTTAGATAACACCTTGTTGGAGGAGACTTTAAGAAGCATTTCATCCAACTGAATCGAATCATTTTTCTTTAATAGTTGACAAATAACAAGCCCTTGTATTTTTCATACCCTTGAAAAAAAAATTGGTCATTAATAATATTCTCTCGATCATTTTTTTTTTTTTATAACAATGAAGCCAGACTTTTTCCTCTCAAGACTTTGCTATCCTCTCTCTTTCCCCTCACATTCTTGAAAAACTGATTTCTGGGCATCCTCAATATTGCATTTTATCCAGTGTTTATGTATAATTGGTCTTTTTCAGGTTATCATTGCATCTTTATTTAAAAAAATAAATTCACATATTTAAAAAATTAAAGATATAATAATTTAAAAAATTAAACTTGAATTAATAAACCAATAAAATGGTTTATCTTGTTTTTTTTTTTTTTTTTCTCCTTATCTAGGTTCTTCCTGGTAGAACCTTTATTTTCTTTAGTGTTTTCATAAGGTCTACTTGCTAAAGTAGCACATTGGAACACTCTTTTTAAAAGATCCAAATGTGCTATCCCCTCTGGCATTATTGGAGTAATTGTATCAGAAAACTCAACAGATCTTTTCTATTTTTCATCTCTGTGTTGTTTTTGTTCTATTTTAAAATGTCAATTGGATAAATTGGCATACCTTTCTTGACAAGCTCCTGTAAATTTTTTTTCACTCTTCTTTCCCTTGCTATTTTATGAGGCAGTTCGTTAGCAAAGTGGAGTCAGGGAGTCCAGATTCAAATCCAGTTTCTCATACTCAATAGTTATGTGACTTTTGGAAAATCACTTAATCATTTTCTGCCTCATTTTCCTACATTGTAAAACAGAATTAACAATAAGATCTTCTTTCCCAAATTGTTGGGAGGATTAAATGAATTAATCCTTGTAAAGTGACTGGCACATAGTAGGTGTTTAATAAATGCTTAAGTAAATAAAAGGAAGGGAAAGAGAAGGAAACAAGAATTTATATGTTGTTTACTAAGTTCCAGGCACTATGCACTCTACAAATATCTCATTTGATCTTCTAAATAGTGTTAATTATAAAATTGTTTCACCAACCTCCTCAACAAAACTTTAAAAAATTATTTT
This sequence comes from Sarcophilus harrisii, assembly GCF_902635505.1. Taxonomy (NCBI): domain Eukaryota; kingdom Metazoa; phylum Chordata; class Mammalia; order Dasyuromorphia; family Dasyuridae; genus Sarcophilus; species Sarcophilus harrisii. The sequence continues at coordinate 692,456,309 of NC_045426.1, forward strand.
AAAATGCATATTATTAATGACTTTTGTCACCGTAATTCCTACCCAACTCCCCTTCAGATCGAACAATTAAACAAAAACATCTGGTAGAGAAAGTTGATGGGCAAGATTTAGAATATTCCATCCAACTTGTCCCTTATGAATCATTTTCTTATCTCTTGGATATCCTTTGTTCTTTCCCATTTCTCAAGAGTTCAATTTCCTTTCAATAACATTTTAATTTTTTTTCATTGTTGTATTCATTGGAGATATTGTTCTTTTGGTTCTTCTCATTATGGTGATTGATTTGTTGAACTTATTTAGGCAATACTTATTGTCTGTGGATTTTTGTTTCCGCATTTGTTATATCACCAACTTGTTTAAATAGATCAAACTAGAGTTGCTTCAACAATTTCATACCAATTTTTCTCTTTTCTTATTCATATAGTTTGGTACAGAAATTGATCTTTTATTTAACAAGTCAATGATTTGATTGTATACAGAAGTTGATAAAGAAACTGCTGGTGGGACCAACCAAATTGCATCTTATCTGATAAGGAAATGTTTTTTTTTTTTTTTTAATTTAATAGCCTTTTATTTACAGGATATATACATGGGTAACTTTACAGCATTAACAATTGCCAAACCTCCCGTTCCAATTTTTCACCTCTTACCCCCCCCCACCCCCTCCCCTAAATGGCAGGATGACCAGTAGATGTTAAATATATTAAAATATAACTTAGATACACAATAAGTATACATGACCAAAACATTATTTTGCTGTACAAAAAGAATCAGACTCTGAATTATTGTACAATTAGCTTGTGAAGGAAATCAAAAATGCAGGTGTACATAAATATAGGGATTGGGAATTCAATGTAATGGTTTTTAGTCATCTCCCAGAGTTCTTTTTCTGGGTATAGCTAGTTCTGATAAGGAAATGTAATAGAAACTAATGTAAATAACATTTTTGGGTGAAAAAAATCAGCTTCAGTTTTGTAAACTGAGGTAGTTTACAGAAACTTTCATTTTTGTTACAGAAAAACTCCCATTTTTTTTTAGATGAACTACTGTCATCTAAAAAAAAAAATGGGAGTTTTTAGTGGAATTGGGACTTAATGAGAATGCATGATGTGATCTTTCAGCTGAGAATGCTAATGCAACTTGGAGTTACATTAAGAAAGATCTAATTTTGGGGCAGCTAGTTAGTATAGTAGATAGAGAACCAACCCTGAAGTCAGGAGGACCAGAGTTCAAATCTGAACTCAGACACTTAACACTTCCTGTAATGCTATGTTCTCTTCTAAATATCACATTTTAGATAAGATATATTTTAAGTCAAGTCAGTATTTATTAGTACACATGCTAGGCATTTGTGCTAAGCACAGAAGATACAAAGAGAGACAAACAAACAAAAACAGTTCCTGAACTCAAGGAATTCACATTTTAAGGAAAGACAACATGCAAACAATATACCAACAAAAAATGTTGAGGATAAAATGGAAATTACACCACAGAAAAGACACTGAGATTAAGGAGCATTAGAAAAGTGTTTCTCTAGAAGGTGGGAATTTTGCTGAATTTTGAAGGAGGACACAAAGGTCAGGAGACCAAAATGAGAAAGGAAGAGAATTGAAGGAGTGGGAGGGACAACCAGTAATAGTGTCCAGATTTGGGGACAGTATCCATAATAGGGCAACAAGGATGCTAAAGGACTGCATGTCCATGTCATGTGTGAATGTTTACTTGGGAGAAGGGAAGAATTGGAATGAGAAGATATGATAATTTTTTGAAGTACTTGAAGGCTTGTCATATTGGTTTTAAAGTTGAATTCAGTATGAATTAAACTTGTTCTACTTTACTAAAGAAGGTAGATCTGGGAGTAATAAATAGATGGAAATTACAGGGGAGCAAATTTAGATTTGATTTGACTTTTCAGCAATCAGAGCAGTTCAAAAGTCCAAAAAAAGGGTTGCCCTTTTAAAGATAAAGTCCCTTCTGGAGGTCTTTATTCAAAAAGATTGGATAAGAACTTGCTAGATATATTGTGGAGGGAATTTTTCACTCTTTGGTTGAACTAGATGGCCAAAATGTTTGGGCCCTTTCAGCTCAGAACTCAGGATTCCATAGTTTACTGTCCTCCCTCTGTCCTTTTAGACAATCTTGATGATAAGATTCCTGAAGTCCCTTCTAGCATGAAATTCTCTAAATACATGATGTTATAACCTTAGTCATCAAAGTGATGGATAAAAATGTGAGTTTCAATTCCTTGTGGTCTGAAGACCACAATCTGATCCTTGGCTTATCCCTGTAAGTCTTTGAGAAATCATGCTACATACTGAAAAGGGCACTGATTTTAGCCTCAAAGGAACTTCAATCAAATTCTAGCTCAGCCATTTTGCACATAAATAGCTTCCAACGTTCCTTCAAGCTATTAGCATGTTTCTTTGGTTTTTCTTGACCTCATTCTCTCTATTTGTAAAATGAGAACCATAGGCAAAATAGCTAAAAATTATATTTTAAATAATCTAGACCAACATGTTCATTTTGCATTTTAGGAAACTGAGATCCTAGAGAGGTTAAGCAATTTTCCAGTGTCACACGTGTGGCAAGTATCAGAGATAGGATCTGGACCCACAACTATCCTGTTATGCTTCCTGCTTCCTATGCTTCCTGCCTCTTATATTTCTTGTGTGGAAAGCTCTATCTTCAATCTGGACAGCACAAAATGTGGATTATTAGAAACAGAGCTTAAACCTGTGATCTACTAAATGATGGCAATGGTTCATATGACTTCCAAGATCATGGGATCTTAAATCTAGATCTGGAAGGGACTTCTGAGGTCACCTTGTCCAATCTTCTCATTTTACAGATGAGGAAACTGAGGTGGTAAATTGAGTTGCTCAAAGCTACACAGGTCGTGAATGTCACAGGTAGAACTTTAATCCAGCTCCTGTGACTCATGAGCCAGTTCTCATCTCTTTATTACATTATCTTCCAGTTCCAAGATTCCATACTTGAAACTATGATTGAATTCAGCTAAATTCAAGAAGCATTTATTTATTTGATATAATAGCTTTTCATTTTTTCCAAAAACATACAAAAATAGTTTTCAACATTCACCTTTATAAAACCTTATATTCCAAAATTTTCTCCTTCTCTCCATTCCCCTCTCTCCCAGACAGCAAGCAATCTGATATAGGTTAAACACATGAAATTCTTCTAAACATATTGCCATATTCATCATTCTATGCAAGGAAAAAAAAATAGATCAAAAGGAAAAAAAAGGAAACTTTAAAAAGAAAGAAAAACAAGTCAACAAACAAACAACAACTACAACAAAGATGAAAATACTATGCTTAAATCGACATTCAGTCTCCACAGTTCTCTCTCTGGATGCAGATGGTATTTTCCATCCAAAGCCTATTGCAATTGATTGATCACTTCATTGTTGAAAAGAGCCAAGTCCATCACGGTCGATCATCACATAATCTTGTTGCTGTGTAGTGTTCTCTTGGTTCTATTCACAAGTATTTATTTAACATATACTAAGGTTCAGACTCTGGGGAATATAAAAGAAAAACCAAATAAATAAAAAGTCAAAAACACACAAATACCCAAAGGTGCCTTCACAGATTCTACATAAGTATTATTAGAAACTTTCTTTTTTCTTATTCAACTGAATGTGTATATTTTGTCTTGTGTTTAAATCCATATCAGAGAAGATTCACTTGAAGGCACCTTTCATTTTGATGGACCTCAAAGGTGTCCCAGGTGGTGCTTCATCACTCTGTCCTAGGGGCAAAATTAATTGCTAGTTCCATGGATGCATTGAGCTCCCATGGCCAGAGCTCTTTGGGTCTCATTCAGACTGGTCATTATCGAACCTCAGGAAATGAAAGTGTCACATGTTGATAACCTCCAATAGCAGCACTAACTTTTCTCTAAGGTCATGAGAATAGTCAGCCAGGATCTGGTGGCCATGTTCCCCAGAGGGGATTGCTTTTTGTCAGGTCTATCCTTTGCCAAATGCCTAGATGAATACTGAAAAAACCGGTCACATATCCAGATATTCAATCAACATGTAACTGACATTCTGGAGCAAAATCAAAGAATTCTATAATGTGTCTGATGATTATTGGGCACAAGGTGGACCCACTTTATGTCCTGAAATGTTATCTTATCTGTAGGATGTTCTTTTGTTACTAAATCAACAAAGGGAGGTTGGTTTACCCTCCCTGCTACCTGCCTCTGCCCATGTCAGCGAGGTTGGAAAGGACAGCCAAATAGCCTTTGATACTGAGCACGGTGCCAGTCCCAGAAGATTGGGCCATAGTCTTCAAAGACAGCCAGTGATCCTCAAGCACTAACTAGCCCGGAGACATTTCTGATCCTCTGAGTCATGCTCAAGCTGTGCTTGAGCTTGTGGATGAAGTTATTATGACCACATTCCCTCACATTTCAATAGTGCTCTCCAAAAGTGCTTATTTTTAAAAAGTCAATATCGATTCCTTTGTCACTTTCATCTTCTTAACTTCTCTCAGGTCCTTCAGGACTCAGCTTGAAGAAGTAGCTAGGTGGCACAGTGGACAGAGCATTGGAGGACCTGAGTTCAAATGTGATCTCAGACACTGACTGCTGTATCATTGAGTAAAAAAAAAAAAAAAAAAAGAGTTCCACTAAAATGACATTATTTTTAGGCCTTTCCTTCTCAAATCACCTTCCATTTATGCTCCAGTTTGTACATAATTTAATTAGAATGCTAATTCCTTGAGGGCAAGGACTTTTTGTCTTACCTTGTGTGTGTGTTTCCAGAGCTTAGTCCAGGACTTGGCAAATAGGAAATAATTAATAAATGTATTTTTATTCATTTATTCACTTATTCATTCAATCATAAAAGTTGAGACTCAAGCAGATACATAAGAAACAGCTTCTAATTCATTTACTGTTTCAAATAATTATTGCTTCCAAGAATTTCACACTAAAAACAGTGAGCATTTATCACTTTAAAGTTTACAAATGCTTGACATAATATCCCCTGAACCTCATCGGGTTATTGTCAAGCTCCAATGGGATGATGTTATGTAAAGCATCCTACAGACACCATTATTATGGTCTTCATCATTACAGCAGGGAATAGATATTATCATCCCCTTATAAAAGACCTCTCATTTTCTTTCCACCTCTAGCTCAATTTAAAGGGAGTCTTTTGGGGGTATTATTTTTTAATTTGTAAATTGAGGATTCTATGATGAAAGAAACTTCTTAATTCCAGGAGGCTTGGGAAGTGAGAGCTACAGGCAAGCATTATTGCTCAAGCTGTCACAGAATGACTTGAAGTGCAGTTTATCCTGAAGAAATTAGATGGAAAGACAATATAACAAGCATTTATTAGTTCTTTATGTGCCAGGCAATGTGCTAAATTCTGTCAACACAGATACAAGCAGGAAAAAAAATATAATATCCCTGCCCTTAAGGAATTTATTCTAAGCAATGATTGAACACAAAAAGGAAGTTGAAAATGGGAGGGGGAGGGTTGGAGATGGGGTAGTGTCAGGGCATAGTGTTTTAAGGTCTAAAAGAAAAGGCAGAGCCAGGAGGGGAATGAGGGTTGGTCAGCATGGGATCCCACCCAAAATGGAGACCCTAGAAGGAACTCACAAAAAAGAGCTTTCAAGCTAGAAAGATGTTCCAGGGGGAGAAGGTCTCAGGGGAAGATGATTTTTTGCAGGGAGAAAAGGCCCTCCAATTGCTGAAGGTAGCCATTCTTTAGATTGCATCTCAGTCATGCTGATGGTGGAGTTAAAACTGAGATTTTTAGGAGGCAAACTGTGGAAGGGAGAGAAGGGGAGTGAATAGGTGAAGGGAAGAAGAGCAGCAAGAGGCCTTAGGAGCCAGTTAATCCAACACTTTCTTTTTTCTTACAAAGGAGAAAACTGAATTTTGAGTGACATTTGAACCTGTCTGTTGGGCTCCCAATCCACTATAACATGTTGCTTCTCCCAGACATGGAAGAAAGATGAGAACAGGGGTAGATGTGGGAACTGCAAGGAAGAATAAATACTCTCTTGCCCATGTCTCCATTATAGAGGATAATGGAGAAATACCTATCCTGAGGTTATGGATTTTGGGAGTGGAGGAGAGCTGATGGCAAAGATAGAGGTATCAAAAAGAAAAGCTAATGGAATGACAAGGGAACCATTAAAAGTCCATAAATCAGGCAGGCTTAAAAGGTATTTAGTCAGGAATTCCAAGGAGAAATCATGGAGCTTAGCTCATGTAGCTGGGGGAAAAAAAAAAAAAAAAAAAAGCATCACTTAGAGGCTGTGGGAGAGGCAGGAGAAGTCAATCAGGATTTCCAGAAGAAGAGCTCTCGTTCATATGGAGAAGTACAAATGGATAAGGAAGGAGATCGATTTCAAGTCTTGGAGACTTTGGTAGGAGGATAGTAAGGTTAAGATGAGTAGGAGAATCAGCAACTTAGATCGTGGGCTGGAAGTATACTTCAAGGCAATCTAGTCCAATCATATCATTTCACAGAAGGAGAAATGGAGGCTTAAGTGATTTGCCCAACATCATAAAATTACTAATCGAGAGAGCTGAAATTGAAATCCAAGCATTCTTACTCCATCCTGCATGCTTGGAACAGCTGGGGGACGGGGTGCTGTACTAGTACTAGAGTCAGGGACTAATACTGAGCTCAAGTCTGGCCTCAGATACTAGCTGTGTGACCCTGGGCAAGTCACTTAACCCCAATTGCAAAAAGAAAGAAAGAAAGAATAACCTTTCAAACCCAAATCCTATGTGCTTCTCCCTGCACCATGTTGTTCCTGGCTATCTTTGATTCTGGAATGGTAAATTGAATGTCTCCAATTTAGGGGAAATGCCTATAAAGAGTTAAGGGGAAAGGAGGACCATAGAATATAATTTACTTGACTTCTTGGATGACTGGTAGAGGAAACCCTACCCAGAAAGCCCTTGATGATGATAATAACTGTATAATTATATCCCATGTAAGGGTTTAAAGGCATTTCATACATGTTAACTCATTAGCTCTCATAGCACATCTGGAGAGGAAAAAAAAAAAAGGTTTCCTCACTGGGCAAATAGAGAAACTAAGGCATATCAAAGTGATCTTTGTGGAGTCCAAATTCAAAGTCTGTTACTAAAGCTCTTCTTTGATGCCTTATTGAGGAGAGATGTAAAAATACTAATGTTAGCTTATTATGGTTATTAACATTACATTTAAAGGTACTATTATCCCCATGTAACAAATAAGGAAACCCAGGTTCAATCATTTGCCCAGCTGAGGTCACACAGCTCCTGAGTGTCAGAATTGGGATTTGAACCCAGGTTTTGGGCCTCTAAGTCAGACACTCTACTCACAACACTCACAGTGGCAGTGGAGAAAGAAAGAAAAGTAGGAAGAAAGGCATGTAAGAAGGAAGGAAGGAAGAAAAAGAAAGAAAGAAAGAGAAAGAAAGAAAAGGAAGGGAAGAAAGGAAGAAAGAAAAGAAGGGAAGAAAGGAGAGAAGAAAAGAAGGGAAGAAAGAAGGAAGGGAGGGAGGAAGAAAAGGAAGAAGAAAGGAAGGAAAGAGAATAGAAAAGAAAAGAAAGAAAGAAGGAAAGAAAAAGGAAGGAAACAAAGAAGGAAGAAAGAAAAAAAAAGAGGCAGCTAGGTGACTTAGTGCTTAGAGTTCTGAGCCTGAAATCAGGACAATCTGAGTTCAGATCTAGCCTTAGATTCTGAGTGACCTTGAACAAATCATTTAACCTCTATTAAATGGGGATCTTAATTGCAGCCACCTCCCAGGATTGTTCTGAAGACTAAATAAGATCATATTGATAAAGTGCTTCAAGTGCATATAGTAGGTGCCATATTATATTCTGATCATCATCCTATATTCCCATGAGTGCCGGTTCAGTGGAGGGAGAATTAAGAAACTCTGTGTTCTAGCCCCCATTTCTGCGGCTGATTAATCAGCTTTGTCCCGCAATTTTCTCATTTGAAGGTCAGAATAATTTTAGGGTTGAAAAGGACCTTATTGACTATCCACTGCATCTTGTGCCTGAATGAAAAGCCTTCATCTTTTGCTTAGATTCCTCCTGTAGGGGGGAGGGGTAGCAGTGGGGGAGGGGAGCCCCCACCTCCTGAGGCGGGCCATTCCGCTGGTGGACAATTCACATTATTAGGAAGATTTTCCACTACTTCAAACTGAAATTGTACCTTTTTGTAACATCCACCCATTTTTTTTCTTCGTTCTGCCCTCCGGGGCCAAACAGAATGAGCTTAATCCCTCTTCCAGGTGACAGCCCTTCAAATACCTGAAGGCAGTTATCACATCCCACACGGTTTTCTGCAGGATAAACATCCTTAATTCCTTTAACTGATACTCCCAGGGCATGCACTTGAAAACCTTTCACTACTTTTGTTGCTTTTCTCTGGATACTCTGAGCCTCATCAATGGCCCTCCTGAAATGTCGGGGCTGCAAGGGAGCATAATATTCCAGATGTGGATAATCTGTGTCCCATAATTCTGCCTACAAATTGACTTTCTTGACTTATTGTAATCATACTCTCAATTTATGTTTAGGTTATTGTTATCTTTGTTCGGTCATTTTTGAGGCATGTCTGACTCTTCATGATCCCATTTAGGGTTTTCTTGGTAAAGATAATTGAGATGATTTACCATCTCCTTCTCCAGCTCATTTGACAGATGCGGACATTGAGGCAAATAGGGTTAAGTGACTTGCCCAAGGTCACACAATGAGTAAATAACTTTGAACTCAGGAAGATTTATCTTCCTATGCTCAATGTTCAGCCTACTTTATCACTAGTTGCCTCAATTTAAATCCGCCTCAGATTTAGAGAGTAACTGAGTGACAGTGGATAGAGTGCCAGGCCTGGAGTCAGGAGGGTGCAATGTGTTCTCATGTTCAAATATGATCTGATACATTACTGGCTGTGTGACCCTGGGCAAGTCATTTAATCCTATTTGCCTCAGTTTCCTCATCTGTCAAATGAGTTGGAGAAGGAGATGCCAAACAACTCCAGTATCTGAGCCAAGAAAACCCCAGATAATGTCATGAAGTCAAATATGACTGAAACTATTCAACAACAATAAATATTTAAATGTAAGTTGAGAGTGTGATAAACATCAGCCAAGAAAGTCGACATATTCTTAGACTGAATTATGGGAAGCATATTGTCCAATGGTAAGGGAGGAGATTGACCTGTTCTAAAGAGCCCAGATCAAGACAGGAATATTATATTCCCTTCTAGTCCCAACATTTTAGGAAAGATATTGATTAAAAAAAAGAGTATCTGGAGAAAAGCAACAAAAGTCATAAAGGGTTTTCAAGTGCATAATATTATATCATATTATATATTTTTCTATTTCTCTCATCTCTTTGGTATATAAACCTAGGAGTGATATTTCTGGGACAAAGGACATGCACAGCTAAATAATCTTAAATTCCATATTGCTTTCATGAATGGCTGAACCAATATGGTAGGTCCCACATCTTTTAAAAATCTTTTTGCAGTGTAAACTAAGGAGAGGGAGAAGAGTGACCATTAGCTGTAGAATGGTTGAACACATTATGGTGTGTGAATGTCATTGATACTATTGTGCTTAAAACATGAAGAAGTCAAAGTTTTCAGGGACGTCTGAGATCTCTTGAGATGCTGGGAATAACCCCAAAGGAAGAACTTGAGCTTAAAGATTGGATCCTTTATGGAAGAATTATGGAAAAACATCAATAAAGATTGATACTAGGTTGAGAAGATGCAGATTGGTTGGGAGTATCAATATTAGAGAAATTTACTTTCTTAATCTCTGCCCCTTGGGATTCTTAATTACCTTCAAAGCTCAGCTCAAGCTTATCTTCTTCTGATCCCTCACTTCCACAGGTGCTAGTAGTTCCTTTTCCCCAAATTGCTTGTGTTTATATATACATATACACATATTTCTATATACAAATATATCTATATGTATGTACTTATATACACATACACACATAAATGTGTATGTATGTATACATGTATTCCTGTTGATTTCCTCAGAAGAATGTAAGCTTTTTGAAGTTAGAGAATGTTTCATTTTTGTCTTTATATTTCAATGCAGCACAATGCCTGCTGTACAGAAATTACTTAATAAATACTTATGACTGGTTGCTAATAATAATATATTTTGAAATTACTTTCCTTTTAACAATCCTATGGAATAGGCAACACAAATAGTGTTATTCTCATTTTGCAGATGAGGAAATTGATATTCTTCAGTTACTGGGGGAGAGTGACTTGGCCAGGATCCCACAGCTAGTAAGAGTTTTAAGTCAAGACGTGTGCCCAGTCCAAATCCAGATCTCTGTCCACTCCCCCAAGATAAGCACAAGCAACAGGAATTAAAATCTTACCTTTACAAAATAGTTTCAGATTTAGCATTATGACATTATAATCTTTCATGGCTGTAGGATTTGGCTTATCCACTTCAGGTTTCAACTTTCCTCTTGAATTAGTGTCATGGTTCAAGGGAACAAGGCAGGTGGAAGTTAAATGAGACAGGAGAGACAGGAGGGCTTACTTTCTATTAGGAGCTAAGCAGAGAAACCTGAGAACGAATTGAATATCTGACCACTTACTTCTAATTTTTCCTTATCTTAAAACTGGTCTGTGGACAGAAAATTGGGACCTGGGTGGGGAGAGGGGGGGGCTCATGCCTTCCCAAGTTGGCTTTGTTTCAGACAAACAGTGTGACCCGGGGCTCCCTATCTCTGTGCCCTCTTCAAGTCTCCACTTTAGGACAAGACCAGTGACCTTGAGTCTCTTGTCTCAAAGAAAGGGGACATGCCAGTGAGCGCGCAGAGGTGCATTTAGAATTTCCTGGAATCCCAGTGTGCTGGCCCAACCCCAGCTTGTGGCAGTCCCTGAAGCTGTCAACAGCCCGATAGCCTGAAGTCAGCTCCCATCACACTGGAAAAAGAATTTCAAGCATGTGTCTTCTATCCAATTCCTCCTCCTCTCTTTCTCCTCCTCTCTCTTTTTTAAAGACACAGAAGTTCAGACTTGGAAAAGAACTCCTCAGTCAACCAATCAAAATCTTACCTGAGAAAGATTCCCCAGGTACCATCAAATAATGAGGGGAAGTCACGTTCTCTAGAGGCAGCTCATTCCATTTTGGGAAAGGAAAAGGAACTCATGAGAAGGGGAATAAAATACACGAATGGTGACATGAGGGACTGAAGATTTGGGGTGCTCTGCATAAGCCTTTAGATAGGTCTTACTGGGTGCAGCTAGGTGGCGCCATAGCGGATAACATGTTAGGTCTGAACTTTTTAGAAAGATTCTTCTTCTTGAGTTCAAATTTAGCCTAACTATTTGAGGTACTTACTCAGACACTTAACTAGCTGATCGATCTTGGGGAAGTCGATTTACCATGTTTGCTTCAGTTTCCTCAACTGTAACATGAACTAGAGAAAAAAAATGGCAAAGCACTCCAATATCTTTCCCAAGAAAACCACAAAATGAAAAGTAGGAGAGGACTGAAAATAACAACTTTCTGATTCTCCACCCAGTGAACTATCCATTGCTCCAGCTAGCTGTCTCTTAATAAAACTCAAATGACATTCTGGAACAGTTCTCCCTGTTGAGAAATTTTTCCTGATGAGGAGTCTCAATTTTTCTTCTTTATAATTGACTTTTCTTGCTCATAGTTCTATCCCTTGAGCCAAGCAGTACTCAGGGGTTCCCAAACTTTTTAAACAGGGGGCCAGTTCACTGTCCCTCAGACTGTTGGAGGGCCGGACTATAGTAAAAACAAAAACTTGGTTTTGTGGGCCTTTAAATAAAGAAACTTCATAGCCCTGGGTGAGGGGGATAAACGTCCTCAGCTGCCGCATCTGGCCCGCGGGCCGTAGTTTGAGGACCCCTGCACGGTACATGATAGGAACAGGCCTTCTAATACTTGAAGACATTTTTCATGTTCTTCCCCTTCCCCCGACACACTAACACCCTAAAAATCCTTCCTTTGGGCTAAATGCTCTTAGTTCCTTCAAACAGATCTTTCATGTGATGGATGTGTACTCAAGGTTCCTCTTTTGGTGGCCCTTCATTAGAAGTTTTCCAGTTTATTCATGTGCCCCCAGTAAATTGACACTTAGAACTGAGCAAAATTTTTAGACATGGTCTACTAAAACTCAATGAAACTACTACCTCCTTTTGCTTAAAAATTATGTTTCGATGAAATCCAAGTTAGCTTTCTTGGTCTACATATGTCACTTTTTTTTTTATGCTAATTTACTAATTTAATGAGAATATTAATGAGCTTATGATTAGCTTGGGATAGCTCAAAATTCTACCCAGTGACATTTTCCAATGTGGGTCAATGGGAAAGTAGAAAGAGACCATGGAGATGGTGAGATAATCCCTATTTCTTTGTCAACATCCACAAAAGTGTACTGAGACTAATATTTTCTGGTGCAAGTAAGACAAAGAAAGATAAACTAGAATTCCAAAGACCTCAAAAATCTTCTAGTCAAGTTTCAGAGGCACGCCATGTCCTAAAAAGTCAACATATAGAGTAGAAGAATGTGAGTGCTAGAAAGAACTTGAAATAATTACAGATTATGAGAATGGGTGATCTTGGAATCTAGAATATAGAGAATACTTAAAATAGAATTTACTGGCTGGAAGAATTCTGAGAAGACAGAATGTGGAAACTTCCAAGTCTTAGAAGAGAGATGAGGAAGCTGGGAAGGACCTTGGCAACATAAAGCCAGAATTTCAGAAATACCAAGAATATCTGATTTGGGAAGGACTTTAGAATACAGAGTGTCAGAGCTGGGAGGAACTTTAGTCAGATCTGCGTGAGATTTTAGGACATGAAATATCAATGCTGGGAGGAATCTTAAAGGAAAAAAGGTCAGAGCTCTATATTATCTCACTCAATCTCATCAGTTTGAATGGATTCAGTTATCATCCCAACGCATATGATTCCCAAATCTGCAAATCTGGTCTGAGTTATGGTAGTCACATGTCTTCAAGTGCCTTAATCTTAAATTGAGTGACTTGCAGAACTTGTCATCTGTGGGTCAAAAAACCTAACTCCTTCCCCTTCTGCCTCATTCTGAACCTCCTTATTATTAGTCAACCACTATTTTCCCAATCACCTAGACTTAAAACCTTAGCTTCATTCTTGATTCCTATCTCTCTTTGACCTCACATGGCCAATCTGTGGTCAGATCGGGTCATTTTTTTCTCCACAAGATTCTCTTGCAGAGACCCTCCTCTTCACTTAGCCACTCCTCTAAACGCCTCTAGCCAGCACTATTTGTAATACTCTTCCGAAATAATCCGCCTGTCTCAAGGCTGTCCTCACACCAATCCATTCAGCCACCAAGCGACTTTTTTGTTTTTCTAAAGTATAGGTATGACCATGTCAACCCCACCCTTCTCCCCTACTAATCCTTCCCCAATGAACTCTAGTGGCACCCTATTACTTCTAAGATTAAGTATAAAATCCTGTTTGTCATTTAAAGCTCTTCACAATTTGGCCTCTTGCCACCTTTCTAGTCTTCTAACACTTTTAGTTCCCCCTCCCAGAATCCCTATCATTCAGTCCTGCTGTCTTACTTGTGCTTCTCTTATGCTCTCCATGACTCTGTAGGATCTGCCTGTCTCTAGTGCTCTCCCTCTTAGGTTTCTTGGCTTTCTGTAAGATTCAGGTCAGAGTCCACATTATTTATGTCTTCATATCACTACTCATATAGACAGTGTAGGGGAGCGATTGTTAACCCTGTTTGATAAATTGGGGGGAAAAATGAACTACCCAGAGTAATATAACCAATGAGTGGTAAAAATGAGATCATAAATGTTGATGCTCGGTCCAACAGAAGTAGCATATTCAGCATTTTAAGGTTTACAAAGTGCTTTACACAAATTCTCTCATTTGATTCTTACAGCTTTGTGAGGTGAGTGCTATTATCATTTTCAGTTTACAAATGAAGAAACAGAGACACAAGTCAATAGACTTGGGTAGCATCACAAAGCTATTAAGTATCTGATTTGAATTCAGCTTTTACTAATTTCATGTCTATTCATTAAGTTACAGTATGTGTGGGATGATCTGTTCTATCCCTTTCTAGGGTTGCCTTAAGGCTGATTTAGTCCTTTGACCTGATGGCTCTACTTGTCTCAGAATATTTGTCTCCCCAGTTTTCCAGTTTCCTTTCCCATCTCCCTTCTAGCTCTTTTTAAAAAGAAAGCTTTGCTTTCTTCCTTGGGCCTAGCTGGAATCTACTTGCCTCCCTTTGGAGCCTTCCTCATCCTGAGGTAGGCAAGGGAGATATCCTGGTTTTGTAACTAATTGAAATTTAAGCAGAGTCACACAGCTAGGAAGTGATCGTGCGGCCTTTCATTCTTATTTGGTACAATGTTCTTTTCATCATACCTTGGAAAGGTCTGTAGAAAGATGGCAGCATCAGGAAACAGAAAAGAATAGGTATCTGGAAAGGACATCACAAAGGACAGATAATTCCCAGACCTGATGACTAGTAGTAGATAGTTGAATTAGCCAAATGGTTGAAGTATTTGGAGCCTGGGGGCGGAAATAGTATTCTCTATTCACAAAAACTGGAGAAGGGAGGAGGAGCTCTTATGGAGGAGTTGAGATGGAAGGAAGGTTAAATTCATGTTGGGGATTGGTTCTTTTACATTAATCACGTTAGCTATGGCAACCATATGAGCAGACTAGGGCAAGGTATCTGGACATCAAGCCTAACACTTCAGACACTTACTTGCTATATGACCATGGTCAAAATTATTTAATCTTTCTGTACCTCAGTTTCCTCATCTGGGAAATGAACAAGTTTGTTCAATGGCCTCCAAGTTTAGGACTTCCCACTCAGGAATACCACATTTCCCATTGCCTAAGTCACTAAAAAACTCTGCTATTCCTTGATAGATGGAACTCTTGACCCAAGATCAGGAGAACTTGGGTATTGAGTTATTTTTCCAGTAGCATGAAATTTTCTTTTTGGTTATTTCTGTTGTTGAACCATCCGTGTTGTTTGATCTGTCTCTCCTGACTAAAGACATTCATTCTTGTAAGGCAAAGACATTGATAATAATAACAATGACATTAAGCATTTAAATAATAAATTCATGGAGGAAAATATGAAGCAGTCTTTAACAAACTTATCAAAGCAGGTGTAATGGATCAGCTATTCCATCATGCCCAGTTAAAGACAAACTGACAGTTTATCTCCTCTTCGACCTTGCTTTCCCATTCCTTTTCATGCTTGTTGAGAATTCAATAATGAGAACTCAAAATAAACCAAAGTTTATAATCCACTTTTTAAAAGTGTTTTTAATTGATGAATAATCAAAAGAGATGAACTATGCCCAAAGGACTATAAAATCCTGCATATTTTTCACCCAACAGTACTACCACTGGGCATGATTCCCAAAAGAGATTTTTTTTAAAAGGGAAAAGAATATATATGTACAGAAATATTTATAGCAGCTTTTTTTCTCAGGACAAATAATTGGAAATTAAAGGGATGTCCATCATTTGGGGAATGGATGAATAAATTGTGATATGTGATTATGATGGAATCTTATAGTTCTATGGAAAAAGATGAGCAGGATGCTCTCAGAAAAACTTGGAAAATCCTCCATGAATTCAAGGAAAGTATACAAATTAATAACAATGTTCTGGGATCATCAGTTGTGAATAACTTTGCTATTCTCGGCAGAACAATAATTCACCACTACTCTGAAGGACTTATGATGAAAAATGCTATCGGTCTCGAGAGAAAGAACTGATTATGTTGGATTATGTTGGATATATATATATATATATATATATATGTATAAAGTTTTTTTTTGGGGGGGAGGGAGAGCTATATTTTCTTTCACAACATAGTTTTTATGGAAATATTTTTCATAACTTCACATATGTCTTCTTAAAGGAAATTAGGATGGGGAGGAAAAGAGAGAATCTGGAACCCAAAGTTTGAAAGACAAATGTAGAAAATTTGCTTTAAATATAACTGGGAAAAAATATTCAATATAAAAAAAGTGTCTTTTTTAAGGTTTACAAAATACTTTATAAATATTAACTCAATTTGATCCTCACAACATGCCTTCTGGGCAACAGGTATTATTATTATTAGTATTAGTAGTAATAACATTACCATTATTCTCATTTTACAGACGAGGAAACTGAGGCAAACAGAAGTCAAGTGACTTGTCCAGAGTCACATAGCAGGAAGTATCTTGAGGCTGAATTTGAACTCAGGTCTTTCTAATCAAGTCTGGTACTATCCACTGCAGTATCTGACTGTGTAGAATGAGTTTAGGAGTTTAGAAATATAGGCCCAGGGGAAAAAAACAAAAAAACAAAATGCAAAACAAAATGCAGAACTAGTCAAGATTAGTTGACTCAGAAGAGAATTAAGTCCTGCCTCGGCTTCATTAGCAGGGAAATGGAAGATGGTTCACTATTTTTTCTAGTATTTTAGCATTCACAAAACTTTCCCTAAAGTCAGTTAAGTGGCACAGTGGATAGAGCACCATCCCTGAAGTCAGCAGGACCTGAGTTCAAATTTGGTCTCAGACACTCAACACTTCCTAGCTGTGTGATCTTGGGCAAGTTACTTAACCCCAATTGCCAAAGCAAAAACAAAACAAACAAAAACAAACAAATAAAACTTTCCCTAAATAATTCTATAAGATAGATATCCAAAATACTATTTTCCCTATTTTACAGAAGTAGGAAGAAGGAACCTTAGAATGGAAAGTGTCAGAACTGGAAAGAACCTTGGAACATGGAAGAGTCTTAAAAAAATGTTAGACTGGGGAGCATAAAATGTCAGTTTTTCTAACTATCCCAAATTTTCATTTGAGTTAAATCGTCAACATCAGGTTCATTCTAAATCAGTCACCTGTACTCCAAGAGTTGACGGTTCCTTTTTTTTTTTTCTGTTTTCTCTCCAATCAGAAGAAACCCTGATTGTTCTGTCTCTTTGTATCTCTTTATCTCAGGTATTCAATCTGTCCTAAGGATTCACTCCTTTTAATGAATCAACTGGGGCTGCTTGACTCTCCTCAATTATTTTGCTTTGAGCATGATGGGATTGTTATCTCTATGGGGCCAGAGGAGGTAGAGAGAAGAGAAGGGGAATTTTATTAAAATTTCTCCCTTGGGATATAGCTTATCTTCAAGCCGATCATGATTTGTCCGCCTTTGGCAATCTTGGTTTCCAGAAATTAACTAAATTATTTGGACATGGGGGATAGGAATGGAATTAGGCTTTTATTCTAGTGAAGGATTTATTTGGTTGTACAGTTGTTTGTGTATTTCCCTGCTTAAGAGTGTAAGTTCCTTAAGGGCAGGGATCTTTTGCTGCCTTTCTTCATATGTCTGACTCTTAGTAGAGGGTCTGATGTGTCTGTAAGTGCTTAATAAATGCTCATTCATTGATCTTGTTAGTGTGAATTTATACAAAGCAAGTGGAATTCTGGTCTGAGAATCAGAAGACCTGAGTGCTAATTCTAGCACTTCCATTCCTTGGCTGTGTCTAGATCAGATTTTCCTCATTTACAAATGAAGAGAGGTTTCTAAGATCTCCTTATCTTCCCACTCTCCCTTTCTTACCATTGTACATTTGACGCTAGAAGCTCTTTAGATGACTTTGTAAAGTGTCTTGAACCCTGGTTCCCCAACTTCAATTCAGAATGCTTTTCCACTTTCCCAGTTGGTGTCTTCAGCTATGACATTCTATGTTCTAAGGTCCCTTATGACGAACATACTCTCTAAGACCTCTCTAACCTTTCACATTTCTTAAAGAATATAAGCTTCTTTCCAGTTCTTGACATTCTCTGTTCTAAGGTCTCCTCGGGTTCTGAAATCCTCTCATAAGCATCCTGACGAAGAAATTGCAAGTAGATGGGGGGGGGGGGGGGAATCTGCATTTCTCCTATTGCCAGAGGATTTGATTATTGAAAGAAAAAGGAGATGAAGAGTAATCTTTTAGTGGGAATAGTCTGGATCAGGGAATCAATGATAACACCAGCTCCTGGGAGGACAGACTGAGATTCCCACATCCCCTGAGACAAAGCAGGTGTGTGGTGGGAGAATAAAAGGGGAAAGTCTTGAAATTCTTTAGTAGAATATAATCTCCCTGAAGGCAGGAACTGGGATCTTCGAACATTCACAGTTCAATCAAGTAAGCAAGCAAGCAAGCAGTGATTAAATATCTATTACATTCCAGACTCTGTTAGATTACAGAGATACAAAATTGAAAGCTCTTACCTTAGCTTGTAATATAGAGATCACATGTTCATAATGTAACATATGTATATGTAAGTGATATATAATATCATAAATAGCAACATCTTTAAATAGGGAGTTACAAGACTTGTATAAAACTAGGTACCTTATGGTATCTTTGGAAAGGAAAGCACAACAGCTAGGGGTAAAGGCTGGTGAGGCTAGGAGAACCCTAAAGGGAGCTTTTGAACTGAGTCTTTCTTTTTTTTTTTTTTTTTTTATATGTTTCCTTAATTTTTGAATTTCTGAATAGTATTTTATTTTTTCCAATTACATGTAAAGATAGTTTTCAATATTTGTTTTTGTAAGATGTTTCTCCTTTTCTCCTTTCCCTCCCCAAGACAGCAAGCAATTTGACATAGATTGTACAATTACAATTATTTTAGACATATTTCTGTTAGTCATGTTGTGAAAGAAAAGTCAGAACAAAAGGGAAAAACTACAAGAAAGAAAAAGCAAACAACAACAACAGCAACAACAAGATGAAAGTAGAATGCTTTGCTCTGCATTCAGTCTTCATAATCTCTCTCTGGATGCAAATGGCATTTTCTATCCCAAGTCTATTGGATTTGTCTTGAATCATAGTATTGCTGAGAAGAGCTAAGTCTATCATTGTTGATTATCACATAATCTTGTTGTTACTGTGTACAATGTTGTCCTGTGTTGAACCGATTTTGAAAAGAAATCAGGAATAAAGTACAACTAAATGGAATGTTCTGTGTGAACAAGTGTTGGCTCCATTGTGCATGACTAGGCAATGTTTGTTTAATTAATGAATGAAGTTCTGAAATCCCTTCTTTGGGGTCTGTTCCTCCCAACCTCCTAAATAAAAAAAAATTTAAAAATATCCACAATTCTCTCTCTCTCTCTCTCTCTCTCTCTCTCTCTCTCTCTCTCTCTCTCTCTCTCTCAAAGCTTTTTTATTTACAAAACATATGCATGAATTAAGACAACTCTAAGATACCACTACACACCTGTCAGATTGGCTAAGATGACAGGAAAAAATAATGATGATTGTTGGAGGGGATGCGGGAACACTGGGACATTGATGCATTGTTGGTGGAGTTGTGAACGAATCCAACCATTTTGGAGAGTAGTTTGGAACTATGCTCAAAAAGTTATCAAACTGTGCATACCCTTTGATCCAGCAGTGTTACTACTGGGATTATATCCCAAAGAGATTATAAAGAAGGGAAAGGGACCTGTATGTGCACGAATGTTTGTGGCAGCCCTTTTTGTAGTGGCTAGAAACTGGAAACTGAATGGATGTCCATCAGTTGGAGAATGGCTGAATAAATTGTGGTATATGAATATTATGGAATATTACTGTTCTGTAAGAAATGACCAACAGGATAATTTCAGAAAGGCCTGGAGAGACTTACACGAACTGATGCTGAGTGAAATGAGCAGGACCAGGAGATCATTATATACTTCAACAACAATACTATATGATGACCAGTTCTGATGGACCTGGCCATCCTCAGCAACGAGATCAACCAAATCATTTCTAATGGAGCAGTAATGAACTGAACTAGCTATACCCAGAAAAAGAACTCTGGGAGATGACTAAAAACCATTACATTGAATTCCCAATCCCTATATTTATGCACACCTGCATTTTTGATTTCCTTCACAAGCTAATTGTACAATATTTCAGAGTCTGATTCTTTTTGTACAGCAAAATAACGTTTTGGTCAGGTATACTTATTGTGTATCTAAGTTCTATTTTAATATATTTAACATCTACTGGTCATCCTGCCATCTGGGGGAGGGGGTGGGGGGGTAAGAGGTGAAAAATTGGAATAAGAGGTTTGGCAGTTGTTAATGCTGTAAAGTTACCCATGCATATATCCTGTAAATAAAAGGCTATTAAATAATAAAACAAACAAACAAAAACATATGCATGGGTAATTTTTCAACATTGACCCTTGCAAAACCTCCTTTTCCAAATTTTCCCCTGCTTCCCCCCACTCTCTCCCCTAGATGGCAGGTAGTCTAATACATGTTAAATATGTTAAAGTATACTTTTAATTCAATATATGTATACATATTTATGTAGTTATCTTCCTGCACAAGAAAAATCAGATCAAGAAGGAAGGAGAAAAAAAAAAAAAAAACTGTGAAAAAAAACAAAATGCAAACAACAGAGAGAGTGAGAATGGTATGTTGTGGTCCACACCCAGTTCCTACAGTCCTCTCTCTGGCTGTAGATGGCTCTTTTCATTACAATTGGAACCGGTTTGAATCATCTCATTGTTGAACAGAGCCACATGGTGTAATCTTGTTGTTACAGTGAATAATCTCCTGGTTCTGCTCATTTCACTCAGCATCAGTTCATGTAAGTCTCTCCAGGCCTCTCTGAAATCAGCCTGCTGGACGTTTCTTACAGAACAATAATATTCCATAACATTCATATACCACAATTTATTCAATTATTCTCCAGTTGATGGACATCCACTCAGTTTCCAGTTTTTAGCCACTACAAAAAAGGGCTGCCAAAACATTTTTGCATTTTCCTTTCTTTAAGATCTCTTTGTGATATAAGCCCAGTAGTAACACACTGGATCAACGTTTTGATAACTGTGAGCTTAGTTCCAAATTGCTCTTCAGAATGGTTGGATCCATTCACAGTTCCACCAACAATGTATCAGTGTTCCAGTTTTCCTACATCCCCTCCAACATTCGTCATTATCTTTTCCTGTCTTTAGCCAATCTGACAGGTGTGTACTTATACCCATAATTCTCATAGAATCATGGGCAGTTCACTGCTTATGGGTCCGCCTGGATGCTGGATGTCAGATGCTTTTTCTGGTGGAGTAGGTCATTCAAATCTATTTTTGGATGAACCAAAGGAGAGGGATTTAATTGACCCTGGAAGATTGCTTTGCATGTAGAAAGGAAACCTCCTTCAAATGGGGAGCGGGAGACAGAGAACTAGTCCCCCAAAACAGAGAGGAAGATGGGAGCCTTCTCAGGTTCTCCTTCCTTCTGAAATAGATTCTAGGTCTAGGTGGAGGATTCAGAAGTGGCAACAGGTGATTGACTGGAACTTGAGTCTGTGTGAAAGCTCTCTTCTCCTTCCTTGCTGTTCCCGAGCTGACTATCTTGGGATTCTAAGTGTGGGTGTATGTAGGGAGGTGGAGGGAGAGGAAGAGACCTTGATGCACATCAGCCCATTTACATGCATTTGCTGATGAAATAATACTAGGGTTACTTAGCAACCCCTATCTTTATCTGGGGAGGGAATGCCTGGAAAACTGGCACTGCTTCAGTGTTTATGTCTATGTGTGAATGAATGTATTGTGTCAGTGTGTGTGTGTGTTTATGTCAAGGTAGGTGTGTGTATCTGCCTGGATGTGTGTCTTGTATTAGCATATGTGCTCCATTGTTTGTGGGGGGTATCTAGGGAAAAGTGAAGCTATTACCATTAGCTGAGAGTCAAGACACCCAGCCAGATACACCCAGTCAGATTCACGAACACCCATCCTCGGTAGCTACAACAAACAGTTGGAAAAGCATACCCAAACACTAGCTCACATGGACACACACACACACACACACACACACACACACACCCTGACACGAAGCCCTGAGCAGTATGTATTTGCCAGAGGAGACAGGAGAAAAAGCACGAACTTACACTCACGGACAGGTTCACTCCCTGACAGATACACCCCACCCTGACGCATCGCCACACGTACCCTTGGGGAGGCTGGGCGTGGAAAGGGAAACATTGGGAGGGGGGAGCGAGCGGCGGCCTCCCGCGGGCTGGCAGGAGGGCAGGGCGCCGACGCCCAGGTTTCCCCTCTCCCGAAAACCCGGGCACACGCGTGCACGCGCATGCAGACAAGGTGCCATTAAAGTTAATTGTTTTTACGGCCGCTTTAACAGGGTCTTGTAAACCTTTTTATGGCGCAGCCCCAGAACAGCGCGCTGCCGCCCGCCCCACTAGCGCGGGCGGTGCAGGCCGGGCGCTGTCTCCTCGAACAGGGCCAGGCGGGGACGGGGTCCTTTCCCCTCCACTAGGATCCGCCGGGAGATGCAGACCCCTCCCCTCCCCCCAATCCGGAGGGCAGGGGGGCGGCGGACAGTCACGTGCTCCCTGCTCGGCGGCCCAAGGACAGGCTCTGCGCTCCAGAAGCTCGGCGGGGCCTAGCTCCGGGGAGTGGCCAGAACGCGGGGCGCCGGGGCGCGGATTTGGCTGGGACCCGCGTTCCAACTCTCCGGGGCACTTAGCGGCAGCGAGCGTCCCGGCTCAGTCTGCGCTTTGCTATGGCTTGACTCCGGGGCATAGAACAAAGCTCTAGGGCTTGGCGCTGGTTAGGAACCTGGCAGTCAGTCTCGAAATAATGGCCGAAATCGGCAAGATTACGAATCTTGAAAATGGGACTAAGACAATTTCCAGCCCCACCTCCGGACTAGAGACCCAAACGTCGAGCCCTCTGGGCACCTTATCAAGGGGTTTTGCAAATGCCCGCCGGAGCTCATTCCTAATTCCCCGGGAGTCTACCGCTTTCCATACATTTAGGGATTCCACCGCGCCATCCCACTCACTTCCCCTGGAGCTCTGACCGTTCAGCAATTTACAAAGCCATCCCCTGGCATCTCTTGTTTTCTTTGACCTTCCCAAACTCCAGTTCCCCAACCCGCCGACTAACAAATTTAACAAGGGTCCGGATTTTCAACCGCGTCCTCCCTCCTTCCCTGCCCCATTTTATAAATGAAGAAATGGACTTGCAGAGACTGTATGAATAAATGTGGGGAACCTTAGGATGGGGAACTCCCTCTATTAGAGCAAACTGGCGCCTTCTCTGCAATTTCAGTCTTCTACCGAGAGATCTCGTGACCTCCCTAGGGTCACACGGCCAGCAAGCGTCTGGGGCAAAACTCGGACTCGGTTTTCGTCTGGCTCTGAGACCAGTTCTGAAAACATGAAGAGAAGCTGACCCCAGTTAGTGGCTGAAGCAGAATAAGAATCTCGGGATTTCCGATTCCCCATTACACAGAATAGCAGCAATCGACTCCTGGGGACACTTTGTCGCTTGAAAATAGGACAGGATTTCATTGTCAGAGTCGGGTCTCCCGAGTAAAGTTTAGGGGGCCTGGAGACTGAGAGCGAGCCATTGTATGTCTCTGAGTCTCAATTTCCTTATCTGTGAAATGGGAGGAATGACTACCCTTACGGCAAGGTTTTGTTTTTCTGTTCCCAGAGCCTTACCAGGCGCAGAAGAGACATTTACTAAATGCCTGTGGATTGATCGATCCCGCTTCAGACTCTAGGTGACCCGGAGCGAGCAATTTAATCTTTAAACTTCAATTTTCTGGGGGGAAAAATGGGGACACTATCTACTTTGCAAACCTAGATCTTTAGAAGCGTAGATAGAAAGAGGTCCTTGTGGGCCGCTTAGTCCAATCCCCTTACTTTACAGTTGAGGAAACTGAGGCCCATAGAGATTCACCGGAGTAGTAGTAAAATCGAAGAGGAGAAATTGGAACAGACACACTGTGACTCAGTTGCTCCTGCGACCCTGGGCGCACTGACCCTGCGGAGAGGTTCAGGCTGTGAGAGGCGAGGAGGGAGCGTGGGGGAAGGGAGGGGTGGCACTCAGGGTTGATGGATGCCCGGCGAGCGTGCGTGTGTGTACACAAGTGCGCGGGGCTGTTTATATTTATTTCTGCCGGCTCTTTGATCTCGCCTTCCCCTGCGCAAAAGCGTAATCCTCCTGCGGTGACCCGAGCCGAGCAGCAGATGTAGCTTGGGGGAGTTAGAGCGGGCCCGAGGTTAATGGCCCAGCCTAGTTTAAAAGCGTCAGGGGGATTAGGCACTGATTAAAAGGGCCGTATTTAACATCGCCGCCCCGGAGTCGAGGCTGCTGGGGGGGGGGGGGGGGGGGGGGGGGGGGGGGGGGGGGGGGGGGGGGGTTGGCTTGGACGCGGGTACCCCCGGGAAGGAAAGGAGAGGGGAGGGCAGCTCCGGCTCCCTCTGCCTTTTCCTCTCCGTGGTTCTGGAAAAGGGGACGAAGATGGCAAGCGCGGATCAGCGAGGCTTGGCGGAGTGTAGGGGGAGCAGGGCCGCTCCCGCATCCGGGAGCTAGTTTGGGGATGCAGTGAAAACCAGCCCGGACGTTAATCAGTCATTTCGCGAAGAGCTCCCTTCTTTGATTACAGGAAAGAAATCGAATTAACGTCTATTACTGGGCGGCAGGAAGCGATGCGAAGAAAGCCAGGGTGGCGTAGAGAAAGCGGGGCTGGTTTTCGAGCTAGAGGGAGCTGTATTCGAATCTCTCACCTGCCACTTTCTACATTGGGATGTCACCTTTCATTGTCTTCTGTAAAATGAAAGGGATGGGTGGACCCATAGGCGCTCCGAAATGAAGCGAGGCTTGTGTGGAAGCTTCTGGAGGACAGGGACTGGCTTATTTTTGTCTTTGGGTACCCATAACAAACGCTTCTTTTCTTTCTTTTCTTTTCTTTTCTTTTCTTTTCTTTTTCTTCCTTTCTTTCTTACTCTCTCTCTTTCTTTCTCTCTTTTTCTTTCTCTCCCTTCCTTTCTTTCTCTCTTCCTTCCTTCCTTCTTTCTTTCTTTCTTTCTTTCTTTCTTTCTTTCTTTCTTTCTTTCTTTCTTTCTTTCTTTCTTTCTTTCTCTCTCTCTCTCTCTCTTAGCTAAGTTCAGGAGAACAGTCATTCAAGTGTCTCAGGAGGCTGTAGATTAACTACGGGTTGCGATTCTCAAATCTCAGAAATCGCCAGGTTTTGACACGTTTCTAACACTCTTTAAAGTTTGAAATGGAAGGACTGCTCAAGCCTTCTCAACTATCCAGGCCTAGGTTCTTGAACTTAAAAATTCCTGTTTCTAAATTATTGATTTTCTTTGTAACACTAATGCGATGGGCTTGAGGTTAGAAATCTTTGGGAGTTCAAATCTGATCTCATCTAAACAGATTAGTAAAATAGTAAATATCATGTGGCCCTGGACTTCAGCCTGATTGCCTCAGTGTTCTCATCTATAAAATGAGCTGGAGAAGGAATGGCAAACCACTCGAAGTGTTTCTGCCAAGAAAACTCCAATTGGGGTCACAATAGAGAGAAAAAAAAAAACCAAAAAACATGTTTCCTCTCAGCGGTTTTATAAAGGCTTCCTCAGACAATCATAGAAAGGGATCCGGGACACACAGAAAAGGCGAAGAACCTCAGTTTCAGACTGATTTGGCCATTTTTACAGCAAAAGAAACTGAGCCTCAGAGCGGTTACTTATATATTTATGTAGTTCTTTCGTCTCCCCAAGCTAAATTATAAGCTCTTTGAGGGCAGGGACTGTTTGGAGGTTTGTCTCGGGTTTCTCAGAGCCCAGCACAGTGCCAAGCACTTAATACTTGATATCTCGCTCAAATTAGAACTCCAGGATATTTAATGGGTATCCCACTGGCACCATGTTGCCTTTAATAGTTCTGGGGGACTTGTTTGCCCCAGGTTCTGGCAGAATTTTGCTGTTCCCATTCGTTTTTCACGTGAGATTCGGGGATCGAGTGTAACCGAATTCTCCGAATCTATGAGCGGCTTTCAAAACTGGATCCTGTCCTGGCGAGACTGGAGCCAGGCTTCCTACCCTTAGTCCACCCCACCCCACCCCACCCCCAGCACTATTGATTCGGAGCGCTCTGGGCTATGCACAACTCGCAGGAAAACAAAACCAAATTTAACTTTGGCCAAAGTTCCTCCTTTGAAATTTGTCGGACAGCTGTGGAGAGCTTTCTGTGCTCTTTGCCAAAGCATTGCCAGGCGCCCGCTGGAAAGAGCTATAGGAAGTTATAGCTGGAAAGATAGGCGTCTACTGTGCTGGAGATAAGATGGCCCTTAGAACAGAGTAACAGTGCTTCGGGTTCCTTAGGAGAAGTGTCAGAATTGGAAGAACAGGGGATGTCAGAAGTTGGAGGGGCCTTGGAACAGAGGATGTCAGAGCTGGGAGGGAGCTCAGTATATAAAATGTCAGAGCTGAGAGTGACTTTAGAACAGGAGATGTCAAAAGTTGGAAGGGCCTTAAAACAGGGGATGTCAGAAGGTGGAGGAGCTTTAGAACGGGGGATGTCAAAAATTGGAAGGGCCTTAAAATCGGATGTCAGGGATGGGAGGGAGTTTAGAACATAAAATGTCAGAGCTGAGGGGGAGTTAGAACAGGGGATGTCAGAGCTGGGAATGGCCTTAGAACAAGGGATGTTAGAGCTGGGAGTGACCTTAGAGCAGGGCATGTCAGACCTGGGAGGGAGCTTAGAACATAAAATGTCAGAAGAGGGGCTTAGAACAGGGCATGTCAGAGCTGGGAGGCGCCTTAGAACAGAGGATATCAGAAGTAGGAAGGTGTCTCAGAATAGAGAATTTGTGTGCATGGGGATTCCGGGGCAGATTTGGGAACATAGAAAACCAGACTTTAGTATGTAAATAGAACTGAAAGGGGTTTTAGTGACCAAAAGTCACATCTGGGAGACTCTTGAAATCTCATTTTAAAAATGGAGAGGGGGGGAGAGGCAATAAGGCCAGAGAGACTTTTTTTCATCGAGGCAAAAGAAGGGGATTTGAAAGCAAAGGTTTGGATTCGAAGTCCAGACACTTCACACTTGAAGAAAGTCGGGCAAATCCATGTCTGCTGGAGCCTCAGTTTCCAAATCCGTAACATTATCTCTGGGCTCCTGGGGCGTGCCCTTGGTAAGGGTCCGAACAAAGTCCGGGTGACGTTCTATAACTCGAGGTCTGTACGAAGGAGACGGGTCATTGCTTCTCCCCCCATCTTTCCTCCCAGAACGCCCCCGCCCCTTTCCCCATCCTTGGCGTTTAGCCCAAATGTACCCGGGAGCCCTCAGCTCCGCCGGCTTTACCCACCTCCCCCAAACCAGGGGCAAGGACTGGCTTGTTGGGGAGAAGTGGAAGTGCAGTTCCCCAGTGGGAGAAAAGCATTAAGGAAATTCCTTCGCCGGCTCGAAGCCTCCCATTGAAAGACGTTTGAAGAATTTTCTTCCCGGGAGGGAGCAACGGGAGTAGCCCCAAGCGCAGCCGCCCCGGCGCGGCCCAGACACGCCCTTTCCCGGGGACTGCACACCTCGCTCCCTCCGCTTTCCTCAGACTCAGCGCTGGAGTCTCCCTCCGCCTTCCCCTCTCCGTGGAATTTCCCCCAGCGGCCTTTTCTGCTGCTTGCTCTCCCTCCCCCTTTCCAGGGAGGAAGGACACCTGGAGAATTCAAATCCATTTAGCCAGTGAATTCAAGGTCCACGTGAAAATCCCACCCGGAACCTCCAAGAACTGAGGACAAAATCATTTTTATTTGAAATCGCAGGAGAAAAATGAATAATTTAGAAGATCACCTCAATCTCCTGTCCGGTTTAAATGGAGAGTTCTCAGTAGCGCGTAACCGAAGGGGCTGGATCCCTGATGAAGCTCCCCGGAAACCAGAGGAGGCGAATACCGGGTCTTGGGCCTGGCCTGGCTGCAGCTAGGGAGGAAGGCTATCTGGGCTAATTCGGGCATGATTCTTCCGAAAGCCCAAAAGGGAGGAAACCTAAGGGTTTTGTCCTAGCTTGGCTGGAGTGACCATAGTTCACCCTCTTGCCCTGGGTGGGGTGGGGTGAGGGGATAATAAATACAGAGGGAAGAAAGTAGAAATTTAATTAAAGCTTTTTATTTTCAAAATATATACATGCATAATTTTCAACATTCATCCTTACAAAATCTTGTGTTCTATTCCCCCCCCCTTCTCCCCTCCCCCTTCCCTAAACACCAAGTAATCCAATATATGTTAAACACTTGCAATTCTTCTATACGTATCTATCATGGTGAACAAGAGAAATCAGATGAAAAAGGAAAAAAAAAATGAGAAAGAAAACAAAATGCAAGCAAACTACAACAAAAAAGTGAAAATACCATGTTGTGATCCACACCCAGTTCTCACAATTCTCTCTCTGGATTTAGATGACTCTCTTCCTCACAAGATCATTGGAACTGCCCTGAATCATCTCATTGTTGAGAAGAGCCACGTCATCAGAACTGAGTGTCATATAATCTCGCTGTTGACATGTATAATGATCTCCCGGTTCTGCTCACTTTACTTAGTATCAGTTCATGGAAGTCTCTCCAGGCCTCTCTGAAACCATCCTGCTCATCTTTTTCTTATAGAACAATAATATTCCATATTTATATACCATAATTTATTCAGCCATTCCCCAACTGATGGGCAGACACTCAGTTTGTAGTTTCTTGCCACTATAGAAAGGGCTGCCACAAACATTTTTGCACATGTGGGTCCCTTTCCCTCCTTTACAATCTTTTGGGAATAAGAAACCTATTTTTATTTTTTTATCTTATTTTGTTATCATCATTATTATTTTTTGCTGGCAATTGGAGTTAAGTGACTTGCCCAGAGTCACACAGCTAGGTGTTAAGAGTCTGAGGTCAGATTTGAACTCAGGTTCTCCTGACTTCAGGGCTGGTCCTCTAACCACTATGACACTTAGCTGCCCCCAAGAACCTTAGTTTTAAAAGTTTCCAGGCCTGGGTTCAAATTCTGACTTTTACTTCTGTGTGACTTTGGGCAAATCTTTCACCTTTGTGCCTGAGTTTCCTCACCTGTAATGTGATGGGATTAGCCTAAACTCTTGTTATAAAAATTTAGTTACCTCTCCTCCCCCCTTCATCTTTCTCTCCCAGTCTATTCCTTCCCATTTTGATCTTTGCCATTCTTAGCATTCTGAAGAAAAGTTTTCAGAAGGCTTAGGGACACACGTGGATGGGTCCAGACTCAGGGGTCACTGGTTGGGGGGACTAGAATGCCTTTTACTAGAGGATTTCTCTTGGAGGGCAAGATAAAACTCCCTAAAGAGCTAGTCCAGCCAGAAGGGAAGGGGCTTGTCCAGGATCACACAACCAGTGAATAGATAGGCAGGTATGATTTCAAGTCCTCTGCTTTTTTTTTTTTTTCCACTTTGGCTTCCATGGGGGACAGCTAGAGTGGTCCAGTATTCTCTGGGACATTCAGGCGGGGGGACCTAACTCATGTCTAACAAGGAGACTGAATCTTTGGAATTTCTGTCTTCTGCAAGCCAGAGACAAAGACTGGCTTTTTAGAGAAGAAATGAGGGAGAAGCTCTCCAGCAGGACAGAAGCATTTAAAACATCCCTTTTGAATCCTGAAACCCCATTTCTAATGAGGGGTCTGAACTCAGCCCAATCCGGGGGTGGGGGAGTGCAGGATAGAGTCATTGAGAGGAGCTGTCCCCAGCAGCTCCCCAGCAGGACAGAAGCATTTAAAATATTCCTTTTGAATTCTGAAAGCCCATCTCTAAGGAGGGTTCTGTGCTCGGCCCCCAATCCAGAGGTGGCAGATTGTAGGATAGTCATTGGGTGGAGCTGTCCCCAACTCACTCACTAGTCATTCTTCAGAGCTTTAGAAGGAGCGACTTTGCACACTTGTTTCTACTGCAAACAGTCACACTGGGAAGCTTTTACATTCAGATTTTCAGAAAACAATCGTAAATGAGTTTGTTTTTTCTCTCTGACACTTTGGGCCCTTCCCTCTAGGAAAATGCACATGGAAACCCCTGTCTCTCTATTTGGTGGGTGGCTAAAGGCCCTCAGGCAGACAGATTTGGGAAGGGAGTAGGAGTCTGAGAAAGGAAGGAAAGTAAGAGGTGGGGGTGGGGGAAAAGAGAAAGAGGAAAGAGGGACGAGGTGCGAGACGGAAAAAGAAGAGAAAAATAGGTATAAAAATCATGGGGAATTCAAGGCTGGGAGGAAGAGGAGTTGTCTGGATAGAGGGAAGATGAAAGCTGGGAAATAATGTGGACAATCATGTGTGAGAGAGGGGAGAAGCAGAAAAAAGGGAAGAAAAAGATTGGGAGAAGATATAGAGGGAGAGAATATAGAGACCAGAGGAAGTAAGAGATGTGGAGGGAGCAAAGAAAGAAGGGAGATCAGGAGGAAACAACAGGAAAGAAGGGGAAACAGCAGGGGTAGGCCCGGAGATAGAGAGATCCTCAGGGAGAGAGTCAGACAGATATTCGGGGAGCCAGGGAGAGAGGAAGGAGAAGGAGGCAGCAGGATAGGCTGGGGTGTGTAGGAGGGAACTGG
The DNA here is from genome assembly GCF_902635505.1 of Sarcophilus harrisii. NCBI lineage: Eukaryota > Metazoa > Chordata > Mammalia > Dasyuromorphia > Dasyuridae > Sarcophilus > Sarcophilus harrisii. Next base: position 692,486,731 of record NC_045426.1, read on the forward strand.
GGCGGGGGGAGAGGCCTAGAGAAAGGGGAAGGGAAAGGGGGAGATGGGGGAAGAGGCCTGGAAGGGGGGGAGGAGGCGCGTCTGTCCCTATGAAGTGTTGGGAAGGCAAAACCAGGATCCATAACTTGGAAATTATAAAAGGAAGTAAATCCATCAAAGTGAATTCATTTGGGAATACAATTAGGAGAGGGGCTGAACGAACAAAAGGAGCCCACATTGGACCGGGCTTTGCCGCTGAGTGACAATGTGCAGGCTAGGAAGGGATGGAAGCCAGGGAAGGAGGGGGGAAGAGGGAGGAGGGATGGGGAAAGAAGGGGGAGATTAAAAAAAAAAAAAGTTGAGCAAGGACAGGGGAAAAAAAAAAAAAAAAACAGCAAATGGGATTTGTAAGAGATTCTGGACAGGAAACCAAATAGATGTACATTCATTCTGGCTTCTGGGAATTTGGAAGGTTTTTCATTTTATTTTTCAGCAAAGGAGCCTTTGTCATTAAACCCGTGAGTCTTAGGAGCAAATATCTCTGTTCCCGTGCCTGAGAAGGTGTGTGTCCATGGATATATATTTGTGTGTGTCTGTGTACATCCTAGGAGAGTAGGCAGTCAGAGCCGGGTCTTTACAGGTCTTTTGGTTTACTGCCTTCTTTTCACAGAGAAGGAAACTGAGGTCCTTAGAGCCTCTCCTAATTGTATTTCCACATGGATTTCCTTTGATGAATTGATTTCCTTTTCTAAAGTTTAAGTTATGGGTCTTGGTTTTACCTTCCCTACATTTCATGAAGGGACAGATGCATTTTCTCTCCCCACCCCCCTCCAGTAGATAGGACCATAAGGGATTGTAGGAGTCATCCGGCCATCACTGACATTTGACAAAAAAGGAAACTGAGTCTTTGTAGGTGAAGTGGCATTCAGGCTTGGAATTCATGTTCTCTGGCCACAGTTCTTAAAGGAAAAAAATATGTCTACCTCCTTTATTTCTCCATGTTCATTTTAATTCAATTCAGCAGAGGGGAATTGAGTCCTGCCTGGTTCAAGGCAAGGTGCTGGGCCTTTGGATTACAAGATTGTAAACAAGAGTACCTGCTCTCAAGAAGGGTATATTTCATAAAGATTAAATATATTAAATAAAACAAAACAAAAAAAATTAAAAAAAATAAAATAAAATAAAAAATAAAACAAAACAAAACAAAACAAAAATATGAGCTTATTTGTGACATCATTGACATGGGGGAGCTCCCAGTGAGTAAATTCCCTCCACTATTGTAGATCAGCACTAAAATCTCTACTTTTAGAGAGTTAGAGATTAAATGACTTTCCCAAGGACATCCAGACAGTATGTAATTAAGGCAGGATTTGAACCCAAGTTTTCTTGAGTTCCTAGCTACCATGATATTCAGATCATCTAAGTTTCCTTGGCTCCAGCTGTTAGCACAGTGCCTGGCACTTAGCGGGGACTAAAATGCTAATTGATTGACTACCTGATTCATGCACTGATAAGTATGTCTGCAAGATATGCTGATGGATTTTGAAGAGGAAGAGTTCACTACCAACAGCTGGGAGGATAAGAGGAGCAAGAAAGGCCTTAGCATAGCGGGCTTCTCCTGTGGAGGGCTTTGGAGGAAGCAATTCCATTATTTCAAGGGGAATTGTACCCCTGGATCCTTAGTGAGGATCCAGACCCTCAGCACAGCATCCCAGAAAGCCATTCCCATTGGTGGGTTCTTTGTGGGAAAGCTGAGACCCAGGATCTCTTTTGTCAGAAATGTCCCAGACTGTGACTTTGGATGAGTCATTTAGACCCAGTGTACCCCAGATGGCCCTTTTAAGCCTCCAAGTCCCAGAGCAGGTATCGAGAAATCTTTATCGATGGAGTTTCCTCTGCTGATGTCAATACCTAAGAACTCTGGTCCATAAGAAAAAGAAACAAAAAATGATTAAGACTGGGAGTGTTAGGGGACTGCACATTCCTTGAGGACAGGGCCAAATTCACTCTTGTCTTTATCCTCTCCCTTATAGTAGGCCTTTGCACATAATAATAATAAATGTTGAGTTGAATTGATTTGAATACCACCCACAAATCCCGGTGCACAGAAACACATATACAGAAAGGTGTGTTCATATTGGGATACACATAGTGTTAACGCACAAACCTGGAGGCATGGACATACACATATACACCCACTGGTGACACACCCAAGCTCTCCCCTTGGGGCACCAGTCGCACTGATCCTCCCAGTATGGATATGACCCTGCAGGCAGATTGACTGTCAATCTGAGCTCAGGGGAGGGACTATCTTGCAGGCTGTGACTGGATTGAAATGAAATCCTGAGTGCCAGTCCTTCCCCCCCCCCCCCCCAGTTCCAGATTCTCCAATCCTCTTCCTCTAGAAAGTATTCTCCTGCTTCTGCTTATGACCACCCTTTACACCCCCAGAGATGGCCCAGGGCCTTATGGCACTACTGGAGCATCTGTCCAATGACAGTGCCAGCCCATTTGACATCATCCCTCTTCCACAGTGGAAGTTAGCCCATCAAAATCCAGGCTCTAGTTCTTGCTGGAGAGGAAACATTAGTGTGGGAGGGAAATGGGGAACTCCCCAAATCTCTTGGAGGAGGGGGCTGGATTTGTCAGCTCTCTAGGAGACTAGAGAGAAATGACAGGTGACCCAGAGGCTTCTCCTCAAAGCAGATGGTTTAGCTTAGTGAACATCAGCTTCACTATCAACACCCCCACTAGGCCCCCCATCAGCACTAACATCACCATCACCTTTGAAAGGAAAGAGAGACAGAGACAGAGTCAGGCATGCAGACACACTCACAAAGCCAGAGGTAATCACAGAGACAGTGAACTTGGTTTCTTTGAAAATACTTTGATGGCTATATTTTATATTATTGATTTCCTTTGTAATCCTACCTATTTTATTTTTTCATTTAAAAACATCATTATGAGAAGGGATCCCTGTGCTTCACCAGACTGTCCAAAAGTCCAGTTCACACAAAATTACCTGAGAAAGAAGAAAAATGACAAAAAGAAGGAAAATGTGGAGGAGGAGAAGGAAAACACACAGAGACAGAAACAGAGGCAGAGAAAGACAGAGACAAAGAGAGAGAGAGGGAGAGAGACAGAGGGGGGAAGACAGAGCGAGGAGGGAGAGGGTGAGAGACAGATAAAGTGATATATAGAAAAAAAGGAACACATACATACAATGAGAAACAGAGATAGTGTTAAAAGGGAAAGGAATAAGCAGTTGTTAAATGCCTTTGTTATTGTTCAGTCTCAGTCTTATACAACAAAACCAAAATATCATTTTTTTTGATCCTCACAAAAGATCTTTGGGGATCTTTATTTCAATTTTATAGAAAGAGGAAACCGAGGCAAACAGATAAGGTGACTTGCTCAAGATCATCCTACTAAGTGTCTGAAGTGAAATAAGCTCCAGTCACTCTGGTTCCTGTCCTGGATGCACTGAGACATGTGATTGCTTCGAAGAGAGAGACAGTCAGAGACAGAGAGACTTGTGGGAAGGGGAAGCCACGAAGAGCCAAAGGCAGAGACAGAAGCTTGAAAGAATGGAGAACGTACTAAGCTGTCTCCTGGAGACCATCGTCTCCTCAGGGGTCCCAAAATGAGCAGAGCTTGTTAGATTTGGAGGAGGTGGAAGATGAGAGGCAGATGTGGAGAATCCCTGTAAAGTGAGGTTGTAGTTAAGGTGTTTGTGTTCAGGGCTTCAGGTACCCTCCTTTCCCCAAAGTTTTGCAAGGTTGACAGGCCAACCTGGAATCAACTATACAACAGTATAGTTTATATTATACTGAAGAGTAGAAATAAAACTACTGCATTAGAACCAGATGCAGAGTGAAGGCAGAGGGGAGATGGTGGAGACCAGATGGTTTTCCCAGTCAAGTCGTGAGCCGGTAGGCAGCGGGGGATTCTGGGCTTGGGGCAGACCATAATTCAGGCAGGGACTTAGCTCCTTCCAGGAACAATTCTGGTCAATGTAGAAAATCCATCCTTTGGTCAGCAGTGATGGGAGAGGAAGAGACATGGACTTAATGTATAGATGGGTGGGAGGCTGAGTGGTACAGCGGATAGGACACCAGACCTGGAGTCAGGAAGACTCATCTTCTTGAATTCAAATGCAGCCTGACACTTATTAACGGGATAAACCTTGGCAAATTGCTTAACATTGTTTACCTCAGTTTCTCATCTGTTAAATGAGTTGGCGAAGGAAATGGCAATCCACTCTACTATCTTTGCTTAGAAATCCCCAAATGGGCTCAAGAAGAGTTGGATACAACTGAAAAAAAAAAAAAAAAAAAAAACTTAAAAATTAACTTCCCCTTTCCTAAGCACATCTGACATTGGCTGGGACACCAGTACAGGAACAGAATGCATAGGCTCTTCTGTTACTGAGGGATTGGGGAGAAGGAGGCAGGAAGAGAAATGGGGAAGCGAAGCATTATGAGCGTGTGATGGAAAAAAAAAAAAAAACAAGAGAGAAAAAGGAAATTAGAAGGAAGAGAGGGAGGGGGAAGAGTGTCAGATGGAGAAAGAAAGGGGAGAAAGAAGGAAGAAAAAAAAAGAATTTCTTGAAATGTGTAGCATCTTACACATCATTTCCTTTTAGCTTCAAAACCTGTGAGGTAAAGGTTATGGTTACCCCATTTTACAGAGAAGCAAACTGAGATTGAGAGAGTTGAAGTCATTAGCTTAATGTTACAAACCTAGTAAGTGTCTGAGATAGGATCTGAAGATCTTCCTGATTCCAAGCACAGCTCTCTTAGAGATTCCATATACTACCAAGTCTCTGTTGAGTTTTACCTTTTTATTCAATCAATTAAAATGCATTTATTAAATGCCTATTATTGGAACAGAAAACTGGACTCAGATGCAGAAAGACCCTGACCCCAGTTTCTCCTCTGACAAATAGTATCTGCATGAAGTCATTTAATCTCTGACAAATCTAGAGTGTAGACAACTCTAAGATTCTCAGTTGCAGAGAAGGTGCTGACCTCATTAGTGGAGGAAGTTTCTTCTTCCAGGAGTTCACAATGTGATTGAAATCATACTTCCAGACCTTACCCCCTATCCCTACCATGTGCCTGGAACTGTGCTTCATGACAGGGGTACAGATATAAAGAATGAAACTGGGAGATTATTTTTACAACCCCCTTTCCCTGAAATGTCCTTCAATTTAGCATCTTTCCTTGTCTCATTTCTATGGCCAGCATTCTCTTTGAGGACCTCACATGAAATCAAGAAGAGTTCAAATCTAGGCTCAGATACTTATTAGCTCAGTGATCCTGTACATGTCACTTAACTCAATTTGCCCCAGAGGATATCCTCCTAGTCGGCATCCTCCCTGTCTCCTTCTTCTCTTCTGGTCTCTGTAAACAACATGCCCAATAATATGACTCCTTTGCTCGGAACCCAACTATGGCTCCCCGTAGTCTCCTATCTCAACAAATCCTTAATCTTTCTCTATTGGATTTCCTGCTACTCCACTATACCAGTCTATCATCTGGTTCAAATTAATTTTCCTTAGTTTCCCAAATGTGTTTGTCAGAACATTGTCAAAGAAAAAGAAAAGAAGGGAAGGGAAGGGAAAGGAGGGAGGAAAGGGAATAGCAAATGGAATAAAATGAAAGCATTAGAAAATAAAATAGTTAAAGCAAGTGATATATTTAATTAAGAATTAATCACATTTATACAATATACAGCTAAGCAGTACGTCTTATTTTTTTCATGTTATGGATCAGGAAACTAAAGCTCAAAGAAGTAAATGATTTGCTTATGATCACACAGCTAGCGTTAGAATCACATTTTGAACTCACTTTTCCTGTCTTCAAATCCATCATTCTTTCTACTATATTAGTCCACCCTGCCTCTCCACATTTCACATTCTCTCTTTAGGATTACTTCTCTTTCCTTATCTATAAAATGGGTACAACATTACCTCCAAAGGTTATTGTGAGGAACAAAGGAGATTGTAAAAAGTACTTAGCACAGTGATTAACACATAGTAGTTGCTATATAAATATTAATTCCCTTCCCTCCTCCATTTTTGTTGGGAAGTTAAAAAAAAAGTGATAGGGAATGTTGTGTAGGAGGAACAGAGGGAGATGGTCTCTGAATTCCTGGGTGACCCTATTTCAAGTATTAAGCTTTTTTTCTGTAAAAATCTGAGATTGGAGCCAAGCTCCCTGAAAATTTAAAATGGACCTTATGCCTGTGTCTTACCTCTCTCCCATCCATCTCTACTCCCAAACAGCAGCAATTAGACAGACAGAACAAGAGGAGGAACCCAGTGTAGAGAGTCGGAGACTGGGCCAGAGAGGGAAAGTCGGGGAAAGAAAGTGCTTTTTCTTTTTTTCTTCCTTCCTTCTTTCTTTTCCTTCCTTCCTTCCTTCCTTCCTTCCTTCCTTCCTTCCTTCCTTCCTTCCTTCCTTCCTTCCTTCCTTCCTTCCTTCCTTCCTTCCTTCCTTCCTTCCTTCCTTCCTTCCTTCCTCCCTATTTCCTTCTTCCTTCTCTCTCTCTCTCTCTGCATCTATCTATGAGCCTTTAGTTTTCTTCCGCTGTCTCCTGCCAAGTTCCAGGACAGACATGACTGGCTGCAACTCTAAGAACTCTGGGATGGCCTGGGAGATTATTTTTACACCAAAAGAAAAAAAAAGCGCCGTGCCTGGGAACGTGCTCAGGACCCAGCTAGTGTGCTTTGGGGCTCGGCCCAGCTATGCACAGGCCCCTCCTGGGGAGCATTCCTCACCTCCCCCCTCCACCCGTCTTTCTGGGCAGGCTGCTGGGCCAGCGGCCCACCATCACCTAAAGGTAGGGCCACGCCCTCCCAGCTGGCCCCTCAGCCTTGGTCCCCTCTGAAAGTGATCTGGGGATCAGAGTTTTGATGCAATCTGTGTCTCTGTCCAACTAGCTTCTTTGGCCCAGGCTTGGAAATGTGGTGGTCACAGTTGACATCAATCATGTCTCCGTCTGGGGAGGGTGGGGGGGTGGGGGGGATGAGGATAGGATATCAGAGAGGTGACCAAGCATACGCCACATGATTCAAATCATCTCAGCATTGATTAATTGGGTTCATTCTGAGTTTCTGAATCATCACAACTGTTGTTCCCCTCCACCTAACATCAACAGGCCTTTAAAGGGAAAGTATCCATTTACCCCCATGCATGTGATACATTAGAGGCCATCAACTCCGATTAGACGTTAAATGCTGGATGAGTTTTAGGCAAACTCGATTTGCTCAAGATACTTTTCAAAGGTTCGGCAATGATTAGACAATCCCCCCCCTCCGCTCCTTCCCCTTTCTCCGGCAGCTTTTCCCCAAACGTGTTTTGGCTCCAACCCCTGACATATGGGAAGGAGTGTGTGCCCTAACAGAGGGTGCCTTGAATTGGAGAAGGGGCCCTCTGGGCTACTTAAAAGAGAGACACTTTCTTTAAAAAGAAGAAAAAAGTCCAAGCCAGAAAACAACCCCAGATGCCAAATTTACCTCCTAGAAGCAAAATATCAAGAGCCATCTTCTGCCTTATGTTGGAGAAATATCTCTGTCTTGTGTCTTAGAATAAACCTGCAAATTCCTTCCTGCTTTGTACCCCTTAAAGAAATAAAAAGCCCGATTCATTTTCTTACCACAGATTGCTAGTTTTAATGGAAAAATACGCACTCACAATTCTTGCTACAGATACATCGCTCAGGTCTGAATGCTTGGGACAAAGGGATGGAAGTGTGGGAGGGGTTGAGGAGAAGAGAAAAAAGGAACAGAGAATTGTTTCCCTCTCTTTGGATTCATGGGTAATAAAGAAGATGATCTCTTAGAATGTTTTTCCGTACTATGCCCAAAAGGCTATCAAACTGTTCATATCCTTTGACCCAGTAGTGCCATTACTGGATCTGTATCCAAGGAAATCATAAAGGGGGAAAAGGGACCCACATGTGCAAAGATGTTTGTAGCAGCTCTTTTTGTGGTGGCAAAAAAAGAGTAGATGCAGATTGGCTAAGATGATAATGATAAATGTTCGAGGGGATGTGAGAAAACTAGGACACTAATGCATTGATAGTGGACTTGTGAAAAGTAACCATTCTGGAGAGCAATCTGGAGCTATGCCCAAAGGGCTATCAAACTGTGCATAACCTTTGGCCCAGAGATGCTATTATTAGGTTTGTATCCCAAGTAAATCATAGAGGAGGGAAAAGGACGCACATGTGCAAGAATGTTTGTAGCAGCTCTTCTTGTAGTAGCAAAGAACTGGAAAATGAATAGATACCCATCAATTGGGAAATGGCTGAATAAGTTGTGGTATATAAAGATAATGGAATATTATTATTCTATTAAAAATGATAAACAAACTGATTTTTAGAAAAGCCTGGAAAGATTTAAGGGAACTGATGCTGAGTGAAGCAAACAGAACTAGGGATACAATGTACACAATAACTATAAAAATGTGTGATGATCAACTATGAAAGGCTTGGTTCTTCTCAGTGGTTCAGTGATGCCAACAATCCCAATAGACTTTGGACAGAAAATGCCATCTGCATCCAGAAATAGAACGAAGGAGACTGAATGTAAATCAACACATACTATGTTTACTTTTTTTTTTTTTCACTTTTTAATCTCCCATGATTTTCCCCTTTTGCTCTGATTTTTCTCACCCAACATGATAGAAGCAATGTATGTTAAAAGTAAATTTTTACAAAAGAAAAAAAGAGAATATTTTTCTATTTTTTCTATATAACAGGGTTAAGGGGATAGTGTGACAATAAGGATTGTTCAATCATTCCTATTTTGACCTTCACCCTTCTATTACTTGTTACCCAGACAAGTTTTCCCAATATAAATATTCTTCTTCCCTTTTGGAAAATAGTTTCCAAAGACTTGGAAGTTTCTTTGTCTTTTTGCTAAGTTCAAGTCCCTAATCAGATATAGGTCTTTTGGCAAAACCTCAGAGTTAGATTTATCCTCTTCACCAGGGATGTTGGTTCCTCAGTTGCTTCTCCCCCAAAAATTTTTTAAGAAGTACAACTCTGTCTAGTAATTGCAAGTAAATACTGGTAATTAGTTAAATTACTCAGATTTGTAGAGTTTGAAATTGGTTTGGAAGCCATTGTTTAGACAAAGTAAACTTTTAAAACAAAGAAAGGTAAACAATTTCTCTCTACTCCCATGTAGAGAAAAAAAAGCTCTTGGAGTGTGTGTGTGTGTGTGTGTGTGTGTGTGTATGTGTGTGTGTGTGGGTGTGTATGTGTGTGTGTGTGTGAATTTCAACAAACAGCTTCTATACCACTACAGATTGACTTCATTGACCCAAATAGACAATCCCAGAGTCCAAAATTCTCTTTGTGTAATTGCTTCTGACTAAGCCTTTTATATCCTGACTTCACCTAGCTTTTTAAAACTTCTCATTTTCCAACTCCATGAGTCCTCTATTCATTATCAACTTCTATCCTAGATTCATTTAACTGTAGGAGATATTTCATCCATCTTCTTTTAGAAGATCTTTTAGATCTCTTTTAGAGAAGAAAAAAAAAATACTCTCTAGACAGAACCAGAGATGATAACTGTTGGAGAACACAGCTTCAAAGAATGGGACTTCTAGCAGCAAATAAAAGAGTTGGTCAGACTCTGGGAACCAAGTGGAACAAACTACTCATCAGTGATGCTGACCCAAGAGGACTTGTGAGGGAACACTGAAGAGAAAAGGGAGTTCCATTTCTTGCCATACCTGGAATTGTGAGTTGCTTTTATTTTTCATATTAAATATCTTGTATGGATGCCTCTCTATCATTTTCCTTGACATTTTCTGATTTATTGGGATAAATTTGTTTTTGTTTTTGTAGCAACTATTTTCACTTAGTGTAAAAATAATACAAAACAAAACAACTTTGCTGAGGCCAAATGGAATCTATTCACTTATTTTAATGAAAATGCACATTTGAAGATTCATGAGCTGTAGTATTATAAGTGCAGCCTCACAGGGTCACCCCTAGAATTCAAGGTAGCAGTTATTCTCTGGGGAACAAATCCTTAAGCATCAGGTGGGTTGGAGGTGGGGATGTAAGGTGAGCTAGGAGGATACAAAGTAATTCCTAGAACCCAAAGTAACAGTTACCCTCTGGGGACCAAGTCTTTAAGTGTCAAGTGGGTTGGAGAAGTAATCCAGTGGGGATGTAAGGTAAATTAGGAGGATACAAAGTAATTCCTAAAACCCAAAGTAGCAGTTACTCTCTGGGGACCAAATCTTTAAGTGTCAGGTGGGTTGGAGAAGTAGTCTAGAGGGGTTATAAGGTAAGCTAGGAGGATACAAAGTAATTCCTAGAACCCAAAGTAACAGTCACCCTCTGAGGACCAAATCCTTAAATATCAGGTGGGTTGGAGAAATAGTCCCGTAGGGATGTAAGGTAAGTTAGGAGGATACAAAGTAATTCCTAGAACCCAAAGTAGCAGTTACTCTCTGAGGACCAAGTCTTTAAGTGTCAGGTGGGTTGGAGAAATAGTCCAATGGTGGTACAAGGTAAGCTAAGAGGGTACAAAGCAATTCGCAATGCCTAGCACATAGTAGGCACTTTGCAAGTGCTTGTAAATTGTAATAGAAATAGCTCTGATTTGGATGCAATGATTTTGAGGTCCCCTGGGACTGCTGTTAAAGAGTTTGACAGAAAAGATCAGTCTCAGAATTTCAAGAAAGTAACACTTGGAGCCAGCCAGTCAGTCAGCTAGACAAAGAGACACACGGCAATGTACACCCCCACATCCCTCCCCTCCACACACATGGACACGAACACCTAGGGACAGACAGGTTGGGGAAAAAGTTAGTCCAAGCTTAGGAGAAAATGTAAGGCCTTAAAAACAATTTCCAGTTCTTAGGATCCTGGCATTCCTTCCCTCCTCCCCACCCAGATCCCCTCCATTGTCACGAGCCTCCAAGTCACCAGCCGGGGGCAGAAGCCGGGGCGCCTCAAAGACATTTCTGGGCTATCACAAATTAGGCATCATGACCGCTGTGCAGGATTAAATCAGAGAGGAGATGATGGACTGGGAAAGAGGATCAAAGGCAGCCAGGCCCAGGATTAATTGGCAGAACTCCCAATGAAGCACACTCAGGCATGGATGCCTGGCAGTCAGAAAAAAAACAGTAAAGCATTCCGATCGGCAGATAGAGAAATATGGACTATAAGTCACCTCCTCCTCCTCTTCCTCCTCCTACTCCTCCTTCTCCTCCTTCTCCTCCTTCTCCTTCTTCTCCTCCTCTTCCTCCTCTTTTTCTTCTCTCTTCTTCTCTCTCCTCTCCCTATTCTCTCTCTTTTTATTTACCAAAAACCATTAATTTATTAATTGCTTCCCATTACCTATTTATTTATCATTTAAAAATATTAGGGTGGAGTGAAGATACAAGTAAAAACAATCATAAGGATAGGCTATCAGTTGGTGACTTTTTTAGCACAGGAAACTTCCAGGTGAGGAAATTCTACCAGTGAAGGTTAGTACCCTCTTTTTAACTTACCATCTCACAGAATCACCCAGATCACTGAAAGCCTGAGCAAGAATCCCAAAATTACAGAGATACTGAAGCAATCTAAGGGGAATCTGAGCCTAGTTTTTTTTGGCTCAAAAGAATAATTTCCTTTTCTCACAAGATCCTCAGAAATCTATTCCAGTATTATCTCCATTTTACAGATGAGGAAACAGAATGAGAAGTAAGGTGACTTGCCCATTGTGTCATGCTGTCAACTCAGGGCTTAAGGCAGTTTTCAAACTCAGGTCTCTTGATTACAAATGTAAGCCCTTAATCATTCTTATCGTCTTGTCTTTCAAAGAATAACAGGAGTCTGTATTTATTAGTCAATTAATAAGAATTTAATATATTATTATCATATGTTATCATATTGGGTCATTTTTTTCAGTCATGTCTGACTGTGACCCCATTTTGGGAGGCTTTCTTGGCAAAGATATTAGTTTACCATTTCCTTCTCCAGCTCATTGTACAATGAGGAAACTGAGGCAAACAGGATTAAGTGACCTGCACAGGGTCACAGAGCTGTAAGTGTCTGAGACTAGATTTGAACGCAGGAAGATGGGCCTTCCTAAGTTCAGGTGAGGTACTCTATCCCCCGTACCACCTCGCTGCCCATATATGTTATCATATACTATTATATAGCATATTACTTTTTACATTACATATCATATTTCATTATATTAGTTGGATCAAGTGCGTTTTAATTTCATTATAAGATGTAAAAATAATATATTATGTTGTATGGCATTATTTTATAATGATTACATTATATAATATAATATCAATTATAGCACTGTGTTCCAGGCATCATGTAAATACTAGAAAAACCAAGCAAAAACCAAAAATGAATTATTTCTATATCTGTATCCTGTATCCTATATCCTGTATCTATATCTGTATCTCTTCCACTTGACAGCAGAACCTAACATTGTATCTCACACATGTTAGGGGCTAAATAAATGCATGGTGGATTTCACTGAGCTTACAAAGCCCTTCATGTATGTTATCTAGTATTATGATCCCCATTTTAAAAATGAAAAAAAAAAATAAACCTCAGAGAGATCAAATTATTTTCTTGAGGCAGCAAGAGTAGGAGACGTGAGACTCAAGCCCAAGGTTCTTTTGCATTAAGTTTGGCTTCCTATCTGCACTACCACCTCTGAGAGAATAGCATCAGTCCATATTTATCAATGAATCAATACGCATTATATAATAATCATTACAAATAATGTCATTATATTATATCATCTCATATTAATATACTTATGCTATTAGGACCCATCATATTGCTGAGCCCAAGATAATCTGTACTGTGTGGTGGAGTGGGTGATATAGTTGGACTCAGAGAAAGGACCTGGATTCAAATCTTGACTCTGAAGTTTTTCATCTCTGTTTAGCAGGAACTCCATTTCCACCTTTAAAAAACGAAGCAATTGGACTATTCCACCATTAAGGTCCCTTCCAGTTATTCATGTAAGATCCTATGAAAGCTCTCTGCCTCCAGGGAGCTTATGTTCTAAGAGAATTTGTTAGGAGTGGAAAGCCCAGGGAGTTGAGATTTAGGAGACTTTAGTTCTGGCTTAGGATTTGGTGTTCATTACCTACGTGATGTTTTCTCTCTGTAAAATTAGTATGACTGGATGGCCCTTTAAGCTTTAGGTTAAAGAAATTCAAAAATATATATTTTTAAAAATCTCTCTTCTGGTCCTGATTGGTGATTTTAATATCATGACATTTCAAGGAGACATTATTATGCAGGACATAGAAGAATGAAACAATCCCTGTTTCAAAGAGTTTACTCTCTGCTATGGGAGTGTTGTTCTCCACACAGTTCCAACTAGAGCAAATACAAGGTTATATATAAACAAATTCTGGGGTAGTTAGATGGCACAGTGGATAGAGCATCAGTCCTGAAGTCAGGAGAACCTGAGTTCAAATCTGGCTTCAGACACTTAACATGTCCTGGGCAAGTCACTTAACCCCAATTGTCTCAGCAAAAAAGAAGAAAAAAAAGAAATTTCAAGAGGGAGAGTTGATATCCGGAGGATCCTAGGGAAGTCACTTAACCCCAATTGCCTCAGCAAAAAAAAAAAAAGAAAAAAAATCAAGAGGGAGAGTCAACATCCAGAGGATGTGGCTCCCAAGCTATGTTTTGATGAAATCTAGGGATTTCACTAAGCAGAGATGAGGAAAGTGCAGTTCGGAAACCTGGTGGACTTCATAAGCAAAAGCTTGGAGGTGGGTGATGAACTGCTGGAGAACAGCTGAGCTGCTGTGGGTTCTATCCCCTCCAGTTACCCTTTTCTCTGGGTTCCTCTCTACCTATTCTCCTCCCTCCCCCAGCCCTAGTCCTTAGCTCAGCAGGAACTTGGGGCTTTGGAGATATTCGGCCCCAGTCCCAAACAGCAGGGGGCCGGGCTGCCTCCGTGGGCTCGGTGCTCTCAGCATTCCTCTGGGTAATGACACCCATGGCTGGATGATCTGCTTAAAGAGCATTTGATCCCCCGAGCTTACTCTGCCACCTCTGACTTTCCAGCTCTCTCGGGCTCCCGAAGCAGCTGAAGGCAGGAAGGAATGTGCTGAATTAGTCCTGGACTTGAACGCCTAAGTCTCTCCTGGGTAACTTCTCCCTCTGGGTCTGACTGGGCCGGCCATCCTGGCCCAGAATCCCAGGCGTGCCCCCTCCTAATCCGCAGCCTCCTTTCCCCCTTTTCTTTCAACAAATTGGAGGTAACCGGATGCTAGGGAGGTGGGCGCTGGTGCCTCCGATTCCTTTCTTATTCGGGGAGCTAACTATCCCAAGAATGTACAGAATCACTTTGGAAATAGCTGAGGAGGCAGCCCTGGCTTGGGGGGGGTGTGTGTGTGAAGAGTTTCTTTTCATTCTCTCCCTCTCTGAGCCCGACTTCCTTTGTCTGCTTCCAAATCCCTCTTCGTGATCCTAGAGGCTTCCTTATTGAAAAAAACCACACACACATACACAAATATATGATTGTAATTTTGCCTAAGGTACCGCAGCCCCTTAAGAATGGATCAGGTGTAATTAATAACAGAAAATAATGTTTCTCCCTCCTTCTCTTGACCTTTCACCCTCATATAAGTGTCTTAAGTTTTATGATGGCTAAATACAAAGTGTGTGTGTGTGTGTGTGTGTGTGTGTGTTCGGATATGTGCATCCAAGTCCCGTGCGTCTGTCTGGTGAACGCTCACCTAACCAGGACTGGAATTGGTTCAGGCTTTATTTATCTTCAGTTCTTTCTATGTAGGCTGGCCTCCAGCTGAACTCAATCACTGCATGAAAACTGATCTTACCCCTTGGAGTGAGGGGTCCCGTCTTTGAGATCTCAGTGCACCTAGATCTATTTACACACACACACACATAAACAGGCAGGCCAGGAGCAAGACAGACAGCACCGAGCGGCCTTTCGGTCGGTCCCTGGCTCCCTAATACATTTCAAAGGCCACTGGAGGCCTACGTGTATCAATATTTATTTGTTTCCCCAGTGGCGAGCAGGAAACGAAGTGCATTTGAGCCCCCCGATACCGGGCGCCCACGAGGTTACGTTGCAGTAAATCCTTGGGCGTACAAGGGTCTCATTATGGAAAATGCTCTCTTAAGCAATTGCAGACCTTTTCGCTCCCCACCAGTGGGGTATTATCATTCCCATTCATCTAGGACAGAATGAAAGAAATGCACGTGGGGGGAGGGATTTCAGGGAAGGTGGAGGGGGGGGGGCGGCTCGGATCAGAACCCTCATCAGAGTGCGTTGTCAGCAGCTTGAAATGAAGGGCCCTTAGCCAATACTGTTTATCTTAATGGTTCCACAAATATGCTCATTTTAAGTAATATTATCTTGCTGTAAAGGTCATTGGGCTGGACTGATGTATGGGACTTCACTCCTGATTCATTATGTTTGATCTACGGCCCTCTTGGAGTCAACAGCACCAACCTTTGGGTTAATGGAAGCCACACCAGCTCCTAATCCAGTAGCTTTGAATTTTTCTGTTTGGGTTGGATGGGGAGGTTGGAGCAGGGTGGACTCGTCTGTACTTTTAGGGTCAGAGACGTTCCTTTTGATCATCGTCTGAGTGGGATGTGACCCCCAGGTCATGCATGATTCTTGGCCCTACCAGGCAAATAGCAGTAAGACCCAGAACTCTTCCCCACTCCTGAGGGGAGACCTGCAAGCTTTGTTAGCCACTTCCATACCCATCTACTTCTTTTACTCAACTACTATAGCTGTGTGACCCTGGGCATGTCACCTAACCCCAATTGCCTCAGGGGGAAAAAAGACAAAAAAAAAAAAAAAAAAAGAGAGAGAGAGAGAAAATTTGATATAAGAGTTTCACTAGAATGCAAAATCTTTGAGAAAGGGGACTCTCATTTTTGCTTCATTATATTCTTGGACATAGAAGGGCCTTGAACAAAATGTTTGTTAATTGAAAAGGATCCCAAACTATATGCCTTTTGAAGTCAGGGCCTGTATCAAATTTTCTTTGTGAAAGATAATGTCATGCCCATAGGAAGTCAGGGGGTAAAGATTAAAATTTTATTTAGCTGCACCTGTATACTCCACCCCCCACTTTCCCTTCACACACACACACACACACACACACATACATGGAGGGAAATTTTGTTTCTTTTTGCAGATCCTGCCTTTATTTTATTCATTTAGTATCATTGATTTAGAAATGAGTGTGATGTTAGAAGATGTCTGTTGTAACACTCTCATTTTACAAACAAGGAAACCGAGTCCAGAAAAATGAAGTAACTGACTCTTTGTTACATAGGTAGTAACAGAAGCAAGATTTGAATGCAAACCTTTGGGCTCCAGTCTCTGAGCTCTTTACATGTTACTGTGCTGCCCTGTCCCTCTCCTCTTTACTTTCTTGAAAGCAATGAATCGATTAAGGACAAAAACATCCCACAGTTTTTGGAATAAAACTTACACATTTGGGGGAGATCTTTAGGAGGGATTGGAATACTTTCTTTGGGATCCAAAGGTTTAGAATCTCCCCTTGCTTGAGGTGCAAAAATTTGTATTTAGTAAAGGAAACAACAACAGTGACAAAAGACTTAATATATACATCGATAACAGAGATTCATGGGAATTTAAAATTGTTTGGGATTTCTGAGTTTACCTACTCCAACTCTCTCATTATATAGATGGAAGACTTAGGCCCCTAGATGTGAATTGTAGGATCCTAGATCATAAATTTAGAATGAACAAAGATCTTCCGTGCATTCTAGTCCACTAAATGCTCTTAGTTTACAGTTGAAAAAATGAAAGTTCAGAAAATTAAGTTCTAAATTAAATCAAGATAGCTCAGAGGTCACTGAAATAGATTCAAGGGGTGGTATTTGAACTTAGAGCAATCCGTTATCATTTATTAAGTTTCTACTGTGTCAGGCACCGTACTAAGTGCTGGGAATACAAAGAAAAGCAAAAAACTCAAGTCTGATCTCAAAAAGTCCACAATCTAACAGGAGAGATGATATGCAAATAACTATGTACAATTGAGATTCAGGAAGGATAAATTGAAGACAATCAATAAGGAGAAGAGACTGGTATTCAGAAGGATTGGAAAAGGTTTCTTGCAGAAGATGAGACTTTAGCTGAGGCTTGAAGGAAGCCTCCAAGCATGGAGGACAGCCAGCCAAGCCTGCAGCTGTGTAATGGAGTGCCTACTTTGAGACACAGTCTATGTGAAAAGGAGTAAAATGTAAAAAGACTGGGAAGGTAGGAAAGAGTGGGGTTATGAGGGATTTTAAAAGACAAACAGAGGATTTTTATATCTAATCCTGGAAGCAATAGGGAGTCACTGGGGTTGGTGGAGTAGGGGGGTTTCATGCTCATACTTAAAATGCTTCATTTTAGGAGATCAATTTGACAGCTGAGTCTCTAGAGGTTAGATCAGAGTGAAGAGGGATTTGAAGAAAGGAGGCTAAGCAGAAGCTTATTGCAACAAGCTTTTGAGAACAGGAATAATTCAGTTAAAATCTGGCTTCAGATACCTACTAATTGTGTAATCATTACCTGCCTCAGTTTCCTCATTTGTAAAATGGATAATAACAGTATCTACCTCTTAGGGTTGTTGTGAGCATCAAATAAAATTACATTTGTAAGTCATTTTTAAAATCTTGATATACTTTATAATTAGCTAACTATTAGTGTGAACTCATTATCCTGTGTGGACATTTCAGCTTTCTTGCTAGACAGATCTTAGATCTAAAGCTTCAAAGATTGTTAAAGTTCTTTTTATCCAACTGCTTCATTTTACAAATAAGGAAACTAAGTAAGGTCCAAGTAGCTTTTCTAAGTTGTCATGAATAGTAGTAGTTGGTTTCTGTATCCTCTATCAGCACGGATAGGCAGGCCCTCCATAAATAGTTGCTGATTGGTATTATCTGATTCCTTCTCCTTAGCTCCTCTGATTTCACACAGAGAATTTTGTTCCAGATCAACTCCCTACATCCACCTCGTCAATAGAAATAGCTGCTAAGGTTTCAATATCTTGTTTTCCTTTTGTTGCCTCTCAAGTCAGCGTTTTACATGGTGATTTCCTAAGAATCTACCCAGTTAATTACTTAGTTGATAGTTAACTTCCAATCCTCCCCCTTGTCCAGATTCTGAATGTCACATTGTAGAAAGGACATCGATAATTTAGAGACTCTCTAGAGAAGGGTTATGAGTATGGAAAAGTCTTAAGATCATGTCACATAAAGATTAGTTGAAGGAATTGAGGGCATCTATTTTGGAGGAGAGAAGATACAGGGAGGACTCAACACCTGTTCACAAGTATTCAAAGGACTGTCACGAGGTTAAGTTTTTATTGCTAGACTGAACCAGTGGGTGAAAGCCACAGATGAAGATTTGGGTTTCATGAAAGGAAACACTTGCTAACAATGAAAGCTGCACATGAACATAATGGGTTACCTTGGGAGGCAGAGGGCTTTCTTTCATAGCAGGAAATTGAGCAAATATTGATGCCCACTCATATTGGAGAGGGGATTCTCTGCTCTGGGTACACAAGCTAAAACCAGGATATATGGAGAGGGAGCAAGATGAAGTGTAAAGAACTCTTGTTTTGGACTCCTGAGTCCTACTTCTGACATTTACCAGCTTGGGCAGCTCCTAGCCATTGCTTTCTCTGGATCTCAGTTTCTTCACCTGTAAATTGGGAACTTATTTCACCTAATTCCCTAGTTTCTTTGAGAAGAGGGCTCTGTAAGCATTCAAGTGTTCAATAATTGAGCACTGTCATTATCAATCATGCCATCCCACTGTGGCCCACACTTAGGGAGATTGAATATGACAAGATATTCTGATCCAGATTGTTACAGCAATATTAAAATATAGAATTGTGGAGCCAACCCAGCCCTCAGAGACTCCTGTGGAAGTCAATAAAAGATCCTTCTTCAATGACAGGTCCTCTCAGAAATACAGGCTTTCCTAGTTTGGAAGTGCCCTAAAGGAAGGCAGAGGGATGAAGGAAAAGGGTGTGGGGTATCTGCTTATTTAGTAGGATGATTGAATTACAAGAATATATAGGGTGCTCATTGGACTTGGGATTCCCTGGGGCTTTCTCATGTGAAAGAGAGACGTACAAATTTGTGGCTATCCCCTAGCAGCCAAAGCATGCATTTGTTTATCTGTACTTTTTGCACAGTTGAACTGTTCTGAGCTTCCAGACCCTTAGTCTGTCAGTACATTGAACAGAGATCTTGGAAGAGTCCTTCTTGTTTCCTGCTGAGGTCCTGGATAATACAGAAAAGAGAAACCAGGGCTGGGAACCAGGTTAGGAAGAGCCCACTGTTTGAGAAAAATTAAGAAACACCACTATATATAGTTTAAATATTTATATTGATACAATATTGATATTTATAAATTTTGATTCAGCAGTTCTACTATTGGGTGTTTATAGTGTGATGCAGTGCAGGGATGGAAGGGAAAAGAACAGAATCTGGAGTCAGAGAACCTTTTTCCAAATCCCACCTTAATTAATTAATTAATTACTTTGAATGAGCTACTCACTTCCTTGGACCTCAGTTTCCTAAAATGGAGAGAGATGGGGGGAAGGGGGAAGGGGAGAAAGTTAGAATAGATAGCTGCTAAAGTCCCTTTCAGTTCTGGATAAATGCTCCTTTGATCCCAAAGAATTTGATGACAGAAAAAAAGGTTATATGCATGTATGTTATGTATACATCCACACGCAACTTATATCTATATCTATATATCCCCTTGATTGCTTAGAGGCCTCCTTGCACTCCTCCCTACCCCCACACTTCAAAGTAAATGCAAAGAGGATATTTACTTATGTCTTCTGTGTGTTCTTAAAAAAATAAAAAACATCATAGTCACCACAGTCACAGAATAAATATTCTCTGCTTGAGCTGGAAATCTCTGGTTATATACTAAAGGAACAACCTCTGATCTAGAGGCCTTTCTTCCTGCTGGCCTCCAAGGGCTAGCCTTTCCCCCTACCTCCAGTGCCCTCCCCTGCACCAGGTCATAGGTCTGGAGCGAATGCCCTTCTAGACAAGTCTGTGTTTGGAATTAGGTCATCTCCTGTTTGTCTTCCCTCCTTTGGGATAGGGCCATATGAGATCTCAGAAGTGACCGGAGTAGCAGGGTCTCAGATACCAGAGCACAAGTGCCAGAAACAGCAGCACAGCCAGACCATTTGGGAGAGAGAAGGTTGCCTACAGAGAGAGATATCGTTGGGTGAAAAAGAACACTTGATATTCATGGGGATGGACTCAGGGGAAAAAAAAAAAAAAAGATATAAAACGAGCAACCCTGCTGCAAATCTTCCAATGAAGATTAACTACTAACCTCTCAACTGATTATAATCATTTTATGATTCTTCCTTGACATTGCCTTTCCTGGGTGAGAATAAAACTGCCTCTTCATACGTGATTCATGTTTGTACTCTGGGTATCTTTTTACTTCTTCCACCCTGCTGGGGAGGAACCCCTCAGACAAGAGCCAAAAATAGAATTGTTCCTCAGGAATCTGAGGTGGGGGTAGGATTGAAATCCTGGGAGCCTAGTTCTACTATTAAAGAGACAGGCAACCTCAGGGCAAAGAATGTGGGATAAAACCACCATGGTATTTAAATGGCAAGGGTTGGTGAAGGCTGTCACCCTGGTAGCCTCAATCTGGTAGTGCCTGGTCAGCCAATTTTGCTCTCTTAGAAAACAAAATATTCATAGCAACAGTTTTTGTGCTGAGGGGGCAAGTGGAAAACAAAGTAATTATAGGAAAAACTGAATTCTTTCCCCATCCAAACAGAAGATATTTTCTACTGGTATGATTCTGGGCAAATCAACCTACCTAATTCTTCAGTTTTTCAGCCTTCAGCCTCTCAGGTTCCTCCTCCCAACTCTAGATATATGGTCTTATGATTGAGGAACGAATGAATAAATTTTGGTATCTGATAGCAATGTCATATTATTGTGCTCTAACAAATGATTCAGATGAGGAATTCAGAAATATAAGTAGATTTGTATGAATTGATAGAGAGAAGAGAAGTAGAGATACAGAATTGCTATAGTTAAAAAAAATGAGAACAATCTCAAAAGTCAGGTGCACTCAGAATAATTGCAACAAACCATTTTGATTTAGGTGGGACATATATGCCTCCTCCCTAAGGAGGGGCAGGGGACTATGGGCATAGAATATTGCATCTACTGTCAGATTTTTTTGTTTGTTTATTTTTGTTTCACTACTTTTTTTTTTTTTGTCACAGAAAAAGGAAACATAAAAATGTCTTTTTTGTTTTGTTTTGTTTTGGAAGGCAATAAGGGTTAAGTGATTTGCCCAGGGTCACACAGCCAATAAGTATCTGAGGCTGGCTTTGAACTCAGGTGCTCTGGATTTCAGGGCCACTGCTTGATCCCTTGTGCTGCCTAGCTATCCCTAATGTCTAAAAACAAACAAACACAAAAGGCATAAATCAAATACCAAAAACATATGGAATTGAATTTGAGATAAAAAGGAATGAAAGGACGAAGAAAGAAAGAAAAAAAAAATAAGAAAAGATAAAAAAAAGTTTTATGGTTTTTTTTTTCTAATCTCACTTATAGGTCACCCCCGCTTCTCTAATGGTTCCCATATTTAATTATATCATACTGAGCTCTAGAACAGCTTAGGGATATATTTGTATATTCAATAATTAATGTAATCTCAATAGATTTCTCAATCAATCAAGCTCAGAGCCTGTTATTACAGTTCATCAAATACTATTTACTTAACAAATTGGATATACTTCTTTTCCTAATAGTAATAACTCATATCCATAAATATATATTTATAATATACCTTTATCTCCTAGGATTAGGTAAATATTAAAGTCATACTGAATATAATATTTATTAATAATAAGTTAACAGTAAAAAAACAGAGATAGATAAATGTAATGTTTTAACTGTGAGAATAGTGACCTCAAATCTTCACTATAGAAGAAGATGGCTTCTCTTCACTTCTGAGATTATAATCCTGTATTATTAGCTCATTTAGAATAAGAAAATCTCTTCATAGAGATTTGTCCACAGAAATTATTTTTGTCTTCTTCTCAAGGTAAAGGTTAAAAAAAAAAGTTCTACTAAAAAAGAAGGCCCTTCCATCATCTTTGTGTCTTTTTCAACTTCTCTCCATCTATATCAAAGAAACAGAAAATTCATCTTCAATCAAATCATGATGATTAACATTCTCTAATTTGACAGTTAAAATTGACATCTCGGCAACGTTCCATTTGAATTCTAAAGATACACTAATAGTATCTGGAGTCTCTTGGGAGCTTCTAGGGAAACAGGTATTAGAATAAGAAGGATAGAAAAGAAAAAGGGAAAGAAAGAAGGAAAAAAGAAAGAAAGGAAAAAAAAAATCCACAAGGATCAAAATGGTTCAGAGCAGGTGAACTGGTAGCAGTAAAAGATTACCACTCTGTCATCAGGGCTGTCTACTCTTAGATAGACAGAGCCCTGGGCTAGAGCTATGCCAAAAGAAGTTACATTAAACTAGATCCAATCTCTGGGATATAAATTTTAAATGTTTTCCCACTTGGGTAGGATATTCTATTTGGATCAGGTTCAGAGAATCCCTTTGCAAAGTTTCTACAGGTTCAGAAGAAGGTGCTTCTTCCCTATCCTGATAAAATGGAAGCCCCTTGAGGGCAGGAACTATTTTGTTATACTATTGCTAGCTCTAGGATTTAGAAGGTGTCTGGAACAAATATTTAATAAATGCTTGTTGATTGTTTTCTTATTGATAGAATTTTATCTAATGGATTATTTCTCATCTATAAAAAGAGAGGAGTAGATTAAATGATTTCTGAGGTTTCTCCAGTTCTAAATCCAAGAATCTATGATTCCAGAATTTGAAGGTTATGATGAGAGAAGAAAAGTCCTGGCAAATGCTATAGACCGAGAAAAAATTTGAATATGGGACTGGTGATATATTCTGTGTCTGTCATTTAAGGACAATTTTGATGTAATGGAGAGAGCCTTGATCTTTGAAACAGAAAAAATCTGGCTTTAAACCATTTTTTCAACATCACTGTGTGAGCAATAGAGCACAAATCTGATAGAAACAAGTTCTTTCACCTCTTCTTAGAATTCCTGGCTTTTTTCAAGATTTAGCATTATGTACTACCTTTTGCAGGAAAGAGTTCCCAGTTCTTGTAGCTGCTAATGCTCTTCCTTCTAAGTGTACCTTTCATCTACTTTGAATTTGTTTTGAAAATGCCTATTGTGTATTCATCTTCCCTATTAGAATGTAAACCCTCTGAAAGCAAGGGTTATTTTCCCTCTTTTTTTCTCCTTCCTTCCTTCCTTCCTCTCATTCTTTCTTTCGTTGTTTCGTTGATTTTATAATATACATTATTCTTATAGGCTCTTTATATAAGTTTATAAAAGTCTTTCCATACCATCATCCATGTTCACTTCTTATAGCACAATAATATTCCAGCACATGGCTAAGCTACAACTTATTCAGCCATTCTTCAATTGATAGACATCCTTTTAGTTTTCAGGGTTTTTTTTTTTTTTCCCACTACAAAACAGCTTTTATAAATATACTTTTTTTCTTTTTTTTTCTTTTTTGCTGAGGCAGTTGGGGTTAAGTGACTTGGCCAGGGCCACATAGCTAGGAAGTGTTAAGTGTCTGAGGTCACATTTGAACTCAGGTCCTCTTGAATTCAGGGCTGGTGCTCTATCTACTATACCAACTAGCTGCCCCTATAAATATACTTTTACATGTAGATGCTTTTCCTTGTTGATCTAATTTTACAAAGAAGGAAAGTGAGTCATAGAGGCAGAAGTAATTTGCCCAAATTTCCCCACAGAATCCTAGATCCAGAACTGGTAGGGTCCTTACCTCATCTTAGAAATGAAAAAAACAAACAAACAAAAAAACAAAAAACAAAAAAATGGAGATCCAGGGAGGCTGTCAGTTTCCCAAGAAGTAAATGACAATGACTGAGTTGAAACCCAAGTCTATGACTCCAGAGTCTTACCATTTAGGGATCAGAGAAAGGACAATAGGTATGACCAGGTAGCAGTTGGTGCCAACAGGGCAAATTATAACCAGGTCCGGAACTACCTGTAGGGAAGAAATTGACTTCTTGTTGAGAGGGAATAAGCTTCCAGGTATTTGAGTACTTAGCTCACTGTGAATTCAATTAAATGAATATGAAAGAAAATATTGGAAGTTGTAATTCAGTTGTGTCTGACTTCATAGATACTATAACTTATTCAGACATTTCTCAATCGATGGTCATCTTCTTTGTTCTTCAGTCACATCTGATTTTTCATGACCCCATTTGGGGTTTTCTTGGCAGAAATCATGGAAAGCTTTGTCATTTCCTTCTCCAACTCATTTTACCTATGCATGGTTGAATGACTTGCCCAAAGTCAAAAAGTTAGTGCTGGGACTGAATTCAAACTCAGGTCTTCCTAATTCAAGGCCCATTGCTCTCTCCATTGTGCCATCTCTCTCCATCAAGCTGCCCAGTTATTGGTAAGGTCAACAGCAAACTTCTCATAAAACTTAGGTAAACAGCAAACTTCTCATGGGTCTCATGGGGATTACTATCAGCCATTCACAAAGACAAGTCTACTTCCTAGAGAAATGTCACAAGGCTCCTAGATTAGGCAACTCATCCCAAATTAAGTAGTCATTTCTTCCTGTATTCAAGCAGGACTTTCTATTCTAGACTACATAGATTTGTAGAGTGACAGAAGATCAGTTCTGGGAAGGATTAAATTTCTTTTGCCACAATTATTCTTCCCAATAAGGCAGAGAAGGGAGAAGGAGCTCCCTGGTTAATTTCCAAACTCAACAGAGCTTAATTAACCATATACCTGGATTGAAAAATGGAACTCTGAGATTCATAAAATTTAGGGTTGGAAGCAACTGGAGACACAACTCAACCCAACTTTACTATTTTAAACATGAAGCTAGCTATATAATGTTGAGCAACTCAACCTCTTTTTACCTCTGTTTGCTCTTTTGTAAATGGGGACAATAGTAGCACCTGCCTCTCAGAGTTATTATGAGTATCAAATGAGATCATAATTGTAAAGTTCTTAGCACAGAGCTTGGAAGGTAAGTTGCTATATATATATATATATATATATATATATATATATTACCATTATCACCATTGTGGAATATGTAGGATAGTGCTGAGTGTATAGGTATTGCCTCAGGCAAACTGAGACCTAGGAAAGCCCTTAACTTTTTAGAATTTATTTTTGCTGAGGCAACTGGGGTTAAGTGACTTGCCCAGGATCACACAGCCCAGAAGCGTTAACTGTTTGAGGTCATATTTGAACTCAGGTCCTTCTGACTTCAGGGCTGGTGCTATACCCACTGAGCCACCTACTTGCCCCAACTCTTCACTTAAAAAAGCCAATGTCTCCCACTGCATTTGAGGCCATCTCCAGTTGTGATATATATATATCTTGCTCTTGGACTCAGATGACTCTTCAGGAGTCCTTTGCACAGTCCTTCTACACTTAAATCCAATTCACTGCAAGTCATAACATCACCTTCCTAATGTCATGGTCCTTTTTGAGATCAAGGACAAACAACAATAACAGTAGTCACTACCATCATCACCATCAATGTTCTCATGTCTTGTAATGACATTTTATTCCCTCTTAAAGAAGTCTCAGGTCTCCTGCAGGCATTCAGGCTAACAAACCATTAAATCTTAAACAAAATCAGTCATCAGACTTTTTTTTTTTTTTTTTTAGATACCTATTATTTTTAGGCTAAATGCCAGGTTGTGATTAGGGGTTGATAGAAAAAAACAAAACAATCCCTGTCCCAATTGTTAAAAACTCTACATGCAAATAAAAGTAAATACAAGAAATAAAGCAAATGACAAAATTTTGTAGATATAGCAAAAACACAGAAAATAACGGTTCTTTAATTAGCCTGTGTCAGAGGTTCTTAACCTGGGATCTGAATAAAAAGAAAGAAAAAAGAAAAATTTGATAATTTTTTCAATATAATTTGGTTTCTCTGTATTTTCATGTATGTATTGAAAAACACTTTTTTTTTTTTTCTGGAAAAGTTTCCACAGGTTTCACTAGACTGCTCCCCCAACCTACCCCCTCCAGATCCATGACATATTTATCAAAAGGTAAGAAAACCCTGCTTTAGAAAATTGAGAAAAATCTCCCACCTTAAATCCAATTCTCATACAGGTCAGGACATCACCCAGCACACTGTGATGTCATCGATCCTCTCTGAAAATGAGGGATGAACAACAAAAACAGCCAACAACCTTCTCTAAAGAGGCAAAAGAGATTTGGGAGGAATTAGAGAGCCTCTGTCTCTCAAAAACTCACCAGCCTTTGGGGTGTTAAAATGTGGAAAAGGTGAGAGCCTGGTTTGTGTCTTGTTAACATGTGAAATCCTCAGCCAATCTCTTGGACACACACCCTTTCGGGTAGGGGGATGTGGGAGGGGGTGGAACTGCCTGAAGAGAAATCAAAGACAAATGGGAAAAGAGAAAAGCTACAAACTGATAAATGAGTGAATTCTGGCCAACTTTCTGGGAGCCCAGGAGACAATTGACAGAGAACCGGGTTTCAGAAAAATACATAAAAGAAACCCTGGGAAGAAGTGGGCCGTCCGGTGAGCTGGACTGTCGGCCCAAGGCTTCCTTCCAGCCGGGGCTGTCAGTGGAGCAGGGCTGACCCTGAACAGATGCCAGCAGCCTTCTGGATGGACACATCTCTTGCTGCCTGGCCAGGGGATGGAATCTCTGCTAGAAGCATCAGGTTAGTGGCTCAGTCCAGACGCCCTCTCTGGTTTTCATATGTGCAACTTCACTTTAAGGAGTGTCAGAAATAACAGATCTTCTGGAACTAAAACAGAGAGTTCAAAAGTTCACTTCGGGGTGTCAAGGGGCCGGGAGCTGATGCTTCTGGGGGAGACCAGATCTTTTCATATGTGGACATGGCCCATTTATTTTCAGGAAAGAATTCGGATACAGGCTGAGTTAGTTATCTTGATCTATTCAGAGGATTCCATCTCTCTTAGCTTGCTTTGTGTTTTGGATCCTCAGATATAGTGAATTCTGACATTTTCCCCCTTCCCTAAAGAATATATTTGGGCCTCTAAGAGTCTCCAAAGATTGAATTCTTTTTTTTTTTTCTTCCTGACACAAAGATGAAGAAATTACAAGGGCTAAACAATTTTCCTGATCCCTTTGAAAAAAGCCAACAAAAGCAGTTTTAGATGTAAAACATCTTAGTCCAGTTAGTGTTGGTAGACAGGTCAAGAGTTTCACCAACTGAGAAATCAACCATCATTTCTCTGTCAAAGAAGCCTTCCATCAAAGAGCTTACCTGCTTATGAGAGAGACAGTATGTACACGAGCAGGGACGTATATACAAGATGCATAGAAAATAGATGCAAAGGAATCATAAAAGGGGAAGATCATAGATGTAAGGTTGAAAGAAACCTTGGAAGTGATGAACCAAACACCTTCATATTTCAGAAAAGGAAACAGAGATGTGTAGTTTTTTATATACTACAACGTATTTAGGTATTCATCAATTGATGGATTTTTCCTCTTTGTTACTCCATCATGTCTGACTCTCCATGACTCCATTTGGAGTTTTCTTGGCAGAGATCCTGGAGTGGTTTGTCATTTCATTCTCCAGTTCATTTGACAGATGAGGAAACTGAGGCAAACGAAGGGAGATGACTTGCTCAGGGTCATACCAGGAATGTATGATCTCCCTCCCCCTCCATATATTGCCTATTTACCAACACCAAGCTAATTATTTCTATATAGGGACTTGGAGATGGAAGAGATCTTAGAACACTTTTAGATTTCTTGAAAATTTAAAAATAAATCTAAGTACATAATAGTGGCTATAAGTCCAAGACCCTTCTTTGAGTCAATTAGTAGCAAAGTGTAGTCAGTGCTGGCCTTGAAGTGAGGTAGACCTGATTTTGAAATTGGCCTTGGACACTTGCTAGCTTGTGATCCTGGGCAAATTGCTTAATCTCCTGGTGCCTCAGTTTCCCCCATTGTAAAATGGGACCAATGACTGTCCTACCTCAAAGAGTGGTTGTGAAGATCAAAGGAGATAAAACTTGTAAAAAATGCTTAGGGACTCCAGTGCCTGGTGATATGTAGGTGTGGATCAAAGACCAATTTCTGGTGCTCTCCTTCTTGAACTACCTTGTATTAATAGCTTTGTGTGTGTTTACATATGTATGTACTAAATTGACACAGATAAATTGTATAAAACCTTGTTGTATAAATCTATTAAGAGTATAAACTCTTTGTGGGTAGACATGTTGGCTGTCAGGACTAGAGCTTGAACCTAGGTCTCCTGATTACAGATGTGACCCTGGGCAAATTTCTCATAAATAAATATAAACAGATAAATATTTGTACTTACAAATTTACCTAAAAAAATTCATAATGATCCAAATATAAACAACATGAACACTCCCAACTAATTGTTTGGTTTTTGTCATTCATTCTAGAAGAGGACCAAAATGACATCACAATGCTAGAGATGAGTTATAGTGTGTCTGACTGTGGTTGACCAGACCAATATGAGTTAGAGCTCATAAATAAGTAAAAAACAAACAAACAAACAAACAAAAACTTTTTGAGAGTCAATTTTCTTCTGTGTAAAATGGTGATAAAATAGCACCTTCCAAGCATATTGTGAGAACTTACTGTTACAGTATGATGCAACTATCGGCTATTATTATTATTATTATTATGGATATTATAATTCTCATATTCCCTGGAACTCACATAGAAATAATTCTGGGCTAAATCCCTAACCTACCACTCCGCTTTTCTGTTTAATATTTGGCAGACCGTTTCACAGGTGGATAGAATAATTGCTTTTTTGCAATTGAATTAAAGTTTCAGGATGCAAGCTTATCTTATTTGGTTTTGCTGAAAATATCTTCGGGACTATTATTATTATTATTTCAAGTCTATCCATCTTTCCATTACACTACTCTGAGGATATTAAAAAAGCAAAACTAAGCCCCACCAGTTGACCCAGGTGTCTGATCCTCCCCAGGAGACAGAACTGAAAGGTTACTAAACAATCTGATTTTAACTCTCCTTATTGTATCAATACAGCAATTTCCCAGCCTCTTGAGTCAAGCAAGTCTTCTAAGCAATGATGGATATTTAAAGAATCCATTGTCTGTACACACACACACACACACACACACTCTTTCCCCCAAACAGAGATGTTACAGGAGTATTTCAGAGTTGAATTTCCTGTCTCTGTCTTCTTTCCTGGTCCTCTGGAATGGAATACCCTACACACACTGTCATGCGATTGACCAATAACTTGGGCTATTGGGTCTGAAAATGAATCTTCTTGAACGTCTTTAAGAAAAAGAGTTGTGGAAAGAGGGGAAAGGGGAAGGAAGAATCTATCAGGAACCTTAAAAAAAATCATCCACTAGAATAAAATTAGTTGATTATAGTTCCTCACTTTATTATTTAAAAAGAACAAGATTTTTATTTGTTCTCTGCTTCCCTCGCTCCTCCATGTCTCTTCCCCAGAGTATTATAGTCAGATCACTGGAGGGGTAGGGAGAGGTTCAGCTCTTATTTTTCCTTTAATTTTTGGGTCATCGTGACCCAACTATCTCACTACCATATGTCTGAAATAGTTTCCTTTTCTCTGTGGCCAATGGTTAAAGGTAATGTTGGTGAGGGCAGTGACACTTTTAAGAATGGAGCTGGTTTTTTTTTTTTTTCCCCTAAACATTTGGTGATACAGAGGGGAATTTTTCTGCGGAAAAACCTGGAAGGGAATGGAGGTGAGGAAGGAAAGGCCAGTCTGAGGGCTCCATTCTTTATCCCAAAGTGCTATTCTCTTGAGGCAGAACTGGGGAAGGCATTAGAGAAACTGGCTGCTCATTCTTGAGGCAATGTTCTCAGCTGGTCAGCATTTATAAAGTGGGACACATCTGGTCTTAACGCTTAAGGATGGAGAAGAGGGAAAAAAGCAACATCCCCAGCTCTGGGAAATGGTCTCACCTCGTGCCAAGATAAAACCACCCCTCTGGATCTGAAGAATTAAGGGAAGGTGCTTCATTAGACAGAGAGGGGATTCTCGTCAGAGGCTCCCTGACCCTTCCTCCGTTGCCACTTCCTCAGCTGTCTCCTGCCCTCCCCAGCTTTCCTCCTTAAAACTTTCCAGGTTCAGGCCAGACTGGAAGATTTATGATGTGTTTTAGCTTTTGGATGGCCTGGGATCACACTTGGGTGATGAAGGGCTGATGGGTTTACAGATAGCCTCTGGTGTGGAGGGAGAGGTGAATAGATGAACAATTCAATTTTCTTGTCTCTCTGTCTCTCATACACTTTTAAGCTTACACAGACATGCTTGGAGACACACACCAGGGCACACACAGACATGCACACCTAGATACATATGGGGAAACCTGTCTACAAATATAGATGCTGGGGGGGGGGTGGAATGAGAGAGAGGGAGAGAAAGAGAGAGAGAGAGAAAAAGAGAGAGAGAGAGAGAGAGAGAGAGAAGACAGACAGGCACAGAGAGAGACAGAGACAGAGAGACGGAGAAACAGAGACACAGAGAGACACAGAGACAGACACAGAGAAAGAAATAGAGAGACAGACACAAAGACAGAGAGACTGAGAAAGACAAAGAGAAACAGACAAATAGAGAGCCAGAGAGAAACAGAGACAGAGACAGAGACAAAGAAAGAGACAGGGAGATTGAGACTGAGAGAGACAGACTGACACAAAACCCAAGAGAAACAGATAGACACATACTCTCACACAGAGAACAGAGACACACAAAGAGAAACAGAGGCAAAAACAGAGAGAGAAAGAGAAACACACAGAGACACACAAACAGAAAACAGAGACAGAGACACACACACACAGAAACAGAGACAAATACAGAGAAACAGAGACAGAGAGACATAGAGACACACACATAGAGAGTTGAGTTATTGAAACTTAAAGCGTTTTCAATGGTTTCTTTCAAGAATGCTATATTATTATTTCCTTAGGCATTATTCTTTCCATTTCATAAAGGAGGAAACTGAGGCAGATGGAGACAAACCACAGTCATGGGGCAGTTAAGTGATAGAGTGCTGGGTCAGAAGTCAGAGAGACTCTTTTTCCTGAGTTTAAATTTGGCCTCAGACAGTTACTAGCTTTGTGATCCTGGGCAAGTCACTTAACTCTGTTTGCCTCAGCTTCCTCATCTGTAAAATGAGCTGTATAATCAAATGCCAAACCAGTCAAGAGTCTGCATGCCCAGAAGGGGTCATGAATAATCAAATGCAGCTGAAACAATTCAGCAAAGGTCAGGCACAAAGTATTAAATGTGGGAGGTTGGACTGAAATCCCAGTCTTTTATACTCCAAGCTATCATAAGGGTCCTATGAAGTAGGTGGTACAGTGATTTCCTTCCCTCTTATTTTTACAACTAAGGTAGTAAATTGTCTCAACCCAGGCTTGAACTCATGTTTTCTGGTTTCTTTCATATCTCTGTTCCAATCCCAGCCTGCCTTTGACTCATGCTCCTGTTTCCGTGCTACCCATACCTGGAATACATTCTGTCCTCTCCCATATCTCCCATATCTTTGGGATCCCTATCCTCCTTTGGTATTTACCTCCAGTTTCATCTCCTCCTTGAAACTTTCCCTGATCATTTTCCCAACTATTATTCATGCCTCTTCTCTCCTTACATATTCCTAGAGCACTTTGCCTGATATCTACTATATTATCTGAAGATACAAAATCATAGAAGTGGGGGAAAAACCCCAAAACGTAGGAACTATCATGTCTAGTCTCTCCATTTTGCATATGAAGCCACTGAGGCACACAACAGTGTCCAAAGTTATAGGAGGAGTAGCTGAGATAGGATTCACTCTCAGGTCCTTTGCCTCTAAGTATAGAGCTTTTCCCATCAGCCTGCCTCTAGTACACCTTTTTTGTGTCTTAAACCCCTTTGATGAAACCTATGATTTCTTTATCAGAATAATGATTTTAAAAGGACATCAATAATTGAAGAAAATGCTAAATTTCAGTTAGAGATGAATGGGAATAAAAGATATATTTTTTCCATGGAAATTCACAGATTCTCAGAAATCAATCCATGGACCCCTTCTCTGTGGACTTCTGGTTAAGAATCCCTGTTCTAACTGGCTGTTGTGGCTCATGTCCTTAATCCAGGCACCTGTTGAGACTGAGACTGGAAGATATCTTGAGATCTTTGAACTCTTGGGAGTTCTGAGCTGTAACTGTTACAGGAACTGCCCTGAGATTGGCCCAGGGAGCTTCTGAGATGGCGGTGGGTGGGAGAGCCACGGGGTTGCTTAACAAGGACCCTCCTAGATCAGAAACAGAAGAGGTCATTGCTTCCGTGATGATCAGTAGTGAGATCAGTCACAATGGCTCCTGCACTTCCATTCGCTCTTTGGACAAGTTTCGGAGACTCAGTCCCTAAAAGAAAATTAAACAGATAAATAAAACATTAACAAAGACAAACTCCTGGTCCAGTAAATACTTGTTGAATTGAACTGAACTGAATACCAAGACTACAGTTATTCCTTTCACATTTCTGGGGTCAGGGACACTGTGACCCCACCTTCCATCTGGAAAATCTCCATAGAATTTTTTAGCCCTTCCTTTGTACTAGAGAAAAAGTTTGAATTATTATGCTATTAAAATGTAAAATATGTTTATTATACAATACTATATATTTTATGTATTTCTGATTTTTAAAAATTTCTTCTGTGAAATCTGCTAGCCTTTTTGAATCATCTAAAGCTTGTACCAAACTCTTCCTTCTTTCTTTCTTTCTTTCTTTCTTTCTTTCTTTCTGTCTTTCTTTCCTTCTTTCTTTCTTTCTTTCTTTCTTTCTTTCTTTCTTTCTTTCTTTCTTTCTTTCTTTCTTTCTTTCTTTCTTTCTTTCTTTCTTTCTTTCTTTCTTCTTGCCCAGGGTCACATGGCTAGAAAGTGTTAAGCGTTCAAGTCACATTTGAACTCAGATCCTCCTGACTTCAGGGATGATACTCTATCCACTGTACCACCTAGCTGTCCCCTCCCCATTAAATTTCTTATGTAGACCTGAGATATATCAAAACTGTTGGGAAAAGTTGTAATGTGTGATGTGTAAGAACTAACTATATTTAATTTTTCTCCTCAGGATTATGTACTTTGTACATAGTAAATGCTTAATAAAATTTTGTTCTTTGGATTATATCTGTGGAATTGGAAGGGACACTTTCCTTTTACTGATAAGGAAACTGAGGTAGGAAAAAGGTTAAGGTAACATGGGCAGACCTAGACAGCAGGACACACACAGACTCCATACCTGGAACTCGCTCCTTTGTTAGATTGGTTCCAATTGAATGAAATGAATACACATGTATCCAAGGACACTTAGACTGTGCCTTCTGGAACCCTTCAGCCACGTCCAAGCAGCCGCTCCATTCCCTCCCCCGCCATGCATTCCGGCCCTGGCTTTACTTAGAATAGCCTGGCTTCAGAAAG
The DNA here is from genome assembly GCF_902635505.1 of Sarcophilus harrisii. Lineage (NCBI taxonomy): Eukaryota > Metazoa > Chordata > Mammalia > Dasyuromorphia > Dasyuridae > Sarcophilus > Sarcophilus harrisii. The sequence goes on from NC_045426.1 coordinate 692,520,309, forward strand.
CCACGACCGAGCGGGGCCCATAACTCCACTGCCGTACACGTCCTTAATAGGGCCTCTAGGACTGGGGAAAAGCAGCCGAGTAAGCCATCCTCAGTAACCGAATCTTCTGCAGTTGGACGTGAGCTAAATGCTTGTTTCGGGACTAGCTGAACAACCCCAGTTTTGTCTTAACAGCTGCTGTAATAAACTTCCCAGAAAGTCCTGGAGTCACAGAAGTATTACTAGAAATCCTACCAGAAGGCTGGTGGAAACAGATAGATCATGCAACAAATTGATGGATAAGGCTTCTGACAATAAAGAGGGAATTAGCAAGGGCCTATTCTCGAGACAAAATAAATAAAAACCGGCTCTCGGAAATCTTTTCTTCTTCTTCATCATCTTCTCCCCCCCTCAAGATCTAATTACATGTGTCTTGAAATTCTTTCTGCATAGTTGCCTTAAAGGTTTGCCAAAAAAGAGAACATTTGAAAACTATGTTTTAGGTAAAATCCTGTCCTGGACCGGCGGGGCTTTCTCCTTAGATGACAAAACCGTTAATTGCTGTGATCCCAATGTATTCCACATTTAGAAACTAGATGACTGACCCACATAATGGACCCCATACTGACAATGATCAGGCCAGCAAAAGTCGGGCCTCTGATCTCCCATTAATTACTCCACAAATACACTTCTTGTGGGCACTGGGTTGGGGGGGACTAAAGTCCTCTTCACACATGTTCACAATAAAAATATCCCTCTTCTCCCTCCCGCTTCAACCTCACCACTCCCATCGGAAAAAAAAAATTAAAACAAAAAAAGGATTCACATTTTTCAAGATGCCATTTTAATGGCTTGAGAACTCTGGTATGAGAGTCTTTTGTTCTTTCAGTCTTTTTTCATTTTGTTAAAATAAAACCCACCCCCTGTAAAATTAAGTGTTTCTAGTTTGTAATGCCTCCATTTACTTGTGCTTTTATGGGGGGGTGGGGCGCGGAGAGAAGAGAGAGACAGACAGAGAAAGTGAGAGAGAGAAAGAGAATGAAAGAGACAGACAGACAGAGAAACACACACAGAGAGAGACAGGGATAGAGAGAGAGACAGAAACAGAGAGACAGAGAGACAGAGGCGGAGGCAGAGATAGAGAGACAGAGACAGAGACAGAGAAAGAAAGAGAAAGAGAGAGGCAGAGGCAGAGAGAGAGACAGAAAGAGACAGAGAGACAGAGAGAGAGACAGAAAAAGACAGAGACAGAGGCAGAGATAGAGAGAGAGACAGAGAGACAGAGGCAGAGATAGAGAGAAAGACAGAGACAGGGAGATACAAAGAGAGAGACAGAGACAGAAACAGAGAGATAGAGAGACAAAGACAGAGAGACAGAGACAGAGACAAAGAAAGAGATACAGAGAGACAGAGTGATAAATAGAGAGACAGAGAATCAGAGACAGAGACAAATAGAGAAAGACATATGCACAGAGAGAGACAGAAATAGAGAGATACACATACACAGAAACAGAGAGACACAGAGAGAGATTACAGTTCAACTGACACCTTATGAGTTGAATTCTATTGAGAGACTGTTGGGTTGATAGCATTTATTATAATTATAATTATATTATTATTATTACTGGTTCCTCTTTGCTTCTCACTGATGGACTTCTGGTGAAGACAGTTCTTAGGAATTCATTTTTTTCTATGGCATCTTCTGTTCAAAAGTCTGCTGTTTTTGAGCATAACCAGATTTTTTTTTTTTTTTTTTTGAAGGGGTGGGTGGTGATAGGTCTGGGGTCATTTGAACCAAAAGAGTTTAGGGGAAAGATTATTGACTCTGAAATCAAAGGATCCAGCTTTAAGTCTCACCTCTGATTCTGGGTGACTTTGTGCCATTTCTTTGTTTCTTATTGTAAAATAAGAGAATTGGATTGGAGAGCTTCTGAGGACCCTTCTGGATATAAATCTCAGATCCCACGATCTCTTTACACAAGGAAGGGACAGAATTAGAAGGAAAGTAATTCTTAAGGGACAAATCTATTCAAAACACCTTTTATAGGAGGTTGAGTTGTTGGTCCTGCTTATGCACACATGCTAGAGGTATAGTAAGTCTTGTAGTGGATAGAGTGCTCTGTTTGCTTTGGTCTCTCTTGTGGTACAGTGGAAAGAGGAAAGAGTTCTGAGGCTACTGATCTTGTGATTTTGGACTTGTACTCTCTCTCTGTCTCTGTCTGTTTCTCTGTGTGAGTATGCACACACACACATACATATGCATTTATACATAAATATGTATACAACTCTTTCTATCTATAGGACTACTTGAAAATGGATTGGCAATTATGGCTCATGGGCCAATTCAGCACACAGTCTATTTTTGTACAGCCCATGAACTAGGATTTTTTTTTCTTTTTTGGGTTTTGCTTTATGCTTTTTGCGTTTAAAAACACAAAATATATTTTAAAAAAAATTGTGCTAAGGAGAGTTTTTATATTTTCACATTTAAAAAGAATTTGTTTATTTTAAAATTTTGTGAAAAAAAATAAAAATGTGTTTATTTTGTATGAAAAATGTAAATGATTTTTTTTCAATAACCATTTTTAACATTTGGGCCATAAAAAAACAGGCAGTTGGGCAGCTTTGGCCCATGGGTTGTAGTTTATATGCTCCATCTCTCAGGACCCTCCAGGTTATTCTTTCTGGATTGTTGTGAGGAAAGCCTTCTTTTGAAAATCTTGACATTATGTGAAGGTTAGTCATTATTCTTCCCTGATTCACAGAACGAAAAGCAAATGAAATAAAATAGAAGTAAAGGGCCTTGGACACTTATTACATGACCTTGGGCAAATCCAAAAGCCTCCCTGGGGGGGCTGTTGTTCCTCATCTAAAATAAAGGGATTGACTGAGGTGGCCTTTGAGCTCCCTTCCAGATCTCATTCTATGATTCCACAAAACCCTCAATGTGAACTATTATTACTAATAATTATGCTCCTGTTTGAATCTATGACAATGGCTGTTGGCTAGAAAGTTCACACCACTGTGTTCTGTGATGTCACAGCTGTAACCATGGCAACAGTATTGTGACATCACAAACAGAAAGATACTGACCTTGGCTGAGAATTCAAAGCAATTGCAGCCCATAAACTTCGAAAGCAGGCAGAGATAAATATCTTTTAGTCATAAAAGAACAAACGAAGAGGGGAATAAAAAGAGAGAGAGAGGGGGGAAAAAAAGGTTGGAACTTTTTTTTAGAAATACAGTAAAATATGCTGCCAAGTTTTCCAGGAAGCACAGTGGACATTTAGAACATGTGAATTAGTCTTGAGAGAGAGAGAGAGAGAGAGAGAGAGAGAGAGAGAAAGAGAGAGAGAAAGAGAGACAGAGAGACAGAAAGAGACAGAGACAGATAGACAAAGACAGAGACAGAGACAGACACAGAGACAAATAGAGAGAGAGGAGAGAGAGACAGAAAGGCAGAGAGAAACAGAGAAAGACAGAGGTAGAGAGATAGAGACACAGAGACAGAGAGACAGAGACAGAGAAATAAAGACACACAGAGACAAAGAGAGTAAGAGAGTCAGACAGAAGAAGAGAAAGATGTACAGAGATACAGATACACAAAGAAAGAGATACAGAAAGACATACACAGCCACATAGAGGCAACATAGAAAAATGCTTAGCATAGTGCCTGGCAATCAATAGGTGCTTAATATTTGTTCCCTTTCCCCTTCATCCCCTTGCTTTGGAAAAAAGAAAACTAGAATAGTAGACACACCAAACAGTAAAGCTGGGAAGGGCTTAGAACAGGAGATGTCAGAGCTATAAGGGCCTCAGAACAGGGAATGTCAGGACTGGGAAGGACCTTCGAGATCTTTTAATCTCATTTTACAGACATTCAGGTAAAGGGTTTTCCCCCTAACCAGACCCTGCAAAATAGAAGTCCCAAGTGACAGAGAAATTTAGCAATGAAAACCAAGAGAGGGAAAACAATCAGCTGATACTTGCCCCAAATGGAATCTGTAGCCTTGGCCTTGAACATGTGCTCCCAAAATGTTTCCACCTCTCTGCTCTCTTCTTACACATTTGCAATCCCATTGGGGATCCTTTACAAACAGGTGATTAGACCCAGTGACCCGAGAGCCGGGGGTGCGGGAGTTGGCCCAGGATGAAACAAGGCTCCCAGGATGCTCCGAGGAGATCGTGCTCCCCACCACCCGCTCTTACTGCCTGTGTGCTGTGCAGTGGGGTATTTTACCTTTCCGAACCTGAGTTTTCTCTTTTGTATGTTAAGGGCATTGAGCTAGAGAGCCTCTAAGCTCACTTTCAGTTATGTCTATTTTTTTCTAGTGAGTTAGCAGGTAGGGATGGAATGTATTTCCTTGCTAAACCATGAACATTGACTTCCAGTTTTGCACAAGGTGTGGGGGCGAACACCTCTACCCATCACCCCATGGGGCACACAGGATGCAGGAACTCTGGGAACAAGATTTAAAAAAAAATTTTTTTTTTTTCAGAGGGGGAATGTAGTTGGTGCTTATAAAGTGCTTTTAGGTCTGCAAAGCAAAGCAAAAGAGGTGATTTCTTCTGAGCTTCCTAACAACCTTGGGAGGTTGGTAGCATGGAATGGTGAACAGTATCAAGAAGATTTGGGTATAAATATTGCCGTAGCCCTACTAGCTGTTTGACCCTGCATCAGTAATTTAATTTCTCTGGTCTCATCTTTACAAGGAGGAAATGGGCCTCTAAAATTCTTTCTAGATTGAAACTGAGTATCTTTTGGTATTATTCTGTTTAAATATGGGAAATCCAAGTTTCATAGAAGTGAAATAGCTTCCTATGATGTCACAGCTGGTAACCGTTAGAAGCAGGATTTGAATCTGGTTCTTAGGTACTCCAAGGGCCTTTGGATCTATGTTACACCACTTACTTCTAATTTGTGCCCTATCTGGTTCCTGTCTTGTCTAGGCTGTGAATTCCTGGAGTCAGGGCCCACATCTTCCCTTCAAAGATCTTCCATAAGTCTGAGCTCCCAGCAAGCTCTAGAGATCCTTGGTGTCTGGTTTATTGATATTTGAGAACAATACAAGGAAAAGGAGTGGTTTCTTCAGTGTTCTTTGGAGTTGGAGGAGTTTCAGAAGAGCCCCAGGCTCCCTCCTTGGAGCAATACAAGCTGTTAATTTGGAGGCTTTGTCTATGAGGATGGGTAGCAGTTTGCTTCCTGGCCAGTCAGTCAGCCTTTTCCTCCTCTCTTTATTGTTTTCCTTTCCTTTCTCTTTCCCTTTCCCTTACCTCCTCTTCTTTCTCTCCTTTTCCTCTTCCTTCCTTTCTACTTTCCTCCTGTTCTTTTGCTTTGATTTTGAATTCTTTCCTTTTTTTTTTTTTAAGATATATATTTCATTGATGGATTTGGTTCTTACAGCACAATAATTTCCATATACACAAACCCTGTGCTCTGCCCTTGCCATTTTTCCTCATCATGGGGCTTCTGCATCTGTTCATAGAAGTCTTCCCATGTTTCTTTGAATCTTTCATATTTGTTATTTTTTTTTAAAACTTAATTAGTCAAATGCACCTATGAGTTCATTACAAAGTTTTCACTGAAATGATATCTATCAGCTTTCTCTGATATCAAAGAAAATCAGTTGGGAAAAAACCATTTGAGGAAGTGACCTCTCTGATAACTTATTCCTCAATAGAAATTGCGACAGCCAATTTAAAGTCTTCTCCAATTAGAACTAGAATTCTAGACATGGAATGGGTTGCCTTAGGAGGTATTTCCCCCCATTCTTTTGAGGAGGCTAAGGTTGGAGATTCATTTTGGGGTTGATATGGATACTAAGTCTCAACTGATATACCTTTCAACTCTAAAATTTGGTGATTCTATAACTCATTCCTCTCTAGCAAGACTGATCGATATAGTTACTCATAGATTACCTTCATTTCAGTGATTTTAGAACAATCTCATTAATGTCATTGGGCTTGTTTTTCTCCTTTCTGCTTAATATTAAGAGCTCACAAAGGATCAGAAACAATGGATATCCACCAAATTGGGAGTGATTAAACAAATAATGGTTCATGAATGTGCAACATAAGAAATTATGAATATGAAGAACATAGAAAATACGTGAACTGATGGAAATGAAGAAAACAGAACCAGGAAACCAATATGCGAAGACTCCAGCAATTACATGGAAAATAGGGGTATGTTGGAGCTACCAGAGCCAATTGTTAAAATTTCCCTGTGAACATTTTATACTTTGTAAATGTCAAATGCTACAGATCAGGACTCGATCAAACATCTTGTTGATTTTCAAGATTTAAGAAAGTGATGGAGAAAATGTAAGCAATCCAAATTAAATTTAAAAGTTTTTCTTATGGGTCATTTCCCCACCTCCACCCCAGAGTTGTTTGTTAAACATTTATCCGCACATCCCTGATGGAAAGTGTGTCTGCTACCAAACAATCTCAATTGAAGCTTGAGAAATTATAATGACCAAGCTCAGTCCCAAAGAAGAGATATTAGAAAACACTTCTCCCTGTTTTTTTGACGAGATGGGAGATCATGGGTATAGAAGATTGAAACTATACAATTTTTCTCTGTGTTAGTTTTTTTGGAACTTTTGTGGTCCCTCCATTGTTAACTCTTCTTCTTTTTTAAAATAAGGAATATAAGGGATGTAAGGGATGGACCTCTAGGAAAGGGAAGAGAGGAGAGACAAAATGGGAAATATGGATGATGTAAAAGAAAAAAAATCAATAAAATTTATTTTAAAATAAGTTTGCATTTATATTATACCTTACAACTTGCAAAGTGCCTTAAAACATTCTAGAATTCTTTGAAGAAGAATCTACAGTTACTAAGAGAAAAGTGTGATTCAAAAATAAAGCTCCTGGTCCAAGGTCATTCAACTAGAACTTTTCATGTAACAAACTTTGGTTTCATAGGTCCTCAGAATCCTGGATTAAGAATTGAAAGGGGTGGGGGCTAGCTAGATGGTACAGGGAATAGAGTATTGGTCCTGGACTCAGGAGATCTGAGATGAAATCAGATCTCAGATACCTAATACTTCTTAGCTATGTGACCCTGGGTAAGTCACCTAACCTCAATTGCCTGGATAAAAAACAAACAAAAAACCTGAAAGGGACCTCATCTTGTCCTATCCTTTCATTTAACAGATGAGGAAGATATACCTTTCCAAAATTAGGTTAGTTAAACATTAAGCTAGAATTAAAACTAGAATTAAACTAGAATTAAAACTAAAATTAAACTAGAATTAAAAATAAGATAAAAAAGAAAAAGAAAGACAGTTCCAAGAAGTCTACCTTTCTAATGTTGTTCAATTATATTGTTCAATTTCTTGGCAAAGATCCTTAAAAAAATGATATGAAATATCCACTGATAGATCTTTGAACTCTAAAATTCAGTGATTCTATAACTCATTTCTTTCTAGCAAGACTGATCGATTTGGTTATTCCTAGATGACCTCCCTTTCAGCCACTTTAGAAAAATCTCTTTGATGTCATTGGGCTTATTGTTCTCCTGTTTTTGCTTAATATTAAGAGCTCACAAAGAATTGGAAACAAAACAGATATCCACCAAACTGGGATTTCCTTCTCCAATTCTTGTTATAGATGAGGAATAAATTTAAGTGACTTGCCCAGGATCACACAGCTAGTAAGAGTCTGAAGTTAGATTTGAACTTATGAAGATAAATCTTCCTAACACCAATCATACCACCTAGATGCTTTACATGCATTCTAATGGGACAGAGAATATATAAAAAGTGAAATGGCAAGGGAAAGGAATGGTGGGGAAAAAAAAAAGTCTAGACAATCCAAAATGGAGGAGTAACTATGGCTAACTTGGGTACTTTTCTTAAATTGGGGTAACTAACTAACCAGAGGAAAGTGCTAAAGGGTGAAGTGATCTTTCAAGGTGAGAAGCTGCTGGGCTGGGGTATAGGAAGATGTCCAGAGAGTAAAGAAAGAGCAAGACCCAGAGGAGAACTGAATGACAAAATTGGGATTTAAATCCAGATCCTTTGACTCCATACTCAGAAATACCCATGTCTACTTTCCATGACACTGGGTTGCTGTTACATGAGTCTCCCTCTTCCTTTCTTTCACAGGCAATCACTTACTGAATCCACATAATTTTTTCTACATCTCCCATCTACATCCTCTCTTTGCTCCTCTTCCTCAGTACAAGCCCTTCTTACTACCCACATGGATTATTTCAAAACCCTTCTAATGGACCTTTTCACTTCTGCACTCTTTCTGTGCTGTAATTCATCTTATATTGAGCCCTGCTGGACTGACATATATTTTTTAAATGTGTAGATGGATAGTCCCATTACTCCACTGTTCAAGACTCTGTGAAGTATTTGCAAAGTATCTCGTTGTCCATCAGAACTCTTAGTCTGACATTCTGTACTCTGCAGTGGATTCAAATTCTGCCTTTGCAACTTAGCATCTACATGACATTAGGCAAGCCGTTTCACCTCTTTTTGCCTCAGTTTCCTCATCTGTAAAATGAAGCCATTGGATTAGATGATCTGAGGTCCCTTCTAGCTTTAAATCTATGGTGTTCCCTCCAACATTTGCTATCAGTGTGATCTTGAACAATCACTTCTCTTTCCTCAGCCCTTTCCCCCCTCATCTGTAAGTGAATGAATGGGACCAGATTGTCTCTGAGGTTGATGATTTATGATAAATAGCTAGATGACTCAGTGGATAGAGTACCAGGCTTGGCTTCAGGAAATCTGAGTTAAAATTCAACTTCAGACCCTCACTAGCTGTGTGACCCTAGGTAAGTCACTTAATCCTATTTCCCTCAGTTTCCTCATCTGTAAAATGAGCTGGAGAAAGAAATGATGAACCACTCCAGTCTCTTTGCCAAAGAAACCCCAAGGGGGATACGCAGAATCAGACATAATTGAAAAACAACAACATGTTCATCAAACAAGTATTCACTAAACACCAACTGGGTGCCAGGATCTTAAGGAGTGGAAACACAACATCAGAAATCAAAGTTCCCAGCCTATTCTGTTGGAAGAGAAAGCACATACAAAAATTGTGTCCTCCGAATGCCTGGAAAACAGACTGTTTGCCTATCTCACTTGTCTGAAGTCCGGGAGAAGTGGCCAAGGAGTTTCTCCTAGTCCAAGAATCATCTTGCTGACCAGATAAGGCTTCATCTCCAGCCTTCAGCGGGGAGGTAAACAGAGATGGTGGCCAAAGGAGCGTCAGGGAACATTTGCCATTCATCTTGTTCTGGACTCTCCAGATCCCAGGCAGAGGTGAAGACTGGAGCTCCCAGGCCCGAGAGGATACAGTATGGGATCTGGCTCTGTTTACCCTTCAGCTTTGAAGCCGGCCTGGGAAAGACTAACAACTCGGAAAGTCACAAACACTTTGTCTTTTTTTCTCTTGCCAAAAGCAATCTTTAATCAACCTACCGAGTAATGCCCTCAAAATAGCATAATAGAAACAAAGCGCTTAAAATACTTTCTTTGGTGAATAAACACAGCAGGGGGAAGAAAGAAACCTCAACAGTCCCATCCTTTTTTTTTTTTTTTTTTTTTTTTTACTGTACACACAACAAACAGCTCCTAATGATAGGGGCTGGAGGATAAGAGACAGATGTGATAACAACTATAGCACGGTGGATGATGGAAAGAGAGCTGGATTGGGAGTCTGGGGACCTGGGTTCAGATCACATTTCATTCACTTACTGCTTGTGAATTAGCCTCTCCAATCCTCAGTTTCCTCCTCTGCAAAATGAGGGAATTGGACTAATCTAAAATCCTTTGACACTAAAGGATGGAAAGAACAAGGCATTTGATGCACCCAATGGGGGCTGTAATTCTCTGTTTTGTGGATTATCGTATGGGTGACTACAGCAGGGGAACTCAGGATTTGATCTGGAAGGCAGAAGAGTAAGACTTAGGATCTTAGGATCTGAAGAACTTTGGACAAATCCCTGAACCTCCGTGGTCTCAGTTCACTCTTTTGTAAAATGAAATAGTTGCCTTGCTACAATAAAATTTATCTCAATTCCTTTTCAGTTCCTAATCTACAGTCTTATAATGGAAAGAAAGGGCAAATCTTTTATCCCCACCTTAGTTGATGAAGAAACAGAAAACCCAGAATATAATGGGAAGATATAAATAAAGTATTAAACTAAATTCCCAGATCTCTTTGGGGAGTGGGAATATCTTTGATGAAATTAAGAGAACTCAAAAGAAAGACTTCAAATAGCCAAATCACAAGAGCATGTTAGGATATTCCTTGTGGAAGAGATCCTTGCAAGGGGGGAAGAGGGAATTTCTTTCTTTCTTTCTTTCTTTCTTTTTTTTTTTCTTAATCCCACTCTATGCCCAATGGCCAGGGGACTCATAACAGAGAGAAAAACACTATATCCAGTAGTTCAAATGCTCATTTATTTGAAATAATTTGAGGTGTATTGAAGGAACACAGACGCATCAGGTAAATATGCATACAGAGAAACAGTTATCTGTGGAAAGAGCCAGTTTCAAGGAACAAGACCCCCGGTTGCAGAGAAAAAAGCTATGGAGAGGAGCTGATCCTGGGGACCTGACTGAGCAACCTGCCCAGCAGAACTGCTGTCTCCAAGGATTGCTAGATGAGAACTCAGACCCTTCGGTCCCAGGAATTGTGAGCTGCCTAATGCCATACAAAGTATCCTACACACGTACCTCACTATGGTTGCACTTTAAGGTTGAGCCCACTTGTATCTGTGTATCCATTGGAGATTATATTTTAATTTTAACTGGGGGCAGGATACTTTATAGCAACTTTTTTTGTTTATTTTGGTATCTGAATAATATTTTTGCGAATAGTTAATAGTATCCATTAGCTTTTGATAGGAAGAATACCAGGGGAGGCTTGTGAACATTAAGAATATCATTCAACAGGGTTATACCCTATAGCCTCTGATCAGAAGCTACACTCTTCAGACCCAGTTCATTAATGGGAGAAGAATTGGAGGAGCATCTAAGAGGACATGTTACCTTTTGAAACCATAGGATTGAAAGACCAAGCTCTACACGCTGACATATGATATACCTAACCTGAATGTTTTTAGGAAACTTACCTTTTGAAACTGCTGAATTTTCCTTCTTTCATGGGTCATATCGGTCCAGGGCTTTGGGGTTCTCACTTATATCTTTGTCTCTCATCTCTCTCCTGCCCTCTCAGACAGCCACCAGCTCAGTTCAAGACTCTTATCACCTCTTGTCTCAACTGTTGCAACAGCCTCCTGAAGGATCTTCTTGCTTCCCATCTCTTCCCTTCTCCAATCCTTCTTCTAAACTCTGATCTTGTTCCTGTCACCTGTCCATCTTTCAGTGCCTTTGTTTTGCTCATATGGAACACAATCTGGGTATGGGCTCAGTGGGATATGGATGGAGGCAGGACAAGGGATGCTTGTCTATTTCTTTGGGTTCACCTTATATTCCTTCATGTACTTTCTGTTCTAGTCCACTCGGGACCTACTAACTGTTCCTGGTGCCCAATATTCTATATCCTGCTGCCATTTTTTTTTTAAACAAAAGCGTCTCCCTAGGTCTGGAATACTTTTCCTTTTCACTTTTACCTTCTAGAATTCCCAGCACAGCTCACAGACTTCCTTAACAGCCTCCTCCCTGAGGTCCTTATTACAAGTATTACAAGACCTTGGAAGACCTTCTTAAAATAGGGATTCTTCATTTTCTCCTCTGGCTACATATTAATAAAATATATCCCTTTTCCACCTCAGTAAAATATAAGTTCCTTGAGGTCAAGGAACCTTGGTATGGCTGGAGAAAGTCTGGCACATAGGAAGTATTTAAGTGTGTTTGTCTGGTTGAATATGTTTTTGTTTCTATTCTTGTTATAGATAATAGCTTAATATACCCTTGAAAAGTTGTAGTGAATAACTTTTCCCCCTCCCTCCTCCCCTAATTAGCTTTAGTTCCTTGGCTTTAGGCTTACATAACATCTTGTTCCTTTTGGATCGCCCCTTTGGATCTCATTATGTGATAAGACATAGGAATGACTAGGTAGCGGACTGGACTTTGAATTAGGAAGCCCTGGGCTCAAGTCATACCTGAAATACTTGGTAGGTCACACAACTAAATGCCCCTCAGGTTTAATTTCTTCAATCTATAAAATCAAGGGATTGGACTCAATGACCCATCAGGTTCCTTCCAGGTCTAAACCTATGATCTTGTAACCTTATTCTCTTCTCCTTTCTTCCACTCTTCTTCTCTCCTTTCCTTTCTTCTTCTCCTCCTCTCCTCTCTTCCCTTCTCTTGATAGGTTTAAATAGCCTTGGTGGCAAAGTAGAAGGAAGCAAAGGAAGGGCTTTCTTGGCAAAAAAAGTTTGCTATTTCCTTCTCTAGATCATTTTACAGATGAGGAAACTGAGGTAAACAGGGTTAAATGACTTGTCCAGGATCACTCAGCTAGTAAATGTCTAAGACCAAATGAATCTTCCTGATTTCAAGCCTGACACTCTATTGCATCACCTAGCTGCCTCAGTCCTCTCTTTAGGATATTGTACATAGTTTGTTCTTAATATTTTTTACACATGTTGTTTTCCACAATGCAACTTAAGTTCCTTGAGTTCTGTGAGTATTTTATCTTTGTATCCCAGATCTTGGTACAGTGCCTAGCACCCAGTAGGAGCTTACAAAAAATGCCTGTTGAAGAAAGGAATGAAATAACTGGATGCTACATCCCACTGTTGAATCATGTTGAACTTGCCATCCTTGTGGATCCATGAACTTTTTTTCCCCCTAGAACATGCTAAAATATTTATCTTCCCAGACTCTATCCTCAAGCCCTGTTGAAATGAAAGGACATCCTTCCATGACTAATGATACAGAGTGAGAGAACAATAGAAATTGGCCTCAGTGTTTGGAGAGGAAAATTTGGCCCCCAGTCTTCTGACGTAGTTGCTGGTCCCGGGTTGCTAATTGTTTCATATTCCCTAAATATCCATCCTGGGGATGTAATTGATGACATCATTTCTTTCTGAACATTTTGGTATGGCCTTAGTAATCCCAATGCTTCTGATGCTTACAAAAACTTAGGATTTGCTGCCAATGCTGTTGGGTGATTTTGAATGTTTTTATTTGTGGGTGTGTGTTTGGGGAAAGGCGACAGGAAGCAGAGGTTGTAGGTGCCGCATTTTGATTGCAAGGCAAAGGAGTGATTGCATTAGAGTAGGGAGAGATAGTGAATGATTATGCTGAGGCTGGTTAACAGTCAGAGCTTTCCTTGAGAATTCTGGTGCCTCTGTGGAGCACAGTTGGGAAGAAGCCTTTGGATATGGGGGTGGAAAGAGGAAGAGAGACCAGAGACTTTGGAACACATGTTTCCATTGAGGAAGAAACCCTAATATATTAGACATCATGGGTAATGAACTCTGGAGATGTTTCATCTGCTCTTCCCACACTCAGACCACTATAAGTCAGTGTGATGTCAGGGAAATAGTGCTAGCTTTGGATTCATAGGCTTCAGATTCAAATCCTGCCTCTGACATTTATTACATGGCTGATCTTGGCCATGTCGCTTAACTTTTCTGGATTTTAATTTCCTCATCTGTAAAATGAAGGTGGGTTTGGTTGGCCTCTAAGGTTCCTTCCAACTCCGTGATCCTATGAAGCCTCCAACCAGAGAAGAAATAGCCCAGGGCTGGTCTGAAGCCATAGAAGAAGGAGCCCAGTTTTGGGGAGTTTTTTATTTAATGAATTATTTTTGCTTTCTAGCCGGATAGACATGGTATGGTAGCAGTTTGTGTAGCCTCAGAGACTAAGTCAGCTTCCTCAGTCACATCTGAATCGTGTGATCTTGGACAAATTGCTTAATTTCTCAGTATCCTGGGCAATTGTCTAAAATTAGAAGTTGCAGAATTCTTGCATTAAAGGGAATTTGGACATCAATAAAGGGAATTTCCTCATTGGGAATTCCCCATATCAATGAAATCATAGGTACAGAACTAAATAAAAACTAAGTGTTAAGATTAGCTAGTTCTATGTACTGTAGGAATATCAGTATTTTCAGTGTCCTCTAAATTTCAACAACCCGAGACAAAGCCCAGATGGCCCTATCCTAGTTACAGCTTTGCTAACAGTATATACAATGCACTCAAAACCAATCTTTAGCAAGTTTTTTTTTTCTTGCCCTCTTGCCCCAAGGGACCAATCTTTTCTCCTTGATTCCACCTATTTGATAACAAAGCATATGGCTTAGGGGAGTTTATAATTTTCAGTAGGTCCATTTGGAATTTCAGGTATTATTATTCCCAGAGATTTTGAGGACTGGGATGTAGTCTCAGTGTTGCAAAAAACACAGAGCATAGATTTTTAGCGATCTCTTCTGGCCGACAGAGGCAGAGGTGGTGATGAGGTCCAGATGAGACTCTATTTGGGCTGCTTTGGCAGGAGTCATAGATGTGCCTCATGCAAGCCAAGGATGAACCTTTGAGGGGAGAGAGAGAAGAAAAGAGGAAAAATGAGGCCCAATTCCCAAAAGCCTTCCTCAGAAATTCAACTGCACTGGCCAAAAGAAAGGGTGGGGGGGGGGAAGCTAGATTGAGATGGAATGGAACCGACAGGGTGCTCAACACACGCAGGGCAGAGCTGTCACTGAGCAGAAACTCAATTATTTGCTTTCTCTCCGAGATGCAGCAAAAGTTTTTTTGACATGCTTGCTATGTATCCTGTCATTAAAGCTGAGACATCTTGATAATAATGGGGAAATTACACTTTTAACATCTCCTCTCCTCCTCCAAGTGCTTTGCATATTTTCCAGTCTTTTCAACGATTCCTTAAATCTTAATGAGCATTACAGATTGGGTTTTTTTTTTTCCCTCTGCATGCATGCATGCAGAGTGTGTGTGTGTGTGTGTGTGTGTGTGTGTGTTGCTCAGGCAGGCCAGCATATATATATTTTTAACTTTTGCAAGAAAAAAAAAAAAAGACTTCCAGAGAATACAATTGGAGAAGTTAGAAAAGTAGGAGAGCAAAAGAAAAGAGAGAAGAGAAACTGAGGAAAGAAAAAGCAAGAAGCAAAATTTCCAGGATTGTTCTATTCAAGTGAGGAATTGGACCAGGTGTTGGAGTCAAATCAGAACAGTCAAGAATGGAGAAAAGTGAGGATGGGAGACTCTGGGCTGCCTCATGAGATTTAACCGGCCCTGTTGTTGAGGTAGAGCTCGCCTTAGTCTTGAAGTCAATTATATTTGCTTAAAGGTTTTACTCTTATCATCAAGTTGCATTTTGTAGGGGAGTTAGGAGAGCCTGGGGTCAGTTAAACAGTCACCCTTCCATCCATTCAGGTATTGATATGTGCTTTGGTATCTCTGGAAGGAGCATAGGGATCAAAAGTTTAAGGAACCTTACAAGCTGGATATTCCAGACCCTTCTTTTTATGGAAAAGGAAATTGTAGTTCAGAGAAGGAAAGGAGTTTACTCAAGGTCACACATTTAATAAGTATCTTAGTGATCCTGGATCTTTCTAAGTCAAAGGTTATTGCTCTTTCCCTGTCCCCTGCTCCTTCCTTATACTTGAAGAAGAATCCTTTCCTCTCCTCTATTCAGAGTCATTCTGCTTTCATCTGAAGCTGTCCAATGGAGGTCTTCAATAAGCTTATTCTCTCCTGAGAGGGTCCATGCAACTGGTGAAGACTTTGAATCCCTAGGGATTTTTTTTTTTTTTTGATGAAGCCTAACTTGGCCTTTGTGCTTCTTGCCCATTGCTTTCAATTCTATTATTTGGGGTCAAACAGACCAGGGCTAATTTTTCTCTCATCTAATAGTACTTTAGTTATTCGAATACAGCTCTCATGTTTACCCTACACCCCACTATATATATATATATATATATATATATATATATATATATATATATATATATATATAAATTTCTAGGATAAACAAACTCATAAATGTAGCCAGAAAGATCCTCCAAGGCTTCTTTTCTCCAAAATGACCTCCCAAGTTCCTTCAATGAATCCATTCTGATTTACTTTCTGTGAATGTTCTCTGCTTTTCGATGTCTTTGCTAAAAACATTTGGTCTGACCAATGGAGGAGTAGGAGAAGGAGGCAATGTTTTTCTCGTTATAGCCTACCCATAAAGCCTTTTTGGTTTGCCTGTTCCCCCATTATTAAATTTGCACTTTAATAAAATCTTTTCCTTACTAAGATCTTCTCAATAGAAACTATTCCATCCAATTGATAGAATGTAAGTTACCTGAGAGCAAAAAGTATTTCACTCTTGACTTTGTTTCTTCAGTGTTTTCTCTTCCTCCTCCTCCTCCTCTTCCTCCTCCTCCTCCTCCTCCTCCTTCTTCCCTCCCCTTCTTCCTCATCCTTCATTTTTTTTGCAACTAACATATAATAAGCACTTAATAAATGTTCATTAATTTGAATCAAACTGATCCCCTCACTTATGCTGAGGTGAAAGGCAGTTTGGGAATAGTGGTAATGAAATTGGAGTCAGGAAGATCTGGGTGGGAAACCCATTTCAGATACTTACTATCTGGGTGAGCCATTTAACTCATTGACTCAGTTTCCCCAAATGTAAAATGAAGACGTTGAATACTGATTAACTTTTATGATCCCTTCTAGCTTTCAATCTCTAGTCCTATGATGAGGCTCTGTTGTGCCTTATCCCAAGATGGAAGAGATGAATGGAAGTGAAGTTAGACTTTTCCCTACTGCATCATGAAGTCTCATTTCCTTCTCTCTTCCCTTCACTTCTCTACCCTCAGCAGAAGGTCAGGGGCCAACTGCTCAGTTTCCTGAACTGATTTTCTTCACTCCTTTCCATTCCTCTAAGGGACAATCTCCCTGCCTCAGTTAAGGTTTGGTTTGGGGCTGGGACAGGAGGTGGATGTTTATATGTGTGTTGGGGCTGGAGGAACTGGAGTCCTCTTTTTTCCAGTAGCCAGTTTACTAGAGCCTGGCACAAGGTTGGAAGAGTGGATGAGATCTTGCATCTGGAACGAGAGACTTCGCTTTTGGGTATGGGGTGGGGGACGTCTCTGGGATCTGTCAAGAAACAGATTGTGAGGGTGGGTTTGCTGTTCCCTCTGTTCTCCCTCCCCCATCCTTCCTTTTTAGTGCTCCCTTTATTAGATGAAATAACGGGGCCATAATCAACGTGTTTGAGACTGCCCAGCTGTGAGCTGCCCAGCTGACAGGAGGCCACAGCTGGAGAGAGAGTAGCTGGGACATTCCAGCTGCAAAAAGAGAGGTCAACACCTTGCAACAAAAAATAAAGGGAGGGAAGAGAGAGAGAGAGACAGAGGGAGGGAGGGAGGGAGGGAGGGAGGAAGAGAGAAAGAGAGAGAAAGAGAGAGAGAGAGAGAGAGAGAGAGAGAGAGAGAGAGAGAGAGAGAGGCTTCAGCTCATGGAAATGACCAGGCAGTTAATAATAATTTAAAAGGAAGGCAAGGATCTTTATTGTTTTAATTGGCAGCCCTCTCTGGATTCTTTTATCAGACAGCTTGGAGCCCACGACAGGGAGAAAAAAAAAAGTCTGTGCTTGTGTCTGTACATATGTGTGTGTGTGTGTTCGTATGCATGTGGGGGTTGGGACACGTGCGAGTGTGATGTTGGTGAATGTGAGGATGGAGAGACTGGGGGGAGGAGGGGAGGAGAGCTGGTCTGCGTGAGGGAGCATCGTGGGAGGCAACAAAGAGACAGTGTAAGTGAAAACAACAAATCAACAAGCAGAAGGATGAGAGGGTCCCCGAACCCATGTGGGTCCTAGCCAAAGGACCCACCAGAATGTGTCTAGTTCAGAAATAGTTTCCTGAAACTGAACTCCCCCTCCTTCCCCCCTGCCTGCCTCCCTTCTTTGTCCTGAGGAGAGATAAAGTTGTTGGCTGTTTGTTTTGGCTTCTGATAAAGCCCAGTAAGACTGAGAAATCCTTTGATCATCAGGCTATCCGGGGCTGGACCTCTGACAGCCAATTCATTTGGCAGCTCCGCCAACTGTGCCAGCCCCATCCCGGCTCCATGGACCTCTTCAGACAGGACCGTGCCTGGGAGGTAGAATAGGGGAAAGCTCCCCAGCCTTTAAGAGCTGCCCTCAAAGGCATCCAGAAAGAATTTCCCAGCAGTCCACTTTAGCCTGATGGGAGCCTGGGGGTAGAAGTCAGAATGAACCAAGGAGACATTCTCTTGGGGAAAAGGAAAGTGATGGATATGGCCTGGACTTTAGAGTGAGTGAATCAGAGTAACCGAGCTGGATAGGAAATGAGGGGCTTAGGACAATGTGCCACGTCAGAGAGGGTTCAACCAGAATGGCAGCCTTTTCCATAAGAAAGAAATCATTTGTTAGACTCTCCTGTGCGAGGACTTGACATCCAACATTCCATGGACATCATTCTGATAGAGATATCATGAGCCAGGTTCTAGTTGTGCCTTTTCTGCTGATCCATTGTATGATCTTGTTCAAAACCCCTTTCCCTCCCTGTGATTCATTGTGAAATAATAGCATCAAGTTCTAAGATCAGGTCTAATATTCCTTGTTCTAAGAACCCTCCCAGACCTGACATTCCCTTTCTAAGGCCTCTCCCACCCAACATTCTTTCTTTCTAAGAGCTCTCCTATCTTGACATTCCGTGTTCTAAGGTCCTTCCCAGCTCTGACATTCCCTGTTCTAAGTTCTCTCCTTTTTCTGACATTCTGTGTTAGAACACTTTCTAGGGTTGCCAATCTATGTTTTAAGGTTTTTTTTTTTTTATGTTCTGATATTTCTTCAATCTCCTATTTTCTATGATCACTGATTTGTTGAGTCCCACACAATTCAGGAGAGAAAAAAATGTACACAAAATTAGAAAAGTTGTGTGTGTGTGTGTGTGTGTGTGTGTGAGAGAGAGAGACAGAGACACTGAGAGAGAGAGAGAGAGACAGAGACAGAGAGAGACACAGAGAGAGACAGAGAGAGAGAGACAGATAGACAGACACACTCACACACACACACACACACACACACACACACACACACAGAGAGAGAGAGAGAGAGAGAGAGAGAGAGAGAGAGAGATCTGGGGTGGGGGGACAAGGAAATAGGGAAGTTTTCTCCAGTCACACTGGGTCCTACTATTTCATTTTTTGCTGTTTCTGGTTTGGAAGGATACTTTGCTTCTACCTCTTAAAATAAAAGCAAATAGAGTCATTTTTCTAATCCTTGTGGGCAGTAGGGAATTACTAATTTGAGCTCTGGTTCTGTAGCAGAGGTATGAATGTTTTCCTTAATTTCTAACCCCAGAATTTCTCATGGGAAATGGACTGGCTGCATATCAGCTGATGAGAAACTAGTCCATCAATTAATCAGTATTGATGGAGCCAACTGCGAACCCTGTCGGGGGATTTCAAGGAACATAAGCATCATGTCCATATCCTTAAGCTATTGTTGGGCTGAGTAGATGAGAAATTACACAGAAGAATGATTTAATGGAAAACCTCCTGATTGTTACAAAATTTACAGTTAGAAGGCTTCCAGAAAGTCAACTAATCCAGCCCCCCCCCCTTTTTTTTTTTTTACAGAAGAAGAAACAGAGTAATAAGAGAAGGCAAGTGATTGCCTTTGGCTCCTTTCTGGAAATCCCAGATCCACCTCTCCCTTTGTCTCCCACTCTGACCAACTTGGTTCTACTTCAGAAGAGATGCTCTTCTCCCACTTTCATACACACCACAATGCCCCTCTTGATAGCTTTTCATCTTCACCACTATACCATCTCTTATCATTGTAAAGTGGGACTCCCATTCTATAGGGAGAGCCAAATCTTTCTTCTTTAACTGGGATTTAATGTTTTTAGATCTAATAATACTACTGGTATTCTCCCATATCTTCTCTCCCATTCCTTCTTTGAAAACTTTCTTGATACATTTTTTTAAAAATATTGCTCTCACCTCCCAATACTCCCCATTCCTAAGACCCCTTCCTTATAACAGCCATACCATTAAAGAGCTAGGTAGCAATGTGGATAGAGTGCTGGACCTGGGCCTCAGAAAATTGCTAGCTTTGTAAATCACTTCATTCTATTTGCCTCAGTTTCCTTATCTGTAAAATGATTTGGAGAAGGAAATGACCAAATAGTGTCTTTGCCAAGAAAATCCCAAATGGATCATGAAGAGTTAAACAAAGCAAATGGAAATATTGACTGTGTCTGCCATTGTTTGCCTCTTTCTATACTCATTGTTCACTACTTTCTGTTTTATTATCAGTGCTTTTTTCTCTCCTGAATTGTTTGGGACTCTGTATTTCCACCCTTATGTCCTCAAGGGTTTTTTTTTTCTTTCTAGGTGTTCAAGACAATTCTGCCCCTGGATTCTTTGTTGATCTCATCAGGGCTTTGGACTTCTTAGCTTTTGGGCCCAAAGGAAAATGTAGGGAGAGGTCTCAATTCAAATGTGGACCTTGCTACTTATTGTGATATTACTATATCACAAGATCTTTGTGATCTTGGAGAAAGTCCCTTCCCCATTCTGGATTCAAGATTTTCTTTCTGTATATAGGAGATCAATCAGTGGAGTTCCCTAGATGAGTTTATGGGGAGGTGAACTTTTGTTTGTGGTTTGATTAGCATCTTCCCTGTAGAAGGTACAAACAACAAAGGACAAAAAACAACTCCTATCAGATTAAATCTGAGGGATCTAGGGTTGTTTTAAGATGATCCAGTTGACTGGGAGTCATTGTTTGATATCTCCCACAGAGTTAATCTCGGTTATTGAAGCTGCCTCCAAGGTGAATGGCTTGGGCTGGGCTGGATCTTGAAGAAACTATCTCTTTTTAATTATTTATAAAAAGGAACTTGGCTTACCTCTGATACTTAGGAGGCAATTCATATAACCTTTCTGTGTCTCATTTTTTTCCATCTATAAAATGGGAATAACAATATTACCTACCTCTCAGGATGTCTTAAGGGTCTTTTCATGAAGATCAAATGACATAATATCTAAAAAGCATTATGAAAACCTTTGCCAAAAGAAACTGAAATTAGGGTTACTAGCCAGGCAATAGAATCTCCCTTCTACATAAGGATCTCCAAAGTCCCTACATAAATATTATATAAATTCTTCTCTATATATGTTTGCATATTTATATCTATCTACCTACCTATCTATCCATCTTTGTGCATGTTTGTGTGCACCTTGTATATATTTTACCTCAAGTACTTATCAGAATAATTATTAAGGAATTAATATAAACCTAGACATGCACATGAGTGAGTTTCAGAGATTTTCCCAGAGCAGCTCTTGGAGGGGGCAAATCATCCACAGTGATACTGATTTTTAGAGTGTAGCCTTCAATATCAGACCTAGTCTGTGTGTGCCTATAATCTGGGAGTATTGGGTACCATACCAAAAATAAAATGGAGAGATTGAACAAGATAATCTCTACAATTCTTTTCAATTCTAAATCCTTTATATCCAAGTTGATGGAATTATACACACATACACACACACAAACACACACACACACACACATAAAATTGTTCCTATTTATATTTTTTATGTCAATCAGGCCTCTCTTAAGTCCTCTTGTAGTCTTTCTACCCTTTCTCTTGAAGTGATCCTGAAGTTATAGGAGGTTGTGATAACTTCCTTATTCTGGAAAACAAAGGCTATGTCCATCGAGTGGCATGGATCTGTGGAAATAACCATACAAATAGGCTGGTTTGGAGGCTGAGGAAGAACCTCCTTTGATTTCCTATAGAAATCTTGTCCATTTTGGGAACCCGATTTCTATTTCACGCCCACTTGGAGAGAGGAATTTGTTCCTTTGGCAAATCTGTACTCTCGCCAACATGGCGTGTTCTGTGTTTGGACCCCATTCCCCTCACGGCCTTTCAAGATCATTTAGTCTCCAGTAACCCTGGTTTCTTATTTCCATAGAAAAAGAGGTCTTACACTCCTGTCTCTGAAGGCTTTTTGGCCATGAAACAGCCCTTTCCAAAGAGCATTTGAAGAGCTAAGTGTAAATAAATCAGAAACATACCGATTGCTTTTCCCTTGAAGTACACATGCATAATTTCATTAAAGTGAGAAGTGCTTTAGGCAAACTGGGTTTGGGGTTTGGCTGAACCCACAATGCTCTCGCAAAAGTTGGAGCTGTTTGGCCAGCTTATGAGGGGGGCTGATTGGTCTACCCCCTTAGGTATTTCACAGGCATGAGGTCATCGGAAGGAAAACTGGCTTGAAAAAACTCAGGAAATCACCAGGATTCATATGATAACATTTCCAGTACTATCACTTGAAGGAAGAGAAGGCAATCATGACATCTCCCAGCATCCTTTGTAGTATTAGAAGCAGTTCCCTAATGTGGAAAGCTTTCTTGCCAACCTCTTGTTTCTGGATGGTTTTATCTATGGGAGCCCAGCAACACTCATCATCATCCCTCATCCTCCTCCCTTTCCAGCTCCTGTCCCTCTTTAGTTTGGAAATCCAAGTTAGTGAAGGCAGGTAGGAGTATAAAGAAAGGAAAAACAAATGCCAACCCTTACCCCCGGGACCATTTCCTAGTTGTTTTCTCAAATTTCTTCCTGGAAAAGGGGATCTTGCCACAAAATAAACACTCAAGAAAACACATGGCTTAGAGACATGCTGTACACCACTTAAAGAGAACCATCTCTTCTGACTGAATGTATGGTGATACTTGACAAGTCTGGCAAATGGTACAAACTATAAATCAGAGGAGGATCACACATTTTGGGGTGCAGTGGAAGTGGCTATAATCTCACAGTTTCCCTCTTCTATTTACAGTTTTATCTTCCAAAAGTGGCTTTTGTTTCAGGATAGTCTTCAGCTGTGTCTCTCATATCAAAGTTTCATCTATTCTAACTATTTATTCTCTTACTACGGGCATATGTTCAGTTGCTTTGGTCATGTCTGACTCTTTGTGACCCCATTTGTGTTTTTTTGGCAGAGATGCCAGAATAGTTTGCCAATTCCTTCTCCATCTCATTTTACAGAAGTGGAAACTGAGGCAAACAGGGTTAAGGGATTTGCCCAGGGTCATAAGGCTAGCGAATGTCTGAAGCCAAATTTGATATCAGGGTTTCCTGATTCCAGGTGTGGCATCCTGCACAATATGGCACACCTAGCTGCTCTTGCACCATCCAACTCAGGCCATATACATCAGAGTTGGGATTTGAACTCAGATCATCCTGGCTATAAGGCCAGTGCTGTATTAGCCCCTCTATTACACTGCCTCTTAGCTGTTTGCTCAATGATAAAAAATGTAGAAAAGAACCTCCTGCTAAATAAAAGTTGACTGCTCACTAGCTCCAGCCTGCCTTTTGTGCCATTTTTTTTTTCCAGTAAGAGTCACTATGATATCTGCTGAGAATACAAAGAGAAAAACAAGAAAGATCTCTGCCCTCAGACATCTTACATTTTATTGAAGGGGGAATATATAAAAATAAATAAGATAGTTGGGTGGGAAGTAGAATCTTAACAAAAATGGTCTCATAGAAGAAAACATTGGGTTGGGTCTAGAGTTGGAAAGCACCTTACAGACCATATAGTTCAACCCTCAGATTTTACAGATGGGGAAAATGAGACACCGGAAGATTAAGGGACTTGTCCAGGATCACAAAAGTAGGAGGTGTCAGATATGGGATTTGAATTTAAGTTCTTTGATTCCAGAAGTAGTATCCTGTACTGTGCTATATCATTTCTTATGTCATGTGAGTTAAGTCTAAAGGAAACAAATGACATAACTTAAAATACTTCGCATGTGTTAAATCATCACTTATGGCTAGCTAGCATCGTCATCATCATCACTGTGGTCCTCATTGTCATCCTCCTCCTCTTCTTCTTCATCTTCATCATCATCATTGTGGTCCTGATCATCATTTTCATCATTGTGGTCCTCCTCCTCCTCATCATCATCATTGTGGTCCTGATCATCATTCTCATCATCCTCATCTTCATCATCATCATCATTATCAACAACATTGTGGTTCTGATCATCATCATCATCATCATCATCATCATCATTCCACCATTATGATATAGATGTAAGGAGGATAAATATCCTAGGAAGAGGGGATGGTCCGCCCAAAGGCACTTTCTAGATTGGGTACCAGGACTATGGCACTGGTTACAAGGAGGTCTGGCCAAGAGGGCCTTTATTTTAAGATTCACAGAGCAGGAGGAAATCAGAATTGGAAAAACAGAGGTCTAGGCTGCCTTAGTTGTCTGGCCTTCATTGAGTCCCTTCTTTCTGGAAGAAGACTCCTGGGAAAATGGCTGGATTGAACTCTCCATAATCTCTAAACCACTTTAAGCCCTGACATTGCATGATTCTCATCTCTCACATGGTTCAATTCTAGGTTTTTCCTCTCCACTCTGGGGAAATTAGCTTTAAAAAAGCAGTTATGGTTGAATCAGTGCCATGCTTTTTGTCTCTGTTTTAAGCAAATTAATATTTCAAAGTATCTTTATCACCCTGGCTCTGAAAAGTCTGTTCTGTTCCATGCTATAGAGCATCTCTATTGGACTGGATCATTTGTCATGGAATAGATGTCTTTGAAGTCAGTCTTCTTTACTTTGATAGTGTTTGGTTTTTCCAAGCAAATGCTGTGCTTTCCTTTTCTTAAAAAGGAACATATTAATATCTACTTTGAAGGAGGCTTACATGGCAGCTTAGCAATAGCTGGAATTGGGACCTTTTTATTATAGATTGGGAGCAAACACATGTGACAGGAAAAAAAAAAGAAAAGAAAAAAAGAGAAAACAAAAGCATGTCAAATCAATGAGCATGGATCAATGCAGGTAATTCAGGGGAGAGAGTTCTACCTTGTGATCCAGAGAACCTGAATTCAAATCCAGACTCTTATTAGTAACTATGTGGATGACTTTAAACAAGTCACATTCTCTCTATCCTTTGTTTTTTTTTTTTTTTTTCCCTCAACTATAAAATGAGGGAATCAGAACCATAGGAGCATACTTAACCTATAGGAAGGGCTTAAATTTGTGCTCATTGTTAATGTAAAAATCTGGCCCTTCTGGCTGCTTTTAGTCTGAAATCAATCATCATACAATCCTGGGCTGTAGCAGAAATCACCAGACACATTTCCAGTTGTTGACTCTCTTTAAGGGCCAGGTGCTGGAAGTGACTATATGCAAACTCTGTCAAGGTGAATAGAGAAAGAAAGTTAAGGGACATGTGAGATTTGTGATATTTGTCTTCTAGTGTTTGAACAACTGTTGTGGAAGGAGGTATTAGACTTGTTCTGATCAGTCCTAGACATGAAATCTAGGAGCAAAGGGGAAGATTTAGGTTTCATGTCAAGAAACAACACAATAGCAAGCTTCCCAACATACAGAAATGTCCAACAATGGTATGGGATCCTTAGAAACAAATCAATCAATCAACAAGTCTTTATTAAGCACATTAAGTTCAAACCTAACTACAGATACTTATTAGCTGGTGATTTTGGGCAAGCCATTTTACCCTGTTTGCCTCAGTTTCCTCATCTGTAAAATGAGTTGGAGTAGTTAATGGCAAACCACGCCAGGATATTGACCAAGAAAACTCCAAATGGGCTCACAAAGAGTTGGACACAATTAAAAATGACTGAACAATAACAATGTACATATGGGGTATATGGGATATTTAGGGAGTACTAGCACCATCAACGAGGAAGACTTTTCAAGTCCTTTTCGGGGGTGCTCATTCACTTTGGGTGTCTCTCTGCTTCTCACTACTGTCTATTGCTGTTGCAACAACCTAGATGAGAGGTGATTGATGGGACATGAGCTAAGGCGGTAATTGTGTGAGTGAAGAGAAAGGGTCTGATGTGAGGGAGGTTGTGAAGATAGAAAGAATAAAAACTTAGCAACTGATTGGAAATATCAGGTGATGAAGATGACAATATCAAGGTTGCAAGGCTGGGAGTCTAGTACAAAGTTTCTTAAACTGTAGGTCGAGAAATTGAATGCAGGAGTTACGAAATTATGATTTCTTATCAGTAAATGTTTGATTTATATAACTATTTTTGTATACCTATATGCCTGGGTCACATAAAAATTTCTCTTGTGAAAAGAGATCACATGTGAAAAAAAGTTAAAAAAGCCCTGGCTTAGAAAACAGGTGGTGCTTTTGCAGGAATTAGTAAAGTCTGGAAGAGAGAAGGTTTTGGGGCAAAAGATAATGAATAGTTCAGTTTTAGACAAGTTGAATCTAAAATATTTCTGAGACATTTAGTATGAAGTGATCAATGGGTGATTGGTGACATGGTACTGAAAATTTGGGGAGAGAATAAGACTAGATCTACAGCTATTTGGGAGTCACTTGCTTGAAAATAATAAAACCCTAGTAGCTGATGAGTATACCAAAAGGAAATGTGTAGAGAGAGAAGAAAATCTAGGGATAGAATCTTGGGGGGGGGTACCTCTAGTTATAGAGCTTGATATGAATGATGAACCAGCAAAGGAGACTGAGAAAGAGCAGTAAAATAAGAGGTGAAGCACAAGAAGCTAGTGCTGTGAAAACCCAGAGAGAAGAGAATATCCAGGAAGAAAGAGTGGTCATTAATGTCAAATGAAACAGAGAAATTGAGAAGGATAAGCATAAAGCATAGATGATCAGATTTGGCAATTAAGATGCCATTAGTAACTTCAGAGAGAGCAGTTTCAGTTGAGTAATGAGATAGGGAGACAGATTGGAAAGAGCTGGGTAGAATGAGAAGAGAGGAAATGAAGGTAGCAAATGAAGTCTTTTTTTTCCCCCCAAGGAGTTTGGCTGGAAAAGGGAGGTGGATTATAAAAAGTAATTTAATGCATTTTGGTGAAGGTACTTTTTTTTAAAAGATGGGGGAAGAGACTAAGACATTTTTTGGACATAGTAGGGAAGGAAACACTAGAGGAAGTTAAAAAAAATTGAGAAGGGCCATCTCTTTGTCAGAGACTGAACAAAGGAAGAGAGAGTGAGAGGTGATGGTAAAATATTTTGAGGTGAAGAAAATGGGACAAAAAAAATTCATGACTTTAGCTTTTTTATCAGAGTAAGAGGCAACATCTTTAGCTGAAAGAGAAGGGCAAAATGTGTGTATTTATAGAGGAGTTTGTGGAAGGAAAGAAAATTTAGATTAACTTCTGTGGGGAGTTCAAATTCACTTAGGAAGAATAAAAGACTGTCTTGCTGCAGTGAGAGCCCAATTAAGGAAGGATAACATGAATTTGTAATGAATCTAATCAATACAGTTGGGAGACTAATTAAAGCTTCAATTAGCCTCTGGTGGGTCGGAGCAGAAGAGTTGGATGATGGGAGTAATCCATGTCTGAGATTTGGGATATAAAAGTTAATAGGACAAGGGTATCAGGAGCTCAATGCTGTAGTCTGAATAGAATTGAAATGTTTAACTATGAGGTAGAAGTTGGAGGAGGAAAATAAAATCAGAACCGAGAAAATGTCATAAGAGATTACTCATGAACGGAGGGAATGGAGAGCACCTGAAGACAAAGAACATGTCTAGAAAGGTAAAAGTATTTCCCCTTTCTGGGGGGGTCTTTAAACTAATGCTGATGATTACTTATGAGAGGTGTAGTAGAGAGGATTCTTTGGGGAGTGTGAGTTGGATGATGTGTTTTGGTTTCCTATTCTGAAATTTTCTGATTCTGAGTAGAAATGATCAGGAACCAAACTCTTGAGTTCTTGGATCTAGTTCTGGAAAGTGATAAGATGGGGATTATCTGTTCTCTGTGTCTCTCAAAATCAATAGTCTAATATTCAGTATATATAGGACTGCTTGCCATCTAGGGGAGGGGGTGGAGGGAGAGAGGGGAAAAATCGGAACAGAAGTGAGTGCAAGGGATAATGTTGTAAAAAATTACCCTGGCATAGGTTCTGTCAATAAAAAGTTATTATAATAAATATAAATAAATAAATTTTAAAAATCAATAGTCTATGTGCCACAGACATATTTAACTGGTCAGACATCTTGAAAACCATGTTCTGGTCATATGTCCTTAGACTGAACTAGTCATGGAAGTTTACTGCACATCAACAGGCACAAACTGCTCCTGTGGGCAGTCTTTCTTTACAAATGGAGTAATTCAGCTTTTTGTGGTGACAAAGAACTGAAGACTAAAAGGTGTCCATCAAATGTAGAATGGCTGAGCACCTTAAGTTACATAAATGTGATGGAATATTATTGTATTATGAGAAATGATGAAAAAGATAACTTCAGAGAAACCTGGAAAGACCTATATGAACTGAAACAGGATGGAATGGGCAGAAAACTTATACAATAACAATAACATTGTGAAGATAAAAAACTTGGGAAGTCTTAATAATTCTGATTATTTTTTAGTGAAGAGGAGGGAAGGGAGGGAGGGAGAAAACTTGGAACTCAAGAAATTTTTTAAATGAATATCAAAAATTGTCTTTATGTGTAATTGAAAAAGATAAAATATTATTATTATTATTTATTATTTTTTGCTGAGGTGTAGAGGGCTAAAACTCTTGAGCTGATGCACTGAGGTCAGGACAGCCAAGCACTTGAGTTTAACTACTGATTGGACAATACTCTATGGGCATATGCTTGGAAAATGGCCCTTCCCACTATCCTGTGCTGGCTCAATGATTGATGTATACAGAGGACTGTAGGAGGGACTAGGGGGTGGAGTAAGACTAGCCAGAGTCACACTTGGTGGTAGATGAGGAAGAAGGTGACCAAGAATAAAGACCAAAGATGATTGCGGTCATCACATTGAGGCAATTTGGGTTAAGTGATTTGCCTAGGGTCACACAGCTAGGAAGTGTTAAGTGTCTGAGACTGGATTTGAACTTGGGTCCTCCTGACTTCAGGGCTGGTACTCTATCTACTGCACCATCTAGCTGGCCCAATAAAATGTTATTTTAAAAAGGACTCTGATAAACAATAACCGACCACAGTTCCAAAGGATCCATGATGAAGCAGGGTCCCCATCTCTGAATAGAGAGGGTAATGGGTTAATTTAACTTAATGAGATGATGTACATTTCTGACATGATCTATATGGGAACCCATGTTGCTGAACTATGCATAATTTTTTTTTTTTTTTGCATAATAGTGGTAGAGAGAGTGAAGAATTGTAGGGAAAGAATTGAATGCTAGTTAATTGAAAAATGGAGAAAAGAAAAAAAAAATGAAATGGATCAAAAACTTGCTTTGTATACTAATGGTTCATGGTTCTTTCACTAAGAAACTTTTTTTTTTTCCTGAGGCAATTGGGGTTAAGTGACTTGCCCAGCATTACACAGCTAGGAAATGTTAAGTGTCTGAGATCAAATTTGAACTTGGGTTCTCCTGAATTCAGGACTAGTGCTCTATCCACTGCACCAACTAACTGCCCCCTTAGCAAGCAACATTTTAAGAAAGAATGCATACTGATGAAAATAAAAGCAAACTCTTTGTCTTCCTCATCTCTAAGTTGGGAGGCTAGGAAATGGCGTATTAGACTGCATAATGGTTAGAGAGCTGGATTCTGACTAAGGAAGACAGTGGATTGGGCACCTCTCTAAGGCTGTTAGTTCCTGAGAAAGATCCTGTGGCTCCCTATACCTGTCTGGTTTAAAAAAAAAAATGTCCATACTTTGAAGGAGTTTAAGGTTGGACTGTCCTAGTCCTAGACTTTTCTCAAATTCCTCATAGGAAATTAAATGAGAAGGGACTTAGAAATCATCTGGTATTCTAAAGGAGTGGAATGATTTATTTCTAATTATATTGGTAGTATGAGGAAGGGCTGGTCCAACTTTTGTTTGTTTGTTTTTTGTTATTACACTTAAGTCCATTTCCCCTTTCCCACTCCTTTGCCTCCATCCCCACATCCTACTGCTTCTCAAATGGATGTAATGGGAATGTTATTAGCCCTAGGGCTTTCTCAAACCTCCTTAAGCCAAACTTCCACCCCAGTTCCAGAGTGCCAGGGGACATATCTCACATGATTGGCTCTATGGTTAATGATTGAAATGTCTCAATGCCCCAAACACCCAAAGCACTAAATGGAAATGGACCATAAATATTGGACCAACCTCTGCTTAGAAATGTACCTAAAAAAGAGAGGCACAGAATCATAAATGTCAGAGTTGGAAGGGTGTTCTGTGATCTTTTGACAATCAGATCCTCCTCTCTTTTGGGAATTGGCTCCAGAATAGAATAGCTCTCCCCTTTGTTGGGGCCTCCATTTTTTGAAGAATGAAATTAATGGAATTATTATTAAAGTCATAGACAAAAATAGACATAGAGACAAACACAGTGGCACAAAGACAGAGAGAGAGGCAGAGACAGTAAGAGACAGAGAAAGAGACAAACAGACAGAGACACACAAAGACACAGAGAAATAGAGATCGAGACAGATCATGTTCTGGTCATATGTCCTTGGGCTGAACCAGTCATGAATGTTTACAGCATACTAGCAGGCACAAACTGCTCCTGTGAGTAATCTTTCTTTACAAATGGAGTTAATTCATCTTTTTGTAGTGACAAAGACAGACATAGAGACCAGGAGACATGCACACAGAATTAGAGAGGTAGAGAGAGACCAAATCAGCAACAGGGAGAGACAAAGAGGCTAAGAGAGAGACAGACAGAGAGAAACAGGGAAAGAGAGGGAGAGGGAAGGAAAGAGAGGAAGAAGGAGAGGAAGGAAGAAAGAGGATGAGGAAGGGAGAAACACACAGAGAAACAGACACAGACACACACACACACACACACACTCAGAGGGACAGAGAGAGAGATGGAAAGATTGGGGACAGAGACAGAGACAGAAACAGACAGAAGCAGAGATAGGGTATAAGACAGAGGGGAAGGAGAGACAGAAACAAAAAGAAATGTGACAGACACATACAGAGAATGTGAGACATCAAAAGGGAGAGAAGGAGGAGAGATAATAAGGGGAATGTCAGAAACAGACAAACTGGGACAAGAACTGAGACATTTCCAATGTCAGACTTGGCAGATGTCTGGGTAATTGAAGTCTTCCTTCACAACGTATCATATCTTTCTTTCCAGCTTCCAATGTTTTTAAACAAACCCCTCATCCATTCTTTCTAGGATTCTGTACCAATACCCAAATCCCATCTCTTTATCCTTGTACCGATCTTCACCCAGATTCTCTCTACCACATTTCCCACCGCTGTTTGTGGGATATTCCCCTGTGATTAGATATAAAGCCATCCCCCAGGGGCTCATTTACATAAAATGCATCTACCCAGAGCCCTGATCCATCTATGATTCTGAGTATCACTGTTATGCAGGAGGTCAAACTGACCTCTTGGCTTTAGACTTCCTAGTTCATTTGACTTTTGCAAGATATTCTGGGGAAGTGATCCATTGGGGGCTTAGAAGTGACTTAAAACCAAAGTATGACCATTAGCATCTCTCAAGACAGATTTTTAATTATGAATGTATATTATTTAGAAGAGAATAAGATCTTGCAATATGATCACAAGCAAGTCACTGACCATCTCTGAGTAAGCCAAACCTGTGGAATGAAAGATCCGGACCAGATAATTCTAGGGAGAAACAGAGTGAGAGGAAGAGAAAGAAAGAGAACCAAGAAGGGGAAAAAGAGAAAGAGAGACAGACTCAGAGAAAGAAAGAAAATGAGTGAGAAGAGAGAGACAGCCAGCATTTTCACTGTTGTGACCCCTTTCCCAGGAGATGTTTAGAAAATGTTAAAAAGTTACAGCATCTCCAGATGGTCTCAGGATGAGAAGGAATGGCAGCCCCCAAAATTTAGAACTGGGCCCCCAAAGCTTATGCCTGTAAGAGGGTTGAGGATCAGGACCTATGACTAAACAAGCTTGAAGTGGGTGCTTGTAGCTGGAAAAAAGGCCAGATTCCCAATCTCCCACTTTCCTCTCCTTCCTCCAGCCCAGGCTCTGTGTAAACTGTATGTAAATGTGTTTACTCTTCAGTCGCTTTCAATCCCAGTCAGTCAGCTGTCAGGCCATGGATCAACATGTCAGTCTGTTTGAACAAATAATCTTTTTGAGTGGAAATATCTCTGATAAACAGACAAAATGTTATGACACACCAAAACTTCCCCAACATGGGCTGGGGAGCCACAGAAAATGGATATATTTACTCTGGCAGATGGACCGTGTGGTCAGCTTAAAACGAAATCGGTTTTTTATTACTTTGGTGGGGAACAAAGTTTCTTTTTTACATGGTTTTAATGGGTTCTGTCAGCTGAGAGGAAGGTCTAACTGGCTGGTTCCCATAAGTATTTTTGGTTCTCCTCTCCTCCGCTGTAGAGGAAATCAAGAAAGCAAGGAGGAAAAAAAAAGACCCATCTGGATTAACCTCATCTATGCAAGTTGGGGGAAGCAAACTTTTGGTCTGTACAGCAGATCCAAAAAAGTCTGTTCTCCAGCTCCTTACCAAATCAAGTGATTTCCCAGTTGTTTTAAGGATGACAAATATAATCTCCTCTCTGGGTCTCAGTTTCCTTATCAAACTGTGGGAAGAGTAGGAGTAAGAAGGAAGTGTGAGTACAGAGGAAGAAGTTTTGGATTTGGAGTTGTTGAGCCTGGCTTTAAAGGAAATCTTTGCCTCTTATTATCACTCGATCTCTTTAGGTCTCGGTAATTTCCCTTGTTAATTATGGGGCTGGACCGACTAACTCCTCAGATACCTTTTAGCTCTAAATCCCTTGATCTCTAAGGTTCCTTCCAGCACAGATAGAGTCTATGAGTCTTTAGGGAAGAAGGATACAGCTCTTGATTTCTGAGGTTTCTTCCAGCACAGCTAGTGTTTATATATCTTGGGGAATAAGGATATGGCTCTTGATTTCTGAGGTTCCTTCCAATACAGATAAGACTAAGAGTTTGGAAAACAAGAACATAGCCACTTAGAACAATATAGTGAATTAGTGCAGTCTAGTGGATAGAGAATTGATTTCGTAACTAGTTTTAACCAATTTCCCCAGTACCGATGGATTCTATCTTGGGTTCCTACTAGATGTATGACACTGAGGAAATAATTTGGTTTCTTTCAAATTAGTCATCTCATCTGTAAAATGGGAATAATAAATAGTAATTGATTTACGGGACAACCAGGTGGTACCATTATGCATAGAGTACTAGGTCTTATCTTCCCGAGTTCAAATTTGGCCTCAGAGATTGACTAATTGTCTGAGCCTGGACAAGTCCCTTAAACATATTTGCCTCAGTTTCCACATCTGTAAAATGAGCTGGAAAGGGAAATGACGAACCACTCCAGTATTTCTGCCAAAAAAATTTCAAATGTTGTCACAAAGAGTCAGACAATTAAAATAACTGAACAACAAGTTTCACAGGGAAGATGGTCATGACAATGTATGAAAAACAATTTATAAACCTTAAAATAACTTATAAATATAAATTGGTCTTGGTTTGGCTAGATATTTTTTTAGGAAATTCACTCATCCTGAGTCACACTTTTAGAGAAAATGGGATGATGCAGAGGAGATATTGTAGTTATGTATTGACTGACTGGGTCCCTTCCAGCTCTGAGTTTTTATGATTCTATGAAAAGAGAATCACAATGATGTGGGCCAAAGGCCAGATCTAGTCCATATATGAAGAAGGTGGCCACCCCTAAGGCAAGAAGGAAGACCACCCTTATCCTTAATATCTCCCATATTCCTTGTTTTTTCTCTTTGTGTCTAAAAGGTCTTTGCTTTTTTTTAAAGTATGACATTCAAATTCCAACATTTTGGGAGGAATTTTTATAATCAGTTCATTTTCATAGAATCACGTCATTTTAGAATTGTCAGGAACCACAGAGGCATTTCCAGAGCTGACTCTTTTGGATTAAGGAGAGCCAATTATTAAACTTTCAGTCTTGGAAATTAACACATTATATAATTCGGCGCTTGTTTTATTGTTGAGAATTGTATTGCTAAGAGAATGATGGTGAGAATGTTAAAAATGTAGGTTAAACTTAAAAGTAGGTACGTTCCCTTCCATATTATAGAGCTTGTTGTTAAACAATTAAACTTAAAAGTGGTATATTTCTCTCCCCCAGAGAGTCTATTGTTAAATGATTAAACTTAAAAGTAAGCATATCTCCCCCCCCCCTCCTTCTCTTTCCCAAGAGCTTGTTGTTGAATATTTACTAGGATGTTCTTGGATTCAGCCCAGCTAATATCCAAATCAATAAACAACTAATTATAAAATAGCTACTACAGTCAGACACCATATTAAGAATGAAAATCCCCCCTGTAACATCAGAAAAAAAGGTCTTCTAGGCTCTGCTTGAAGAATGCCAATGAAGGAGAAAACTCTGCCTCTTAAAGCAACTCATTTTACTTTAGAATAAGTCTCATTATTAGGAAATTTTCCTGACATCTAACTAAAATTGGTCTCTTTGAAACCTTTGCCCATTGTTCCTGATTAGTTCTGTCCTTTGAGACCAAGCAGAACAATACCCATCCTCTTTGTAGGTCATAATTTTGTTGTTGAATTGTTTCAGTTATGTTCAATTCTTCGTAACCTCATTTGGGGTTTTCTTGGTAAAGATACTTTGGTTTTTATCATTTTCTTGTCCAGCTCATTTTACAGATGGGGAAACTGAGGCAAATAAGGTGAAGTGACATCCTAAGGGATACACAGCTGGTCAGTTTCTGAGGCTGGATTTGAACTCAAGTCTTCCTGATTTCAGGTCCAGCACCA
This sequence comes from Sarcophilus harrisii, assembly GCF_902635505.1. Lineage (NCBI taxonomy): Eukaryota > Metazoa > Chordata > Mammalia > Dasyuromorphia > Dasyuridae > Sarcophilus > Sarcophilus harrisii. The sequence goes on from NC_045426.1 coordinate 692,554,948, forward strand.
ACTGTTGTTGTTGTTGTTGTTTTTTCTAGGTCACAAACAATCCTTCAAATAGCCCTTCAAAATAGCCTTTATAATCCCCTGAGTTTTGTTCTACCATGTAGCCTTTGTCTTACTATCTCTTCTACAAGAAGAAAATAAATTACTTTATACAATTCCTGCTTAACATCCATTTAAGTTTCTATTGGAAGCATCCCCTTGCTCTTCCAGTTTATTATGCATATTCAATTAATTTAAAAATAATTAAATTAATATGCATATTAAAAAATGCACTAAAGTAAGTCTGGGCAATAAGGTGAAGCTATGGATAAAACTATGGACTTGGAGTCAGGAAGACTCATTTTCCTTAGTTTAAATCTTTTTTTTTTTTAATTAAACATTTGTATCTTATTATTTTGCTGAGACAATTGGAGTTAAGTGACTTGCCCAGGGTCATACAGCTAAGACTTATTAGGGATTTGAGGACTGGTTTGAACTCTGGTCCTCCTGACTTCAGGGCTGGTGCTCTATCCACTGCACCATCTATCTAGCTGCCTCTCTCAGTTTAAATCTAATCCCAGGCACTTATACTAGCGGTGTGATCCTGGACAAGTCACTTAACCTTATCTGCCTCAGTTTCCTCATCTGTAAAATAAGTCAAGAAAGGAAATGGCAAACTACTTCAGTATCTCTGAGAAAGAAAATCCCAAATGGGATCATGAAGAGTGAAACACAATTTAAACAAATCAACAACAAAGCTGAGTGTGGTCCAATCTGTTCTAAATAGAATCATATCCTGTTTCCTTTTGTTAATGTTCACTAAGAAGCTTTTTATTGATTGACTTGAGATTTTTTTTCCAAAATCTTATAGTTTGTACCTCCATTCTCTTCTCTTATTGGAAAAATCAGGACACTAGCCCTTTATTTAATCCTTCAGAACTTTTTATTAATGAGGGTCAAATCTCTCTGAATTGGGTTCATTAATCATTTTCAGCAGTCTTTTTAGTCTCCAAAAATATAGTCCTTCTGTATTTGAGAACTTAAATTTAATAGTCAGGCCAAGTCAATAAGCCTTTATTAAGCACCTACTCTGTGCTAGGCACAATGCTAATTACTAAGGATACAGAGAAAGACAAACCCAGTCCTGGCCTCAAAAAGCTTCCAATCTAATGAAGGAACAACATACAAACAATTATTTACAAATAAAATGTAGCCCAAACAAAATCGAGACAAAAGGTAATTACCTGTTCTCTTATCATCATTTTATTTTTATCATAACTATTCATCTTTAAAATTTTAAAAATCAAATTGCTTTATTATTATTATTATTATTATTTTTATTTTTTTTTGTGAGGCTATTGGAGTTGACTCGGCTCACGCAACTAGTAAGTGTTGAGTATCTGCTGTTGGATTTGAACTCGGTTCCTCCTGACTTTGGAAGAGGTGTTCTATGCACAAAGCCATCCTGCTGCCCCATTTTTTTTAAACTTTATTTTTTCATTTTTATTGTTTTCTTTTTTTGTTGGTTATATATGTACATTATTTTTAAAAATATACATTTCTTTATGAATCATGTTGGGAAAGAAAAATCAGAACAAAAAGGAAAGAAAAAGGGAAAAGTGATTATGACATGTGTTGATTCACATTCATTCTCCATGGTTCTCTCTCTCACTGCAGATGGCATTTTCCATCCAAAATTTATTGGGATTGCCTTGGATCACTGAACATCTGAGAAGAACCAAGTCTGTCCTAGGTGATCATTCCACAGTCTTGCTGTTACTGTGTACAATGTATTCCTGGTTCTGTCTGTCTCTCTCAGCATCAGTTTGTGTAGATCTTTCTAGGCCTTTCTAAAATCAGCTTGTTCAACATTTCACATAAAATTTGTATAGAAATTTTATAGAATTGTTACTTTCACATATCATAACTTATTCAGCCATTCCCCAATTGATGGGCATCTTACTCATTTTCTAATTCTTTGCCATAGCTGCCCAATTTTACTTTTTTTTCTTTTTTAAGTAAATTCTAGTTTAAAGAAAATCAATAAGCATCCATTTTCTCTTCCTCTCAGTTTCTTTCCCCATTAAAAAACAAAACCGGCAAAACATTTCTAAATACACACAGCTTTTAAAAATCAAAGGGGATTCATGGGCACTTGGGAAATTTAAATAGGTGTGTATAGAAAATTCCCATTTTTTTCATAGATCTAATTCTGGAAGAGATCTAGAAAAGACTAGACTAAGGGCATTATTTCATACGTGAGAAAATTGAGGCTCCCAACAGTGACCTGTTCAAGGCTAATAGGAAGCCTCAGAAGCAGAATTCAAAGTTGGGTCCTTTGCCCAAATAGTGCCGTTTCTACTATGCCACACAGGAGAACTTCTCTTTGTGTCTTAAGATTTTCCTTCTTGGCAGTTACCCTAGTCTAGCATCCAGGCCCAGAAAATAGTAATGGGAAGAGAATAGAATTTTATTTTATTTACCTACTATGCACTGGCCCCATGCTAAAGCTTTACAAATATTGTCAATTTTATCTCGCAACAAACCTGAGAAGTAGATGCTGTTATTATCTTCATTTTACAGGTGAGTAAAGTGAGGCAGACAGAGATTAAGTGCACAGGATCACACAGCTAGTAGATCTTTGTGGTGTGAAGATGTGATGTCAGATCTTTCTGACTCCAGACCCACTGTACAACCTGGGACCTGCTAGAGTCTCTGTTTGGGCAAAGGCTCAAGGTGTGAGGAGGAAAGTATTGAAAGGGATGTGGGAGATTGCCAAGGGCAGAATGTCACAGGCTGCCCTGAGAACAAGGAACATTGTGGGACTTTGGACCTGCTGCTGTGAGTGGTTCAGCTTTGGCTGTTGCTTAAAGGGATTCCTGGCTTTAAGCCCAGGATGAGGGGATTGAGTGATGCTGGACATTTTAGTCAATATTTCTTCTAAAAATTAAGGAAAAGCTACTAAAAGGGAGGAGATTTAGTGTGGAACCAACCCAGAAGAGCTGAACTCTGCACAAGCATGGTATTGTAGAATGTCAGCCCTGGGAGGGAATGTCAAAGGTGGGAAGGTTCTTAGAACAGGGGATGTCAGGGCTGGGAAGATCCTTAAAACAGGGAATGTCGGAGCTGGGGGACTTAGAACAGGGGATGTCAGAGCTGGGGGGCTTAGAACAGGGGATGTCAGAGCTGGGGGGGCTTAGAACAGGGGATGTCAGAGCTGGGAGGGATGTTAGAGCTGGGTGGGGGGCTTAGAACAGGGGATGTCAGCATTGAGATGAACTTTAGAGCAGAAAAGATCAGGGTTAGGAAGAACTTCAGAGAATTCAATGTCAGAGGAAGAAAGAACTGTGGGGGTGAAAAAACACGGTAGGGATTTGAAAAGATCAATGGTTTCGAATTCATATGACCAGATAATCTGCCTCTGCAATTTGCTATCTTGCTTGATCTTAGCCCTGTCCCCCCTCCCACTGTCTTTCTTCCCCTCTTCAGTTTCCATATCTGTAAAATGAGTTTTGAATCAGGTCCCCTCTGAGGTCTCTTCTAGGTGTGAATTTATGATTCTATTAAGTTTAGAGGGAGAGGCAAGATCACTGCCTACTTCTTCAGCCTCCTAATCCCAGTTTCTTTCCAGTTACCAAGGGCCATTATTGCATTTTCAAAAATGCATTATATGTGAGGACATAAAACTCTGTGTTTGACTATTTAGGTATGTTGGAGTAGAGGGTGAAAAAGGAAAAAAAAAGGAGAGAAGAGGGGGATAAAGAAGAGAAGAGTGAGAAGACAGCATGAGAGAGAAGGGGAAAAAAAAAGAAAAGTGGGGAGAGATGAAAGAAATGAACAGCTGGAAGAATGGATGAATGAAATTGGTCATTTACTATGTGTTGGACCCTTTGCTAAGGAGAAGAGAGAGAGAAGATAAATAGGAGAGAGAAACAGAAATACAGAGATAGACAATGACAGAGGCAGAGATTATAGGGAAACATAGAGGTGTATGCAGAGATGGAGACAGAGAAAGAAATAAAGAGAGAAAAGACAGAAGTAGAGACGGACAGAGAGGAAGAGACACACAGAGTGACAGAGACACACAGAGATAGACAAAGAGAGATTCAGAGAGACAGACACAGAGACACTGAGAGAAAGAGACAAAGAGAAATGGAGACAGAGATAGACTTTGATAAAGAGACAGAGATAGAGACAGGAACAGAGATAGAAACAGAGACAGATGGAGAGATAAAGAGCACAAGCCCTCAGTTCCCTCCTAGAATTGAATGATTTCCAGTTGCCTTCTCCAGTTAATGCTGGGTAGGGTCTTAAGCCAGCAGAAACTCCCCGTCTTCCTTGGACATGGTCTCTCCCCTGGCCACTCCTAGCCTCGTATGTCCCAGGCATGGTGACCCACTTCCAGCAGCGTGGTGCCCTGTGCCAGCGTCTCTGCTGAGACTGCCAGTTACCCTGTGGACGGGAGCAACTGGATTGGGGCCACCCAGCAGATGGTAATAACTTTCAGTTACTGCTCCCCAGGCTTGACTGGAACCACTGACCTGGAGCTAAGTGACTGGCCACCAACCCTTACTCTTTAAGTTTTGTGAGTCTCTTCTCCCTTCCCTGCCAGAGTCTGCGCATCTTTTAACAGAAGACAGAGGATCCAGGCCCCCTTATCCTGCATAGATAAGGCCTGCATGATGGCCTCTATGTGCCAGACCCATGGCATCAGCATTTCTCTGGGTGGTAGTTAAGCCTTGTACCATCACCTGTTACTCTAGGTGTAGCCTTCTTATGGAGAGCTCAAGGTGGCTGGGTCTAGGGACTTCATTATTCTTTCTGCCAGGTTTTGTGAGCTATCATTATACCCATTTTATAGTCAGAGAAACTATGGCACACAGAGGTTGGCCCAGTGACCCATAATTCTAGTGGTTTATTGGAGAGTTGAATGCACAAAGAGAGGTGGAGAATCCAGGCAATTATTGGGATCATTTAAGCCTCAAGCCATTCTCTTAAAACACTGAGATGGAGGCAAAAGTATTTTTTTTAATGATAGCTTGAGAAGAAGAATAACATATTGAGGCGGAGGTAGGGAGGACAGAGTCAGAGACAGAGTGTGAGAGACAGAGAGAGGAATAATGGATAGAAGCTGGAATCAAGTACTGCTTTGGACATATACTGTGTTGTCTAACCCTGAACCAGTCCTGTAACTTCTTAGTGTACCAGGCAACCCTTGGTTCTATTCCATTCATCAAGTATTTACTACTAAAAGCCAGTCACTGTGCTGGTCACTTGAGATAAAAAACATACAAAAGATAAAATGGTCCTTACCTTCAAAGACTTTTTTAGATGGGGGGAAAATGAAGGGCAGAAAGGGCGGGCAATGTGTCAGGGGTCCCCCAACTGCTGAATGGGATAATCAGCACAGGGAGGAGGCAAGCCTCCAAACTCTGAGCTTAGGGACGTAGATGTAGCAGTGTTAACTAAAGTATTGTGAGATCAAAGAGCATGAGAAAATGGGAAATTTCAAGGAAAATCTGGATTTTCCTGTTTGCAAATAGGAAGCAGATTACCTTTGAACCAACTCATACTTGCTTGTCTGTCATCTGTCCATCTATCCATCCAGAGAGGTGGATGTCCACCTCTCTGTCCATCTCTTTCTGTTTCTCTTTTTCTATTATCTATCGATCCCTCTATGTCAAACTATTTATTATCTATCTATCATCCATCTATTAAAAACATATCTAATCTATCCTTCCACTCATCTAACTAAAATATCTATCTATGAATAGATGTATATCTTCTATCCAAAATATCTATTCATACAAAAAATATCTATTATCTATCAGTACATTTACTAGCCACTAATCTATCCCAAAAAATTATCTCTGTAATCAATTTATTTGCCAATCCATTTATTCAAACACTTCTATCTATTCATCCATCCATCCATTCTCTATCCACCTATCTCTATCCATTTATCTATCCATCCATCCAAAAATCTCTTTATTCACCCATCTATCCAAAATATCTATTTGTAATCTGTCTAAAATACTTATCTATTTATCTATCCATGTATCCCAAAATATCTATTTAACTCTCTGTTCATTAGTCTATATATTCATCTATTCATCTATCTGTTTGTTTAATTTATTCCTTCAATCATTTCCACACCAAATGTTTGTTGAATGCACCTAATACTGTGCTATGGCCTCTGCCTTTGTAGAGTTCAAAGTCTAATAGAAAGATAAGACAGGAAAGTAAAGGAGGGAAAGATGGAGGGAGGGAAGGAAGGAAGGAAGGAGAGAAGGAAGGAAGGAAGGAGAGAAGGAAGGAAGGAAGGAGAGAAGGAAGGAAGGAAGGAGAGAAGTGAAGAATATGTAATGTGAGAAGAAGGAATGAATGAGAATTAATGATGAAAGAATGAATGAATGAGAATGATGAATGAATGAAGGAGATGAATGAAATAAGGAATGAATAAATGATGAATGTAAATGAAGGAAATGTAATGAAATGAAGGAATGAATGAGAGAAGAATGAAATGAATGGAAAGAAGATAGAATGGAAAATGGAATGGAAGAATGGAATGAATGGAAATGATGGGAATGGAATGGAAGAGAAGAATGAGAAATGAAGGATGGGAATGGAATGGATGGAATGGAATGGAAGGAAGGAATGGAATGGAAGGAATGGAAATGGAAGAATGGAGGGAAGAAGGAGGAATGAAGGAATGAAATGAGGAAGAAAGGAGGAAATGGAAATGAGGAAGTGAAGGAGGAATGGAATGATGGAAGGAAGGATGAAATGGAAGGAAGGAAGGAAGAATGGAAGAATGAGGGATATGAATGGAGGAATGAAATGAGAATGAATGAAGGAAGAATGGAGAAGATAGGAAATGTTTAATGGAAGAATGAAGAGATAGGAATGAATGAATGGAGAAAAGGAAATGAATGGAAGGAAGTGAGGAATGGATAGGAAGGGGAAGGAAGATGAAGGAATGGAAGGAAGGAAGGAAGGAGAGAAGGAAGGAAGGAAGGAAGTGAAGGAGAAGGAAGGAAGGAAGGAAGGAAGGAGGAGAAGGAAGGAAGGAAGGAAGGAAGGAGGAAGGAAGGAAGGAGGAGGAAGGAAGGAAGAGAAGGAAGGAAGGAGAGAAGAAGGATGAGAAGGAAGAAAGATGAGTGAAGAAGTGAGAAGGTGAAAATGAAGGAAGGAGATGAAGAAGGAGAGAAGGAAGGAAGGAGAGAAGGAAGGAAGGAGAGAAGGAAGGAAGGAGAGAAGGAAGGAAGGAGAGAAGGAAGGAAGGAGGAAGGAAGGAAGGAGAGAAGGAAGGAAGGAAGGAGAGAAGGAAGGAAGGAGGGAAGGAAGGAAGGAAGGAAGGAAGGAGAGGAAGGAAGGAAGGAATGGGAGGGGAAGGAAGGAATGGAAAGGAAGAGGGAGGAGGATATAGGAAAGAGGAGGGAAGGAAGGAGGGAAAAGGAAGGAAGGAGGAATATGTATAAGAGAAGGAGGAATATAGGAAAAGGAAGGAGGGAAGGGAACTAGGGAAGGAAGGAGGGAAGGAAGGAAGGAAGGAGGGAAGGAAGGAAGGAGGAAGGAAGAAGGAATATAGGAGAGAGGGAAGGAGGGAATAGGAACAGGAGAGGGAAGAGGAAGAGAAAGAGAGAGGAAGGGGAAAAAATAGGAGAGAGGGAAGGAGGGAATATAGGAATATAGGAGAGAGGGAAGGAGGGAATATAGGAATATAGGAGAGAGGGAAGGAGGGAATATAGGAATATAGGAGAGAGGGAAGATGAGGGATAGTTAGGAAATACAGGAGAGAGGAAGGAGGAAAAAACATAGGAGAGAGGGAGGAGGAGATAAGAATACAGCGATGATCGAAGCAGGAGTTAGAACTATCAGGAGCAACAGGAAATAAAGTAATAGAAGGAAGTCAGTGCACATAAGGGAAGCAACATGAACTATGAGCTAGGGATACCAGAGGGAAAAGAGACAATAGGGAAGAGGAAGGAGGAAATACGCCAAATAGACCCTGAAATCTGATCAAATACTGTGAGAGAAAGGTAGTGCTTTGACCCATTTCAGGAAACAGGGATAGGAAGGTAAAATAGAAATAGAATGAGGCCAAGATTTGTGATTGCAGTATTATAGGCAGTGAAGAGACCATTAGCAACAAAGAAAGGAGGCATTCTTCACAAGCGTAGATGAGGTTTTCTCTCAGAAAGAAAATGAGGCAAATAGGAAAGTTATGGAAGGATCAGGAAGTTAAAACATGGCTAAATTTGAGACTTGTTGTGAGATTTAGATGAACTCCATCTGTACACCCATGGAACGTTACATAAGATATTCAAGCATGAATTCTCTACACTGTTATTAGATGCAAAGTACTTTTCTAGGAATACGAGGAAAGTAGAGACTTGAACATAATGAAAGTGGATAAACCCCAGATGACTTACATCTGTCATTCCTGTGCCTAAGGTTACATAGTTCTTAGCCAAGCTTAGTCCCGGGCTGTTACCTCAGGATCAGATATTCACCTTTTATGCTCAGACATGTAGCCCATTAACAAATGCTCATTGATTACCCCATAAGGGCATAAGAGAGCCAAATAGCAAAAGAAGTGAGAAAACACTTGCTTCTACAATAAGACCTTCTTGTAAATCCTTGACTCACCAAAACTCTCAGAAAAAATTGTACGCTGCTTTATGAACCTCCCATTTTTCTAGTGAGAAAGCGGATCCAGGAAGGTTAAAAAAAAAAAAAATGATTTGCTCAAGATTTTTTGTTGTTGTGCAGTTATTTTTCAGTCATGTCGAACTCTTTGTATCCCCATTTTGGTTTTTCTCAGCAAAGATATCAGCGATTTGTCATTTTCTTCTACAGCTGTTTTTCAGATGAGGTTTTTTTTTCTTCTTCTTCAGATAAGGAAACTGAGGCAAATAGGTAAAGTTACTTGGCCAAATCACACAGTTAATAAGTGGCTATATTTGAACTCAGGGAGATGAGTGCTCCTGACTCCAGTCCTGGTACTCTACCCACTGTGCCACTTCAAGGTTACAAAGCTGTTAACTAAAGCTCATGAAGTTCCGGTGGCTTCCTGTTACCTCTAGGATCAAATGTACCTTTTATCTGACATGTAGAGCCCTTCATAATCTGCCTCCAATCTGTCCTTCCAGACTGATTACACTGTTTTCTTTCAGGTACATTGAGTTCAGCCAAGCTAGCCTGCCCGCTGTTCCCAGTTCTTGATATTTCATCTTCTATTTCTATGCTTGTGTATCAGCCAGCTCCAGTTCACAGAATGCTCTCTTCTCACCCCTTGGTACCTTTATCTCCTTCAAGGCTTAGCTCACAACCACCTCCTCCAGGAGAATAGTCTTGTTCTTTTCCTGAGATTGTCAACATTCTCCCAACATCCCCCCTGCTACTCTGAGCTTATTTAGTATCTACTTTCTGCATTATTTTATGCATTTAGGCATTATTTTTTTTCTGGGAGAATGTAAGCTCCTTGAGGGAAGAGTCTATCTTACTTTTTTTGGTAGTCCTCAGAGCCTAGCACAATGCCTCGCACACAGTAGGCAATTAATTAATATTTATTAAATGGAATTAAGTAGCACTGCTGTGATTTGAATGTGGGCCTTCCTCTCACTAGATCCAATGTGCTCTCTTTTAGATTTTTATTTCTATCTTTCATTTTAAATAGTGTCTTTACCCTTCTTTCTTCTCAACTCAGTTATCCAGTGATGATTATGGTGACGATAGTAATGATGATGATAATGGTGATGATGATGATAATGATGATTGTGATGATGATGGTGATGATGATGGTATCAATATTGATTATAATAATGACAGCAACTATTCTGTTTTTTAAACTCGTGCCTCTTGACTGTTTCTTCTTCACACAAGCATCTTAAGTTAAGGTTGGATAGTCACTTTAATCCAATCCCTTCATTTAACAAAGGCAGAAACTATGATTTAAGGGGGGGGTGTTAAATGTCTGTTCTAAGTCACAAAGGTTATAAGTGACAGAACCACAATTTTATCCAGATTCTGAGCCTCTACTCTAGTGTTCTTTTTGTTGCCTCATAATTGCTACTTCAATTAAAGCAGTGAGAAAAGAGCCCCCCTCCAGATGCTCCCTACTGAAACCAGGCCTACTGTAGTTGCTTTTGTTTCTCTGATCAGCAGAAAAACTCTTGGTGAAATGAGAATGTGTCTAAAAGGATAACTTCTGAGGCCTTCAAAGTTTCCAAGTCTCAGATAGGACCAAATAGCAGTCAGGGGAAGGAGGATAAAAGTCTGTTTTGGACCATCTGTTTGAAGGGTTGGCTATTTTCTTGATGAAATCATGGTGTTAAGAGTTTCAGGGCACACAATTTTGGGGTGGTGGGTGGGCTTCTTTGTCCATGATGGAAGAGAACCTCTCATTTCCATCTTGCTCATTCTTGACAGCAGTTGAACTGAGTATGTGACAAAAAACTGCCACATTCTGTTCCACTGACTTAGACAAGAGAGAAGAAACACAGGATAATGGTACAAAAAATGGTATCTCTTCTCTTTTCCTCTCTTTTTCTTTCCTCTCCTTTCCTCCTCTCCCTTCCCCTTTCTTCCTCCATTCTCTTTCTCCTCTCCTCTTCCCTTCTATCATCCTCTTCCTCCTCTTCCTTTCCCTGTGACCCTCAGTGCCTTAAACATGTCTTATACACAGTAGGTACTTAATAAGTACTTATTGCTTTGGATTGATGGGAATCTCCAGGGAATTAGGAGGAATGTTTCCTGCTGAAGTGAAAGGAATTTGGTGGATGAAATTATATTGGGGGCAGACTAGGAAACTGGTGGAGGGGATTTGATGTTGGGTTCCCCAAGGATAGTGTAGAATAAATGACAGTGATTAATCATAGTCTACATTTATAGACATGCTTTCATCTAGAGGATCCCCAAGCATACTCCAGGCATGGGTAGCAGCCACAGCTTCACCCGCTGACATAATAACACTTCCCGTTTAATAGAGGGCCTTTCATCCAAGGATTAGGGAGAGCTTAATGATTATTAACTCTTGGATGGGCACTCTGCCCCTTTCATCCTGTGGCATCATTAATCTCATTTTAAAGGGGGGAGAAACTGCAGGGCAGAAAGTATTAAATGGCTTGCCCTGAGGCTCTACCTCAGGGTAGAGGGTAAAGCAAGGTCTCTAACCCTTGGTCAATTTTACATGTCTTGGTTTTTCTACCTGTGAAATGGGAAGAAAAAGGCTTCTCCCTACTTCTCTCGTTAGGATACTTGGATCATTAAATCTTTTACCTAGCATTGAAAAGGTATCCAGGGGCCATTTATTCCAATGTCTTCCTATTACAGATGAGGAAACTGAGACTCAGAGTGGTTAAGTGTTTTTTGCCCTAAGACCCACTGATAGTAAGTTTCAAATGTGGGATTTGAATTTAGGTCTTCTGACTTTAATCAGTGCCGTTTCCACTGTAATGTATATAGTGCTGTGAGGGCCCATTTTTACACATTGCAAAGTTCTGAATAAAGCCAAGTTATTATAATTACTTCTAAAATGCAGATCTTAATGGCAAACCTTGTCCTTCTACTGTTGACTAACGTTAGCTTTAGTTCAAGACTGAATTTTCATGAGATCTTATCAAATCCCCTTCCCTTCCTCCAGGAATCCCTCAACACTGTTTTTATGTATGAGTTTTCTTTATATATTTTCAACTCTATTTTTGGGCTGTTGGTCCTGTTTCCCCCATTAGAAAGTGAACTCCTTGAAGATATTCACCATTTCTTTTAATTCTGTTTCATTTTCTCACTTGGTGAAACATTCTGATTATCGCTGCACTCATTCATTATTCATTGATTTGTTCATTGATTCATTCATTCTCTCACTGGTTTGGCCATCGGTCGGTCCATTCATCCATCCATTCATCCATCCATTCTTTTATTTAACTGCCCTTCTCAGTTTGTCCTACAGTCAAGGTAACTCAATCCTATGCCTGCTTTAGGCTCTCATTTCTTCTCCCTTAGATTACTTTAAAAGTCTCATGCTTGATCTTAATCAACTTTCAGCTTTTCCTTCATCCAATGATCTTTTATAACCAGAGCTGGAGATTATTTCACAGAATTTCAGGATCTCTTCAATTGGAAGGGACCTCAACAACCAGGTAATACAATCTATTTGCAGGAATTCACGTCTGCAGTCTTCTGAGAGATATGGAGCCCCATCACCTAATACAAGATGGAAGAAGATGTATACCTTCCTAACCCTGCCCTAAAATCTTCAGGATGTTCCCTTGGTTGGCATCTGAAAGACTTTGACCTCAAATCCCTGTGAATAAAAACCTTTGGGAGAGAAAGGGAACATTTAGCACATTTCATCATCTAATTACATTACTAATCAACATTCAACTAATTAATCCTCCAACACTCTGTGAAGTCAATTTTATTGTTTCCTCCCTCTCCTCTCCTTTTCACCACTTGGTAGACACTTGGGGATAAAGGCACTTTTCCTGAACCATGGGAAAAATCTTAAGGCCAAAATTGGAACACAGGCTTTCTTTCTTTGCTTTAGGTCACAAGGGCTGGCTCCTCCTAGAACAGGAGCCCAGGAGAGCGAGGAAGACTAAAGGAAGGGGTGTGGATCCCCAGAACCATGGAATTGGACAAGTGGAAAGAACCAGAGAGCTTTCCAACCCAGAGATTTCGAACATACCCCAAAACACTCCTATGTGGCTCAAACCAAATTAAAATGTAATTGGGAAATATTTAACCGAAAAATAATAGAATATAGATAATGCTAATGTGTGGTTTTCTAGGTCCATTTGTACCATCAGTGCTCTTCTTTATTATTTGAGATTGATGATACTAATCTAGTCCTCTCTCTCTCTCTCTCTCTCTCTCTCTCTCTCTCTCTAAAACACATTCCTCTTTTAACAAATCACTTAATCTGAGGCTCTGGGTTCTAATTCTACCTCAAAATGTTTATTACCCAGGTGACTTTGGCAGAGTAATTTAACCTCGATGAATCTCACTTATTCCATTTTAAAATGTTATTAGAGATCCTTTCCTGGCTTAGATTTGGGCTTAGTCCTGTCTTACTCATTAGAAAGTGGGCTCCTTGAGGACTCTCTAAACATTTCTAAAACTCTTTGTATCCAGGAGCCAGGTAGCCCTTTAGTGGGTAAAAAATCCTGTCCTGTAGTCTAGAAGACTCATTTTCCTGAGTTCAAATATGGCCCCTGAAAATTTACTGGCTGTGTATCCCCTAAGTAAGTCTCTTAACTGATTTGTTTCAGTTTCCTTACCCATAAAATGAAAGGATTAGAGTAGATAGCTTTTTAGCTTTGTAATTTTATAATATTGTTTGGGGAAGAGACCTATGTGAGATCCTGCAGCTATTTAGAGGCAAGGCTTCTATTATAACAGTTAATCAATTATCAATATTAAGCACCTCCTATGTGTCAAGCACTGTGCTAAGTACTGGAGATAGAAAAGGAAGCAAAAAAAAAAAAAAAAAAAAAACCCAAAACAAACCCATTCCTGTCTTTAAGAAACTCACTATAATGGGGAAGACAACAAAGAAATATATATATATATATGTATATATGTATGATAAATAGGAAATAATTAATAGGGGGTAGTGCTAGAGTTAAGAAGGGGTTTTACAGGACAACTGAAATGATGTAATTCACCTAAGTTCATCCACTTAGTAAAGCTGTGCTTTGAACCCAGGCCTTCTGATCTGAAATCCCACCTTGGAAGCAAATTCTGTCCAGTGGACCTGTGAGCCAATCTAGTGAGATCAGGATGTGACCAGTGAAACTTCTCCCTTGACCACTTCTAACTCTCACGTCAATTAGTCCTGTCCCTGTCAATCACCAGTGTCTTCCCTCTCAACCTACCTTGTGTTGAAATTCTTTGGGGTGCTTCTCATCTTTTATACTGGATCTTTTATTTGTTGAGTTCCCCATTAGAATATATGTTTCTTGAGGGGAAAGAAGCCTCTACAGGATGACTGCTAATTAAGTTTTATCTCTAGTCTTGTGAGTCTATATTTATCTTTGTATCTTTAATATCTAGAATTGTGCTTGATGGTTACTTAATGCAAGGTCATTCAGGGACTGAATATTTGACTGATGGAGGCTTAGACTGGAAGCATTGATCACACACTGAGGAGGCAAAACCTCCTTGGTACAAAGATCCAGCTGTTCTTCCTTAGTTACACTTCTGCCTCAGAAGCCAGGGCCAGGACTCTTTCCACAACTACCTGCTCTTTCTCACAGCCCATGCTGAAGACACTTGAGGCAGAGATAATCCATTTTTTTTTCCCACTGAGAAATTTCTAAAATGATGCTTTGGCTCAAATAGCCTGTTCTGTCAAGGGGAATAAAATGGATTGGTGAAATCCCCCGAGTTCTTCTCTGGGAAGCTTGAGACTCTGGGGAAAGCCAATGGAAAATGGCTTGGAGGTTGTCGGTTGTGGAAATATATGGGATATGCCAACAGTTTGCCATGTGCAATTGAATCTCAGTGAATTGAGCTTCTGGGGGAATCCAAGGGGGAAGTAGCCTGGCCTGAAAATAGAGGAAGCTGTAGGAGTGACATACATCCCATCTGGGAAGCCTTTATTTTTGCTCTTTGCATCTTCCAATATAATGCTTGATGCAGAAAGCTTTAAAAAAAAAAATCAAGGCTGTCTATATGAAGTCCCTACTTCCCTACAAAACTCAAGGATTCACAGAGCTCTTGTTTTGTATCATACAAGATCACTGTTCTCTCAGAACCTTTGGGAGACAGCAATCCTGGAGTTGTAATCCAGAGAATCACAGAAATCACAGAATTGGAGCACTTCAGAACTGAAAGGGAATTCAGAGGCTATGTAGTCTTTTTTTTTTTTTTTTAACACTGACAAAAACAATAGATCCTTTATTATTATAATTCTCTAGGTTATATATGTGCAATCATGTAAAACATTTCCATATTAACCATTATGGGCAAGAAGACTCGAACAAAAAAAGAAATAGGAAGAAAGAAAGGAAAAAGAAAACAAAGAGAAGGAAGGAAAGGAGAGAGGTAGGAAGAAAGGAAAATATGCTTTAGTCTGTATTCAGACTCCATCAGTTCTTTCTTTTTTCTTGATGAATCCTTTGGGATTGTTTTGGATCATTATATTGCTGAGAATAGCAAAGTCATTCATAGTTGCTGTTACTGTGTGATATTCTCCTGGTTCTGCTCATTTTACTCTGCATCAATTCATGTAAGTCTTTCCAGGTTTTTCTGAAACCATACTTTGTCATTTCTTATAGCACAGTAATATATTCCATTACAAGCATACACCCCAACTTGTTCATCCATTCTCAATTAATGGGGATCACTTCAATTTTCAATTCCCAGAAACAAAAAAGCTGCTTTAAATATTTTCATAGAAACATGATCTGTCCACATCTGAGAAGAAATCCCCAGTGGGAAAAATTCAATTGTTGAACTTACTAAATATCAAACATTGTTTAAAGTGCTGGGGTTAAAAAAATTTTTCAAGGGAAACATTCCTTCCCATAAAAAAAATTATATTTTAAAATAAGGAGACAACAGAAAAGAGTTTTGGCCAGGGATGGAGTGTTTTGATCTGCTAAATTAGCAAGAATGATGAGCCATACAGGTATGGACTGAAATATCTTTCCCAGTAGGAATGGCAGTGTTAGTTTGATTTTACTTCCAGCTCATACTTCCACAGAAAGAGATAGAAAGCAAGGGGGAAAAGAAGTTGCACTGAATGGATGACATCTCTTAGGACATGATCTCTGGAAGATGCAACATGGTGGCTGAGGCTACGTGACTGGGACCTGCTGAGATAGTAAAGCTGGGATAGGTGAATGCTGGCTAATCAGGATATCTCAAGCATCAGAGCAGGATGCCTAGAGTTGAGCGGGTTAAATCCCCCAAAGAGCTCTCTGGAAGTGATAGGATACTGAGGATGCCAAGGAATGGTGGAAAATAAGAAAGTTGGGTTAGAATAACCATTCACCTGAAGGCCTCTAGGGAGAAGACATCCACCTCCTCTCAAGCTATCCCATTCCACTTTTGAATCATTCTTATTATTAGAAATTTTTTCCTAACCTCAAGTCTAAATTTGTTTCTATCTTTCTCTCATTTATCCAAGTTTGCTGTCAGCGGTCAAGTAGAAACAGGCTAACCTCTCAAGCTCTTCAGGTACAAGTTCTCTTCATATGTGGATTGTTTCTTCTCTTCTCTATTCTCTCCACATGTGGAATAATCCCAATTCCTTAACTAATCCTCTTGAGGTAAATTTACTGCCCTTCAAAAATCTTCTACCTTATTAGTGTCTTTTTAAAAATGTGGTACCCAGAACTGCGTGTGATCCCATGTGGTTTGACCGGAACAGAGTACAAGAGGATCCTCATGATCCTGCTGATTCAGAATTTAAGCCATTAAAACCCCATGAAGAGTTGATTTCCACTTCCATTGCTAAGAACTACTAGCTGTACAACTTTGGGAAAAGTAGTTTTCAATTTCTTCATCTGTGAAATGGGCATAATAATGTCTACTAACACTCCTTCCCTTATTTTGAGCAAAGCCATTTTGTAATCAGGGAAGCACTCTTATAGATGAACTCTTGCCAGAGAATCTACTACTGTTTTAGACATTGAGGGTAGAACCAGAAGGAACATTTAAGGGTCCTCTAATCTGCTCCCCAGTTTCACAGATGGGGAAAGCTGAGGCATAGCCAAGTGATTTGTCAGGGGTCATAAAGCCAGAAAATAGATGAGATGATTTGAATCCAGGGCTTTCTGATGGCACACTTAATACTCTTTTCATAAAATAATTGTTGAACTTTCTGCACTATGGAGATGGCAGCAGGGTATAGGGAAGTCGGTTCCAAATTATGACAGAGTATATCTAACCATGGGTTTTCTTAAGCAGTGGACAATGATTCAACATTTGCTGTGATGGAAGTTGGAAAGGAAGAGGAAAGTAATTTTTTTTTTAATCTTCTAAAGGATTCCTAATACTCAAAACAGTTGGAAATGCATGAATAATTGAACCAAAAACATCTATATCCAGTACTTACTTTGTGTTAGGTATAGGGAATATAAATTAAAAAAAAATCTCTGCTTTCAGGGCACCCCTCCTTTAATTGGGGAAGGCAAAAGGATATTTGAACTGCAAGACAAGGTCCTTAGGCTGGCGAAGAAGATGAGCCCCTGGGGAAATCAGAAAGAAGAGAATCAGAAGATCTAGTTGGGCCCAGCTGTACCAATGACTGAAGGATAAACTACTTCTCTCTTAATTTATTTCCTTCTCTATAAAAGGAAAGGCCTGAACAAGAGGATTCCTACCTGTAAAGTCTTTCAAACCTTAAGATTCTATGTTCCATAAGAATCTGGGCTAAATTCACGAATAAAGTTTAAAAAAAATAGATGCTTTAAGATGCACTTAAATTAAATTAAATGATGCATTTTTAATGCCTTAAGTGTTTGTGGATAAAAATATTTTTGTATCATCTTGTTGTTTAGTTGTTCAATCCCATCCAACAACATGACAAAAGTCTTTTCTTGGGAAAGACAATGGAGTGATTTGCTCCTCCAGCTCATTTGACAAATGAGGCAATGTTAAATGACTTGGCCAGGAGACACAGCACTCTATCCACTGTGTCATCTAGCTGCCTTTTTTTTTTTTTATTACCTACCTTTCCCCAATACATACTTTCCCTCTCCCATACTCAGAGAGCTATCCTTTAGAACAGAGAATCAAAAAAGAAAGAGAAGACAAAAATTAATTCTGCACAAAAACAACAGCAACAACAACAAAAAACAAATCAATGTAATCTGATCAGTTTTTTTTTTTTTTTAAATCTTCCCTAAGCTCCTAGTGCCCTCCTTCCTCAAACTAACTTGTATATATCTTAAGGCAGTTATATGGCACAGGGAATGGAGCATTGAGTCTGGAGTTAAAAACAAAACAAAACAAAAGCTTGAGTTCAATCTAGTCTTAGGCACTTAACTTGTGATCCTGGGCAAATCGATTAACTTCTGCCTGACTCACTTTCTTCATCTGTAAAATGGGGATGGTATTATTGTCTATACCCCAGAATTGTAGTGAAGACCAAATGAGATAATATTTATAAAGTACTTAGCACAATGCCTGGTAAATAGTAGGCATTGTATAAATGCTTATTACATTCCCCCTTCCTCTCCAGGAGGATAATGAAAATCAATGGTGGCCAATAGTTAGGAAGTTGTCCAATATTTCTCTGTTGAGCCCCTGAAGAACTTTGGTTGTTGTTATTCAGTTGTTTTATCATGTATGACTCTCCAGGACCCCCTTTGGGCTTTGCTCATCCCATTCCTTAGGTTTTTCTTTCTGCTACTCCCTTAATTGGAGAAGTTTGTCTCCAAGAGCTCAAGAGAGGAAATTTCCTATGCACCATCAAATATTGTATTCTGCTTACCTATTATTGTATTGTTGTTCATCCTTCCTTCTTTGAAAGGACCGATGACATCACAAGGGTGATGTCTTGACTTGTGCTGTTTCTGTTTATACTTAAATGTATACCCCATTAGAATAAAAGTTCCTTGAAGATATGAGTTATTTCACCTTTGACTTTATATCCCCAAGATTTAGCACAGTATCTGGCACATAGATGGTGCTTAACAAGTGATTATTGATTGATT
The DNA here is from genome assembly GCF_902635505.1 of Sarcophilus harrisii. Taxonomy (NCBI): domain Eukaryota; kingdom Metazoa; phylum Chordata; class Mammalia; order Dasyuromorphia; family Dasyuridae; genus Sarcophilus; species Sarcophilus harrisii. Next base: position 692,573,595 of record NC_045426.1, read on the forward strand.
TCCTGGTAAATGGTGATTTCTAATGCCTCCCTTACTTTATTTCTTTTTTCTTTGGTTTATACCTTGTTTGTATACATTTGTTTAGTTGTTGTCCCCTCTCATTCTATTGTAAGCTCCTTGAGGACAGGGACTATCTTTTGTCTCTTTTTGTAACCCCAGCACTTAGCATAGGGCTTGATAGTAAGTCACAGACAATAAACATTTATTATCCCATTAAGCATCATAGGAACATAGTTCCATTGTTCAATAAATACTTGTCAATTCATTAATAGGTTATGTTCCATACCCATAGTCCCCTACTTCTTCAAAGAAGGGAGGATGCATTTTATTTTTACATGACATTATTTTCCAATAAGCCCCATCCCTAGTCTAGCAAACTTTTTTGATGTTGTTAAAAAAAAAAAGGTCAAAGATAAACAAACAGAAAATCAGCTCAGCAAAACCGAGAACATCTGTAACATTTCATAGTTCCTGGCCCTCCTATCTCTTCAGTGAAAGGGGGAAGCACGTTTTCTCGCAACATCTCAAGAGCCAAGGTCGGTCGTTATAATCACACATCGTTCAGTTTCATAAAACATCTCGTTTTGGAAAGCGAGATTGGCAGGGGAGAGGGTGTGTGTGTGAACAATATCTGGCCCGGGCCGGGAGTTCAGCTGGAGCAGTCTGGATCACACCCGAGAGCATCCCGGGGCCACCCTTTCTCCCTGGCTCCTCTGTGATGGATCCAGCCGCTTCATAAATGCACGCATGTATTACACACTTAGGCACATACATTTTTATATCAATAGAAAATGTTTTCCATATGTGGGAATCAGCCCTTCTGATTTTCTGTCGGGTCTTGGCTCACTAAAGCACACCAGTGATTGCTTTCATATCAAAGGACTTGGTCTTACCTGCCTAATAAGCCCGAGGAATTCTGAACAACCTGCCGGGAATTGAAAGAATGCTGCCTTTTGATCCGATTAGGGCTGCCAGGGGACCTCTCACAATGGCACCCATTGTCTCACCCACCCCTCCTCACACAGTGCATCAGGTTACCCGGCTGCTCGCTCCTCTGTCCTGGTGGGATGGCTCCAGGACTGTCCCGGGCCAGCAGGAAGGGCATCCATGGGGAGACGGAGACAAAACGTGTCCGAATGACGGCCTCGAAAAGTTTGTCACTGCCCCAGCCTTCAGGAGCTGCCCCTCTATAAGCCAGGGCAAGTTGAGAACCCTCGAAAATCAGTTTCAATTCAGCTTACCCCGAGAATTTGGTAACATCCTGGGACAGGATCATCGGAAGATTTGATTGATGTACAATGTGTAATGAGGGCTTGCTTGATGATAACATGTTAAAATTTCTCTCCTCTTTCCCCCTTTCCTCCCCTCCTATTCCCTCTCCTCTCCTCTTCTCTCTCTCCTTCTCTTCTTTCTCTTCTCTTTTGCTCTTTCTGTGTCTCCTTCTCCTTTCTCTCTCTTCCTCCTTCCTACTCCTCCTTTTTTCTCTTTTCTTCTCTTCTTTCTTTTTCTGTCTCTTTCTTTCTCCCCCTTCCTCTCCTCCTCTCTCTCCTTCTTCCTTCCCTTTTTCTCTTCCCTTCTCTTTTTTCCCTTTCGGTTTCTCTTTCCTTTTTCTCTCTCCTCTCTCTCTCTTCCTTCTTCCTCCTCCCTTTCCTTTTTCTCATCTCTTCTCTTCTCTTTTTTTCCTTTGTTTCTCTTTCCTTTTTCTCTCTCCTCTCTCTCTCCTCCTTCCTCCTCCTCCCTTTCCTTTTTTTCATCTCTTCTCTTCTCTTTTTTCTCTTTCTGTTTCTCTTTTCTTCTCCTACTTCCTCTGTCCTCTCTCTCCTTCTTCTTCCTCCCTTTTTCTCTTCTCTTTTTTCTTTTTCTGTCTCTCTTTCCTTCTCTTTTTCCTTTCTCCTTTCTTCTCCCCCTTCTCTCTTTTCCTTTCCTTCCTTTCTCTTCCTTTTCCTAGAAGGAAGAGGTCACAGGAAGAAGAAAAAAATGCTCGGTAATTGAAAAAAATGAATCATTGAGTATTTATTAAGCACTTACTATGGATCAGGCAATGTTCCGGATGCGGGGGATGAAATCCAAACCAAAAAGTTCTGAGTCTTAGATCTAGGAATGGCTTCAGGCCATTGAGCCCAATTTCTTTGTCTTATAGGTAACAAAACTGAGGCTGAGGCAGGTTAGGCTTCTTGCCAAAGTCTTATCACTTAACCCCATGTCCTGTGGTCTTAGAGCCAGTGTTCTTTCCACGGCGCCATATTGCTTCTCCTCCTCAGATCTAAGAGCTCGTTCTGGGAGGAATCTCAGAAGCCAGTTATTCCTTCTTCTGTTTTTACAGATGAGAAGACTGAGGGCCAAGGAAGGAAAGTGCCTCCACCAAGATAACTCATACCAGAAGAATTGGAGCTCCTTTTCAAAACCATGTCTGGTGATTCTGGAATCACATTTTCCATTGTATCATCCTTTCCCTCTCTCCACTTTCCTGTCTCCCTGCCCTGACCTCAAGACCGACATATTGGGAGGGAGCCAAATCCCCAAGAAATATTTGGAAACCCATAGGTTATTGACTCTCCATTTTGAAAAGACAAATCCTAAAATATCTCTAAGCATTTTCATCTCCTTTTTGACTTTCAGAGACAACTTTCCTTATAGCCAAACACCAAGGAACAGGTCAGCTGGTCAGTCTATAACACAGCTGCTGTTTGAGATTTTGTTGTCTTAAAGATCAACAGGGATTAACCACTGGGCCAGACAGTCTGGGGTGCAGGGAACAAGTAGGGAGGGCTTCTCCCCTCAGAACAGAGCCGAGAATCTTGAATCGGTGGGAATGTCAAAGAGGCCTCAACCCCCAAAGAAGCAGGAGGACATCCAAGGGTTTTGAATGTCAGCTAAAGGTGGCGCCGCTTTATGCTGTAGGCTGTGAGGAATCATTGGAAGTGCTATGGTTCTTTCTGATTTAATCTTGGAACTCAACTCTGTGGGGGGAGGGGAAGGGAAAGAGAGGGGGAAGGGAACAAAGAGGGGGATGGAGGGAGAAAGGGGAAGAGAGAAAGAAAAAAATGAGGGAGAGGAAGGAAGGAAGGGGGAGACAGAGAAGAAGGAAGGGAGGGGGAGAGAGAAAAAAAGAGAGAGAAAGATGGGGAGGAAGAGGGAGACAGAGACACACATAGAGAGAGACAGAAAGAGATAGAGAGAGGCAGAGAGGAGAGCCAAAAGAAGAAAGGGTGAGAAATAGAGAAAGAGGAGAGATAAAGAAAAAACAGAGAGACAGAGACAGAGAGATAGGGACACACACAGAGGCAGAGAGACAGAGAAATCTTCAAGGTCCCTTCTAGTTTGAAATGTATGAACCAATCCCCTCTTTGAATCTCAGTGTTTGTGAAAACCTCTTGGTTGGGCTAGAAGGCCTTTCTCTTCAATTCCAAATCTATGATCCTTTGATTTATTTTGGGCATTGGGATGTGAGTGTTTGCCTTCAGTAAGCTTCTGATCCACTTGTTGCTGGGGAGGGCGGGAACTGTTTTATGTGGTGTTTCCCCTACTGACACACAGTATCAGTAAGTGATACTTATTGACCTATTAATACTCAATAAGAAAGGCTTTTTCATTGGTGGCCCCAGTGCTAGAGAACTAGCCCTACAGTAGTTCATTAGATGAATGATTATGCTTCTGTTCCTGGATCATGCCACTGAATCCTTTTCAAAGGTTCCCAGGTTAACTGTGAATAAATGCAAAGAAACTCCAGCCTCCTAAGGTTGAAAATAGAGGCTCATGCCAAGATCTAGGAGAGGACCAGGGTATTTGCAGGATGTTGTGAAATAGACAGGTGAGGGGAGGAGTAGTGAGAGCCAGATGCACATTTTGTTGAGTCCTCTGGATTCTTTGTGAGATAAGTGTTATTATTATCCCTACTTTACAGATGAGGAAACTGAGCCTGAGACAAATTAAGTTACTAACACAGGGGTCATACAACTAAGTAATATCTGAAGAAAAAGATTGCAAGTCCAGTATTCTATCCACTGTACCACCTCCTTGCCTGACCATCATCCTGGTCTTTTCCTGAGGAGAAAAGTAGAAACAGACTATGAAGTGTGTCCCTAGTTTCACCCTATTCCATTCTAAGCAGGCTAGAATTTATACATGGAAAGCACTTTGCAAAACCGAAACCCTTATAAATGGGAGCTATTATTCTTATTAGCCTCTGCCCGAGCTCTTATCCTCAGCTAATGAGCCACCTGTAGACCAGGATGTTATCGCATGACCTGGGGAATGGCTCTCACTTCTCAGCATCCACATACTGTGATGTCTGGGGCCATCCTGCTTCCATCCAAATGTCTTTCCCCCAACTGCTGGAGAGGAGAAAGAAACCACAGGGAAGCCTTTGATCTCAGATCTTCTTGATGGATTGCTATGGCAACAGGAATAACCCAGGCAGTCCTGAATGGGTCCTATTGTGTGGCTCCCACCCCTTTTCCCCATCTACCTCAATTACCTGTGCCCCTTAATGTAGGCTACATCTTGAGCCCAGTTTGAGGAGCCAAAAGGACAAATCTAAGTGGAAAAAAGGTAACCTGTAACTCATAATACTTCCACTCCCAGCTCTCCACTCTTCATTTCTCCCCACTCCTCAAGAAAAGGCTCTGTAGAATGGGAGGTCTGCCCTACTCATGAGGTTTACCTCTGAAGTCAAAAAGAATGTATTTTAGCAATCAGTTTTCTTCCAGTTCTTTGAAGATTTGGTCCCAAACCATTGAGAGGAAATAAAGGCAAGCTAATTCTCTAAAACATTAGAACTAGGATGGCCCTTAGAACATAGAAAGTCAAATATGGGAGGGAGCTTAGAACAGATGTCAGAGCTGGGAGGGACCTTAGAACACAGAATATTAGCATATAGATGTTAGACATAGAAGAGACTTCCCCTCATTTCACAGATCAATATGAAATTCCCTTATTAGATCTATCTCTGTGTGTCTCTTTCTCTTTCTGTACTTTTTTTTCTGTTTCTCTGTCTCTCTCTCTCCCTATGACCCTCTGTCTCTCTGTCTCTGTTTATCTGTCTCTTTCTGTGCATTTCCTCATTTGTATAATCTATTTCCCTCTACACCAGGCCCTCCTCCAAGGAAGGTAAGCACTGTTTTATCTTTATCTTTGTAAATTCTGTTTTTAGCGCACTAACTTGCATATAGCAGGGAATCAATCAATATTAGTTGAATTAAGGCAAGAGAAAGTTGAGATTATAATGAGGGAATGCTCATGCAAAGATACTGGAAATGTTGGATTTTTTGCATATTGTTTCCCCCATTAAAATGTGAACTCCTTGAGGGCAGGGACCGAATTTTCATTTTATTTTTATCTTTTAAAAACTTAGCACCATGCATCCTTATTAAATGCTTATGGATTGACCACTATCCCATTATTTTCCTTGGGAGCCTAAAGTAGCAATGGGGCATGGTGGACAGAATACCGAGTTTAGAATCAGGAAGACTTGGTTTGAAAGGATTTGAACTCAGACCCTTACAAATTATGTTCTTCTAAGCAAATTTTATCTGTCAAATGAGCAGGGGAGGGAGGAGTCACCTCTAGATCTGGATGCTTATTCTTTGTTTAACTTTGGCAGCTTATTTTATCTCTCCTGGCCTCAGTTTCCTTAAATGTAAAACGGGAGTGATCACATCTGCCTTTCTTGCCCAACTTGTTTTAGGACTGTTGGGAGACTCAATAAGATAAATGTATGTAAAGCATTTAGCAAACTCTAAGTCACTCGATGAATGTCAGTTGTTATTATTGTTATCCAAATAGACATTCTGCAGGAACTGGGTCTAGGGGCACATTTCCCAACTGCTCCAGGACTGTCCAATCTAATATCCGATCAGGGGGAGGTCAAGCTTCTCTCTTTCTTGCTCTTTTCCCTCCCTGTAAAATGTTGATATGAATCCCCCAATTTCAGGGGTTGACCGAGGCCCAAACAATTTCCTATAGAAAGCTACTCCTCTCCTTCACATCTGTTATGCACATTGCCACGAAGTATTCCCACCGTCCAACAATGAGCAGAATTATTTCCTCACGTTTCCTTCCATGTTGCTTCCAAACCACACTAGGAAAAATGAAACCCACCAAGAGGGCTTTGGCCAATCAGATCACTCCATTGGTCTAATTGGCACAATTCCATTAGACTTGGAAGTCAAGGGGAGCCAAGGGGTGCAGTGGGTCTGGGAAATAAAGAGTCCCGCTCCACAGCCAGGAAAGTTCCCATTGTAACAGCCATTTCTGGCAGGTAAGGTGGGGAGAGCCCATCTCTGGGTCCTTATAACTTGGTTGATTTAAAAAAAAATAAATTGTGTTCTTATTAACAATGGAGACAGTTGTAGGTCACCCAGGGCCCTAAAATGGAAATCCGGAGATGTAGGTTCTGTTCCAAACTACAGCCCAGATGGGTGTGTCTACACTGGAGGACAGACTTGGGATGCTCTGTTGGAAAATTATTTGGCTCTCAGAAACTCGGAGTGTATATGATGAGTTGTTAATCTTGAGGAGCAGAAGGATGAATACTACTCCAGTCGTGCTTATGAATGGAGATACTTGCAATGAATTCTCCCATGAGTCATAAACTGGCTATGAAAACCTTACTAACCATCCCATTTTTTTTCCAGGAGTCCCAATAGCTGACCTATAATAGAATTTGCATTCATCATTTCTTCTTCCAGTTTAAACCTCTGAGACAGTCGATGGTTGTCTTAAAGTTCGGTTTTGGCTCAAAAACAAGTTCCAGTTCCCAGTCATAGACCTACAAAGCAAGGTGACATCTTATAGTAATAATGATCTCACAGCACTTTTACACAGCTAAATAGATTTTCTTTTTCTATCTCTTCCTGCTGGGTTTTATTGGTAAACACAGAAAGACAGGTGATTGTTTTCTTTGTTTATACAACTGGGAAATGAGTAATTTATAGACTGTCTATTGCTCAAGCTAACCTCTTCACAAATTTAGAGAATGCCAGCTTAGCTTCCTTAGCCCTTTTTTTAGCCCCTAACTTTGGTCTTTTCAGCTTTTGTGTCGTTTTTGCTTATTTGTGCCTTCAGAGCGTAGGATAATACCTAGCACATAGTAGGCACTTAACATTTAGTTGATTGTTTGAATGGGTGATTGATTTGAAAAATAAAGTGAAGATGAAATGTGGTCCTATCAATTATAGGGAATTTATATTCTTGACTCCAGACCTATCACTCTGTCCACTGTGCCATCAGTGTGTTATTGTATGTATATTATGTGTGTGTGTGTGTGTGTGTGTGTGTGTGTGTGTGTGTGTGTTAAACTGGGAAGAATTAGAATCTATTTTGTATATTGCTTATTTGTGTAAATGTTATTGCAAATGCCTTCAGAAGAATGTAGGCAGAGACTATTTCTTCGTTGTGTTTGCATCTAAAGTGCCTGACACATAGTAGGCATTTTATAAATGTTGAATTGCCTTGAACTGGTGAGATCCAACCTATATTATGGGAGAGAATATCCTGGAATGGTGGGTAGAAATCCTGTTGATTAAAGGAAAAAACTATGAATCCTTCTGGGCTAGACTTTGAAACCATGTACTCCTTCTGGGCATAGAATCCTCTTAATAATTCCTTAGTTGGGGCTCAGGAGCTCAGTATTTAGATTTTCACCATTTTAGTGGTATCTCCAGAAGATAGCACAATACCAACACATCTTAGACATGTACCATCCTTTATATCCAGTCTATTTGTAGCTAAGTCTTGGTGATTCTATTTCTCCTTATAACATGTGTCTTTGTATGAACAACTCTCATCCCTAGAAAGATGGTCTTTCCCAATGGAATAGTTGGATGTGATTATTTCCCTTTTAAGAGATTCCAGTGGGCATACCCAGATTACACAGGGAGAGATGTGAGCTCATCAAAATGGGGGCAATCTCCCTGGATCAATCTACCCCATTCTCCAGTAAAAACCTTAACTTCCTGTGAGTGGAGAGGGTTGCAGGATACTCCACTGGCTGAAGAACAATGTCACATGTCATCACCCTAAAATTTAGCACCCCAAAGTGTTTTATTTGGATTTGATTCAAGGCTTGATTGATAGGTTTGGATTTGACCAAAATATGTTTTTTACCCCCGAAACTTGACTCCACATGCTGTGGTTAGATTATAAAACATCTTAGTATTATACAGATAAAGAAGATTCCCTCCTTCTCTCTAGGGTATTGTGATTTAAATTGCACGAATGTAGTAATAAAGAAGGCTTGTGTCACAGAAATGTGTGTCACACATACATATAATATAGTTGAAGTAATAATAATAATAATAGTCCCTATTTATTTCTTTATTTTTAATTATAGTTTTTATCAACAGAACATACACATGGGTAATTTTTACAACATTGTCCCTTGCACTCACTTCTGTTCCAACTTTTCCCTTCCCTCCCTCCAGCCTCTCCCCTAGATGGCAGGCAGTCAATAATGCCATTTATTAAATTTCTTTTATATGCCAGATACTGTGCTAAGCACTTTAAAAATATCTCATTTTGTCCTCACAATAATCCTGGGAGGTAGTGCCATTATTCCCATTTTACAGATTAAGAAACAGGCCACAGAGATCATGTCACTTGCTCAGTAACACATAGGTGGTAAGTGTCTGGGACTGGATTTGAATGCAGGCCTTACTGACTCCAGTTCAACACTCTGTGTCACCTAGCTACACACACACACACAATATACATACAATAACACACTGATGGCACAGTGGACAGAGTGTTAGGTCTGGAATCAAGAACATTTGAGTTCCAGTTCAGTCTCAGATACTTACTAGCTGGATAATCCTGGGCAAGAAACTTTATCCTGTTTGCCTCAGTTTCCTCATCTGTAAATTGTGCTCAAGAAGGAAATAGCAAAGCAATCTAGTATTTCTGCCTAGAAAACCCCAAATGGAGTCATGAAGAGTTGGAAAAATTACTGAATAATCAACATACTTGTATACATACATTATATAACATATATGTTTTACACATATCCAATATGTGTAAAATGCACCGATGTTTCCAGTGTGGGTCATATGATACTCTTTTTTTTTGGGGGGGGGAGAGGGAAGACTTTCAGAACAAAACCCACTTCCCCTGATCCTCCTAGAGGGATGTATTCTTACTCAATTTTGAAGTAATGTCTGCATGTGGATTTGAATTTAGCTAAATGGGAAAATGGGTATGGGATTTGTGATTAGCTTACTCTGAAAGCTTAGGTTCCCTCCCATTAAATGTTTGTTTGCTCTGTCATATTGGCTCTGCCTCCTCAGTCCCTACTTTCAAGGGGCTTGGATGATGATGCTGATTTGGAACCAGACTAGACCTGCTTGCCTAACCCAACAGAGAAGGAACCCAAGGTTCCCCAAGAAGGGAAGGGACTTTTCCAAACTCACATAGGTAGGAAGCAGCAGAACTGGGATTGAATCTAGACCCCCAACCTTAATCTATGATATTTTCCCCACCTCCCCAAAGGAGTGTATGATATCTCTTGTGGTGGTTCAGTGTCCATTCCAAATACAATTCTCAAGGATTCTTTGAGCTCATCCCCATAGTTTTTACTTTGAAAAGTTAGACCCATTCCACAATGAAGCATGATGATCTAGAAAGAAAAGTAAGAGGGGTCTTGGTCAGAGAATCTCCATAATCTCAAGACCAGCAAACACTTCTGGGCCATGAGGAAGAAGACATACGTCTCTGATTTCACAAAGCTAAGTGATTTCAACCACAGAAAGACATTATTGCCATGCTCCAGGATTATAGATGACAGGAAATCAACTATGTTGTTTGGCCCAAGCCAGGCTGGACTGTTTCCTGAGGAGGCTGGAGAGGCAGCTCTCTTGCAGGCACACCTGGAAATGGCCAAGTGAGTTCCCCTGGATCAAAGGTCCCTTTCCAGGGAATTTAGGAACCAATCACCCCCATTTAACAGATAAGGAAACAGGCTCAAGGGCAAAGGTCACACAGGTAAAAAATGTTAGGATTGGGATTTGAATCCAATTCTTCTGGCTCTAGATTAAGGGATGTTTCCATTGTTCTACATTTCCTCTCCTAAAGCAAGACCTCAAGTTTATTAGATGCGACTTAGAGGGGTGAGCCCTGTGACTATGTTCTGGTGCCAGAAGGAGAAATAACTTTTCCAAAAGGGACAAAATAGATCAAAAGGAGGTACCTATTTCAAGGGGTTGTGAAGCTCAAATGAGATTTCAGATGTAAAGCCATCTGCAAATGTTAAGTAATAAATAAATGACTTCAAATGATTGTAAGCCCCTTGAGGATAAGGCCTGCCTTTTGCCTCTTTTCTGTGTCCTCGGTGCTGAGCACAGTGACTGGCACATAGTAGGCATTTGATAAATATTTACTGAATTGAATAATTACTTTTGAGGGACAAAGCAGCACTGATTTTTGGTAGACTGTATTATACATACATACAAGTATATGTGTGTGTGTGTATATATATATTTGTTGAGGTTTGTGTGTATATATATATATATATATAAGTATATAGAGAGAAGATGTATATGTATGTATATGTATATTTAAAAACACATGAACACATATAGGGAGGCAGATGGATACATATGTGCATATATATATACATATATGTATAGTATTTATCTTCTGTTTTCATAGAGGATCATTAACATCACAGGTATGAAGTCTTGACTGTATGATTAAAGGGATTTAAGGGAGACTGAGTTGCACAAAATTATCAGCCTCCCTCTCTCTTCCAGGATCATTGATGTCCAGTGGGAAGACAAAAATCAAGGCTACTGGCAATGACCCAGAATGCACTGGATGACTGAATTCCAAGCTCTCCAGAGCCCCTGCTTCTGTTGCCCTCATGACAGTTGGACAAACTGTTCTCATTCACCTATTCTAGTCTGCACATGATTGGAGTAGACATCTCCCCAACTCACCAAGGGTTTCCAGACCCCTTGGTCCTTCATAATGGTTTCGTCCATCTGCCGAGAAGGTTTTGCCGGGTGTAGCTGCTGTATAAGGTATAGCTTCTTAGAGCCACAGGTGAGAGTTGGCTGAAAGGTGGTCCCCAAAGGTGGGTGAGCGGCCCTTAGACTAGAGGTGTTAGTCTCCTGAATGCCCCCCACCTATGCACAAGCATGCCCTCCCTAATATATATATATTATATATATATATATATATATAAACACTTAAAGGGCTGTGAATGTGTATCATATGTGTATACACATGTATTCTTGTAGAAGTGGGTTTGTGTTTGTGAGTTTATATATAATACCCACTCTCCTATAACATAATTATATATATATATATATATATACATATATATTAAAAAAAATAAAATTTTTATAATATATATTTTTTAATAATAATTTATAATATATTTAAATATTTATTAATAATAAAATTAATTTATATAATATTTTTAATTATTTAATTTTTTTTTTTATAAAAAATATATAAAAAAATTATATATTATTTAAAAAATATTTTTAAATATAAATATATTTTATATATAATTAATTTAAATAAAATAAAAAAAATATAAAATATAATTAATATATATATATATAATATAAAAATTTAATATAAATTTATAAATAATATTACTATAAATAACTTTGTTTTGCATTTAAATCTTAAGTAATTGTTTTTAAAATTTTTTTTTTTTATATCATTTACATGCTAAAAAACAATTTATTATTTACTAATGAATTTTATAATTGGACCCTGCCTCCATTATTGGTTCTTTGCATAACAGGAATAGGAACCCTTCACACATATAACCAAGGTATTATTCATCCCCCTTTATCCCCAAAAGTTCTTCCAATACAGGGGCCCAAAAGTTGTTCTTCCAGTTTTAATAAGGAAAAAGTACTTTATAATTAATAAAAATTTCCCATATTTTGCCCATTTTTTCTTGATTTTTTACAAAAAGAAGTTGAAAGGGGCCCCATAATAGAATGATTTGGCCTCGGAGCCGAATCCCCCTTGATGAACAATCAGACACGAATGTCAATAACAATTAGATTGTCGGAGGGCTCCAGTCACTTAGGACTCCAGCTCGCTGTCTACAAGGCTCAGATTGAAACCCTCAGCTCCGAGAGCTCCAAATCGGGTTTGGCATTGGGAATGAAAAGACATCAACAATAATGGTATTAAGGGGCTGATGGGCCGAATGAGAGTGAAAGACCCACAATAATACCGGGGCCCTGTGCATGTCAGGAGGCAAAGAAAAAGAAGGAGGGAGAGAAGGAGAAATATATAGAGAGACAGACAGACACAGAGAGACAGAGAGAAACAGAGCCAGAGAGCCAGAGCCAGAGAGAGAGAGACAGAAAGAGAGAGAGAGAAACAGACAGAGAGAAATAGACAGAAAGATAGAGAGAAAGAGAGAGAGAGAGAGAGAGAGAGAGAGAGAGAGAGAGAGATGCACACAGACACAGAGAGTCAGAGACTGATTCAGACAGAGACAGAGAGGAAGAAAGGAAGAGTGAGAGAAAAAAGAAAGAGAGAAGAGATGAGGAGAGACAGAGAGGGAAGAAGGGGGAGAGAGAAAACAAAGGGGAGAAGGAGATAGATAGCCAGATTGATATGAGATGCAGACAGGTACAGACTGAGAGACACAGACATAGTCAAAGATAGAGCTGTAGAGCAAGAGAGAGTAACAACAGACAAAAAAAGAGATCATTGAGTCACCAAGAGAGATAGCTGTTTTAGTCTGAGAAAAATGAAACAGGACAGCTTTGTCAAGGACATAAGAAATCTTTCCTAAATCCCCAATAAACTTGACTGATCAAGAAAAATGGGTGTTAGGAAAAGAGCAAGACCTATTTCAAAGGGCCATTGGATCACAGGATCTTAGATTTACATTTTGAAGGGACCCTTGGGTACATCAAGTTCCACATTTTCCTTTACAGTTGAGGAAATTGAAGAGCAGAAAGTTTAAATGACTTGTCCAGACTCTTCTGTAGTAATTTTCTGTGCAGAAATTGAACTCATGACTTTCTGACTCGGAATCATATTCACTCTTGGAGGAAATTACCTATATGATTAGAAGAAAATGAATGAATGGATTAATGAATGCAAAAACATTTATTGAGCCCTTTTATGTGTCAGGCACAATAAGTGTGGCAAATACAAATATAAAAGAATCTGTGCTATCAAGGAGCTAAAAGCAGGGAGGTAACACGGATACAGGAGTAGGGGTCAGTAGTGCTTTGGTCTATGAACTTACAAGGATGGTGAGAGGAACGATGGGGCCAACCTCCATTGTTGTCCTTTCTAGATGTGTCTTGTCTAGAAATAATGCTAGGTTTTTCTACTTTTACTTTCTAGACTAAGAGGTGGAAAATTGTGTCACAAAAAACCAATTGGGTCTAGGGCAAGCCACAGAATAAGAGTGAAAAGTATGGGGGCAATCCTCTTCCTTTCAAGGTTGGTAATTCTGAGCACATTGGATGGAGATATAAATGAAAAATAAAATATCTGGACCAGTTTGAGTTGGATTGGATCACTTGTGTGTGTGTGTGTAATATTTTATTGACTTCTTGTTTTATATTACCCAAATTTCCCCTAGTGTCTCTTCCCCTTACCCTCCCAGAGGATCATCCCATACACTGAAGAATATTTTTAAAGGGGCAAGATGGGGGAAGAGAAGAGGAAGAAGAGGGGGGAAAAAAGGTAAAACCTTTCAAATCCATCAATACATTGAATAAATATTTGAAAATTTTATACCCATGGACTTCCTACAACATCCACTTGTGATTGTTTTGTAGTTGTTCTTTCCATTTGCCTTTTTATAAGTCATTGTATGTGTTGTGTTGGTCTTTTTATTTCATATTAATTTATATGAATCTTTCCATGTTGCTCTTTATTCATTATGTTCTTCATTAATAAAGAGAACAGTGATTTTTCCATTATATTTATGAACTGCAATTTGTTCGGCTATTCCTCAGATTCTCCAAAATGATTGAATCAGTTCACAATTCCACCAACACCTTATTAGTGCCCCACTTTTTCCATATCCTCTTCAATATTTGTCACTTCCCCTCCTTCCTTCCTTCCTTCCTTCCTTCCTTCCTTCCTTCCTTCCTTCCTTCCTTCCTTCCTTCCTTCCTTCCTTCCTTCCTTCCTTCCTTCCTTCCTTCCTTCCTTCCTTCCTTCCTCTCTTCTTCTCTCCCTTCCTTCCTCTCTCCCTTCTTTTTTTTTCCTCCCTTCCTTTTAAATTTGTGCCTAGCATTTAGTAAATGCTCATTGAATTGAATTGGATTAGAGGGTAGGGAAAGGTGATAACCTTTGATCATCTCATTATTACCCCATTTGGGATTTTCTTGGCAAACTAACTGGAATGGTTTACCATTGCCTTCTCCAGCCCATTTTGAAGAAGAGGAAACTGAGGCAAACAGGTTAAGTGACTTGCCCAGGGTCGCCCAGTTAGGAAGTATCTGAAGTCAGATTTAAACTCAGAAAGATGAGTCTGATTCCAAGCCATAGCACTACGTAATTGCCCCAAGAAAGCAGAGATTTAACTAATAAAGGTTCAGAAAAAAAGGGTGAAAGCTTTGAGCTAAAGTATGGGGAGTAAGGATTGCCCCAGGTAAATTTGACAACTAGGTGTTTAAGTGGCATGTCTCTCCTTTTAGCACATCCTTCTTCCTTCCTCCTCTTCTTCCCCTTAGCCTGCCCTTTCTCTATCAAAACTTCCTTCTCTGTATTCTTAAGCCTCAGGGCTCTACTCCTGCTGGACTCTAATCTGATAAATTAATTTGAGCGAAGGTGTTAATGGGTGATAATGGCTCACAGCAGCTCCCAACCCCTCTCGGGTGTCATTTGCTTTGGAAACAGGCTCTCCAGGCTTTTTCTGTTGGGGGTTTCAAGATTTTCTCAGTCATCAGCCATGAGCTGTCTTTGATTTCCTTCTCCCAATCACTCCCAGTTAGTTGCCAGGTGCTGTCAATTCGACTACGGTGATATCTTTCACTTCTGGGTCTTCCCTTCTTCATCACAGCCACAGCCACTGCCCTAAACCAGAACCTCTTCATATTAGTCCTAGCTCATTATAGTCAACTAGCACAGGTGACCAGCCACACCTTCCTAAGAATGTTTTTATTATAACTTTCCTCAGATGAGAAGCCAGACTGAGCCAAGAATCAGACTCTTTCTCCCCAACTTCATCGCTCATCACTCCCCTTCACAAACTCTTTCCTTCATCCCCTTGGAGCTAGAATTCTAATGACCTGAGTTCAAATCTACCTCAGATCCTTATTAGATGTATGATCCTGGGCAAATTACTTTAGCTCTGAGCCTCAATTTTCTGGGTCTTCTCTGACTTTCCACCATGTTCCAGGAAGTTCATTATTGGGATAACTCTCTCTGCCTCTTGGATTGAAATGGGGCCATGAACTCCCAAACTCTTTATTTAAGAAGGGAGCTTAGCCCAGCACATCTCCTTTCTAACCTGGCTGCTCTTTTGGGACTTTTCTAATTAGACTTCTCCATCAATCTGAGTACCTTCTCTTCCTTGCCTCTCACATTGCTCACTCTTCAGTCTTTTGTGCTTTGTTTTTTCCCACTGAGGAGGCATCTAGGTAGATAGAATGCTGGGCTTGGAGTCAGGGAGAACTGAGTTTAAATCCAGACTCAGACAGTTATTAACTGTGTGACTTTGGGCAAGGTGCTTAGTGCTTAGTGCTTAAGGTGAACAGGTGTGGAGGATTTTTATTCTGTCCCACTTACAAGATCATAAATCCATGGAAGTATCATCAAAAGGAAGTTAAATGCATAATATTTATCTTAATTAACTATAAAGATAAAGATACCTCTTTACTTGTTGAGCAGATCTCATTAATAGCAAAGCATTATTATTTAGAAAACCTGATTATGCAGAATTTTAACTAATAGATACTTGCTGACTGGTTAATTGTTGTAAATATAAAATACTAGATTTGAAAGAAAATATGGTGAAGTGGATGGAAAACTGGATTTGGAGTTAGGAAGACCTTGTTTAGAATCCCACTTCAACAAGTTAGCTTTTCACCAGGACAAGTCAATCATCTTCTCTTGAGGGTCTCTTGGCCTCTATACCTTTCAGTACTAAATGATTTGTTTAAAATCATTATTCATTCATTTTCTGCTTTGTCCAACTCTTCTTGACTCCATTTTCTTAGCAAAGACACTGGCGTAGCTTGCCTTTTCCTTCTCTGGCTCATTTTACAGATGAGGAAACTGAAGCAAACAGGATTAAATGACTTGCCCAGGGTCACACAGCTAGTAAGTATCTGAGGCCAAATTTGAACTCAAGACTTTCTGCCTGACACTCTATCTACTGTACCACCCAAGGCCAATATATGTAAGTTCAAATCCTAGCTCTTTCACTGGCCATCTCTTGACCTCTGGGTTCCTCCTCTATAAATGAGAGGGTTGAATGGGTACATCCAACAACCTCTCTGGGTCTCAGGTTCCTCATCTGTAAATTTAGAGGATTAGATTGGATGACAACTAAGTTTGTTTCCAGGTCTAAATCTATCATCTTACTCTCTTTTTCTTGCTTTTCCTTTTCTTCCTTTCTTTTTTTCCAATTGCGATTAAGTGGCTTGTCTGGGATCACATCGCTAATAAATATCTGAGGCTGATTTGAACTCAGGGTCTCCTGACTTGGGGCTGATGCTCTCTATCTACTACATACTTAGCTGCCTCTTGACATCTCTAATACTAAGATCCTGTAATTCTACCCTAAGATAGATCTCACAGTTCACTTAAAAAAAATCTAAAGATGTAGAAACTTTCATGAATAGGGAGATTTTCATTTCTTACAGTTATACATATCTATATAAAAGCATCTACAGACTTGAGAGCAGGTTTTTTTTTTATCATTTAACTTAAAAAAACACACACAAAAAATAGATTAATCAATACTGAACATTTTAAAGTACATGCCGTCACTATGCTAAACCCCAGGATACAAACTATTGGCAGATTTATTGATTATAGGCTCAGTGTTATAGACTGCACACAGTCTACAACATCCAGGTACTGAACTTACTTTTGAATAAGTTTTTTTCTCTCCTGAGATAGGGGATACTACTGTGATTCTAGGGGTATGGGGTATTCCAGGAAGCTCTCTCACTTTCTCCACATTATGAGTCACAGGAATCGATGTGAATGGTGACCTAGGCATTGAGCCTAGTTCTATATACATGGAATCACCATGTCTTCTCAATGCAAATTAAACAGATAGGTGGGGTAGGGTGGGGTGGGGAGAGAGACAGAGATGAAACAGAAAGAGAGAATACACAGATAGAGACAGAGAAACAGAGAATGAGAAACACATACACAGAGACAGAAATGAAACAAAAAGAGAAAGGAGACAGAAACAGACAGAGAGACAGAAAGAGAGGAGAGAGATAGAAAAAGAGTGACAATGAGACAGAGAGAGGCAGAGATGAAACAGAAAGGAGATAGAGTCAAAGAAATAGAGACTGAGAGAGAGATGGAACTGAAGAGAAAGGAAACAGACGTAGAAAAAGAGAGAAAGAGACAGAGTTAGATAAACTGAGAGACAGAGAGACAGAAATAGACAAAACGGAAAGAAAAGGAGACAGAGACAGAAAGTCTGAGAGAGACAGAGACAGACAGAGACAAAACAGGAGAAAGGGGACAGAGAAACAGTCTGAGAGAGACAGAGAGAAACAGAGACAGAGATGAACCAGAAAAGAGACAGACAGACAAAAAGATCAAAAGAAAGAAGAGATAGAAAACAGAGAGTAGAGACACATGGAGACAGATACAGAGATCATGATGGAGATAAACAAAGAATGAGAGACAGACCACTATCAAGTTTCGCTTGGATCTCAAACTGGAATCCATTCTCTAGGCATCCAGAGGTGACTCATCTTTGCTTGACCGCCCTGGAGGAGGGGGAGCCCCCACTTCCCGGGCATCCCCCCAGGCCAATTTGGGACCACCCTCAAGTTTTTCTGATACCCCGAGGAGTCTTCCTCTCGGCGCCCCTTGCCCCATACTCCCAGCGGCCTCTTGGACTTGCTCAGGGCCGCACCCGCCGAGCAAGAAAGCGAGTCGGACCGGAAGAAAGAAAATCTTTTGAAAACATGGATTTATAGAATCCTCAAAATACTTTCCACATCCTTTCTGGCACGAACCCCTAGGTACCTTCAAGTAGCTGCCAATATCTACTTAAAACTCAATCCGCTGGCTTTATGGGGCAGGGTATGCAATACGCTCTGAAAAATAACCAGATTACGAGATCCGAGACTGGCTATTACTTATCTCTCAGTTACGTCCCACAATTCCACCGACGATTGGAAAAACGTTTCAGTCCTTACTCAGTTACTCTGTTATTCTATACGCTTTCTTTACGGAGTGATACCTTGGGCTGCACCACCTCATATAGAGCAAGCCCCCGGGGAGAAATGAGAAGTGGCTTTAGTTTCCTTTCACTGTAATGAAACCAGTTGAATTACCCCCCCCCTTTTTTTTTTTTTTTTTTTTTGCTGCTGAAATTCTGTTAAATACATTGAGGTTCTCTTTTAAAGGATGCTTGCCCTTTAAGGAAACACTCTCTTAAAGAATTAAAAGAAGATTTTAAAGCAATATCCTAATTGGAAATTGCAAACTGGACACAGATTTAAACCATGCCCAGAGAGAGAAGTGAAGTACCGAATTAAGGGAGGGGAGGGGGACGAAGGGGGATGGGAGCGAGCTCCTTGAGGAGTAGGAAAAAAGGGAGGGGGATGGGAATACCTCAGCCCTGAGAAGAAGCAAGAAATGTGAAGCCTTTGGGCTTCTAGGAAGTGACAGATCGCTAAGTATTGGGTTTTTTTCCTCACTTCTCATCTGTTTCATGCCTCTCTTCTTCATCTGTATTCCTAGAACTATAGCTTTACATAATTAAGTTGGCAATTATTCATGTAATTCCTTATTACGCTTTTCCGCTGTTGTCCTGAATTATTAGTTTTCTCTAAACTCATAAAAAAGTCTCAGAATTTCAATGTCTGTTACTTAATGCTTTCCCTCCCTCCCTCCCTCCCTCTCTCCCTCCCATCTTTTTTCTTTCCCTTCCTTTTCCGTCCTTTTCTTTCTTTCCCCCTTTCTCCTTCCCTCCCTCTCTCTTCTTCTTCCTTCTTTCCTACCTTCCTTTCTTTTTTCTTACGTATTTTCCTCCTTTCCTCCCTCCCTCCCTCCGTTTTCCCTCCTTCCTTCCTTCCTTCCTTCCTTCCTTCCTTCCTTCCTTTTTTCCTTCCTTCCTTCCTTCCTTCCTTCCTTCCTTCCTTCCTTCCTTCTCTCCTTCCTTCCCTCCTTCCTTCTCTCCTTCCTTCCCTCCTTCCATCTCTCCTTCCTTCCCTCCTTCCATCCCTCCCTCCTTTCCTTTTCTTCCTTCCTTTCCTTCTTTTTCTTCTCCTATAATTTACCTTTCTTGACATTGTCTCATGCTTTGCCCTTTTCTCTCCCTTCCTATGGAAAATGATTTCATAGGGGTTGTCCTAAAAGCACAGAGCCAGACCTGAAAGGGATCACAGAGACCCCCTAGTCCAACTCCCTCATTGTAAAAGAGGTTCTAACTGAGTCTTTAAAATAAGAGGTGGGTGGGGAAGACATTCATGTCTCCAAAAACCAAATCGGGTCAATAAATATTTATTGAATACCTAATATTAGAGAGACATTCTGCTTAAGTGGAGAGAATGAAGTGGAAACTGAATTTGAATCCAGATCTGCGCAAATTTAAATCCTAACTCAGACTAACTCTGTGACTTCGGAGTTAATACTTATCATCCCTGGGCCTCAGTTTCCCCATCTATAAAATGAGAAAGCTGACCCCACCAAGATCTCTTTCAGCTCTAAATCTAAGATCCTGTGATTTTATGAATTATTGTCATGTGGCCCTAATTCAATCAGTTCACTTCTTAAGCCCCAATATGTAAAATATTGCACTATTAACTCAGCTCACAGGGCAATTTTGAGGAAAGTGATTATAACAATGCTAGGTTTTGTCATTGCTATATGCTCAGAGGAACCACAGATATGGAAGTGGAAGATATCTTAGAGCTTTGGAGCCCAGGAGTTTTATACTTTTCTTGTTCATTAGACCCTTTGGTTCAGACTGGTGAAATCTTTGGACCCTTTCTGCACATAAGGTTTTCAAAGATATAAAATCAAATTTATAACATTACAAAATTGTTATAATTTTTTTTTTTAAGTTCACAGACCTCAGATTAAGAACTGGTGACATTAGCCCAACCCTCTCATTTGACAAGTGAGGAAACTGAAGCCCCGGGGTATAAAGTGATTTGCCAAGGTCATGTCAATAACAAGTGAGAGAATCAGGATTTGAATCCAGGATATCTTGCTCTAAATCCAGCACCCTTTGTACTACCCCATGGATGTCAAGTAAAATATGTCTTCTGCCCTCAGGGAATTCACAGCTCATTGAGGTGATGTGAGCTGAAATCTGTATATATCTGATTTCAGAAAAGCTTGGAAAGACTTACATGAACTGATGCAGAATGAAGTGAGTAGGACCAAGAGAACACCACACACAGTGACAAGATTATGTGATGATCCACTGTGATGGATTTGGCTCTTCTGAACAATGAGGTGGTTCAAGGTAATTTTGATAGACTTGGGATGGAAAGCTCCATCTGCTTCCAGAGAGAGAACTATGGAGATTGAGTATGGATTGAGACATAATATTGTCACCTTTTTGTTCATTTCTTTTTTTCTTTCTCATGGCTTTTTCTTTCTCTTTTGGTTTAATTTTTCTTGTTCAACATGACAAATATGAAAATAAATTTAAAAGGATAGCACATATTTAGCCTATATCGAATTGCTTGCTGTCTTGGGGAAGAGGGGATGAGGGAAAGAGGGAAAAAATTTGGAATACAAAGCTTTACAAAAGTCAGTGTTGAAAAATATCTTTATATGTATTTGGAAAATTAAAATACTATTGAGAGAAAAAAGAAATTTGTATGTTCATCTGGTGATTTGTTGGATTCAGTATTCAAATCCAAAAATATTTCATATATATGTGTGTGTAGGTGTATATGTATATATATATATGCAGGAATATTATATATGGGTATGTGCATATCTATATATATAGATACATATGCACACACACATATATTTAAATGTTCAGTTATTTTAGTCTTATCTGACTCTTTATGACTCCATTTGGGATTTTCTCAGCAGAGATACTGGAGTTTGCCATTTCCTTCTCCAGCTCGTTTTACAGATGAAGAAATTGAGGCAAATAAGGTTAAGTGACTTGTCCATAGTCACATAGCTAGTAAGTGTCTGAGGCTAGATTTGAACTGTACCACCTAGTTGTCTCTCTGTCTCTGTCTCTGTTTCTCTCTGTTTCTCTTTCTCTTCACAAATACACACATAATATAATATATATGGAATATAGTGCATATTCTCACTTACTGGAGTGACTGATCACATACTTCTTAGGTAAGTCACATCCTGTGACAAGCCCATTCTACTGCTGGACCATTCTAATTCTCATGTATTATTGGAATAGTTTTCCCCTTTCTATTATTTAGCTCTTTCCCAAAGAAGTATTTGATTGAATGTCTTAAACTCACACGATGGCCTCAAAGTCTGGAGATCTTGGGATCAATACTTAACATTAGGAATGAAGATATAAAGATATGGAAGCTCCAAACCTAAAACCAAGCTTGTGTAGGCAAGATGTGACTTTAGCTGCCACGTGCCCATGGCTACATTGTGGTTGGGATGGGATATAGAATAAAGTGATTTTTCTCCTCCTTCATGGTCTGTGACAATCTGTTGGGAAGAAGAACAGAAGAGAGAGACCAGACATTTCATATCCTTTTAAAGCTCCATGGGAGTTTTGGCTTTTCCTGAAGGATGTCAAAGAGGGCTTGCACCATCATTTCAAAGTTCAGGCGCTTCAGGTTCTATAGCACTACACTGCATGTGGCCGAAAGCAATCAGGGCTTCCTTATTCCCACGACTCCCAAGCTAGTACATCATGGTGCAGAATCACAATGGGCAGCTTTGATTGTGACCTGTTCCAGCTCATTCCATTATTCAGTTCATTATTCTAGCTAGTATAGATCTTAGAACGGAAAATGTCAGAGATGGGAGGGCATTAGAATAAGGGATGGCAGAACTGGGAGTGATTTTAGAACAGGGAGTATCAGAGCTGGGAATATTAGAACATGGGATATCAAGGCTGGAACACTTCAATGTTTTGAAAGGTCTCCATCTTCCACATGGAAACTCCCTTTACTGGCATAGATGGCAACCCTTCCATGTTTCAATAGATGGTGAGTTGCTCTCTAGAAATTTCATCTAATAACAAATCTTTTTATGAGAGATGTAGACTCCTGTTCCTTCTCCTTCTCCCTTCCTCTCCTTCTCCCTTTCTCCTCCTCCTTCTCTTCTTCCTCCTCCTCCTCTTCCTTCTCTTCCTCCTCCTCCTTCTTTTCCTTTTCTTCCTCCTCCTTTCCTCCTTCTCCTCTTTCTTTTTCTCTTCCTCCTCCTTCTTCCTTCTTCTTCCTCTTCTTTTTTCTTCTTCCTTCTTTCTTTTTCTTCTTCCTCCTTCTTTTTCTTCTTTTCATCCTCCTCTTCTTCTTTGTCCTCTTCCATCTTCTCCCTCTTCTTCCTTCTTCTTCCTCTTTCTCCTCTCCTTCATCCTCCTTATCCCCATCTCAGATCACATTCATAAAGAACTTGGAGGCTCACACAGTACTTTCTAACCCTATGTAGTTAGTAGGAAAACATACAATATATTCTTATTGAACAGACCTCTGAAGATCAATTATATCCCTTCACCTTTCAGATGAGGAAACTGAGACCCAGAGTGAGGAAGTTACTATTCCAAGATTACAGAATGAATGAGTAGCAGTCTTGTGTTAGAATCCATTTCTCTCCCCTCCCAAGCCAGGGGGCCAGTATTCTCTCCATCAGTATAGCTCTCAGGCTTGAGATCCGGTTCCCAGAAGATGCTGGAGACTCTTAAGAGCTCTGCTCTCCCCTCGCATGGGTAGAAGCCGGCGCTGTCTCAGGAAGCCCTCAGTAATTTTGTTCAGGAAACGCCTTGCTCCCATCCCTGCAAAACAATGTATTTATTATTGCTAAAACTTTTCCGTCTGGGGGGAGGGTGGGGGAAATGCATCCCACATGATTTCTAAAGCGAAGCTGCCCGGGTTTACAAATACAGTACCTTAATAGCTTTGTAAACATTTATTCAGTGTGACAGCTGACGGCAACATGTGGCAGCAATTAGAAGAGTCAGCAATGTAGCATATTAAGAGCAAGGTTAAATCTGAATTAGTTGGGTTTGTTGAGACAAGACACCCATGGGAGAAGAGCTCTTTCTTAATAGGTTCTGACTCCGCTGACATGGGCTGGGTGTGGGTTGGAGCAAGGGAGGGAAGCAGGGTTGCAGCAGAGGGGCCCAGGGCCTAGACCCAGTGGGGTCTTTCTGGAGCTGATGGTCCACAAGATGGATGCTGACCTACTGAGGAGGAAGGGAGGGAGGGATGCATCGATGCTGAGGAAGAGGAGGGGAGTGGTAGACGAGAGACTAAAAGCCCGGTTGCCTTCTCTTAGGTTAATTGGTGAGCCTTCCATAGGCTGATTGGCAAAGCAAAAAGGAAATAAATTGAAATGAAACCTTTCCTGCCTATAAGACAATTCTGCTGTTCTCCTTTCTTTCTCTGCTCTCTCCCCTCCCACATGCACAGACACACAGACACGCAGATTTATGGAGTCAAGTTAGTTTCAAACAAACCAACTGGTAAACATTTATTCAAATGTCCACTATAACTCTGCTAGGGCTTGGGAATAAAAACACTCCCCGCCATCCCCCAATGCCAGAATACTGGCCTTCAAGGAGATCACAGTTTATTGGTGAGATTGGGCCAACAGCAACTCTGGCTATGGTACTCTTCTGCTCCGGGAGTTTCAGTTGTTCCCCAGTGCCACTAAGAACAAGTATAAACTCTTATTAAATGTTTATAAGTTTTCACACTATGGATCCAGCCTATGCGTCCAGTTTTCATTGAATATTACTTTCCCTGACTCAGTTTACATTTTAGCCATGTTGGTGCAATACATGGCTTTCTAAGTTTTGTCTCTGTGCATTTCTTTTTATACCTATGATGTACACCTTTCTCATTGCCACCTTCTAGAACCTTGTAACTTACTTCAAGGATTAGTTCTTACAAATCTGGTTCTCAATAAAGCTCTTCTACCCATATTACATTGCATGTATTTTGCATGTATTTCTCTTTATACCTGTTGTTCACCTTATTCCCCCTCACCAAAGACACAATAAATTGTTGGAGATTAGGGAATGTTCATCTACCCATACTACATTTCATATATTTTGCATGTATTTCTTTTTATACCTGTTGTTCACCGTATCCCCCCTCACCAAACAATTTTACAATAAATTATAACTTCTTTGTGTCTCTGGAGCCTGCTACCGTGCTTGCAATACTTGTCAAATGAAAAGTGAATTTTCTGAATGCAAAACTAAAACTTAAAAGCATGCCCTTCACAAAACCACATTAAAAATCAACCAACTGAAGCAGCAACACTGATTATATTCCTGTTATATGTCTGGCATTGCACTAAATTCTGGGCATGCAAAGCCAAAGGCACAATAGTCATTGATTACAAGGAGCTTACCTTTTAATGGGGGGTGGGGGAGGGAAGGGACCCTAAGCTTCAGAGCTGAAAGGAATATTGCAGACCTTCCACCTCATGGTTTAGAAGAAGAACATATGGCAGTGAGGACTTAGGAACTACAAGTGGAAGCCTGGGATTTGAGCAGGGACCCTTGGCCTCCAACTTTGTTGCTCTTTTTAGGACTTTGCAGATCTATCTCACCTTGGCTTCTTGACTCTGATTTCCCACCTGCCTGGCCCCCTATCCTACTACTTGCTGAGCTAGTAAAGCATTTCACAAACCTTAAAGCACCATATAAGCAGAAACTATTTGTTGCTTTGATGACCCAAGCATCCTCTGAACAGCCTAATGACTGAAACTCTCTGAAGGTGGAATGGGCTTGGTGGGAGGTAGAAGGCTCCTCCTTGCTGTAGAGTTAACCATCGCACAACCCAGCTGCCTCCACAATCCCCAGTCTATTCCTTCTATTGATTCCTAAGATCCTTACTATCCTCAATCCGATTAAGCAACGTGGGAAAATCACATCTTCTCTTGAGTCATGTCTCAAAGGAAAGGAAGCTAGATGGCACAATGGATAGAGCACTGCCCTTGGAATCAGGAGGACCTGAGTTCAAATGAAGCCTCAGACAGAGTCCAACAGTCTGGGATACAGGGGATGTCCTCCATTTCTGACAAAGCCCTAAGTACTCCATGGTACCTGTTTCTGTCACCTTTGTGGCCATTGGAACAAATTGTTCTCATCTACCTATTCTGCTTGGGTAACTTTTCCCTTGATTGAGGTGGACATCCTTCTAATTCACTGACAGGTTTGTGGTCCATCGGTTCTGTGGTATATCCCTTCTGTGAGATAGTTTACTGCAGTGTACCTTACTCCCCTGGCCACATATTAGCTTTAGGGCCTTGGATTAGAAAACAATGTACCCATCCTGAGTATGGTGGAGCTGGGTAAGCTACTAAAAGAGGTAGTATGATATGGAGAAAAGAGGAGTTGACTCTGGAGTTGGAGGGTGTGAGTTCCAGTCTTTTTTTCCCCCTTAGGTTAAATAGGAATAATTCTTCTAAGCATATTTCTATATTCAACATGTTGCTCAAGAAAAATCAGATCAAAGTGCTTTTTGTGGAACATGAGAAAGAAAAAAAATAAGCAAACAAACAATAATAAAAAAAAAGGTGAAAATAATAATCCTCCTTTAGTCTCCATAGTTCTGTCTCTGCATGCAGATGCTTCTTGGAATTGCCTTGAATCACCTCATTGTTGAAAAGATCCAAGTTGATCATCATATAATCTTGTGGTTACTATGTACAGTGCTCTCTTGGTTCTGCTCACTTCACTTAGCATCAGTTCATGTAAGTGTGCATTCAAATCTTGACTCTGATACTTTCCCATTTATGTGACCTTATATAAGGCATTTCATCTTGCCTCGGTTTCCTCACTCATACAAGGGAGGTGGATGAGATGATCTTTGGATTCATTTCCTACTCTGGGTCTATGATTCTTTAAGAGCTCTCTAAGGCTGTCTCTGCTTTAAGGCTTCAGAGGAAGGATGGGACAATGGGGAAAAATATGGCACTTGGAATTGGGAGCCCAGTTCTAGTCCAACTCCATCTTTGACTTGCTGTGCCATTCTGGGTAAATTATCTTCACTTACTGGGTTCTGATTCTTTTTGTAGAGTGGAGAGAACCAACTTAACCCTTGATCCTTTCTGGAATTCCCTAATTTATATGGATCTTTCAGTTATAAAGTTGGGATATTTTGAAATTTTGCTATTCTTCCACATGTGGGCACTCTTTATGGCAGTCCCTCCATTCTTCTTGATTCTTGTCTTGACTTCAATGCCTAATTGACATAAATTTGTAGTTTCATAAAACTACTAAAAGCCATTTTCAATTCTATGAATACCAGGGCTAATCACAGGGACTCCACAGTGCATAAAGAGATAGACATGGAGTCTGGAAGACTGAGTTCAAATCTCACTAGCCATTGAAACCTTCAGTTAAACGACCCACTTAACTCTTTCAATATCGGTTCCCTAAGAGGTAGATGTCACCCTACTGGGGATCAAGTGAGAGATGGCACTTGAAAATAGCATTGAAATCATCATTTATTTGATGTTACTTAGAGATCAAAATTTAATAAATTAAAGAAAACTAGACTCACTGGGGGTCAACTAGGGGCTTATCCCTAAATCTCACCGCCAGGCAGGCCCCCTAAATTTCAAAGACAATTCCAATTATAAAAATTCAACTCCCACTCCTAATCAGGAACCGGGCTCTGTTTTTATGTAGGAGGTCACATTTCCCGGGGCCTTATTTCCCAAGCAAGCAACAAATCCTCTTGGCTTTTGTACCCCGAAGGGCATCTCTTAGGCAGGTTGGTAGTTAGGGAAATGGAGAAAATAAGATGGAAAAGAATAAAACTGTCTTGGGCAGGCTGTAGGCACAATGGAACACAAGAGCCTAGCTTTGCTCTGAGGCCTCTGACGTCAGGGCCATTCACTGCCAGATAATGGGCATTAGGTGAATGCACAGTGGAGAATAGACCAATTAATGCTGGAGTAGGGCAATGTTTAGAAAACTGATTGAGACTAATGGGCCCTGGAGCTTGAAGTGCTGGATTTCAGTTGGGTCCCCATTCTGGGCTTTCTGTACAAGGGGAGGAAGGAACAATTCATGGTCCTTTCTTTCTTCCTCCGCAGGAAGAAGGAGGAAATTGCTTTCATTTTCTTCACCGCTGTTTAGGCATTTTCGGGGATTATGATTGTGTTATTGTGTGTTTTTCGTAGCTAAGAGCCTTCATGGCTGTACCCCCCACCTCTTCCCTCCTCCTCTGCCTCCCCCATCCAGAGCTTCTACTCTGGGCCTCTGCCAAGAGCAGGCTGGGGCCTGGCACAGAGTCACCCACAGAAGGGGAGGCCTGTGAGGGGCGCTTTTGTCCCCAGGCTGGGCTCAAGGAATTGAAAACTACCTGAATTTTGGAAGACCCAAGGCATTCCATGAGGATAGACTCAATCCCCATCCAAGAGCTTAGATTTGAGATCATGTAGTCCTATCCCAATGTTTTATCTGAGACCTAGAACAGCAAAGGGTCATAGATTTTAGAACCGGAAGGAATATTCTTAACCATCATCCCGTCAAACATTCATTTTTACAGATGGGGAAACTGAGTCCCAGAGAATTTATGTGATTGATTCAGAGTCACACGAAGAATAATGACCATGGGGCAGCTGGGCGGTGTAGGGGATAGCGCAATATCCCTGAAGTCAGGAGGACCTGAGTTCAAATCTGGCCTCAGATATTTAATACTTCCTGAGTGTATGACTCTGGGCAAGTCACTTAACCCCAATTGGCTCAGGGAAAAAAAAAAGAGTAGTGAATGAGCTGAGAGTCTCCAAATCTCCTACTCTTTCCAAGGCATCATTCAATTTTTTTTTCCATCTTCTGGAACTGGACTCCTCCCAATGCTATTAATATTTTTTAGTCTTGGAAGGGACTTTAGAGATCACCTTCTAAACCAATCCCCTCTTTTCTCAGAAAAGGAAACTGAGGACTAAAGTTTGGAGGTCTCTCTCTAAGGTCCAAGAAACAAAAAGACATAGGTCTCCACCTTATAAGTTTAGGGAGTGGCTGCCCAAAATTACATTAAGTGGTATAGCCAGGATTCAATCCCACCATCTCTGGCTGTAAATCTAACTCCCTTTCCACTTCATCGATGTGGGTTTGAGGATTTAAAGCCAGAAAGATCTTTAGAGGTCATTTGACTCAGTATCTTCATTTTAGAGATGAGAAAAATTTCACTCCTGGTGTTTCCTACCTGGATGAGTTTAAGCAAGACTTCAGCTTCTCCATTTATAAAACGAGGAGACTGGATGGGATGTCCTGAGGTCCCTTCCATTCTCAGGCTGTGATCCCTAAACTTAATAGGGATAGAGACCTATGTTTTTTTTTTTTTTTTTGTTTGTTTGTTTTTTGCTCCTTAAATCTTAGAGAGAGACCTCCAAACTCAGGACACAAGGACTAGTGGGGGAGATAATAATGGCTAATGGTAATACCTGGGATTTGTATAATGCTTTAATACAATATTTACATTGCACTTTGTGAATAGAAGAGATAGGTGCTATTATTATCCCCATTTTACAGATAAGGAAATTGAGGCTAAGGAAGTTGGCAAAGATAATGGCATGGTTTGCTGTTTCCTTCTCCAGCTCATTTTACAAATGAGGAACTGAAGCAGACAGGGTGAAATGATTCATCAAGGGCAAATGTCTTAAAGCAAGATTTGAATTTAGGTCTTTTTGACTCCAGATTCAGCTCACTGAGTCCAGGACTCTAGGAGGACACTATTTAGAAGGGAACAAAACATTGTCAGGTCATGAAGGAACCCAGCTGGGATGCAGTTTCTGGGAAAAAAGGGAAAACTCTATGGTCTCAGCCTTCTAAAGGAGTATAAGTGCTGTGAGCACCCTCTAAATTTCACCACTATGAGAAAAAGCCTTTGTCACCTAGCCCTAGTTATGTCTCTGTGTATAGGAAACAGGTCTGTGTGGGCGAGGTAAAGGACAAATCTTAAAGCCAAACTGGCTAGTTTCAGGATTTAAAATATTTAATGAAGATTGAATTAATGTGGAATACCTGGTAAAGGCAAGATGGTCTAGGCAACATGGAACTGCCCTTATAATCAGGGGGATTTAAGTTCAAGTGTCATCTCTGACACATAATGACAATTTCTCAGTGCTCCAGGTAATAGAACAGGAACTGATATGATAAATGATAGAGAGTTTGATATGATAAATAGACAGTAGAGAGAAAGAGAGATACACACATAGACAAAGAGAGAGACAAAGAGATGGAGAGATTGAGAAAGACAGACAGAGAGACACAGAGAGACAGAGAGAGATGCAGAGAGAAAAGAGAGAGGATAAAGATGGCAGATATAATAAGATAAGATAAATGGATAGATAGACATCTAGATCCCCCACCTTCTTCTGCCTTAGTTCTCTGAGGACAAGAGTATTTTTATTTTGTTTTGTTTTGTTTATTTGTTTTTTGGTCTTTATATCCTCAGAATCTAACATGATACCTTATAGACATACAGCAGGTGCTTAACAAATGCTTAAAAAGAGGCAGCTATGTGGCATAGTGGACAGAGAATTGAAATCAGAGTCAGGAAGTGAGAGTTCACATCCCATCTCACACATTAGTTTCTGGGCAAGTCACTGCCTTGTCTGCCTTAATTGTGGTTTCCTTCCCTAAAATGGGGATCGTAACAGCATCTACTTCATAGAATTATAGTGAGTACTCAGTGAAGTAATATTTCTAAAGTACCTGGCACATAGTAGGTGGTTTATACCTATTTCCTTTCTTATTGAATGGAATTTATTTTTTCACATTAATATCCAAGCAGTTGAAGACATATACTTTCTCATATTTGTATCTTCAGTGTCTGGCACATTGTAAGTGCTTTTTAATCCATTGAAATTTTTTTTCTTTTATTTTTTCTCAGTAGCACGTAGGGAGATGATAGTGAGTGGTTGGGTCAGGTCTCCAAAATGGATTCTAGCCCCGAGATCCCGGGAGGCTGCGGTGTTCTGGTATAGAAGCACAAAGTCTTATTAGCAATAATGACCTGAACCAGACACCGGAGCTGGTTTCCAAGTCCTGTACGTCTTAAAAAATTACCAGTTTAGGTGCTGCCAAGCCGAGATTAAAAGCAGCGGCCCGTGAAGGGGACTGGCACTCAACAACATCCATCTTTTTGCACGTATTAATATTGCCTGGGGAACGGAGCTCCAGGCTTGTGACAGCTCTTTCAGACCAGCCCAAATTAAAGACAGAAAAAGTCCTTCCTCAGGCACCTCATCAGTTCCCCTGGGGTCAAGACAGGCTTTGGCCCTGCCAGCCTGTTCTTACAAGTTCTGGAGCAGGCCAAACAGAG
The DNA here is from genome assembly GCF_902635505.1 of Sarcophilus harrisii. Taxonomy (NCBI): domain Eukaryota; kingdom Metazoa; phylum Chordata; class Mammalia; order Dasyuromorphia; family Dasyuridae; genus Sarcophilus; species Sarcophilus harrisii. The sequence continues at coordinate 692,604,200 of NC_045426.1, forward strand.
AAAGCCAAAGCTAAGCTTCCTGGATGGATAAAATATCTGTGTGGCCACGGCAGACATGAACATTTTTTTAGAACTCCTATGGAACTCCAGTGATTGATCCTGGATGTCTTTAATTTTTAGAGGCACTTAAAAAAATTACATTCAATCCCTTGAGATTTGAATTGTGAATCAGTGGGAAAGAGCACTGAATTTGGATTCAGAAGCTTCTCTTCGTGTTCCTTCTAGATTGAGAAAAACGCTCCCCGTGATTTGAGACAGTAGTCCCCAATACTTGGGAAAGAGGTTTATAACACCATGAGGTTCCAAGGCATTGATGGCCAAGTGGCTTTGGAGCTGTGTGTTTCCTGGCTTATTAGGAAGAAAACTGAGATGCAGAATGAAAGACACTGAATTTTGGGGCCAGAAGATCCTAGTTCATACACCAGCTTATTATAATCCATTTGATGATGCAGAAAGTTGCTTCCTCTCTCTGGGTCTCGGTTTCTTTCATCTGTACAATCGATAGTACACTAGAAAAGCCACTGTTCTAAATCCATAATCCCAAGGATCCCACAATCGCCATAACTAAGATAGCTCCAAATCATGCTGAGCAGAAGGCCAGGACACGTATGGGGAAGCCTTGGGTGAGTCGGAAGCAAACATCAGCACCTGAGTCTGGGGCAGTCATGTCTCCTTTCTTGGTGGGGAGGACAATGGGATTTGAATTCAGAGCCAAATAGGAGAGAAGAAGCCTTCATCCAGTCTGGCTAAATCATTTACTGAGTCCCTTCTTCCAAAGGGATGTCATTGGGGTTATTGAAATTTCAATTCAAGGATGATGAAGACAGCTTTTCTTGTTATCAAGAGCATTCCACTGCCTTAAATTTCTTTAATAACTCCAGAGGCACTCTCTTTATCTCTCATATGGAAACAATATGTTCCCTTTCCCATATGTGGCAATTATCCTCTTTGATTGAACCATGTGTAAAAACGTGCAAGGAACACACCAAATATCCACCTGGCCAATTTACATATTTTTTCAACATTTACTTTAGATATTGAGCCATGCATTTTACAACCATATTACATGGTGTCAATCAAGGAGACAGTAAATGGAAAATGTATTATTAGTCCAAATTTCCCTTGTACCCTTCCTCCCCGTGTCTGATATTTCTTTCCTCTGATATCATTAACCCGTCACATTGTAGTAAACTTGGCAAACGACCCAGTTGGAGTAAAAGGCATTTCTGTGCTCCACCCCCAAGCGCTTTCTGTGAGGAGACTCTTGTGAAGCTCTCCTTCAAGCAGTTATTAGCTCTATGACTGGGATATTTACTTGGCTGCTGCCTGCCTCAGTTTCCTCATCTGTTATATAATAGCAGCACCTGTCTCTCAGGGTTGTTGTGAGGATTAAGTGAGATAACTTGCATAAATCCCTTAAAATGTGATATAAATGCTAGAGAGCATTTTGGGTTCAGAAGCTCCTCTTCGGGTTCCTTCTAGATCTAGAATAATGCTCCCTGTGATCTGAGACAGTGCAGAGGTGGAATTTGGCCACTGAGTCACTGAAAATGAGGATGACCGTATGTAGAGAACAAGATAACCCTCAGGATGCAGGTACTAGCAACTTTGGGGGGGGGGGAGTTGAGAAGTCAACAATAATTTAGAAAAAAAGAAGTAATTTAGCTTACAACAAATACATAGAACCTAGATTTAAAGCATGGACCTCACACTATCTAGTCCACCTTTCTCCTTCTTGTACAGTTGAGGAAATGGGATCCAGAGAAGTTAAAGAACTTGGCCCAGAATTATAGAGCTATGGACTGTGATAACCAGGATTTGAATCCATGGTCTTCTAACTCCCCAGACTATTCTTTTTTCCACTATATACATGTTATTGGTCCTTCATTCTCGAAAATGACCATGACATTGGGGAGGGGATACCATGACATGCAAGTGAATTGGATTTAAGTGAGGGAGGGCTGGGCAAGGTCACCTTCCTCACTTTCCCTTCCAGAACCATCTGGGCTCAATGGACAGAGAGAGATTAGGATGAGAGGACATTGCTCTGGACTATATCATACTGGCTTCTTAAAAGAGTATTGGAAGGGACATTAATATCCATTTTCTAACCATTGCTCTACCTTGAGTAAATTCTTTCCTTTCTACAGACTTCAGTTTCCCTAAATGTCAAATGAGGAAGTTGGATTAGCTGTTTCCTAAGGCTGTTTCCAACCTCACATCTTAGGATGCAGTAATGGCCAAGTTCATTTTAGCTCTGGAATGCTCATTCATCCCAGACTCCTTTTGGTCTCCGATACTCAGCTTGCCCCTGAAAGATACATTTGTAAAGTCTTCTGGAGAAATCGGGCTGGCCTCTAGGGCGCTGCTATTCAGTGTTGCTTGGACCTGGAACTTTTTCCTTGCAAAATGAAATTTCCTGCTGGTTCTTCCCTGGAGAACTCTCTTAGGGGTGAAGAAGACTGACTCCTCAGTGGGTTTGTCTCAACCTCTCAAGCAATTTTCAAAGGTTTTTGGGGTCTACAAAGCCCCCGAAGAATTTGGCATGGAGCGGTTTCCCCCCTTCGTTTCTAAACCCATGGGCAGATTAGGAGAAATGGAATCCGTATGTTTCTGATTCATTTACACTTAACTCATCAAAATGTTCTTTTTTTATGAGCTATTTGATGTCCAGAAAGCCTTTTGAGTCTCTTTTATAAGCCTTTTAAAGACTTTTCTTTTAGAAACAGGCAGTTACATTTTGCCAAGAATAAACAAAGTTGAGCCTCAAGAGTAAGAATCTGGCCAACTAGCCCGGCAATGAGGGGCAAGGTTTCGATGTTGCCCCTTCTCCGTCCCTGACGCCTTCTTCCATTTCTCTCTTCCCCTAGTCTTTGGCTTCCTCTTAAGTCTCCCTTTGGTCCCCCATTGGCTGATGTTACCCCAGCTCCACATCCTTGGACCCTTCAACCCCATATCCTTCTTACACAAGCTCTTAGAGCTGAGAGTCACCTCAGAGGTCACCTAGCTCAGTAGTTCTCAGCATTTTTGGTCTCCGGACTCCTTAACACTCTTAAAAATTATTGAATGCTTTTGTTTCTATTGATTTTCCATGTTCAAAATGAAGATAGCTAAATATTATTATAAATAGAGTTTTGCCTTAAGAGTCTCCTTTTGAGGAGACCCCCGGAGCACATGATGAATTATAGTCCAAACCATATTCCAAAACAAATCCCTCTTATAAGATCCATGGTAAGTGGTCATCCAGTTCTTTGCTAAAAACCTCTGAGGAGGAGGAATCCACCCATTTAAAAGTGAGCAGCTCTAATTGTTAGGAAATTTTTTTCCTCCTATCAAGCCTAAATGCATCTCTCCTCATTTTCTACCCACTGTTCTTTATTCTGCCTTTTAGGGTCAAGTGAAACTAAGCTGAACTCTTCCACAGGAGAGTGCTTCATGGGATATTCTTGATCTCCTTTCCTCACAAGTTAAGATCTATATGTTACCCCTGGCTGTTGGGAAAAAAAAATTCTTTGGGGTCATGCCTTGAAGTTGAAATAGAATATAAAATCAAATAACAACACCACAATAATGACCTCCAGAATCTTGAAGCTGGAAGTGATCTCAAAAGTCATCTAGATTCAATTCACACATGGACAAGACTGCCTTCTACATCATCACCAGCATGAATCTTTTCAGTAATTCAGCTGGAAGAGGTCCAGGGAAGGAGAGTCAATTATATTTGCATCATCATGTGCTTGATGATTTTCCAAATGCTTTTCCCATCTTTTGCTCCATTGAAGCTGGCCGTCCTCCATGATCCAAACTTTTATGGTTGACAAAACATTTACATATGTTGTGTAAGCTGATCCTCATAACAATACTGTGAAGTAGGTGTTATCACCCCCATTTTACAGATGAGAAAACTGAGAGGTTGAATAAGTTGCTCTGAATCCCATGCTAATGAATATCTGAGGTAGGATTCTAATTCTTATGGTGATTTCAAATCTGATATTCTTAATATCACACAACTGCTTCAGCATATTTAGAAACTACTAATTATTTTCTGTGTGCTTATGTATGTTCACGTGTATTTCTCAATGAAGCTGTGATCTAAGTCCCTTAATCTCCCTGGGACTCAGTTTCCTCATGTATAATTTGAGGTTAGTCCATGAGTTCCCCTTCAGCTCTAATTTTGTGAACTGTGACTCTTATTTCAGACTTTGTGGTCCCAGCATTTTTATGTTCCTGACATGTAGAAGATGCTTCATATATACTTACTAATTGGATTAATGGATTGACTGATCTTCAATCAGAGGTTATTTCCACTTCTGGAGTATAATGTCCTCTTCTCTAAAATGGGAAGTTTGATTTCCTTATTTTCACAGAATATACAGGGTGGGCAAGAAATGAAAGGGAGAAGAAATTATCGTTGTGCTGGGATCTGTTCATTGGAGCAATAATTTCCCACAGCAGGGAGTTCACAGATCTATTCAAATTTATCCACCTATGACTGTCTATCTTTCCATTCATCTATCTATCCATCCATCTGTCCACTTATTTATCTACCTATCTACCTATTTACCTACTATCTACCCCTTTATCCATTTATCTAATTATTTATTCATCTGTCTGTACACATCCATATAAACACATAGCATATACATTCATCTGTATACATATAAACATATATTCTTCTGTACGTATATATGTATATAATTTTAAACTATTTTCTGTTTTGATAATAACAAATTTCTCCTATAGTCTTCCAAATCCCACTTCTCACCAAGGAAACATGTTGAAGAAATATACTGGGTGGCTTGATGTTGGGAGAAAATTGGAGAAATGTTGGCATTTGGAAGGTTGTATATGAGGAGCCTCCATCTCTTTAAAATGATTATTAATATCTTTTATTTTTTACAAAACTTCCCTCATTATTCTTTCCCTTCTCCCACTCCCATGAAACCACCCCTTCTAACAAGTCATTTACATTTCTCCTTCAAAACAAACCCCCTCCCACACCAGCCCTGCCCCCCAGCATTTGGCTTCATGACAACTTGTAGGGAATAGCAGTTCCCTGGAACAGAGACAAAAAGGCTCCCCCCGTTCCCGTGAAATATTAGCTCTTTGACTTAAGAGAACATGGACCCTCGAGGAAAGAGACATAAGACAAGAGAAGGGAACAGAGTCTGGGAAAATGGCATCTTTTTATTGGAGCCATTAGGAGAAAACAGATGAGCTGTGGGACAACACTGCAACAAAGTCAAAAGAACAATGCCGGGCAGGTCCCTGTTCTTTCCAATTCTAGGGGCTCTTCAATAAACGCTTTATAACTGCTAATGATGATAACAAGACTAAATGAATAGGAACAGATTAATTCATTGGGCATGAGCAATGTGACTATTATTCCCCACTTAAAGCACCAAAATCCTGTGTTTTCCTTAGAAAGAAGAGGGAGTCCCCTAAGATAGTAAAGAGGACCAAGAATACTAAATGATTGAGTGGTTTGAGCAACGTCAGACAGTAGTTTCAGAGACAGGTCTGGGGATGAGAATAGCAGATTCTGGGAACACTCCCGGATTCTCTGCTTGGCCCCAGGCAAAGATTTCTAGCCAGCTCGCCTGTTTTTCTTTAGAAGGAACAAATACAATGGAAAGAACATTGGTTTGGGTGTAAAGGAACATGGGATTGAAAGCTGGCCCTGCTGCTTAATACCTGTGTGATTCAAGGCATATCATCTCACATCCCTCGGCCTCAGTTTCTCCCTAAATAGAACTGGGGTGGGGGGAGAGGGTTGGATTAGAAATTGTGAAAAGTCCCTTCCAGCTCTGACTTTATGCTCTCGTGATCCTAAGAACACAGAAATGTGTTGACTTACTCTGTTTTCCTGTTTGCATTGATGTTTAATTTGGGAAAATGGCAATGTATCAATTCATTAAATCCAAGGCATCCTGGATTTGGTTTTAGGAGTCAGAGAGCCAATAAAGGGAGATGAAATGAGTCACTCACTCTTCTTTCCATTTTCTCACCTCTCTTGGAGAACCTGAAATAGAGAATATGGAAATGTAGCTCTGTGTTGGCCATTCCACACCTTGAATATTGGACTCAATTTTGAGCGGGTTACTTTTTTTTTTTTTTTTAAACGAAGACTCTATATTAGCAAGTTGGAGAGAATCTAGAGATGGGCAGCTAGGACTGGAAAAGGCACTTAGATCACATCATAGGATTTCAGATGAGATAATATTTGTAAAGTGCATAGCACTGTTCCTGGCACACTGTAGGTGCTATATAAATTGTATTTCCTTCCCCGGCCTAGTGGGACATGATAGTTACCTGCAAGTACTTGAAGTTTTGTTATATGAAACAAAGATCAGTCTTGTTTTGCTTGACATCATCATGTCAACCAGGAGCATCAAGTGAAGGTTATAACTAGATGGCACCTGAGGTCAGTCAACAATCATTTATTATGCACCTACTATGTGTCAAGAACTGATAAACATGGGAAAGTAAACTAAAATGTCTAATGGGGGAGAGGACAAATAAATAAACAAGAAGTACAGGATAAATGAGTTTTAATCAACAGAAAGGGATCAGGAAATGTTTCTTGTAGAAGGTGGGATTTTAGCTAGGATTGTAAGGAAGTCAGGGAAACCAAAAGACAGAAATGACAAGGGAGAGGTCTCCAGGGATGGGTGCCTGTCAGTGAAACAGCCTGGAGCTGGGAAATGGCATATTTTAGGTTAGGAAAAACAAGATGACTAGTAACACTGGATAACTTGTTCAGTTTTTTTTTTTTTTTTTTTTGGCCATATCCTATTCTCCATGACCCCATTTGGGGTTTTATTGGTAAAGATACTGGGGTGGTTTGCATTTCCTTCTCTAGCTCATTTTACAGATGAGTAAACTGAGGCAAATAGGGTAAAGTAATTTACCCAGGGTCACATGATTAGTGTCTGAGGTCAAATTTGAGCTCAGGAAGATGAGTCTGATTATAGACTCTCTGCCGGTGAATCATAGGTCTTATCTAATTTTTGTGTGTGATTTTTTTGGTGTAGTAGATGGTTGACATGACTGTATCTTTCAGACCAATTCCAAGACTGCTGTGATTTTCAACTTTGTTCTTTGAGGTGATAGATGGGGTGATCTCCAGAAGGGATCTTAAAGTCACAGTTCTGCTGTAGTAGTCTCACATCTTTTTCTAGAAGCTCCTTCCCAACCTTCTTTTTTTTTTTTTTTTTTTTTTTTGGATTTCAGTTTTATCTTCTGTAAAATGCATGAGTTGGACTTCAAGAAATTTGAAGACCTACTCCTAATATAACATTCTATGTTTTAAAGGCTCTTCCAGGTTTTATATTTCCTTTTCAGCTCTGATATTCTATGTATAAGGTTCCTTCTTGTGCTAGAATTTTACTTTGTAATGCTTTCCCACCTCTAACATTCCCTGTTTTTAGGCCCCTTCCATCTCTGACATTCCTTGTTCTAAGGCCCCTCCCAGCTCTGATATTCCCTGTTCTAAAGGTCCTCTCGGCTCTGACATCTCCTGTTCTAAGGACATTCCAACTCTGACACTCCCTGTTCTATGATCCTTCCCACTTTTGACGTTCTCTGTTCTAAGTTCCCTCCCAGATCTGCCATTCTAGGTTCTAGATTTCCTTCCCAGACTGATATTCTGGGCTCTATGACCTTTTCTAATTCTAATATTGCATTCTTCTAAATTTTAAAGATTTAGGCCCAATTCACTTTATTTTTCTATTTTGTGTCATGTGGTCTATTAAATTAAAATTAATTCAGTAGACATTCATTAAGTACCTACTATGGGTAAGTTCTTGTACTAAGTGTTGGGAAACAGAAACCAATAACAAAAACAAGAAAGCTTTTGTCCTCAAGGGAGTTCACATTTTTCAAGGGAGGGGACCTGGCCATGAAGGAATACAAGTCTATTGAAATTATTGAACACCAAGCTTCAGTATGAAGGAAATTATAGAAAAAAATATCACTCTAGAGTAGGATGATTCAAGTCTAAATTCTGGCTGTTACTTCAAGCTACCTGTAAGAGTCTGGATCAATCCACTAATCATTTTTGGAATACTGGGCTTTTGAGATCTTAAGACCTCCAATTCAGTGGTCCTATTACAAATATCCATAGAATAATTTTGTCTTTTCGCCCTCAAGAGATAGAGACAATAGTAACATCTCAGAGCTCCAAGACCAGGCTTTGTTAAGTACAGCATGGGTGTGAGGTTCCATAAAATGTTTTGCAAATTCTTCAGTTGCTAAATAACTACTCCATAAATTAGATTTGAATCTACCTGAGTAGATCACTGAATTTTTGTGAGCCTCAGTTTACTCACCTGTAAATTAGGAGAGTTAAACCAGATGACTTCTAAGGTAGAAAGGGAGCTAGATTCTAACACTCTCTCTTACCACCTATATAATCTTTAGAAAATCAACTTATCTTGTGGGACCTCAATTTCCTCATCTTTAAAAAAGGGATGAGGAATCAGAGGGAGAAACCAGCCCCCTTAGAAAAGAGTTGGGGAAGAAAGGTGATTGAATTGCTCTTGTGAACAGCAAGTGTAATTGTGGAGGGTGTCCCAGTCACAGCAAACAGAAGGCAGCAACTGAGTTGCTCCTAGGGATGGGAGCAGCCCTGGAGCCCTGGAAAAAAGAAAGCTTTTATTTTATTTTTTTTTGCCAGAAAGTCCTGCTCAAACAAATGTGCCAAGGTATTTGGAACATCTTTTGCATAAATGGATAGTTAATGATATAAACATAAGGGATTCAATGACACAGTTTGTCTCATCTTATTAAATCCTGGAAAGGCAGCCAGAGGCTACCAAGACTACCACATGATATAATCAGTCAAAAAGCAAATGGGAAAAACAAGTTTTCGTGGAGGCTGGAGGAGATAGGAGGAACGGATAAAGGCCGGGATGGTCATCATACTAACAGCTGACATCTTTGTGGTGTTTTACCTCTACTGTCTCCCTTCATGCTCCCACAATTTCAAGCCTAGTTCTACCCACTCTTTCCAAGGAGTTCTAGACTCATACACATCCAGCCAGATCCTTAGAGGTCTGATAGTGAGGAACAGTGGATGGACAGTGGTCAGATCCAGCCAGATCCTAGACGTCTGACAGTGGAAGGCAGTGGATGGACAGTGGTCAGATGCAGTTAAATCCTTAGAGATCTGTAAGTGAGGGACAGTGGTCAGATCCAGCCAGATCCTAGAGGTCTGACAGTGAGGGACAGTGGTCAGATCCAGCCAGATCCTTAGAGACCTGACAATGGGGACAATAAATTTAGAGTCAAAGGAATCTTCCCTTAGTCACTTCCCAGCTCCAGGACATTGGACAAACTGCTTTACTTTTCTGAACTGCAGGTTCCATGTGTGTAGAGTGAAGAGGTTAGATTAGATAATCTCAGACTTCTCTTCCATCTCTGAATCTATCTCCCCTTACAGATTTCTCTCTTTGGCTTATGCCTTAGTCTGAGTTTCACCTTCAAAATGAAGCTTGAGTGTGTCTGTGTTTGAGACGGGGTTCCCAACTCTTGCTCAGGCACTCGGGGTACAATACTTCTGAAAGAGTGGGTGGTTAGACTCTCCCCTAGTGAATATAATCCTATAAGGCACAGATAGCTCATCTAATTCTATCAATCCATAAAAAATAAACTGCATGTAAATGTATTTATTATTAATTTAAAAGGAAGAGATGCTCCATGGATATCAATCATGGAGCAGACTTAATCCACTATAGAAATTCCATGTAAATCTATTTGTCACTTATTTAAAAGGAAGAGATGCTACGCAGTGGCTCAAGGAATAGAGTGCTGGATCTGGACTGGGGAAATCTGAAGTTCAAATCTAGGTTCAGACACTTACTAGTTGTTGTCACTCTAATCAAGTCACTTTATGTTGTTTGCCTCAGTTTTTTCATCTGTAAAACGAGAAGGAAATGGCAAACCCTTCTAGTGTCTCTGCCAAGATGGAGTTACAAAGTTGGACACCAGTGAAAACTATTGAACGTAAAGTAAATGACCTCTAATCAATTAAAGTAATATAAATTAAAGCAACTCTGAGGTTGCACCTCATATCCATTAGATTGGAAAAGATGACAAAAGAAGAAAATGACAAATAGTAGAGAGATGCAGAAAGAAAAGAGGCGTGCTCGTGCATTGTTGGTGGAGTTGTGGATTTGTCTAGGCATTCTGGAAAGCAATTTGGAACTGTGTCCAAAAAGATCAGTAAACTATGTATTCCCTTTGAACCAGAAATGTTACATTTTAGGCTTATATCATAAAGAGATCAAAGACAACCAAGGGACCCGTGTGTAAAAGCATATTTACAGTAGCCCTTTTTTTGGAGGCAAAGAAGTAGAAACTATATCTTTATGCAAAAGATGTTCTGAATATCTTTTTTTTGAGTAGGATGTTCTTGCAAAAATGAATTTCTTTTCCAGGGCTCCAAAGCTGCTTCCTTCCCTGAGGGTACAACACTGGGAGTTGGCTGAATAAAATATGGTATATGAATATAATGGAGTACTATTGTCTTATAAGAAATGAGAGACAGTTTCAGAGAAGCCTGGAGAGGCTTGTATGAGTCAGAGAGAGCAGAACAATTTATATGATAATAAAACATGTGAAGAGAAATCATTTTGAAAGACTTTAGAACACTGATCAATGGAACGACCCAGTTCAATTTGGGAGGACCAGAGACAAAAATTGCTATAAGCCTTTTGTCAGAGGGGGGTGACCCAAAATGCAGAATAAAACTGGGGTTTTCCAAGGGTCACACAGCTAGCAAGAGTGTGAGGCAGGATTCAAATTCAGGTCCTTCTGATTCTCTCCATTCCCCCTTCTAGCTGCTCCTAGTCTTCTTGTTGGTGATTAATATTTCTTCTTTCTCTAAAAGGCAATCCCAGGGCAGGGTACCCCACAGTGCAGCAGGGGAGGAATAGCTCTGGCCTCCATGGAACCTCTATGTGCCATGTTTAAAAATAAAATCCTGCTTTTTTTTTCCTTTCTTTTTTCCATTCTATCAGGCCTTCCTCCAACCTCCTGAGTTGGACACCCCAGACAAGATGTCACCTTTTCTCCACTTGTTGGCAGGGACTCATGCTGGGAGCTCAGAAATGCTAAGTGTAATCCAAGCTGGGATGTGGAAATCCATCCCCTCCCTGTCTCACAGGAGGCCAGAACCTCATCTCCTTGCCTAAACTTTGAGTTTTTGGCACCCAAGGAAGTGGGAGAAGAGTGGGGCCCTTTTGTTTGGATTCAAGGGCCCGTTGCCAGAGGAATGGAGCCCAACGCTCCGGGTCTTCAGCCCAGCTAGATTCTATAAGATTTACTATACTGACTTAAGAAAGGGAAAAAAAAATAACTAGATTCACCCTGGAACTAAAATTTGGTAACTGTCTATAGTCTCCTATCCCTCCAGGCAACAGCTTGGTCCAATTATGAAAAGACTTTGGAATATTTAACATCAGGTGCAATAGAGACCTCCTGGGGAGAGAAAGATTCTTCGAGCAAAGGTAGGACTGGATCTCACATATCTGGCAGAAAGCAGTGACCTTGGCCAAAGGCGAGGGGGATCACGGTGACTTTATTAGCTGCTGCTGCCCAGCTGCTGGACTTCCTGCTTGGACCCCATGGAAATTTAATCAGTTCTTGGAAGGAGAAGCAGGGGAGGTCCTGGAAGTAAGAATTTTTGGTGGTATTCAGGGAAGGGGGTGATGTTAGTCAGGAACTGCCATCATTAAACACCCCAATGTGCTTTTAGATTATAACAGAGATTTTGGATTTGGTGATCTGCTCATTCACAGTCGGTGTCATTAAATTCTGCTGACCCCCAAGTCTCTCAAGTATTCCAGGGATGATGATGGTGATGATTGATGTTAATGAGAGCTGATGCTGTCTTATTATACATGCATATATATACATCTATGAATATCCATGTGTATTATATATATGATTTAGAATATGTCTGTATGTATATATGAAAATATATGTATATATTTTTGAGGTGATTAAAAAAAAACAGGATAGTACCAGCTCTCAAAGACTGTATGTCCTCCATGCAATATCATTTTTGAATAACCCCTCTCCCTGAGAAATACCTAACCAGTGTATCACAAGATAACACACACTCCATTAATCTCTCTATGGATCCCTAGACTGGTCCTGTGTAGCTTGCTGGAAAATCCAACATGGAGCACAAAGACTAAACAGAATCATTCCTTTGGAGAGCCCACATCTATCTCAACAGCAAATTATTATATAACTGGAGTTTTCCTAGCCACAGGGAAGGAGGAAAACCAGCCAGATATATGCAAGATTCTGCCATTGCCTACTATGGCCAGTTTTGACCATCATCTTTCTCTCTGCTTGTCTGTCTCTCTCTCCCTCCCTGTCTCTGTTTCTCTTGTCTCTTCTCTCTGTCTCCATCTCTGTCTCTTTGTTTCTGTGTCTGTCTCTCTTTTTCTTTTCCCCTCCCTCTCTCCCTGTCTGTCTGACTCTTTTTCTCTCTTCTCCCTTCCTCCCTCTCTCATTCTCTCCTTCTCCCTTGTCTGTCTCTTTGTCTCCCTCTGTGTGTCTCTCTCCCCCTTCTCTCCATCTCTCTTTCTCTGTCCTTCTATGTGTGTCTCTATTTCTTCATCTTTCTCTCTCTGTGTCTCTGTCTCTGTCTGTGTCTATTTCTGTCTCTGTCTCTCTTACACACGACCCTTAGCTCCACTGCTTCTTCCCATTGTACATCTGGGGTGGCCCTTGCCCCTTCAGAGGCTGGAAGCGGATCCCGGAGGCCGCGGGCTGGGCAGCACAGCTGGAGGGCAGGGCAGCTCTGGCCATCCTTGTGGATGGGCTATTTCTCCGGCCCTGGGAACAGAGAGCTGGCCAACGGGAGCTATGTGTGGTCTCCCGGCCGGTCCAATTCCCCTGTTCTATTTGGCAGGCGGAGGGGAAGAACAGAACTAGGTTTGGGCTATTAAAAAAAAAAAGATGTTTTTTGAGAGGTGGGGACAGAGGGAGGCAGAATCCACTCTAGAGTTGGTATTTTTCCTTTTTAAACAAACCGCCCGGCTTTTAAGATCTTCAAAATCCCATTAAAGGCTTTTACCCCTTCATAGACTGGAGGCGTTTGATGAAAGCTGGCGAAGGGGGAGGGAGAAGATAATGGGGCCTCTGAGAGTATCGTCAAGAGGCCTTCATTTCTCCTGTCTCCCCTCCTGGTAATGGCGTTGGATGTAAACACTGCTCTGGTGAACACTGGAGAGTGATTACAGGCTGGCTGGGGAAGGAGGAAGTATTTTCAAACCACAAGGAGGAATGCTGCTCTTTGAAGGAGCTGGGCATTTGTTTTTGGCCCCCCTCCATGCGCCCCCCTCCCCCAGCCCCACTGCCTTTCCCAACTGTTCTCCCCACCGGCCCTCTCTTTCTATAAACACAGTGACAGAAATGAGACCTGGGCAAATCTGTTAAACATTTTAAGCACAAGTGGAGTTGGCAGTTGTCTCACTCGGCAGGATATGCGAGCCGAGGCTAATAACTTCGTAATGGGCCTTTTGTTTTTGTCTGGGGAGTCTGATTGGGGGAGGGAGCGGAGGGCATGGGGCTCTGAGGAGGGAGGGGGGGAACGGGCTCCCGATGCCACGGAAGGAGCCATGATCCCCACCCCAGGAGGCTCCATTGGGGCCGCCATGTTCTCGGTTCTGCAGAGCCACCCACCCGTAAGCTCTCCATCCATGGCCAGAGTCCCCCCACGTCTTTAGAGGGACGCGATGTACAACACTTTGGGCGAAATCTCCTCTCCTTGGATCCGTCCGACTTCCAGTCCGGAGTCTTTCATTGGTTCCATGCTTAGAATTCCCAGTGACGTCAATAGGGTTCCATATGCAAAACACGTGCGGCCCAAAGACCCGAGAAGAGCATGGGGGAGAATAGAGCTGGCTGCTTGGCGACTCTGGTTGCGTATTTCTCTGTCTGAGACTTCAGCGTGGGACCGAGGAGCTGTCATGTTCTTAATTCTGGTCCGCTCTGACTCTGGTGGAATCCTGGAGCTGGAAGTGACTGCCGGCAATCGTGGAGTCTAACCCTGGCCTTTAGCCTGGTGGATGGCCAAGCCTTCTAAACCGTTGCAGATGTCCCCTCTCTTCCTGGGAGAGCTCCGGGGATGGAGACTACTGTCTTCTGTCATGGTTCAATCCAGGGCTTCGCGTCCCTTGTTTTTGTATGCGTTCAGCCTGTACATATGCATGCACGCACATTACATTAATAATCATAAATTAATAACACACCATAATAGATTAACATAATAAATAAAAACAAATAATAAATGATAGATCTCATTAATATGGTGCTTTCAAAGAGCTTCTTTGTCTCTCAGCAACCGTATAAAATAGCACTATCATTGTTCTCATTTTACAGATAAAGAAACTGAGCCAAAGTTCATTGGTTTTCACAGGTTCACACAGCTAGTAGGTATCAGAGGCAAGATTTAAACATAGATCTTATTCACTCGAAATCAATCACTCTATCCACTGCTCCATCTGGCTGCCTCTGTTTTGTTGTGTCCAAGTCCTCTAATCAAATTTCAAGTCTCTCCATTTAAGGATAAGGATCTTATACTTCTGCTGACATATAGTGCTTGTCACACAGGTAGTGTTCAGAACATTCGTAAATTCAATTCAGTTCAATTCAACAAACATGTATTAATGCAGGGGTTCTTAGCCTAGGGTCTGTAAACTGAAAAAGAAATGGAGAACTACTTTAATCATATAGGTTTTATTTTATGCCTTTACAACATTATTTTGGGATTAAATGAGTTTAAATATTTATTACATATGATGTATACATGTATATATAGGCATATATGTGCACATATGTGCATCTGCATAAATACAGTCATACACGTGTACATGTCATATATGTATGTGTGTCATATATGTATATAAGCATATATACATGTGTATGCATACATATATGTGTGTGTGTGTATATATATATATATATACATATATAATATTTGTTCTTAGCAGTCATGGGCACAGAGCAAGCTCTGTATAAATGCTAATTTCCTTCTTTGTCCCAGAGGGGGTCCATAGGCTTCTTAGATCATCCAAAGGGTTCATAACACAACAAAACAACAACAACAACAACAACAAAAACAGTCAAGAAGCCCTGCATTAAAGACAGACTTGGAAGACATTGTTCTAACGGCTTGGAAATATGATAAAGACAAAAACGAAACCATTCCTGCCCTCAAGCTATTTACTGATTTATTTTTATATTTATTTACTGATGATGCTTTTACTTATCATGAAAATGGTAGCTCCTCCAATTGGATTCTTCTTTCTGTCTAGCCTTTCTCAGTCTTGCTTTAACTGCTGCTCATTTTGCCTCTCTTCAGGTCCTGGGGCATTGTGGGGATCACAGGCAGAGTGCCACCGTCGGAGTCAGGAACATTTCTCTTTCTTTGACACATCCAAACTGAACCCCTTTAACCTAGGCAGCTCCACTAGCCATCTCTGCTCAACTATCTGAGGGTAGCAATCTCTCCATTCATTTTGTTTCCAGGACCTAAAGTGGTGCCCAGCATACAGCAGACACTTAATAAATCCTTACTGGTTGATTATTTGATGAACTGCAGGAGGGTTGCTGACCTGCACTGGTAGAAGGAATTTTCTCACCGGGAATTCCCTGTTTCAAGGAAATCACAGATCTAGTCCAAATTCTCTGTCTGTCTTTCTCTCTCTCATACACATACTCACATATACACAGAAGAGACAACTAGAACATTAGATATGAATTCAGGAAGACGAGTTTAAATCCCGCCACATAGAATTAACAGCAAGTTATTTCATTTTTCTTTCAGCCTCAGTTTCCTCATCTATAAAATACAAAATACTTACCTTCTAGAACTGTTTACAAAGCAAATAAGCTCACAATGTATTTGAATGTGTTTGTGTGTGTGTATGTGTGTGTGTGTGTGTGTGTGTGTGTGTTTTGGAGTGGATCGAGTGCTGGACCTGGAGTTAGAAAGATGAATCTTCCTGAGCTGAAATCTGACCTCAGCTCTGGGCAAGTCACTTAACCCTGCCTGCCTCAGTTTCCTCATCTGTCAAATGAGCTGGAGAAGGAAATGGCAAACCGCTCCAGTGTCTCTCCCAAGAAAACCCCAAATAGAGTCATTAAGAGTTGGACACAATTGAAAAATGACTGCACAATAGCAATCTATAAAATTTAGAACTGGAAAAAAATTGAGAGATCATCTCATTCAACCTCCTCATTTTACAGTTAGGGAAACTGAGTCCCAAGGAAGTTGTGACTAGTTCAAAATCAAAAGGCTAATAAATGTCCCAGTCAGGTTTTGGATTCATGTCTTCTGAACCCACAAGGCTTTGTCTTATCCCATTCACCATCCATTATCGTTTCTCTAAAGATGTGGTGAAAAAAACTGTATACATTTAATAGAAATCTGTCCACAAGACTTTGTAAGTGATTTTGAAGTCTGAAGGGTTAACACAGAGATATTAAAAATTAGCCCATGTACTGGAATAGAAACCTGTATCCTGTAGTCCAGGTGAACTACAGGATGGAGCCTGATCTGAATGGTGGATGTGATTGGCTGACTGGTAGACCCAATGGCCAGTGGCCATCCTGCCATGATCCTGGAGTGGATGACCATTCCTCCCCTAAATATCCCATTAAGCTATTTTTTAACATTCCCCCTTCCCTCTGTGTTCAAATGTAGCATTTGCAGGAAGCATAAACCTGTGTGATCTATCTCCAGTCGACTGCCTCAATGCCCAGGAGTACATCATTTATTTCCCATAAGTACCTGTCTAACTCTTCCTCAAAAAAATGCTCAGGGTTACAACTTTCCCTGCTTCCTGAGGGAATTCTCCATTCCACATTTTAATTACTCACTCCATAAAGGGTTGTTTCCTGAACTCTGCATTTCAGCCATTTTTTGGTCATTTTTTTGGTTGCTTAAATATTAAGTATATTACCATCTTGACTCTTTGGAAATGTCCACCATTGTGGCTCTTTTACAATATATATACTCCCGTAGTTGAGGACTCTTTGCTTAATTTTCTTTATTTTCAAGCAGACTGGTATTTTTAATAGTTATTTATCATTTTATGTGTGAGGCAACTGTGTGGTGCAGTAGTCTGGTCCTGCCCTCAGGAAGATGTGGGTTCCTTATGGCTTGATACCTACTGTGTAACCCTGGGCAAGTCACTTCACCTGTCTGCCTCGATTCTCTCACATGTAAAATGAGTTGGACAAGGTCAGTATCTCAGCCAAGAAAAATCCAAATGGGGTAATAAGAGAGTCAGACACTAATGAAAAATAAACTATTTCACGTATACTTCTTTTAGCTCTTACTTCCCACCCACTGTATTCCCATGACATTAGCAAGAATTAATAAACACTCATTTAGTAAACACACCTTTGCTTCTATATTCTAGGAACTATGCTAAGGGATAGAGATATAAAGACAATACTGAAATAGTCCCTTCCCTCAAGGAACTTATATTCTCTCAGATTTTATTGTTTTAAAATAGTTTTATTGATACCCTTTTTATGCCATCAGTTCCCAATATTATCTCCTCCTGCCCTATAGACTCTCAGTTTTCTCATCTGTGACTTGGGGATGATAGTAGCATTTATTTCATAGGATTGTTGTGAGGATAAAATGAGATAATATTTGTAAAGCTCTTTGCAAATTTTAAAGCACTTTGTAAATGTTAGTTATTATTATTATTAGTTCTTACTTATTTGTCCCTTGCATTTTGTTTTCTTTGAACTTTATCAGGTCATGTAAAGGTTTCCATTTTTCTTCAAGTCTCTTATATTCACCATTTTTATGACATAATAATATTCTGTTTTATATTAACCTACCACAATTTTTCAGAAATTCCCCCAGTTAATGAATACCCAGTTTATTGCTAGTTTTTTCTTACTACAGAAAGTTCTGTTATGAATTTTTTAGTATACATGGGACTCTCTTTTCTGCATTGTGATCACTAGGACAAATGGGGTAGCAATTTTTCTTGCATAATTCAAGATTGTTTTTTGGAAAGATTTGGATCAATAGGATATTACTTAGTAAATATTCTTGTCTTTCCACAACCACTCCAACTTTGGTGATTTTTATTCTTTATTATCTTGGCTAATCAATCTGCCATTTCAATGGCTATGTTGTAGTAGTCTGCTCAATAAACTCCAGTGGCTCCCTATTACATGCTCTATTTGGCACTCAAAGCCTTTCTTAATCTGTTCCTCCTGGTTGCCGTGCAGTCTTCTTACACCTTACTTCCTGGATCTCTTGGATCTTTGACAATGTACTCCTGGCTGTTCCATGAGCAAGACACTCCTTTTCTTGGCTCCAGATAATTTCTCTGACTTTCCCTCTCCCTTCTATCTTCTAATTGATAATCTTGGTGGCTTCCTTTAAATCTGAATTAAAATCCCATTATTTCCTAGAACCCTTCCCAATCTTTCTTAGTTCCAGTGCCTTCACTCTGTTAATTATTTCCTATTTATCCTGTATAGAGCTTGCTTTGTACATATTTGCTTTCTTTGTCCCACATTAGATTGTGAGCTTCTTGAGGGTAGGGAAAAACTTTTGTCTCTTTCTGTCTCTTTTTGTCTTTCTAAGTTTAGCAAGTGCCTGATCCATAGTAGGTTCTTAAAAATGTTTGTTGATTGATATTAACTGATTAATTTAAATGTATTTATTTATAGTTTAAATGACAACAATACTTCTTTCAAGTCGCTGGATACTTAAATGTGTGTGTGTGTGTGTGTGTGTGTGTGTGTGTGTGTATGTGTATACATATAGATAGATAGAGAGGATATATTAGAATAGAATATAAATACATAGAAAAATATGGAAATAAACATAAATATATAGAAATAAATATATAAATATATAGAAACACACAGAGAAATATATATGTATATATATATATATATATATACACACATAGAAAATATACACATACATATATACTTGTAGGAAATGAAGATCTCCCTGTTCATGACACATTTCAACATTTTTAGATAAAAAATGCAATTTCTGAAATTTCCTTTCCCAGGGCAGATTTATAAATTTTAGTATTAGAAAGGAGGGTAAAATGATAGATTTATAACTGTAGGTAAACTTAAAAGTATAATCCTCTACCTTTTCAGATAAGGAAACTGAGACCCAGAGAAGTTGATGGGTTTCTCTAAAGTCACAATGTGACAGAGCTGGGATTCAAAGCCAGATCCTGTCTCCCTAAATCTAGAATTTGGCCTGTTCATCTAATCTAATCCTTTCATTTACAGAAGAGGAACCCGGAGGTCAAAAGGGATCACTTAAACTGCCCAAGTCACAGAGATGGTCAGTGAAAGTACTGGGAATTGAACTTAGCCATATTGATCTTGGGGCAGCTAGGGGTGCCATAGTGCCCAGAAAGCCCAACCTGGGGTCAGAAAGACCTGAGTTCAAATGCCGCCTCAGACACTTACTAACTATGTGATCCTAATGGGAAAGTCACTTAATCCTGCTTGCTTCAATTTCATCATCTTTAAAATGAGCTGGAGAAGGAAATGGCTCAATACTCTGTACCAAAAAAATGACTGAATAACAACAAGAATATTGTCCTTGAATAAGTCATTTAATGGTGGAAGAGACCATAGAGACCAAGAGATCCTTACTATATTTATAAGAAACGTAGATCAAGAGAAATAGAATGATTTGTCTATGGTCACACGACTAAGTTTCCGAAGCAAGATTCAAATGTAGGCCTTCCTGACTCCAAGTTCAGTATTCTATCCGCCATACCTCTCAAAAGTGGTGTTTTATACACAACAATTAGTCAATCAACAAGCATTTATTAATTAGAATTCTGCATAAAGATGAGCAGGCTGATTTCTTTTTTTTTTTTATTATATCTTTTTATTTACAAAACATGCATGGGTAATTTTTTTTTTTTTTTTTTTTTTTTTTTAGCACTGACTCTTGCAAAACCTTGCATTCCAAATTCCCCCTTCTTCCTCTTACCCCCTTCCCTGGGGAAGGCAGGCAGTCCAATACATTTTTAAATTATATGTTAAATCCAACATATGCATACATAGTTATACATTTATCTTGCTGCACAAGAAAAACCAGATCTAGAAAGAAAAAAAAAACTGAGAAGGAAAACAAAAATGCAAGGAAATAATAACAGAAAGAGTGAAAATGCTATGTTGTGGTCTACGCTCAGTTCCCATAGTCCTCTCTCTGGGTGTAGATGACTCTCTTTATTACTGGACAATTGGAATTGGTTTGAATCAACTCATTGTTGAAGAGAGCCACGTCCATCAGAATTGATCATTGCATAGTCTTCTTGTTGCCGTGTATAATGATCTGGTTCTGCTCATTTCACGCGGCATCAGCTCATGTAAGTCTCTTAAGTGTGAAATCATCCTGTTGGTCATTTCTTACAGAACAATAATATTCTGTAGCATTGATATACCATAACTTATTCAGCCATTCTCCAATTGATGGCCATCCATTCAGTTTCCAATTTCTTGCTACTACATAAAGGGCTACCACAAACATTTTTGCACATGTGGGTCCCTTTCCCTCCTTTAAGATCTTTTTGGGATATAATCCCAGAAGAAACACTGCTGGATCAAAGGGTATGCACAGTTTGATAACTTTTTGAACATAGTTCCAAATTGCTCTCCAGAATGGCTGGATGTATTCACAATTCCACTAACAATGTATCAGTGTCCCAGTTTTCCCACATCCCCTCCAAAATTCAGCATTATCTTTTCCTATCATCTTAGCCAATCTGAGAGGTGTATAGTGAAATCTCAAAGTTGTCTTAATTTGCATTTTTCTGATCAATGGTGATTTGGAGCACCTTTTCATGTGACTAGAAATAGTTTCAATTTCTTTGTCTGCAAATTGTCTGTTCATATCCTTTGGCCATTTTTCAATTGGAGAACGACTTGATTTCTTATAAATTTGAGTCAGTTCTCTATATATTTTGGAAATGGAGTCTTTATCAGAACTTTTGAATGTAAAAATGTTTTCCTAGTTTATTGCTTTCCTTCTAATCTTGTCTGCATTAGTTTTGTTTGTACAAAAACTTTTTAATTTAATATGATCAAAATTTTCTATTTTATGATCAATAATGATCTCTAGTCCTTCTTTGGTCACAAATTCCTTCCTCCTCCATAGGTCTGAGAGGTAAACTATCCTAAGTTCTTTTAATTTATTTATAATCTCTTTATGCCTAGATCATGAATCCATTTTGACCTTATCTTAGTATACAGTGTTAAGTGTGGGTCAATGCCTAGTTTCTGCCATACTAGTTTCCAATTTTCCTAGCAGTTATTGTCAAATAGTGAATTCTTATCCCAAAAGCCGGGGTCTTTGGGTTTGTCAAACACTAGATTGGTATAATTATTTACTATTTTGTCTTGTGAACTTAACCTATTCCATGGATCAATCTAGTCTATTTCTTAGCCAGTACCAAATGGTTTTGATGACCTCTGCTTTATAATATAGTTTTAGATATGGTACATCTAGGCCACCTTCATTTGATTTTTTTTATCTTCTCTTTCTCTATTTTATGCAAGTAAGCATTTAGAGATATAAAATCTCCCCTTATTACTTTGGCTGCATCCCACAAATTTTTCTATATTGTCTCATTATTGTCATTCTCTTCGATGAAATTATTAATTGTATCTATGATTTGCTGTTTTACCCATTCATTCTTTAGGATGAGATTATTTAGTTTCCAATTACTTTTGGTATTTTTTCCCCTGGTTTTTTATTGAATATAAATTTTATTGCATTGTGATATGGAAAAAAATGCATTTATTATTTCTGCCTTTTGAGGAGGCTAATTTCAGAAAACCTGGAGAGACTTACATGAACTGAACTAAGCGAAGTGAGAAGAACCAAGAGAACATTTTTACACAGCAACAAGGTTATGTGATGATCAACTGTGATAGATGTGAGTCTTTTCAACAATGAGGTGACTCAGGCCAATCCCAATAGATTTGTAATGGAGAGAGCCATCTGCACCCAGAGAGAGGACCATGGGGACTGAATATGGATAAGAGAACAGTATTTTCACTTTTGTTGTTGTTTGTTTGCTTTTTTTTTTTCCTTTCTCACATTTTTTTCCCCTTTAGATCTAATTTTTCTTGTGCAGCATGAGTATGGAAATATGTTTAGAAGACTTGCATAGGCTTAATGTATATCAGATTGCTTGCTGTTCTGGGAAAGTTGGAGATGAATAGAAAGAAAGGAAAATTTGGCCCACAAGGTTTTGCAAAGGTGAATGTTGAAAATTACCTTTGCATGTATTTGGAAAAATAAAATATTATTAAAAATAAAGAAAAAACCCCCAAGAATTCTGCATAAAGAATCAAGTTTTCTGAATAATAATGTCTTGCTACTAATGAGATCTGTTCAACAAGCAAAGATTAAAAAAGACATAGTTAAGATACATATTATATATTTAATTTGCTTTTGATGATATTTCCATGTAGTCATGATCTTGAGGATGGGGAAGCATCCTTCACCTGGCAGAGTAAAACATTATCCATACCTGTTCATGCTATTTATTTCTTATCTAGTTTACTCCATGAATCACATCCACTATTTTTCTTTTTCATTTGACCTCCCCTGTGTTTTCCCACTTGGAGGAGCATCTCAAAAACAAACACCAAGAAATCCATTCAGCTTTGGACCTCTAGCACTGGGCCAAGTTGTCCTGATTGACAAGTAAACACCAACTCAAAATATACTACATCTATCTTCTCCCTCCCTCCCCCCTCTCTCCTCCCCCCTCCCCATTCCCTTCTCTCTCCTTCTCTCTCCCTCCTTCTCTCTCTGTCTCTCTCTGTCTCTCTCTCTCTTTCTCTCCTTTCTCTTCCCTCCTTCCTTCCTCCCTTCCTTCTTTTCTTTTTTCATATGGCAAGGGGAACCCTTTTTTGGTGACTGAATACTTTTGGGGGTCATTTCAGTTTTAAATCTGTTAAATAAATATTGTATCTATTAAACTTCCATAAGAAGTAATGATATTCAGCACCAATTTTTGGGGGGATGATGTCATTCTGTGCTTGCTCCAAGTGTTTTGGCATAGCCTATAATAATCCTAATTATAGTACTTCACCAACGTCCCCTTTCGATGTCTCATCGTGGTAGAGAAGTGACTATGAGTGTTTAACAGCTATGTCAAGGGAATGACAGTTTAGAGAGTCCTACAGGATTGGAAAGACTTTGAGGAGGGGGTCAGTGATGCTCCCTGAATCTAGACATTCTAGAAAAGGTTAGAAAGTCTCATCACCAGATTTGGTCAATTCTAATTTTATTTATTTAATATTTTCCCCAGTTACATTCAAAATAACTTTTTTCATTTGTTTTTAAGATTTTTGAATTCCAAGTTCTCTCCCTTATCCCCACCCACAATTAAGCAACCACATGTGAAGTTATGTAAAATATTTCCATAAAAGTCAAGTTGTGAAAGAAAACATAGATCTCCCACCTTAATAAAAATAAAAACCCTCCAGAAAAATTAAATTAAAATAGAGAGAGATGGAGAGAGACACAGAGAATGCTTTGATCTGTATTCAGACTCAATCAGCTCCTTCTCTGGATATGGAGTGGATTTTTCATCATAAATCCTTCAGAGTGGTTGTGGATGACTATACTCCTGTGAATAACTAGTTAATTAACAGCTGGTCATCTCAAAATATTACAGTATAGTTTACTCATCACCAGATTTAGGTTCACACTATTTCTAAAAAAGCAGCACAGAGTCATCGAGTCAATGATCAATAATGGGAACCAAAAGAGATTGCCAACTAAGTCTGCATTAAGAGTAATTTAGTTTTGAGATTATGAGAGATTACAGTTCCCCAATTCTCAGCCCTGTTCAGTATATATGTTGGGGTTTGTGTTCAGGTTTTGCTGACACATTTTTGAAAGAACATTGGCAAGTTAGGGTATATCCTAAGGAGGAGAACTAGGATATTGTGGGGACTCAAGTCATATTAAGATCATTTTAAGGATCTGGGAATATTCAGCCTAAAGAAGAGGGTGCTTAGTAAGGGCATGATTATTGGGTATTTGAAGACCTTCATGTAGGAGGACTAGTCTTGCTCTGTTTGACTCCACTGGGTAGTCAGTCAATTAGCATTTATTGAGCACTAACTAACTATATGTCAGGCACTGAGCCAGCCTTGGGAATAAAAAGACTAAAAACAATCTCTGGTCTCCCAAACAAGAGACAGATGGCATAAATTGGGAACAGTTTCAGAGGGAAAGCACTAAGACTCAGGAGCACTGAGAAAACCTACTTGTGGAAGGTGAGACTTTAATTGAAATGTGAAAGAAGCTAGGAAATAGAGATAAGGAGGAAAAGTGTTCAAGGCTTGGGAGACAACCAGTAAAAACATTCAGAATTGGGAGATGAAGTGTTGTATTAGAGAAATACCAAGGAGGTCCATATTATTAGATCCTGGAATCAATGGAGGAGAATAAGGTATGAGAAGACCGGAAAAGGAGGAGATCCAGAGCTGTTATGGCCAAGAGAAATGGGTAGATATTGACAAGAAGCAAATTTAGATTTAATGTGAAAAAATATTTTCAATGACTTGTGGTGCAAAAGGAATATCATCTCAAGAAATGGTGGTTTGTTTTTCACACGAGGTCTTGCAGAAAAAGGTTGTTCACTTAGAACTCTTGTAGAAGTAATTCCTATATGGCGAAAGGCTTAAAGGTTAGATTCAATGATGTCCTCTGATGCACCTTGAAAACTAAGATTTGATTCTAAATCAAATCTATTGTGATTTTGTACCTATGAGGGAAACATCCACACTAAGGAAAGTTTAGATCTTGCAATTACTGAAGAAATAACTGTGATCAAAAGTTCCCACTTATTTGAATCTCTGAAGTTTATAAAGGACTTATCATATATTTTCTCAGTAAACACTTAACATCTCTGATTTGTTCAAATCCTTTTTTCCTAGGCCTCTCATTTGTAAAATGTGGAGGTGGGTCTGAGGTTCCTTTCAACTTTAGATCTGTAATTCTATTACAGGGCCTCAGTTTCCTTATGTGTAAAATCAAAGGGTTAGACAAGATTTAAGTAGTATTATGCTCAAATAGAAACTAGGACTACTAAACCATACATAAGGATCCCTAATAGTATACTTAGACTTATATAAAAATATTAACGTTATCTATGTTTTGTTCTGTTTTTATTCATTTACAAATGGTTCAGTGGTTAGTGAACTGGTCCTGGAATTAGGAGAGCCTGCTTTCAACCTCAGACACTTACCAGTTGCATGATCCATGACAAGTCATTTAACCCCAATTGCCTCAACAACAATAACGGGACAACAAAGAAAACAAAGAAAAGAAAATGAAGTTCAAGGTAAGTGATGGATAATAAGTTCTAAATAAATATTTGTTGATTATCAGTCACTGAGCTAAGATCTGAGGTATGGTGACCATAGAAGGTCAAATAATTAGTAAAAGGAAGAATTAATATTGAAACCCAGATACTGTGACTCCAAATCTGAGGATGCTTTCTGGATTATCTTTAAAAAGATGGCGATTCAACATTAGACAAAGGAAATTCTACTTTCTGAAGCATTCGTTCATTTAACATATATATTTATTGATTGACAACTATGTGCTAGATGTTGTGCTAGGAAGGAAGATGGAAGATTCAAGAAATAAACTGTTTTTACCCTCAAGGAGCTTACTATATAACGGAGGCAAGAAGCAGTGGGAGTTAACATGAAGATTTTCTTGGCAAATATACTACAGTCTTTTTCATTTCCTTTGTCAATTTACAGATGAGGAAACTGAGGCAAACAGGTTAAGGGTCATAGAGCTTGTAAGTGTCTGAAGTCATATTTGAGTCCACATCTTTCTAATTCCAATCCATACTCTATCCACATCACTTCCTACCACCCTGTGGAGTAAGTATAATCTATGCCAATTCAAATTCATCACTCAAGAAAGGGTAAATATTTATCACCTGATCAATATCTTAGAGTATTTCTGAATGAACAAGAAAAAAAAGATTGGAAAATATTTAATCCCTTGTGAGCTTCAAATCTGTAGTCCTACATCTATAAATATCCCCAATCAATTATATTTCAGATATAATTTAGGGAGATGGAGGGATCCCTAGAAAGAAGTCAATTCCTTATGAGGATGGATGAAAAAGTGGCTCCTTGGAGGCCAGAAAACACTTGGATGGTACCAGACAGCTTTCAGAAAAAGTAAAGACTTTCTATGATACTTTGACATTTTGGACATGTTAATGAGACCTCAGCGTAGTTATCAGCTTGGAATTCACACCTATTCAATTTTTCAACCTTATGACTCTGATCAAGCTTTCTCTCTAAGGACAAACATGTGTGAATAGAGATTAGGGCTAGGTGTGAAAACACTTCCCCTTGGGCTTTTTCACACCTCTTTGAAGTGCTAATGACAACTATGCCGAGCTATCAGCTTGGAATTCACACCTATTCAATTTTTCAGCCAGGTAATGATGAGTTTTTTCCCTTAGGGCACAGATGTGTGAAACCATATTGAAGCAAGCTTTGAAAAAAAGCTTGACCCTCTACCCCTTGCTGAAATTTCATCTCAGGGGACGACAGAAAAACACACTCTAGATTAGGAACATGTGTAAACATAGCCAGAATTTGTTTAAGAAAGTGTTTTAACTCTTATTTAAAGTTTGGAAGTTTAGGGATTGGGAGTAGAGAAGGAGGGGGGAAGAGTGTCAGGAAGGCTGTCTTCTCTCTATACCTTACTGTTCAAAGAAGGAAAATCCCAACTTCCTGGCTTGGAGGCGGAGAACATCCCATCTTCCTTTGTTGACCAAAGATCTCTTCTTATCAGCAGGTATTTTAAATTCTTGTTATTGAAGACTTTTAAATACAGGTAATGAGGTGCTGAGGTTTTGTAACTTGATAAATTTCTTGGTGACAGAAAGGCCACTTTCACTTTTGAAGTACAAAAAGAGATTGCAAATGATTCATCCATTCTACCTCCTGGACATGACAGTAGTGACCTGTAGGATTTGGTAGTTCTGGAAAAGTAGGATGTTTGAAAGAAATGTTCTATTCAACTCCTTCTGCCTCCGATTCTCCATGATTGGAGTATGGTTCTCATTCTCATATCAATGGAAAAGCAAGAAGAATGGGACATATTCTTTAAGTCTCATCTAATCATTGAATTGATAACATACATGATGTTATTGCAAATTCACAGAATTTTAGACTTGGACCAACTCACATAGCCATTTACTAAATACTGAAACAAGTGAAGTCTAGAAGGACTGGTTTAAAATGTATTCCCAGGTACTTCCTAGTTGTCTTACCCTGAGCAAGTTATTCTATATGTCAATTTTATTATCTGCAAAATGGGAATGGCAATAATATATAAAATGGCAGCAGCAGCAGCAGTAGTAGTAGTAATAGTAGTAGTAGTAGTAGTTGTAGTAATAGCAGCAGCAGCAGCAGCAGCAGCAGCAGCAGTAGTAGTAGTAGTAATAGTAGTAGTAGTAGTAGTAATAGTAATAGCAGCAGCAGAAGCAGCAGCAGTAGTAGTAGTAGTAATAGTAGTAGTAGTAGTAGTTGTAGTAATAGCAGCAGCAGCAGCAGCAGTAGTAGTAGTAGTAGTAATAGTAGTAGCAGTAGTAGTTGTAGTATAATAGCAGGCACTGACTAGCAGCAACATGCAGTAGTGTAGCTAAGTAGTAGTAATAGAATGATTACTACACACTAGTATAAGTAGTAATAATACATACTTCAGATTGTAGGAATAATCAAATGGTCAATATAGTAAGAAATTATCTTAAATCTTAGTACTGTAATAATCTAGCTAATTGTATTACTACTACACTAGTCAAATCATCTATAAGAAACTCACTTCTAATATTGTATGAAAATTAATTGTGTCCATTATTTACATCATTCATCTTTCCATCCCATTAGGTCACTACCAATGCTATATTTATTTAAGAGAAAACTGTCTTAGATCAAATCCATCATCAAAATATTTAGGAAATATTAAAATCTCTCTCTCCCCACTCCTTCAGCAATTCCATTAAACTCTACAAGCACAGTCGAGACAGACTTTCATCCTCTATTGTCACAGTCCAATGTTTTATTTAAAGGGAGAAAACTGTCATTAATGCTAGAACACACAGTACAAAAATAATAGGTTACACACCTAAACTCCATTCTCCATCCTCGAGTGCACACCTCTAGCATAAGTTACACATAAACCACAATGAAGACAGGATTTGGGGAGGAGATGACTCTTCACTTTTGACTTGCTCAATTAGCTTTCTGTGATCAAGTTTAATAATGCACTTATTAATAGGCCTTGAGTTTTAATGCCATCTGGAGACACAAGAAAAGTATCTTGATAAATCTAAAATTGATGAGTCCTCTCTAGAAGCTGCCATTCTATCTGAGTAGATAGCACACCTATAGATAATTCTTACACAATATACACAAAATGAAGACCAGGAAATTTGGGGAGGGAGCAGTCCTTTTCACTTTTGACTTGCTCCAAGAGTTAAGCTTTTTCTGTGTCAAGCCTAAAATTGACCCTTGTGACTTCCACTCACTTGGCCTTGGTTTTATGCCCATCCTGGAGCCCTAAGAAAAAGTCAAATTCCTCTTTTGTATAACATCCCTTCAAAGACTTGATGACAGCTCTCAGGTACCCACCAGAGAAGATTCTTCCCCAGAATAAACAGGTCCAATCCTCTTGTGACAAAGACCCAAAGTCCTTCACCATTCTCAGTTGTTCTCCTTGGTAATGGATTCCAATTTATCAATGTGGCACTCAGGACTGAGCACAATCTTCCAAATGTGCCCCACCCTGCCTTCTGTCTCTCTCCCTCTCCCTCCCTTTCTCCCTTCCTCTTTCCCTCTCTCCCTCCCTTCCTCTCTCTTCTCTTCTCTCTAGCTTTCTTCCTCCTCTCTTTCTCTTTTCTCCTTCCTCTCTTCCTTTTTTCTCTTTCTCTTCTGCTCATTCTTCTTTCTCTCCATTCTCTTTTCTTCTCTCTCTCTCTCTCTCTCTCTCTCTCTCTCTCTCTCTCTCTCTCCTTTCTCTATGTTTCTCTCTCTCTCTCTTCTTTCTCTATGTCTGTCTGTCTCTCTCTCTTTCTGTCTATATCTCTGCCTGTGTTTGCCTTCTCTCTCTGCTCCCTCTCTCTTCCTCTCTTTTCCCCTCCTATCCCCTACCTCTTCCCTTCTCCTTTTGCATGTGGATGAGTATAGATGAATACTAAAATCTCTTGTCACACCACCTGCCTCAGTACAAACACATCTCTCACTCTTATATAATGAAAATAATCCCAAATAAAGATATCACTACTCATCAGTAATAGTAGCAAATGCTCTTAGAGCACTTAAAGGTTTGTAGTCCTTAACTGGAATACCTCCAGTTATGTTCTAGAGCCAGCCCCAACTCTCTCAGAAGAGCCCATTGTTAAATTTCCAGTGTGAACATTTTCACCCCTGAAACCAATTAACACTGCAGTGGAGCTTGGTTTATTATTTTGTTGATTTTTTATACTGAAGAAAATCATGGAGAAAATGTTAATAATGCATTTGAAACACATTTTGGAGGGAGAGTAGATTTTAAAATATTTGACAGCAATCCTTTGACTGTGGTATGGTATGATTATCAATCCTTCCTTCCTCACCTGTGCCCCTGGAACCTGGATGTCCTTGTATCTTCTGTGGGAGATCAAGGCTCATTCTCTCAGCTTCTACTACCTTCCCTTACAAAAACTATCTGCTACATACTTACATATATCTATATTGTTTCCCTCTTTAGGAACACAAGGGCAAAGACCCCTTTCACTTTTGCTTTTTTATGTTCACCTAGCACATTTTTGCTGTTCAGTCTTGTCTGATTCTTCATGACTTATTTGAGGGTTCCCTGGCAAACATATTGAAATGGTTTCCCATTTCCTTCTCCAGTTCATTTGACAGATGGGGAAACTGAGGTAAACAATATTAAATGACTTATCCAGGTTCACACAGCTACTAAGTATCTGAGGCCAAATTTGAACTCAGGAAAATGAGTCTTCCTAATTAATGCATGGGTGGCTCTATCCACTGTAACACCTAGCCCCATCTAGCACCTAGACGATACTTAAGAAATAATCGACTTCCATTTTACAGATGGGAATACTGAGGTTTATGTTGTACAGATAGTGTCAGGAGGTAGGAGTAAAATCTAAGTCTGCTTGTCTCCAAGTACATCTCTCTAGATTATACTGCACCAGAATCAAAGATGACAGAGTTCCTAGATCTGAGTATATAATCCTTAAATATGGATTGAAGGAATTGGGGTCACAGAATATTTCTTCCCCATTTGGATTGCCCTGAGGCTCACACCTTGGAAATGCTACAAATCAGGATTTGATTTTCTGTTTTGTGGATTGTCTAGATTAAAGAGAGTAATGGAAAAAATGTTATAATGCAAATTAAACCAAAAGTGATGTATTTTCAGAAAGCTGGTTGTTAAATATCTCCCAACACAATATATATATAGTACACACACACACACACACACACACACACACTTAATAATATATTGTAAATAGCATTTTAATTTTTCCAAGTACATGAAAAGATAGTTTTCACCAATCACTTTTTTAAACAAGATTTTGAGTTCTAATTTTTTCTTTTTCCTTCTATCCCCTTCCCCTCCCCAAGAAAGCAATATGACATAAGTTTTATATATATATATATATATATATAATTACATTAAACATATTTTCACATTAGTTATGTTGTGAAAGAAGAAGCAAAACAAAAAGGAAAAGCACACAAAAAATTTAAATTAAAAATTAAAAATTAAATGCTTTGATCTGCATTAAAACTCCATAGTTCTTTCTCTGGATGTGGATATCATTTTCCATCATGAGTCCTTTGGAACTGTCTTAGATCATTGTATTGCTGAGAAGAGCAATTGATCATTGCAAAATGGTAATGTTACTATATGCAATGTTTTTCTGGTTCTTCTTACTTTTCTCAGCATCAGTTCATATAAATCTTTCTAGATTTTTCGAAGGGATTTTATATTTTTAAGGTGAAAATTTATTAGTAATCAATTAGGAGAACTAAAACTTAATTACACTTATTTTTAAAAAAAATTAATGAGTCCAAGACAACTCTGACATGATGAAAAATGCTATCCACATGCAGAAAAAGAACTGATGGTATTGGAATATAGATGGAAACATACTTTTTTTTTTATAACAACATAACTCTTATGAAAACATTTTGCATGACTGTACATGAATAACTATATCAAACTGGTTGCCTTCTCAATGAGGAGGTTGGGATAGGCAGGAAAGAATATGGAACTCAAGTTTTAAAAATAAATATTAAAAATGTTTTTACATATAACTGGAAAAATACTAAATAAATGAAAAAAGAAAAAGACAAAAATTTGGACTTTCTTTTTAAAAATAAGGCACAACATAACTTAAAATGATGTTGTAATATGCAATATAACATATTATAAAATATGTAAAATAACATAACATTTTACTATTGTTTTATATAGAGAGGGCCCATTCATATGTGGTACAGATTGTATGTGTGCCTTTGATCATAGTATATTCACCTGGTAGCATCTCCTAAAATGAGATGAAACCATAGGTCAATAAGAACCCTTTAGCTCTGATGTATTTTATTTTAGCCTATAGGTTAGTAGAGTAGAGAGAATTTTGATTGAATAATTAGAGAACCGGGGCTCAAATTTAATTCTGCTCCTTACTTTGTGACTTGGGGCAAGTTCCTTAACACATGATAGATCGTGAGTCCCTTAAAGGCACAAGCTGCCTTATTTTACTTCTGTATGCTCAGCACTTAGCATGGTACTTGGTACATAGTAGGTGCTTAATAAATGCTAGTTGTCTGACTGATTTAACTTCTCTGGAGTTCATTTTCCTCATCTGTCAAATGAGAGGATTGCATTAAATGCCTCCTAAAGCATCTAAGGTGCTATGATCTTCTCCTTGGAGCTCTTCCACTATTCTCTGTCCACTGGAGCCTCTTCCTCTGTCCTTTTCAGATCTCATGTTGGGCATTAAATTGTATTCTTAATATCATATTTAGAAAAAACACCAATAAATAGAAACACATCTGGAGGAAGGGAATCAGGTCAAGGAAGAACCTTGAGATGATTCCACACCAGTCAATCAATCAACAAATGTTTATTCCACATCAAGCAGAAAGCCAGGAATACAAAGAAAAACAACAACAACCAAAAAAAAAAAAAAAACAACAACAAAAAAAAAAAAACCAAAAAACTCATGGGGACCAGTTCAAGCCAATGGGTATGGATGGACTGGAGGAAACCGTGAGGGGATTATGTTAGTTGTCTTTAAATGTTCAAGGAAACTTGACATATCTGGCTCCAGAGGAGAGAACTGGAGCAATAAAGGTAGGATCCAGAGAAACCAATTTAGATTTGATATCAGGAAAATCTCCCTAATGATTAGATAGAACCCAAAATCGAATCGGCTCTTCTTGGAAGGGAAATGACTTTCCTCTCGAGGCTGGTTGACCACTTTTCAGGACGTCTTATAAGAAATTATTTCTGGCTATTGGGCCACATATCATTGAAGAAGAAATTGAGGCAGCTGAGCTTGCACAGCCCTTCCTTACTTAAATCCAATTCACTTGCATATCATGGTGTCACCTCCCCGATGTCATGGTCCTCTTCGAGAAGGAAGGACAAATGAGAGTAGCATCAGGAAATTAGGTTTCAGATAGGATTTGGGCTAGCTGTTCCCATAATCCCTTCTGGCTTTTGAAATTCTAGGCTTCCCATCCATCTGATCACAAGAAAATGTGTTGCCAGCCACCCTGAGGAGGTTAGGGACTTGATTATTGACTATTGTATAACTTTCATCTCTTAAATGTTTGTTTTTTCATCTGTAAAGTGGGTTTAATAATAGCAAGAGTGCCGTGAGACTAAATTAATTAATGTTTGGACAAGTTCTTTGAGTTTCTCTGGATGAAAGGTGCTAGGGAAATGCCAAGTGTTATTACGGTGGAGATACTTGCCATATAGATAATTGAGTGCTACCTGTGTTTCCCTCGAGCGTGGTCTACTTGGCAATCGTTGGCTGATTGCTGACTCAGCAGATGAATACCAGAAAGGCAAATGCTCCAGATACTGAATGGACTCTGGTGGTGAATCTGGGCTCTCTCAATGAATTGACAAGCATTTATTTAGCACCCAGGGATGCAAAACCAAAGGTACTTGACCTGAAGGAACCGACAAATGACAGAGGAGAACAATGTGTGCATAAATAAGCAGATGAACACACGTAACACATATAGCACATGGCACACCGAAGCACCACATGTTATATGATACCTGCCATGCCATAATACAGAGCATGGTATATCATGTGCAATGTGTTAGATATCACCTATACCATGCTACATATATGCACTAACCATACCACATTATTACATGCTATAAATTAGTATATAATACATGTCACATTATGTTATTATAATATATGTATTATATACAACAAAATGTATACAGATATACATATAGATCTATCTGTATACATATGCACATAAATGTATGGACATATATGTGTGAGCATATATATATATATATATAATTATATAAGTATATATACATAAATGCATATACCCACATACATATATACTGCCTATATAATCACTTATAAACACACATACATTCAAACATGCATAATACATAATATATTCAATAGGTCAGTAGGGGATCACAAAATATAATAATATATATGTATGTGTGTGTGTGTGTATGCGCGCGTGCGTGTGTGTGTGTGTGTGTGTGTGTGTGTGTGTTTGTATGTATTTATATATCTCACAGGCTCTGGATCCCCTTTCCAAACCCTCATTTATACTGGCAGGCTGGCTGACCTATATGACTACTGTATCTCCCTTCAGATTTCTAGAAGTAATCTTAAAGAGTTTTGGGGGGAAGTTTCTTTCTAATGTATATTTCATGAGCTCCCATTGGCATACTTATTCACATGGTTATCCACTGATGTCATTTGGTCAGTCAGACCTAACTATTGATTGGAGTTGGTATGCTTGTTATGAAACATTGTTCCCTTAAGTCTAGGAAAACACTATTGGACCCATACATATCGAATATGTGGTTTCAATGGATTCAGTCTTAGAGAAGACATAGGGCCAAAGAGTAGCTCAAAATTCCTGGGAGCTCTTTTATGAGAGTCTCCAAGATGTTCCCCTTAGGTATGGTATATTTTATTTTATTTTGCATTTTATCTATTTTAAATTTTATTGTATTTTATTTAGTGGAGAGGAACTAGACTTTTTGTAGAGAACTGAATTTTTCTTTTCTTCTCCTCATCAGTCTGTGTTTGTCAGCTGACACTCTTGGGATTATAAAACAAGTGAGGAAAAAGGTCAGGTCAGTGGAAAAACTCCAAATCCTAGAGCTCTTCCAAATTTGCAAGAGCAACTGGGAGCTCTCCTGGATGGGGGTGGGGAGGTGGGGAGTGGTGTGGTGTTTCAAACTCCAGCTAAATCTCCTTTCTCTCATCCTCTACAACACTTTCCTCCCCACCAAATTATTCCTAATTCTTTCTCAAGGGATTGACTAGAACTCTCACACTACTAAGCTCCTAGAAACAGGAATCTTTGGGTTTTGAATTGATTTATTGTTTCTTAGAAGATCCATAGAAGATGACCAATTTCAATCAATAATAATAAACTTCCTATGGAAGCTCACCCTTGTTCATCCCTTGTTCATATCTCTGGTGACCATTCAATCAAGATTTATTCTTCCCTTAAAAATGTTTTAGAAAAAAATGAGTGAAGGTGATTTAGACCCTGCACCCTTATTTAGATCCACAAAGCAAATTAATCGATTCATCAAGGAGAATTTATTAATCCCTACTATGTTCCAGACACTGTACTAAAGGCTGGGGATACAAAGATAAGATGGAAATGGTACTTTTCTTGAAAGAGCTTAAGATGAGGCCAAATGGACTCTTTTTTTTTTTTTTTTTCTGGTTGACACAACCCTGTGGGCCTGATTCAAGGTAGTAGAGGTAAAGGAATATAGGAAAGGAATCAGAAGGGTCCTGAGGTTTGATTTTCCCTTCTTACCCTTACTAGATTATTCAAATTATTTAATCCCTCAAATTTTTAGTTTCCTATATAACTAAAACTTAAACATATAAAACTATAAAACTTATAAAACTAAAAAAGCACAGTAAAATCTAGAAAGACTTATTTAAACTGATGCAAAGTGAAATGAGGAGAATCAGGAAAACACTATACACAGTAACACCAAGATTGTAACATGCTCAACTGTGAATGATTTAGCTATTCTCAACAATACAAGGATCTAAGACAATTCTTTTTTTTTTAATTTAATAGCCTTTTATTTATAGGATTTATACATGGGTAACTTTACAGCATTAACAATTGCCAAACCTCTTGTTCCAATTTTTCACCTCTTACCCCCCCCCCCACCCCCGATCTAAGACAATTCTAAAGGACTTAAAATGAAAACTGCAATCTGTCCCTGGAGAAAAAACTGATGGGATCTGAATATAGATCTAAGCATTAACTATCTCCCCTGCCCACAAAACCTTACCACCACCACCACAAAACTAGGAGAGTGAAACAAAATAGTGTATAGTACAGACGCCAAGAAAAGACATTTGTCTTGTCTCACATGTTAGACCTTTGAGTGACTCAAGCATTCTATGTTCTAAAATCTCTCCCATCTAAGAAAATTCACTATGTACGTTCTCTTCTAGCTCTGACATTTTATTGTAAAGATTTCTTCCAATTGGATTCTATGATCTAAGATCTCTTCCAGTTTTGTTCTGTGTTTAAAGGGCCTTCCCAGGTGACATTATATGTCATAAGGCCTTCCCAGCTCAAATGATTTATATTAAAAATCCAGACTTATTCTGTTCTAAGGACTTTCTCAGCTCTGACATTATACATTTGAAGGCCCCATTTGTATATGGTCTAAAATATTATATCGTAAGCCTTTCCCCCAGTTATGGCTCCTTCTGCCTTCTAAAAATATTCAGGAAAGTAGAGAACAGGAATTCGAGAGTATCTGCAGATGGTGGTTAATGCTCACTGCAGGAGAAAGTCGATTTATATAAGTCACATTGGACCATCATCACTGCATCATTTCACATCCAGATAATCAAAAACAGAACAAGCTATTTACTGAGGACCTACTGACATCAGTGAGATTCCCACTATTTAATGAGGCACTGAAAAACATTTGAAGGTTTGTCCCGGTCCCAAGACCAGAAGACCCTTCCCCCATTATTCTTTTCCTTTCTTAAAATCTTTGAGAGTCTGAACTGCCTTGACAAATATCCATGGTCTGTTTTAAAGAAGAACTGGATGATTTCATTAAGCAACTAGAAAGACCAAGATGGCTTTGAACTAAGTCCTGAAAAGACCTTCATGAGGTCAAGTTCTCCAATTTTCTTAAGATTTCTTGAAAAAAAGGAAAAATGCCCCCATAGGAAGGTGCTGACGTTTTGACTTGAAGCACAAACATTCATGTTTGCTTTTATACAGAACACATCAGCTTTACTTGGTTGAAAAGAAACTTGAATAGAATAATTTAGTAGAAAGGGCAGTAAATTTGGTGGAAGAAGAAGGATCTTTGTACCTTAGGTTCCGATACTTACAGGCTGTGTGATCTTACATGAGTCATTTCTTCATTCTGAGCTTCAATTTGGTTATGTGTAAAATGAAGTCACTGGATTTTTTTTTCTGTTATTTTTTTTAAATTTTTTGATAAGGCAATTGGGGTTAAGTGACTTGCCCAAAGTCACACAGTTAGCAAGTATAATGTGTCTGAGGCTGGATTTGAACTCAGATCCTCAGGCTCTCTCCACTTTGCTATCTGGCTGCCCCAGTTTTTAGATTTACCAAGAATTTCCCCCCACACTTTTTTTTTGCCTTTATTTTGTAAACAATGTTTCTCCTACTACCACTCCATAAATAAAGACGAGGGATTCTCTAGAGTAGGGATTGTTTCATATTTATGCATATCTTGCAGTGACTAGCTCAATACCTGGCCCTTAGTATGGATTATTTGAATGAGCGATTGATTGAATGAATAAATGAATGAATGAATGAATGAGGTATGGTTCTTGATCTTCATGAGTCTCATTGGCAAACAAGTCTCCTCAGATGATATTTTCTTGGTTTTGCTGTTGTTGATGATGTTGTTTTAAAAGAGACAGTGAGAGTTAATTAGTATGGTTTTTTTTTTAATTTTTCATTTATTTCCTCAGACAGGGATTTTTCCTTTCAGTGACTTTGTGGTCTAAGCCAAAGACAATTGACTCCCATCTTAGCTTCACTACACAACAGTTTTATGACTTTGGCCCAACCTTGAAACCACTTAATTCCCTTACTAATAAAATAACAATAATAATATATCCTTGGGATGAGAGGAGAATAGGGTAGTGGGTGTTGGAAAAATTAATTAGATGATGAGAAAGTGCTTTGAGATCCACAGATGAAAGGTGTGGTTGGAACTCCAACTCTATTATTATATTTTTCCAATGGATTTCCTCTCATAGGCTAGTGTTTTGCTGTTCTGTTTCATTCTCTGCGGCTCACTACTTCCCAGGAGCTGCTTCTCTTTAGGGTAACTGACTTGTTTGGGAACCATTTGGCAGAAATCAATTCCTGTCAGCCCCAAGTAGCTATGACTCAGCCCTTTGAGGCTTATATAGCCCTTCTTTTCTTCTGGATGGATTTACCTTGACAGGATTGAATTTCCTCGGAGATTCACAGAACTCTTCCACAGCACGTTGGGGACAGATCTATTTCCAGAATGTGGTCAAACCTATGTTTCCAAGCTTTGGGGGAGCCTGACCTGCTGCAAGAACCTTCATGACTGGACTTGGAGGGAGGAGGGAAGAATGCCAGAGAGGGATAGAGAAAACTTTTTTTTTAGTGGGCATTTTTTTTTTTAAAGATCTAATATTCAAATCTGCCATCTGAGCATACTAACATTCACTTCCAGCTCTCACCCCTCCACAAAACAATTCAATTCAGATCCTGCTTCTATTATTATTTGTGTGTACTTGGCCAAGTCATTAAATCTCTATTGAAATCATTTTCCTCATCTCTAAAATGAGGAGATTGGGGTGATGGTTTCTAAGATCCCTTCATCTCTGGATGAACAGACTCCTAATTGGCCTCTTTGTCTCAATTTTCTCAGACTCGAATCCATTTTTTATAAGTAATTCTTTTCATGTACAGATTTGATCAAGACGATCCCCTGACTCAATCACCTAGAGGGGCTTCCTATGATCTCTAGGATAAAATAGAAACTCCTCTGTTTGGTTTTTAAGGCCCTTTATAACCTGGGCCTTACTCATCTTTCCAAGACTTTCCAAGTTGGCCTTCTTTTCCTTTCTTTCACATGACAACTCCTGGGTTGCAAGCCTGAAGGAATGGAAGGATGGTGTTACCCTTAATAGTTATAGGAAAGGGAAGGCAGACTGGGGAGAATTTAGTGGGAAATATGATGAGTTTAAGATGTCCAATGAACATCCAGTTTGAAATCTGGAAGGCAATTGATGATTCAAGATTGGAAGGCAGCAGAGAAACTGGGGCAGGATAGAGAAATTTAAGAAATATCAGCATAGAGATGGTCATTAAATCCAAGGGAGATGATGAGTTTCCCAAGTGGGAAGTGTTATAGAGGGGAAAGGGAAGAAGGTCTTAGACAGAGCCCTGTGGGATGCCGACAGTTATACGGCATGTTCTGGATGGGGATTCAGCAAAGGAGATGAAGAAGGACTAGAATATTTCTGTTAAGTTGTGTACCTTCTCTGAACCTTCACTTACTCTTCTATAAAAATGGAACTGGAATGGATGATCTCTAAGGTCTCTCACAATTCTGATATTCTCTGTTCCAAGCCCTAGCCAACTCTGACATTCCTTGTTCTAATATCCCTTCCCAGTTCTGACATTCCCTGTTCTAAGACTTTGACATTCCCTCCCAGCTCTAAGCTACTTCTTTCTTCTGACATTCCCTGTTCTATGTTCCCTTCCTACTCTAACATTATTCTAAGCCCTTGTCAGTTCTGACACCCTGTTCTAAAGTTCCTCTCAACCCTGGCATTTTTGTTCTAAGGCCCCTCCCAGTCCTGACATTCCTTGTTCTAAACTTGACCCCTACCATTCTCTGTCCTAAGGCTTCAGGAGTTCAAAAATTCTTTATTCTAAGTCCCCTGCTACTCTGACATTCCCTGTTCTAAGATTCTTCTGAGCCCTGACAGTCCCTGTTCTAATACCTCCCCCATCTGCTCTGACATTCTCTGTTCTAAGACCTTCCCCAGCTCTAACGTTTTATGATTAATTGTCTCGTATTACTCTTGAAGTTAATTTCCCACAGAAAATAATTTCCTATTTTTTTTTTTTTAATCTTCTCTGCAGCAATCTCCAGTTTCTTTCCCTTCTCACCCCCTTCCACTACTAGAGCCAGGAGCTTTTTTTTTTTTTTTTTTTGCCTTACATTTCTCTTTCCTTCCTGAACTGTGGCCCGGAAGGTCCTCACTTGGGAGAGACTGCATTTGTTAATGAACAATCCTGATTTGCCCATAAAACAATAAATGGCGCCAGGAGCTCATTAGACATTCACAATATGGTGTGGGTCAAGTCCACCAAAGAGTTCATCGGAAGGCTTGTCCCAGAGCAGGAGTGGGCTGGGGGGGGAAGAGGGAATGCTGATGCATAAGTAGAATCATACCACGCCTCTCCCCACCCCCATACCCTATTCTAACCCCATGATGATTAGGGATGGGGTAAACACCATGGACCTATGTCCAAAAATAGAATCCAGCCCGAAACAGAAGGAGACAGACTCGGTCCTTTCAAAGGGAGTAACTACAATCTTAAGTAGATTTGAAAGCACCAGAGTACATTAGTTCCCACAAATGGTTGAGACTTAAACCTAAACACAGTTACAGCCAGGAGTGGAGAGGCGGCCAAGGTGCTATAAAGGCATGATGTTATTATGTCCAAGGGATGCCATTAAAACTCTGTTTACAAACCTAATGTGCCAGAGAATGGGTCAAGGAAAGAATTATTAGCAAAAAAGCCATTTGATCTCTTTTATGAACCAATGAGTCATATCGCTCCGTGCACTAGAAGGTGAATAATGAAAACCTCAAGGCTGTTGATTTATACATATGCCCAGAATTCAGTGTTCTTTAACCTCAGATGCCCTCTTAAGTGTGATTCATCTTAAATCAAATGGAATATCAGATGCCATTGCCCGCCCCTGCCTCCGCCAAGGTAATTGAAGAGGTGATTGGCGTACTAGTCGAATAAAATCCCCCTTCCCAATGATGGATGGCCAGGGGGAAAGGGTCAATGGACAGGACTTAGAGACGCAGATTAGTGTCTCTTTGCTCCAGAGTTGGAGTGATTAGCGCTGTAATGAGAACCACAGAATCATAGAATGTTACAGCGAGAAGGGCTCTCGGAACAATGAACAGCGGAGGTTAGAGGGGCAACGTAGAACAGAGAGTCTAGGGG
Organism: Sarcophilus harrisii; assembly: GCF_902635505.1. Taxonomy (NCBI): domain Eukaryota; kingdom Metazoa; phylum Chordata; class Mammalia; order Dasyuromorphia; family Dasyuridae; genus Sarcophilus; species Sarcophilus harrisii. Next base: position 692,644,820 of record NC_045426.1, read on the forward strand.
CTGAAAGGCGTCTTAGGACAGAAGAAGGCAGAATCTGAACAATGAAATGTAAGAGAAGGAAGGGGCCTTAGAACAGAGAAGGTTAGAGCTGAAACAGACTTTAGAACAGAAAATATCAGAATTTACAACTTAGAACATAGAATGTCAGTAGGGGGAGGCACCTTAGAACATAGAAAGTCAGTCAGGAAGATTGTAGAACACAACATGTTAGGCATGGAGCCACTTATCAACATAAATGATCCCAGGATCACGCAGAGTCACAGAATTTTAGATTTTGAAGGGCCTCAGTGACCACCTATTTTTATGGTGGAGTCATTTCAGTCATATCTAAATTTGTGGCCCCGTGTGGGGTTTTATTGGCGGATATTGCAGAGTGGTTTGCCGTTTTTTCTCCAGTTCATTTTTACAGATGAGGAAACTGCGGCCCAATCTATAATCCAAAAGGAATCATCACCGTTGTGTATTGATGATATTGTAGGAGTCATCTAGACTTTGCTTGAAGACCTCCAGTGAGGAAACAGCCCCTTCTACTTTGTGGCACCTCTAATTGTTACAGTTTTTTCTGACATCCATTCCAAATTGTCTCCCTGGAAGGTTCCATCCATTGGTCCGGGGTCTGCACTTTGGAGCCGAGTGAAGCAAGACTAATCCTTTTTCCACATGACAATTCTTCAAATATTGAAGACAGATAGCCTGTCCTCCTGAACCTTTTCTTCTTCAAGTGAAGGATTCCCAGGTCTTTGTATCATTCGATATGTCCTTCACCATTCTCGTTCTCCTCCTCTGGGGGCTCTCCAGCTTATTACTGCCTTTCCTAAATTAGAAAGTCCAACAGAAGATGGATGAGTTGGGAGCAGGGAAAGTTAGAATGTGGAAGGTCAGAACTGGTCAGAAATGGAGAATAGAGCAAGATTTAATTAGGCTAGGGAACTCCCAGGCAAGGGAATTCTCTCCATCAATGCAGGCTAGCATTTCTAATTCTAGAGAACTGCCCAGAAGGCAGAGATGTGAGTGACTTATCCAAGACTGCACAGCCAATATGGATGAGAGGCACGATTTGCAGCCTTCTTCCTGGCTTTGAGGCTATACACTATACTAAAGCCGACCTCATTTTTAAAAATGCAAGGGACCTACTATTTTTCCTGTTTAAAGAGCTGCTTCTACCAATGCAGGTCAGTCCATATTTAACAACTTATCTTAGAGAGTCGCCTCAAACAATGACAGATGAAGTGACTTAACTAAAGTCATACAGCCAGCATATATCAGAGGCAGTTCTTGAATCCAGGTCTTCTGGGCTTCCAGGATACCTCTCTCTAACCACTGGGCCACTGCCTCTCAGAATATTAGACATGGAAGGAAATTTAATAAACATCTCCCCCCCTTTTTTTTAACAGATGGGGAAAAAAGAGAAGAGACCTGACTTACCAAAATCAATTAATAAATTCATTTTAAATATAGTAATAATTTAATTAGTTAATCAACAACTTCTCATTGTGATAGGTGGGCTTCTCCACTGTTGCACGTGTGTTTTCTGCTACTCTTGCCCATGTGCCTCGGGTTGCACATCACCCTAACCTGATAGAATGTCCCCTTGTCTCTAGGCTTACTGAAGCCCTCCACTTTTTTTCCAGTTCCAGTCTCCTTCAGTGCTAATGAATGTATCTCAATGCTTTTGCAAAGGCCACCTATGAGACCTTTCATATATTCTCGCCTTGCTTCAGGCTTGAAATCTCCAGATTCCTTCAAAACTCAGTTAAAAGCCACTTCTTACATGAAAGCTTTCCTCCAAACTAAAAGTGTCTCCCCTCGAAATTATTTAGATAATACTAGTTATGTCTATGTGCATGTATTTCCTCTGATGGAATGGAGCAAATGAAATAATATTAAAAGCATGTAGTACCTGGCACATAGTAGGGGCTATTTAAACATTTATTCCCTTTCCCTCTTCCCCCTGTCCTTTTCCTTATATCTGTCCATGTTCATGTGTATGTGTGTGTATACACTATATATATATATATATGTAGAGAGAGAGAGAGAGAGAGAGAGGGAGAGAAAGAGAATGCATATATATAATGTATATATAGGCACACAATTTATATATGAATAGAAATCAGTAGTACAAATTTTATTTTTATTAATGTATTTATTTTATTAAATGTATTTATTAATATTTATTATATGTATATTTATTAATATAGAAGCAAAATTTTTATTAAATGTATAAGCAAAATCCATTTAAAGAAAAGAAATGCAACTATCTCTAAGGCAGTTTGGGAGGGAGGGCAGCTAGCACTTTTGGTGCTGGAGAGAGGTGATGAATGGACACTATCCAGCACGTCATGGCCACAGCTACTCTTATGACACCATTGACATTGTGAGTGTCATTATGGTCATGCATGACCAGTCCCTTGGCCCCCACTCTCCAAACCCCTCCTCCCCCTCAGAAGATCATTTCCCAAAAGGAATTGGGAGCAGCTCAGAAACTCCTGATTCAGATAAATAGTTTGAGACCCAATCTGACTTGCACCCGCTGCTGATTTCTCTCTTGCCAAGATAGTCTTTGTCTTAAATATCAAGTTATCATCTGACCACATGTGGATTCTCTTGGACCAGGGCTCACAGCTGGTATTACAGAACTCCATGAGAACTCATCTCCCTCAGTCCTTCATCTCTTTCTTTCCTGAATCCTCTGTTCTTTCTCTACTTCTCAGTTCTCTCTTTCTAAACTCTCTTGATCAGACCCTTTCTAAATCCTTTGTTCTTTCTCTACTTCTCATTTCCCTCTTTCTACACTCTCTTGATCAGACCCTTCCTGAATCCTCTGTTCTTTCTTTACTTCTCATTTCCCTCTTTCTAAACTCTCTTGATCAGACCCCTCTCTCTGCTACACACTCAACCATTCAACCTGAGTAACCATTGGTACGTGTTTCCTGCTCTGGTATAATTCACCAGCTTAGTGCTCGACTCTAGTGTAGTCTCTCTGTCTGCATTTCTTCCTTCTCCATATCATGGACAGTTTCCAATCCACAAAATGTCCAACGCTCCATTAGATTGTGTGTAGTACAGAAGGAACATTGGTTCCTACGGACGTGGGAGGAGACAGACACACTTTTGGAAGTTGGATTTCTTAAGTGCTTTAAAATTTGCAAATATCATTTCATTGTTTCTCAAAACAATTTTGAGAGGTCAATGCTATTATTATCCCCATTACAGATGAGGAAACTGAGGCAGACAGGATTAAATGACTTGTCTAGGGTCTCATACTTAGTAAATGGTTGAGGTTATATTTAAGCTCATCTTTCTGACTTCAGGCCTAGAAGTCTATGCACTATGGGGCCCTCAGCTCGTTTATCTTTCTAGACTATCCTTATTTATTTCCAGGGTCCTCCCTTTCTTTTTAATTTCTAGGGAAGGAAATATAGATGTTAATAAAATTCCCTGAAAGAGTAAAGTAAGACATTATTGAAATATTATAGGATAGCTATAAAAGTAAAGGTAGAATTTATTATATACTTTAAAAGGCAACAGTTATGAATGTTATATGTAGACATATAAATATATAAATATAAAAATACATATAAATAAATAAACATATAAATAACAAAAACACACACATAATATAAATACACATATATGGTGTATGTATATAAATGATATGCATATATGTGCACACATGTGTGTCTGTGTCTCTGTGTGTATTTTAAGTACATTGACTCTGAGTCAAAGGATCTGAATTCAAATCCTATTTTTGATGCTCACTTCCTGACTTTAAGTCACTTAAACTTGATATGTTTCAGTTTCCCCAAGTATAAAATGAGGCAGCTGGACTGTCTCTGATGGTCCCATGACTAGTCTGGACCTCAATTTTCATGATCTGAAACCCAGAGTATGATGGGCTATCTTGGGAGCTGCCATGGTTCCTCTTCCTTAGGGATCTTCAACCAGCAACTGGCCATTTGTCAGAGATGCTCCTGTTCGGAGGTCCTTTCCAGTTCTAAGCTTCCAGGATTCTGTACCCATTGATCAGGAAGCTTTTTCTTGGTTCCCTTGACTGAGCCTGAATGAGCACTCTCTCATATGCATACCGCCAACCTTACCCAAAGTTCTCCTGGGATAGGTTCCTTTTCAACTTAGAATCATAAATTTAAATCCAGAAGGGACCTCAGAGACTAACCTCCCTCCTCCCTGTCTCTGTTTTAAAGATGAGATTCAGAGAGAAAGAGAAATTAAGTGAATTGTTCAGGATCACATAGTTATTAAGGAATATGGGATTTGAACCCAGGTTTGGTTTTTTTTGGGGGGACTATTCATGACATTATGCTTTACTTTAAGTCTAACATTCTCTTCATGACACTATGCTGCCTGTCAAAATAGACTGTTGAATCAGAGACTCTTTTGAGGAAGGCAGTGTAGTTCAATGGAAAGAGAATTGGTTCCCAAGGCAAAAATTATGGGTTCAAATAGCACCTCTGACACTACTGTATGACTTCACAGTATTCATTTATTTCTTTGGATCTTAGTTTTTTTTCCCCACAGATGAAATGGTTGGACAAAATGACCTCCACAAGCCTTTCCCTCTTCCATTCAACCAATCTAGACTTTACCAAGATTCTCTGGTTGGTCTCCCAGACTTGAGTGAGTAGAACTTTCAAGTGACAAGCTATTGGGCAACTGGCCTCTTGGAAAAGGAAGTGGGGACCGGGGTTCTTCTCTCCACTGATATACGAGCAGGAGATTATTCCATCGCATCCATCCTTGGGTCAACATGATGGCCTGTGGGCAGTGGGAGCACTTTCTGAGGCCCCGTTGCATGCTCTAACCATACTGGTTGGCCATGATAAATGGGTCCATCCCATCCAATTTGGTTCTATGCCTAGGGACACAACCTGACTCAGCTGTTTTATGCAGTCCTGGGTCTCCATAACCCAGAGAACATGGGTGTTATTAAGGGAGGTGGAAAATGAGGAACATTTGGGTCAGGGCTGGCATAAAAGGCTATAATTACATGTCCCTAAAGAGATTCTTTGAGGCCTTCAAGCATATTTCCAGCCATGCTTTCCTTCTCTACTGTCCCTCTTTCCTGTTTCAGAGTGACCTAGAGATCTGAAGAATCCCCCCTCCACCCACCTACCCAGGCTCAGAGGAAGTAGAGACCTGCTTTAGAGAAACATTTTTACCCATTTTTAGTTTTTACCGTTTTCTGGTTCAATTTAGATGGCAGTGACCAGCCTTGTCTCTAGAGAAGTTTATCATACCTGGAATCAAGAAAGCCTGAGTTCAAATCCAGCCTCAGACACTTCCTAGCTGTGTGCCCCTCAGCAATCACCTCAGTTTCCCATTCTGTACAATGGATACATAATGGGGTCTCACCTTTTCACTGGTGAGATTTATTGTGATAGTCTAGCTCACATCACACCTCAGATCTGCCTTTTGGTTCCAAGGAAGTAACGGATCAGAGTTTGTGAGGAGGCGACAGTGAAAGCTTCCACAGGAGTCAGAAAAAGAATCCTAACTGACTTCCCACCTTCTTCCTTGTTATTGTTGTTGTAAAAATGAGAAGTGTCAATAGGGATCGTGCTACTCCTGGTTCTATACCACTTCTGGACTATACCAGTCCAGAAGACTGGAAGGTCTTCTTCCAGAGGCAGCATCATGTAAGGGAAGAGTCCTAGACCTGGGATCTAACAAAACCTCAGCTCTTAGTACTAGTCAGAAAGTCTTAGATTTGACTCCCACCTCTGATACTTGAGAGCTGTTTGATCCTGGGCCTGGACCCTGGGCTATTTAGCCTTCCTGAGCCTCAGTTTCTTCCTCTGTAGAATGGGGATAATAATTGACCCTACATCATAGGGATTGTTGTGAGAGTCAAATGAGATCACAAATCAAAAGCACTTTTAAAGCACCTCTTCTGTTGGTCCGATAATAAGCATTTGTTAAGCAATTACTACATGCATAATGCAGCAGCAGCAAAGTTAAGGAAGAAGGGAAATGACTTGATCAGGATTCCTGAGTTGGGGAGGAAATTGGGACCAAATCAGAACTGAAGTCTCTCCGTTCCTGATCGGACACTTTGCTTACATCCCAAGACTGTCAGTCCTGTCCAGCTCTTTGGAATCCCATTTGGAATTTTCTTGGAAAAGAGACAAATGGTTTGCCATTTCCCCCTCCAGATCATTTGACAGATAAGGAAACTGAAGCAAAGAGAGTGAGATAGCTTGCCCAACTAGGAAGTATCTGAGGTTGGATTTTAACTCAAGTCCTCTTGACTCCAGGACCACTGTGCCCACAGGACCTCCTTTGCCCACAGAGGGAACTTCAAGGAAAGAAACTCCCTCTGCCAATGCAAGTGGGTATCTACTCTGAGAATTTCCTGGGGCACAGAGACTTGTCCAGAGTCAGGTGGCTAATGTGTCACAAGTGAGACTTAAACCCAGATCTTCCTGATTGGGAGACCAAAGGTCCAGCAGCAGATATAGAAGCAGCTATATTGCACCCAAGTAAACAGAATGCCACGCCTGCGATCAGGAAGGTCTGAGTTCAAATACAACCTCAGATACTATGTCTAGTGCTAAATGACTCTGTTTTCTTCAAGTATAAAATGGGGATAATAATAATTCCTACTCCACTGGCTTGTTGTGAGAAGCAAATGAGATAAAATACTTAGCCATTTCTAAAGGCTATTATTATATCACTATTACTATTTCTACAACTATTACTACTTCTAGTACCATTACTACTTCTACTACTTGTATTATCACTATTACTTCAACTTCCACTACTACAGCTACTTCAAATTTCTAGTACGATCACTACTTTATTATTACTACTACTTCAAGTACTACTATTACTACTTCTACTATCATTACTACTTCTACCACTTGTATTATCACTATTACTTCAACTTCCACTACTACAGCTACTTAAACTTCTAGTACTATTACTACTTTACTATTACTAGTACTTCAAGTACTAGTACTACTCTTACTGCTGCTACTGCTGCTTGTATTGATCCCTGTTCCTCTGATTCCAGATTTAGACAGTTTCCCACCATCCCACAGGTCTTCCCTGCAATCCTTTCCACAGCCTCAAATATCCCCTTTAGCTGAACTCACAACGGCCATCAGTAGAGGAATTACCCTCAGGGCAAGGGCCTGCAGTGAAGAAGGGCATGGGAATGATTTCTCTAAGCCCAAGGGGGAGGTTTGAAGGGAAGTTTGAACCCCAAATCCAGGATTAGATCAGGCCATTATTACAATTATCCATGGCCCGTACATTCCTGGTGGAGCTAGGAAAAACAATTTGGAATGATGCCCCAAAAGTGAGTAAACTTTGCGTGCCCTTTGGCCCAGTGATAGCACCAGGCCTATATTGCAAGGAGATCAAAGACAGAGGGAACAGATCCATGTGTAAAATCTATTTATAGCAGTTCATTCTGGAGCAGCAAAAACTGAAAACTCCAACAAGGAGATGCTATCAATTGGGGAATGGCTGAACAAATGGGGATATAGGAGCCTATTGGAATATTATCATGCCTTAAGAAATGATGAATATGATCAGAAGAAAATGATGGATATGAAGTGATCCCAAATAAAATAAGCATAATTAGAAAATTAATAGACATCATGATTTCGATGATACATATGGCAATGACAACAGCTAAACAGTAGAAATTAAATGCTGTGAAATTATAATAACCAAGTTTATCTCCAAAGGAAAAGAAACGAGAAGATCATTCCTCAATCCTCCTTGGATTGTAAACTCCTTGAGGTTAGGGACTATCTTTTGCCTCTTTTTTCATATCTTCAGTTCTTAGCATAGTACGTGGCACATAATAGGTGCTTAATTATTTTTTATTGATTGATTGACAAACCTTGCAATTTTTAAAAATTCAAAAAAAAATATCAACTCCATTAATAAAGACAACCCATTATCCAGAGAGAGTAAAGTGATGAGAAGTAATAGTAGTAGAAGTAGTGGTAGTAGTAGTAGTAGTAGTAGTAGTAATATTACTACTGGAAGACTTAAATCTCCTTTTTCCCAGTTGGCAAGGGCCTCAAATGGCTTACTCTATTTAGACACCTCCAGCCATGATTCCCTTGTTCTCTCTCCAAGTCATCTTGGGCTTCCCATATAGTATTCTTTATCCCCTTCTAAATTGATACCGCCATTGCTAATAAAAAATGTTTTATTTATTTTTCATTCAGTCTCCTCTGTTCAGTCCCCAATCACCATATCTATGACTTTATAAACCAAACTACCCCTCCCTATTCTCTATTCCCCATGTGCATTGAATCTCCCATTAGAATCAATAGGTTAAGTCAACAATCATAATATTAAATGCCTACTATGTGCTAAGAGCTGGAGATATTGAGAAGCCTCCCCCCCCCAAACAAACAAACAAACAAAAAATAACTCCAAGAATTCATAGTCTAATGAGTTAGCAACATATAAATAATTACATACAAACAGGCTATGTACAGAGTAAATTGGGATGAATCTCAAGGAGAAGGTGTTAGGATTATGGAGGATTGGGAAAGGCTTCTTGCACATTTTAGCTGGGAACTGAAGGAAGCCAGAGAAGCTAGATAAGGAAGAAGAGAATTTGAGGAATGAGGGACAGCTAGTGAAAATGTGGAGAGAATGAAGCTCATTGCACAGTGCTTAATAAAGGTTTGCCTTCTTTTAAGACAGGTAGGTGATTCCTTGGCTCTTTAGGGACTTTGAATGAGGAAGATCTGAGTTCTAATCCTACTTCAGACACTTTGGGCTGCTCAGCAAATTACCTCACCCTTCTCAGCCTTACTTTTTGGGAATTTGAATGTATTGACTTGAAAGGTCCTTTCCAGGTGTGAGCCTTCTGTGAGCATTCATTCCATCTTCCCTTCTTTGAATCCCAGTTTTCAGATGGCCAAGATGGTTGATCAAGAGAATCTTCCAGCTCAAAATCCATCATCCTCTATGCTCCTGTGTCTCCGCATGCGGAGAATGTGGGACATTCTCTCTCCTATATGTAATCCCCATTTTAAAGAAAAGAAAAGAAAACTTAGAAGTTCAAAGTTCAAATCTAGGTCCTCTCAGATTCAAAGAACTGCAAACATTCTTAAATACCCTTCATTGTACAGACAGGAAAACTGAGGCTCAGAGAGATTCAAGTGACTGGTCTCAGAACAAACAGCTAGTAAATATCAAAGATGGAAGATTAGCCAGGTCTTCTCGACTTCCTGCCAGCAATATCTATACACGAACTGCAAGATTCTTTCCATCAATGACAATCTTTGCTTCTGCTCTCTCCCACCCCACTCCCTCCCTCCTTTACAGCCTCAAGGCAAAGTCCCATCAGCCCTGGGTGTGTCAGCTGAATCTAAAACCAGGGCTAATTATAGCCACCAGGGCCGGGTGTTGTGGTGTGTGAGTTAATTAGTTAATGGGTGTAAAGCACTCTGGAGCCCCGGCCTCTGGTGAGAGGTGGCAATTATGAGCTTGGAAAGAAAAGCAAAGAGCCATTCTGCCTTTTTATGGGAAAGTTAGCACCTATAGAGGTGTCACCATCCTGGCAGTGGGCCAACACCTGGTCATGGGGAGACTTTCTTGGGCTAGAGGCTGGAAAGGGGAGGAGGAGGCTTTGGGTGGGAGAATCCCCAGCTCAAAAGTCTCCAGAATCCCATCACATTATGCTTTGAGGGTGCCTTCAAGATTTTCTAATCCTCCCTGCTCCGTTTTATAGATGTGGAAACTGAGACTCAGAGGGGAGAGGGACCTTGACCAAGGTCTGGAGTCCAGATTTCCAACCTCTCAGCTCATTGTTTTTCCATGATATCCTTGAAAGTTGGGGAGGGGGGGAGAATGAAGTGAGATATGGAGGGGGGGTAGTTAGAGGCGATCCCCCAGTTCTTTTATATGATTTAATTCTGTTCCTTCATTTGGTCAATGATACCATAGGGTGTGTGGACTTTGTCTTTTTTCCTTTCTTGCCTTTCGTCCACCCCAGCCCCATCTTCCCCTTCTGTTTTTCTCCTCTGCTCTTTCTGGGGTCCAGTGTGGTCCATCTGGAGTCAAGAAGTCCCAGCTCTACCTGAAAAAAAAAAAACACATGATTCTAGGTGGCCTCTGGGATCTATTCCAGTTCCAGAGCCATGATTCTACTGAGCTTTTGGGAAGATTTGGGGATGGGGGGATGGGGGGAAATGGTGAATGAGAGTTGGTGGATGGGGAGGGGAAATGGTGAATGAGAGAGGTGGGAAGGGGAATATGGCAACCTGAGTGCCAAACACTGTTTTAATTTCTAATATAAAAAGGACACAGTCTTTGTCCTCAAAAGCCTTACATTCTAATAGACCAGACAGATAGGGAAGTGGTTACCAAAGGCTAGTGTTTTGGGGGTTTGGAAAGTTCCCGCATCCCTAGTGGAACAAGAGGAAAGAGACTGACACTCACTCTATTCAAAAGCAATGATTGAGTCATCTCAATTGGATTTCCAGAGATGGGAAGTAGGGGTGAGGGATGGGAGGGACAGGAGAGATCAGGGCTAGGGGATGCATTGAGTACTTTTTTTTTTTTTTTTTTTTTTTTTAAAGAAAGGACTCTATTAATCTCTTTTGGGGAGACAGAAAACAGGAACCATCCTTTAGCTTTGTATTAGGAGATTTCCTCAGGGATTACTCCAGAGTGGGGGGGGGGGCACAAACTGTAGTGTGAGAGAAAAGCCTGACCCCATAACCTGAGGTCAAGACCACTCTCCAGGATTAACTTGGGTCTGGAGCCAGAACCCCTTGTGGGAGAGAGCTCTTTGGGCACAGATTCTCTTCTCTTGGCTCCAGCCAAGGCCAGGATTATCCCAATTTTATTGATGAAAATATTGGAGCAGTAAAAGGTGTCAAAAATGGGACTCAAAGCCAGCCCTCTCTCCGTGGTGCCATTGTCCTCAGGGGTTAAAATGCTCTCCCAACCCCCCAATAAAATGAATTTTTGCTGCTATGCTTGCCTTGAGAAATGATCCCTAGGCAGCTAGAGTTTCCCTGATTTGCCATTGTGTAATACACTTTCAGACATTTTTGGAGGAGGTCAGGCACTGGGTGGATTTTCAGCTGTTGAAACAGTCTTCCTAAATTTCCCTGGAACAATCGGAGTTTTCCTTTTTTCATTCCCAAGAGTGCAGGGCTGGGTCAAGCATCTGAGTAGCACAATGCTCTGCCTTCTGTTAGGTGCTTAATAAGCATCAAAAGTATGATTTGAATTCAGATCTTCTTGGTGCCAAGTTCAATGGGATTTCTAGCTATATTACTTGTCACAGTTTGAGTCCCTTTGGTCCCCTCCAGCTCTTCCACTCAAGGAAAAACTGACCCTCTGCTATAGGATCTCTGCCACTGAGGCAACTATATGGTGAATAGAGGATTGGACCTGAACTTCAAAGACCTGAGTTCAAATCCAGTTGCAGATGCTTACCAGTTATGTGACTCTGAATAAGTCATTTCAACTATTCATTGGGGTTAACAATAGCAGATACCTCCCAGGGTTGTTATGAGGACCCAATGAGATAATATTTGTCAAGTGTTTTCAAGCCAAAAAGTGCTCTATAAATGCTATTAGTAGTAATATTTCAAAACCATCAGCAAATAGCTCTTTTTGACTCACCAAGCTGTTTTCTTTTTTTCTTTTCTTTTCTTTTCTTTCTTTTTTTTTTTTTTTTTTTTTTTTTTTCCACTAAGGGTGAAAACAGGATCAATTTTACTTAGTCTTCATGGCCAGTCAAATCAATTTATAATCAGAGGACCCAGATTCGAATTGTGCTTTGTCACTGACAATCTATGAGACCTCAGCAAGTCATTTAAGATTTCTGGAGTCTTTGTGTATTTCTTTGTCATACATCGGCCTTGATTTCTAATAATTCCATCCAGCTCTGACATTCTGAGTTTCTCCCAATTTCCCCGTCTAAGTGGCTCTTTAGGTTTGAAACTAAGCCAAGGCCATCTTTTGGATCAATTACCCCTGCTAATACAGAGGCAGTCTTCATGCCTGGAAAAAAAGATTCTCCATTCATGTCCAAGAGGATTCAGACCATCCCTCCCTTCAGCATATGGGATACACAACTCCCTCCAAACTTCAAAGCAGAGCTGACCTGCTCCAGCAGCTAAGCTGGGTGGGGCCGGCCAGCTGTGCCCTGTGCCTTTCTGATGGGCCACAACTGGCGGAGCTGGCCCGGCTTCTAAGGCTGGGGGCATTGTATTTCTGAGTCAGTCCCTACCTTTGGGAGTTTTGCCTTAAATATCCAGAAAATACATCTTTGGCTTCTCTAAGAGGGGAGGAGAGAAAATACATGTAGAAAGCTCACGTTCTCTCTGCAACCACCAGAATTGGAGATTCCCAGAATTTCAAAAAGGGATTTCGGTAGCCATCTCTTCCATAATAAATGCTTGTGGCCTGTCCACACCAAGTAGAAGACCCCTTAGGAGTATTCAGTTGACTGAATATTATGATTATGATTATTATCTGATTATATGGATGGAGAAACTGAGGCTGAGAATCTCACTAGTGCTAAGCGTTTGAGGCAGGCTAGGAATTCTGATGTTAATAAATAAGTATGAGGCCAGTGCTCTTTTCACTGCACCACTTAGCTGCTTATTAGATGGAAGGGGAAGGCCTTGGATGTTGGGAGAAGCCTACCTTTAAATCTCCTCTGTGTGGTCATAGGCAAATCACTTAAATTCTCCAGATCTCAATTTCCTCAGCTGTAAAAGAGAGAAATAATAGCACCGCCCTCCTAGAGCTGTGGTGAGAATCAGAGGAGATTAAATGCTCTGCAGACTTTAAACCATCGCACACATCACACATACAAGTTCTTTGTGATTTAGTTAAGGAATCTTTGTTGTTCAAACTCCAATCACTCCATAATCAATCACCACATCCCTAGGACTTAATTCAAAGATTCCTTAACCTCAAGAAGTTTCTTTTCTAATGAGAGAGACAGTATATACACACAGAGAGCGCTACACATACATGCATGTGCATTCATATGCATACATATACACAACACACAAAGACACAGATATACAATACATATACACACAATATACACATATTCATATAAATACACAGACATACATACGTGTATATTTGTGAATGTCACCTAAGAAGATATATTCAGATAATCTTAGTAGGAAAGGTCCCTGCCTGGATTCAGGAAAGGCCTCATGTAGAAAAGTACGTGAACAGAGGGTCAATGAAGCAAATGACAATTTTTACTGTTATTCAGTTGTGTCTGACTCTTCATGACCCCACCAAGGGTTCTCTTGGCAAAGATACAGAAATAGTTTGTCATTTCCTTCTCCAGCTCTCTCTCTCTCTCTCTCTCTCTCTCTCTCTCTCTCTCTCTCTCTCTCTCTCTCTCTCTCTCTCTCTCTCTCTCTCTCTCTCTCTCTCTCTCTCTCTCTCTTACAAATAAGGAAACTGAGGAAAAAGGGCTAGTGACTTATTCAGAGTCATACAATTAAGTGTCTGAGGTGAGACTGGATTTTGAGTAGGGCTTTTTTGACTTGAGGCCTGACACTCTATCTACTGCCCCACCTAGCTTTTATTAGTTGCCTATTGATTCTGTTTATCTCATAAAACTGTCCATATCTTTGATCATGTTCTACCTTTCCAGTCTGCTTACATTTATACTTCTTTCTTTGTCTTCTTCCTTCCTTTCTTCCTCTTTCTTTCTTTCTTTCTTTCTTTCTTTCTTTCTTTCTTTCTTTCTTTCTTCCTTCCTTCCTTTCTTTTTTTCTTTCTCTTCTTTCTTTCTTTCTTTCTTTCTTTCTTTCTTTCTTCTTCCTTTCTTTCTTTCTCTTTCTTTCTTTCTTTCTTTCTTTCTTTCTTTCTTTCTTTCTTTCTTCCTTTCTTTCTTCTTTCTTCCTTCCTTCCTTTCTTTCTTTCTTTCTTACTCCTTTCTTTTTTCTTCTTTCTTTCTTTCTTTCTTTCTTTCTTTCTTTCTTTCTTTCTTTCTTTCTTTTTCTCCCTCCCTCCCTCTCTCCCCCCCCCTCCCTTTCTCTGTCTCTTCCATAGTTTATAACCCATAAGTTAAGAGTGACTGAATAAAAGGTGGTATTTGAGCCCAGGTATGAAGAAAACAAGAGTTTCTAATAGGCAAAGATGAGGAGGGAGGGAATCCCGACATGAAGACAGTCAGTGCTAAAGCTTAGAGATGGAACCCATGATGTACAAAGCACCTTTGTACTTTTGGTCACCAGAATAAATATTTAGCCCAATCTTGGTTAACAGGATAGATAAATGGATACTGATGTCTCTTCCCATTCTGATCCTTAGCATATAGTAGGTGCTTAATAAATATTGATTGATAGAGAATTCTGTGAGAGGACACGGGCTTGCAGAATGACAACCCTGGAAAATCTAGGCCCTCCTTGTGAGTTTCAGCTCAGTCACTAACTATATGATCTTGATCAAGAACTGAGATTTATCTACTTGGAGAGAAAAGACTTGAGGATGGGGAATGAAAACTGTTTTAAAATAAGACTAGGACTGACACTGGAAAGAAGGATTCCATTTACTCCACTTGGCCTTAGAGACCAGGAATGTGAACAGTAGAGAAATTGTTACAGAGACCCAAATTTGCAATTTCTAGGAGAAACACCCAATGGTTAGAGAGACCCAAAGACTCATGGACTGCCCAATGATAATAGGTTTGGAGCTAGAAGAAGACTCTAAAGTCATCAAATTTATTTCTCTCATTTTACAGATAAGGAAACTGAGGCCTAAAAGTATCCAGAGGCAGCAAGGGACCAGAGGCCTGAGTTAAACCCAGGTCCTCAGCCTCCAGATGCAGATTTTTTTTTTTTTTTTTTTTTTTTTTTTTTGATCCTGACTCCTTCCTAGAGGACTAGTGTTAAAAGTTCTGGAGGCAAGGGATGGGAAAGTGGGCTTTCGGAGCCAAGCTCCTTATCTCCCCTGTTTCCATCCTCCTAAGCTTGCAGGGAATGATCAGTCACTAGGATAAAGCAGTGACGGGCCCACTTAAACATGCAGGGCTAAACTTCGGGGGACCCCTTTGTCACAGGGGCAGCTGAAGCCCCAGGGGGAAGGCTTGGGATCTGTTTGCAGTCATAGATGACCTTCCTATAGTCTTATCTCCTCCACTTAGAAGTTGGGAGCTTCCTGCTCCCAAACTCCCAACGTGCCCTCCCCATTGCCCCCAAACTGTTCTTTCTCTCCCTTTTTTTCCACCATAAAGCAGCGAAGTAATCAGATCCTGGAATGTGTCTTGGCGTGGGGAACAAACCCCGACAACTCTCTTTATTAGCTGTTTCCCTGGAAGGGAACTCTGGAGGCCAAACAGATATTTACAAATATTGAAAGCACTACACATGACCTCAGCTGTTTCAGGCCGGGCCAGAGATGAAGGCTTGCTTCCTTAGTGGGTTTGGGTTACCTCCCGCTCCATCCCTCCCCTCTGCTCACACGCGGATCGTCCTGGAACTAACCAAGAGGGGCCCTGGAAAGGCATTCCTCATTGCCCAGGGGGCCCCCAGACCTGAGGGCTTGTGGATTTATTACCCAGGGGGACCCAGGCCCGAGACCTGGTTTTGAAAAATGAGTGTCTTGGTCCTGTCCGGGGTTCAGGCAGCTGGTAGCATTTATTTACAGGGGTGGGACATCCAGAAAGGGGGGGAGGTGGAATTCTTTGCCTCTGAGCTTCACAGAGAGGTCAGGGGACAGAGTTGGGTGAAATAAGGCTCACTAGAAAACAATTCCCATCCCATCTCAAACGATCCCCCCAACTCGACTTGACAGCCAATCTCTAGCCTCCTTTGGGGAGAAAAAAAAAAACAGAAAGTTGAATCAAGGGGGTGAGACATGTGGCAGGCTGCCATGTTTCCTTCTCTGAAAACCAAGGATCTGGAAGGAAGACGGTTGGCACGTTGGAGCAGAAAGCTGGCGAGAACCTCTATCGACAGGATATAGACCAGGATGAATGGATCCTTATTTCAGCAGTAGTCCCCGGGCCCCAGAAACACAGGTCCGTGCCCTCTGTCGGCCTTCAGCCCTCATCTTTGATGCATGAGTCCCCAAGCCCTAATGATGGGGCTTGTGTAGCAACCAAACCGATAGCGATAGCTTTCCCCGCCCCACTGCCTGGGAATGCCATTAACCGAGGCAATATGCTATGGAGGGGGACAATCAGGCAGTCATCAACTCTGTACTTGGGTCCAAAGCCTACCAGCCATATGACTGGGCAAATCATGGATAATCTCTGGATCTCAGTTTCCTCACAAGTGAAATAATGGGAGTTGGACTAATGCCAGAGCTATAATCCTGCGAATTAGGGAACTACTATTGCTAAAATACTAAAAGTTGTTTTAGAGAGAGACATGGCATATTAATGGCCTCGGGATTCTCCCAAACCCTCAGGGACAGAAACTAGTTTCTATTTTGTCTTTATAAGCCCAACACCTACTACGTTGCCTCATGAATGTTGTTATTGAGTCTTTTTCAGTTTGTACCCAATTCTTTATAACCTTACTTGGGCTTTTTGTAGTGGCGATAACTGTAGTGTTTTACTATTTCCTTCTCCAGTTCATTTTTCAGATGAGGAAACTGAGGTAAACTGGGTGAAGTGACTTGCCCAACTAATCACATAGTAGTAAGAGTCTGAGGCTGGATTTGAACTCAGGTCCTCCTGATTCCAGCACCAAATTTCTGTCTACTGTATCAGTGGACCCAGTAGGTACTTAATACACGCTGGATGAACAGAAATGGATTTGTAGAGTTAGAAACTGAGGAAATGAGGTAATTTATCTAGTGCCAGAGTCAGAATTAGATCCCAACTCTCTGGGCAGCCCTGGGAGCAGAATCCCAGCTCTAGAGCTGAGAGGGACCTCAGCAGCTAACTAGAATAATCCCTTCATTTGACAGATGAGGAAACCGAGGCTCAGTGAAATGAAGAGATGTATCCATGATCATGTGAATAACAAGTCATCTGAGCATAATTTGAACTCAGGTCTTCTGATTTCAGCATGATTATAACATTGTAACATCATAACACTATAACATTATGACCTTGTAACTTTGTGATATTGTACAGTGAGATGAGAATTTTAGACCTGTTTTTTTTTTTTTGTTTGTTTGTTTTTTAGGACTCAATTCCTGACTCATCATTTTCCCGACTTCCAGAATTGGGAGGGACTAAAAGGGTCATCTCCCTTGCTGATGTGGAAAAAATGACAAGTTTGGAATCTGGGGAGAGCTGGGATCAATTCTTGCCTCCAACATTTATAAGCTGTGTAACACTGGTGAAGTCATTTAAACACAATTTCCCTGTCTGTAAAATGGTAACAAAAGCACAGGACCTGGATTCAAATTCTTGATCTACTCTTTCCTATCCGTGAGATCTTGGAAAACATATCTAATGCCTTTGGATCTCAATTTATTCTTCTGTAAAATGAATGTGTCAGACAAGATGATGTCTGAGACCCTGTCCAACCCTGTGACCTTCTGAGCACTAACTGTCAGGCAAATTACTTAACAAATCCAGATTTCAGTTTACTCATCTATCAGATGACGCCAGATGGACAAATCAGTGCTGTCAAATTCAAATAGGCAACGGATCCCTGAAAGGTGCATATTGACTTAGAACACCAGAAATTAACATTATCTATATAGCTAGGTGTATGATAGATGGAGTGCTGAGCCTAAAGTCAGGAGGACCTGAGTTCAAATCTGGATTTAGACACTTACTAATTATGTGACCCTGGGCAAGTCACCTCACCCTGTTTGACTCAGTTTCCTCATCTGTCAAATGGGTTAGAGAAGGAAATGGCAAATCTCTCCACTATCTTTGCCAAGAAAACTCCAAATGGGGTCACAAAAAGTCAGACATGACTGAACAATGTTATATAGTATTTTATTTTGTCAAATTCTCTCTCTCTCTCTCTCTCTCTCTCTCTCTCTCTCTTTATTTATCTGTCTTTCTATCTATTTTCCAATAATATTTTAATCTATGATTTTTGAGACTGTGCAATTGTCTTTTTTGGACTAAGATGACTGCTAAGATTTCTTCCAAATATATGGTCTTATGATCCTGTGATCCTCTACATGCAGACTTCCAGAAAATGGAAATCTAACACTAACTTGCAATACCTATCTACCTATTGTAAAGCTCAAAATGTAAGAAGCATGCAGCACCATTTTGTAAACTGTTAAAATGCTGTTGAAATGTTGCTGTTCTATTAGTTCTCCCAGGCACTCAAGTGCTCTCTTTTCCCTGGGATAATCTTCATTCTGCATCAGGGATGAATGCTATAAGCAAGACTGGTGAGTTTTCAGGGATCTTCCAATAATGGGAAAGACATGCAAACAGTGAGAGGATGCAAGTTGGGATGGTTATCTTGAACATTTCCTGCTTTATTTTTACCTTTTTCCTTTGGTTCAATTGTCTATGTCAAAGAGAACAGATGTTCGGAACCCTCCTTGATAGGAGCACTTGTTGGGGAAGTTATAGCAGAGATTGTTATTGAGGAGGTGTGGTGTTTTTTTGTTTTTTTTCCCTTGGGTATTTAATCCTTTTTTTTTTATTTTTAAAATTTTATTAAAGCTTTTTATTTACAAAACATATGCATGGGTAATTTTTCAACACTGACCCTTGAAAAACTTTCTGTTCCTAATTATTCCTTCCTCCCCCCCACCCCCTACCCTAGATGGCAGGTAGTCCAATACATGTTAAATATGTTAAAATATATGTTAAATCCAATATATGTATATATATTTATACAGTTATCTTGCTGCACAAGAAAAATCGGATCTAGAAGGAAAAAAAAACTGACAAAGAAAACAAAATGCAAGCAAACAACAACAAAAAGAGTGAAAATGCTGTGTTGTGAACCTCACTCAGTTTCCACAGTCCTCTCTCTGGGTGTAGATGGCTCTCGTCATCACTGAACAGCTGGAAATGGTTTGGATCCTCTCATTGTTGAAGACAGTCATGTCCATCAGAGTTGATCATGGTTTAGTCTTGTAGTTGCCGTGTACAATGATCTCCTGGTTCTGCTCATTTTACTCAGCATCAGTTCATGTGAGACTCTCCAGACTCTCTGAAATCCTCCTGCTGGTCATTTCTTACAGAACAATAATATTCCACAACATTCATATATTGTAACTCATTCAGTCACTTCCTACTGATGGGCACCCAATCAGTTTCCAGTTTCTTGCCACTACAAAAAGGGCTGCCCCAAACATTTTTGCACATGTAGGTCCCTTGAAGAGGTATGGGTTGAACTGGATCCCCTCTTTGAGAATGAAAGACAGCAACCAATTAATCATATAAAATGCTTCAGAGAGGTAAAGCTCAATCAGGACTAAGAAAAAGGTCATTGGATTTGGCAATCACGAGACTACTGGTACCCTATATTTCTCCAACTACCTTCACTATTTCCTCACCAGGATATTCATGGACTTTGCTAAGAACTCAGCTTTTCTAAACATGGTATCTGTTAATGATACCTGTACACATTACAAGGATGCATGCTACATAGCTATTTCTTTGGGACTATGGATCCTCCTTTGAGAAATGGATCTGAACTCCTAAGTGAGGCAGTTATTGAAAAAAAATCATCACAATTCTAACTCCTTGCAACAAAGAGCTCACAGGATCCTAGAGTCAGATCTAGTACAAGGTCATCTAGTCCAAGTTCCCTAAAAAGGTTGCAGAGTCCTGGAGGGCAGGGATTCTTTCATGTTTAAGCTTAGTTTGTGCCTAGTACCATGCCTTCCCTGGCTGCCTAACAGGAGATGGACTCATCATTTCATTAATACAATTTCAGATGACAAAATGCCTTCTACTAATGTAGATTGGTACCTTCGTTGTACTTGAGGGAGTTTTAGAGAGTTACTGGGAGAATACTGAAAGATTGATTTGCCCATGGTCACTTAGTCCATATGCATCAGAGACAATCCTTGAACTCAGGTCTTTGGGAAGGTGGGACCAATTTTTTATCCACCATGTATACTTCCTTGCTGTTAGACCTTAAGAAATACATGTTAGACTGAATTATAATTTATAGTGCCATAAATGGAGAGCCATATAGTAGAAATGAGATTCCTAAAGTCATATAGATGCTAAGTGACTGAGCCAGAATGTAAACCCATGTTCTCTGACTCCAGTCCATCTTTTTCCCATTGGACCACATTATTTTTCAGTGTGTGTGTGTGTGTGTGTGTGTGTGTGTGTGTGTGTGTGTTTCCCCACTAGGAATATTAGAGTTCTTGTTGTAGTTATCTCTATTTTTGTTTGTTTGTTTGTTTGTTTTTAGCATTTAACACAGTACCCTACAAAAAGTTGGTGCCTAATAAATGTTTGATGAATACAAAGGCATCAAGAAAGCAGGGAAGACAGGGAAAGTGAAAGAGAACATCAGGAAAAGATGTTGGCAAACTGGGATGTTTGGCGTGGAGAATGGAAGGGCTGGAGAAGATGGAAACAAATGGATTCAGTGTCTTTGAATAGAAGAAGGGCTGTCGTAGGGAAGAGGGAACAGACTTGATCTGTTTGGCACTTGGACGAAAACCAAGACTGACGGGGGGATGCTGAAGCTGGACAGAATTCACCTCAACCTAAGAAAGGACTTTCTCACAACTTCAGAGGAGGATACACATATTTAGTATTTAATAAACAACCTACTAAATGTCTGAATAGATGGATGAAGCTGCCCAAGAGTAGAATATGCCATGTTGGGAGGTAATAAAAATGGTAGTAAGAGTTAACATTTCTATAGAGCGTTTTTGTTGTTATTCAATCACTTTCAGTCATGTTCAACTCTGTGTGACCCCTATTGGGGGTTTTCTTGGCAAAAATACTGGAGTCGTCTGTCATTTCCCTCTCCAATTCATTTTACAGATGAGAAAACTGAGACAAAGAGGGTCAAGTGACTTGCCCAGGGTCACACAACTAATAACTGTCTGAGGCCAGATTTGAACTCAGGTCTTCCTGGGCCCCCCTAGCTATCCAGAGGTTTGAATACAAATATTATCTCATTTGATTCTCACAATTATGGGTCTTGGGAAGTAGGTGCTATTATTCTCCCCATTGTAGAGATGAAAAAACCCAGGTTAAGGAAGAGGTAGATCAATTTACTAGTGAGGATATGAGGCTGCATTTGGATTCAAGGGTTCCTGATTCCAGGTCTGGGACCCTTATCCCCTCTGTCACTTGTCTGGCCTTGGGTTGCTGAGGACCCAAATATAAGAAAGCAAGATAATCTCTGTTCTTGAGGAGTTTCCATAGAGAAAATATAAAGCGGAATTGGAAAACAGAGAGGGTGAGCCCAATAGTGGAAGGAGTCTAGTAGGGAATTGGATCAGAATACGAGTGAATTATAAGTGAAGTGGATTGGAACTGTTCAGAAAGGGACCTTTTAATCAGTGAGTAGAAGTCACCTTAAGGGGTGTGTGTGTGTGTGTGTGTATGTGTGTGTATAAGTATGTATGGGATATGTGCATGTGTGTGCACATGTGTATGGGTGTGGGGATGTGTGTGTAGCTTGGGTAGGTGTATGTATGGAGATGTGTGTATATAGGTATATATTATGTGTGTGTTATGTATTATACATGCATGGGTATATATATGTGTGTATGTGTGTGGACATATAGTTTTGTGTATGGGTGTGTGAATATGTGGGTGTATATGTATGTATATGTGTGCACGTGTGTGTGTAAGTGTGTGTGTGCATGTGTGGCAAGGCAAATGGTGTTATAATTGTTAGGGAGGCAGAGAAGAGAAAGAACAGGGAGAAAAGATCAAATGAGAGAAGCTTCTGGAGATTTAACTGGGCTATTTAAATGCTATTTATTATTATTAACCATGAGTACTTGTTGATTCTAATGGCCTGGTGAAAAGGCCTTTTTCACTCTCTGCAGATAAAGCCACCTGAATCTCCTGCTGCTCCGTTCCGGGCACACCAACGGAATACAAAAATTAATGAGCTTTATAATGTCATCGAAGGCAATTCAACTTCATAGCCCTTTAATTGGAGGAATGGTTCTTGGACGTCGAATTAAGAAGACATTAGAAGGCCTGACTGCACTTTTAAGTAAACATATGGTTTCCCAAGTGGAACTGAGGGTGTCTCTGATTTATGTCATGGTAGAAGTCTAAGGAAGGAGGGGTAAGGGCAGCTTAAAGGAAACAAAAATAGTCCAAAGCACACAGATGGAGAGTAATTGTGCCTTAGCAGAGGGGAGAAAGAACAAGCCAAATGGGGGGAAAGGGGGGAGTATGACTTCTGAGTATTTTCTTTCTCTGTGATCCTTGCTTCCTCGCAAATTCTTCTCACAATGGCCTTCTGGGACCTTCTGATTTAATCAATCAACTAATAATTACTGAAGACACTCTCATTTGCTCTTCATTCACTGTCCTTTTTTGCTCCTTCTGTCCTCTCTCCCTCACCCTCCTGGGAGGCTATTAGACCTGGTATTGGTCCATCCCACTTTACCCCTTCCTGCTTCAGGACTCAGGTCAGGATCTACCTCCTTCATAGAACCTCTTCTCCCAGAGACCATCCAGTTAAATGTTCTACAGAAGAAAGAGACATTGGAGGTTGAGTCTTCATCTTAAGAATGAGAAAGCTTGAGTTCCATAGAAGGCAAGGGTCTTTATCCAAAGTCATATAGCTGGCAAGTGTTAGAAGTGTGATTTAAACTTAGATCTACCAGGTTTCAGGCCCCCAATTTTTTTTTTTTCTTTAGGCAATTGGAGTTAAGTGACTTGTCTAGGGTCATATGCCTAGTAGGTATCTGAGGCTGGATTTGAACCCAAGTTCTCTTAACTCTAGCACCAATCCTCCATCCACTGCACCACATATCTGCTGCCCCTGAAGTCCCATTCTTTTTTTTTTTATTTTCAATAGTATTTTATTTTCCAAATATATGCAAAGATAGTTTTCAATATTAGTTTTTGTAAGTCTTTGTGTTCCAAATTTTTCTCCCTCCCTCCTTTACCTCTCCATTCCCCAAGACAGCAAGTGATCTGATATAGGTTAACTATGTGCAATTCTTTTAAACATATTTTCATACTTGTCGTGCTATGCTAGAAAAATCAGATCAAAGGGAGAAAAAACATGAGAAAGGAAAAAAAAACACAACCCCTTAAAAAAGCCTCCTAAAAGTGAAAATATTATGCTTTGGTCCATATTCTCTCTCTAAATACAGATGACATTTTTCCATCCCAAGCCTATTGGAACTGCCTTAAATCACTTCAATGTTGAGAAGCCCCAAGTCTATCATGCGTGAATCTCACGTAATGTTGTTGTTATGTATACAATGTTCTCTTGGTTCTGCTTGTGAAATCCCATTCTTAAAACATGGAATTACTCTGCTCTCTCTTGACTCAATTTTTTCAAGAATACTTGATTGAGTTTTATCTCTCCCCCCTCCCCCCCCCCCCACCATTTTTCTTGTTTTAAGTATATGTATCTATGTTATAGCCTCAAACTACCTTATTGGTACCTGGAAAACAGGGAAAATTGTTCTGTGCTAAGCAAAAGGCCTTGGAGCTGGAAATTTGTGTGCAAATCCCACCTTTCTTCCCACTACACCAGATGCTCAAATGTATCTATCTGTAAAGGGTTTTTAGAGTCAGATTTATATAGGCAAAGGCTCTATAGAGTCCAGCAAAATGTAATCCTAGAGATACTGTATTTCTGTCTCCCATACTAGGAAGGGAAGAAACTTTGCACCAGATTGGAAAAGGGGGGGAATGTAGTTTCTTTGAAGCGGGAATATTTTATCTGGACCTTACCAGTGCCAGGGGGTGCTGGTTATGGCATCATTGGTATTAATCATATCAAATAAAGAACTAAAGGAATTGCATCTGGAACAGGACACTAAAGCTGGATATTGAGGCACAGGGTTACTGTAACTCTTGGGAATTGCAACTGTTTTATTTTTTTTTATGCAGACTGGAAGAGTGCTTATTGACTTTTCTTTTGGAAGAATGGGCACTATAATAGAAAGTCTCTTGGCTAGTTTGGTCAGACACTGATTTGTTATTTTTTTCCCCCTGAGGCAATCAAGGTTAAGTGACTTATTCAGGGTCACACAGCTAGGAAGTGTTAAGTGTCTGAGGGCAGATTTGAACTCCTCCTGACTTCAGGACTGGTGCTCTATCCACTGCACCAACTAGTTGCCCCCAGACACTGATTTGAAAGCTTCATCTGTTTTGTACAGTTTTTTTTTTTAATTAAAGCTTTTTTATTTACACAACATATGCATGGGTAATTTTTCAACACTGACCCTTGCAAAACCTTCTGTTCTAAAATTTCTACTCCTTTCCCCAACCTCCTCCTCTAGATAGCAGGTAGTCCAATACATGTTACATATGTTAAAGTATATGTTAAGTCCGATATATGTATACATAGTTGTATACATACATACATATGTATGTATACTCAGTTAAAAACTGAGAAAGGAAACCAAATGCAAGCAAACAACAACAGAAAGAGTGAAAATGCCATGTTATGAAACACACTCAGTTCCCACAGTCCTCTCTCTGGGTGTAGATGGCTAACAACTAGAACTGGTTTGAATCATCTCATTGTTGAAAAGAGCTTTTGTACAGTTATTTTGTTCCTTGTTATTTAAATAACATGAATTTATTTTGCTTTCAGCTGAGATAAAATTGCTTTAACCTGTTTGTCTATATTGCTTTATTTGAAAACTGAGGAGATGTAGCAAGAAGAAGAGTGATACAGAAAAGACCTGAATCTGATCCTTGGAAATGCCAGGCTTTTCTCTATCTAGTACTGAGTCAAACTGAGAGAGAATTTTATGGTTTTGTGGTTTTTTTTTAATCTTATTACTTAATATTATTGTCATTATTATTATTTTTATAAGCTTCCTGAAAGACTGAACCAAATTTCCTTCATTAGGAGGTTTTCCTTCTGGTTTTTGGGCTAAAAAAACACTTAGTGCTTCATTTTTTTTTTTTTTTGAATGGACTTAAAGCTGGGCTGTTGAGTCACATAGACTCAGGAACTTAACTTATGCTTCCCTTCTCCCCCCACATATTCTCTAAGAAAGCTCTCTGAAGGTAGGGAATAAGGACTAGGTCACCTAGATTTGGCTGATAACACCAAAATCCCAAGGGGGCAGGAGAGGAAGGAGTATTTTTCCCCTTTTGGCATCTGACCTCTACCCAGACATGTACAGAAGACTAAAAAGGCCTAGAAGCTTACCCTATGTCCCTGGCTTTTTTGGCTAAAAAGACTGTAAGCTCCTTGAGAGCAGGGGCCATGAATTCATTCCTATAACAGTTCTAGTGTCTAATATAGGAACCTTTCTTGGGCATAAAGACAATCAATAAATATTTTTGAATAAATGGATTCATGGGTGGTTTGGGGTTTGCTTGAACTCCGTAGGATGCTATGGAAGCAGGACCAGTTTTGAAATCAGAGCATCTGGGATTGGATTTTATCTCTAATATTCATTATCTTATGACCTTAGGCAATCTACTTCCCTTTCTGAGCTATGCGGGAGATAGACTAGATGATCTCTGGTGATGTCTAAACTGGACTAGATAACCTTCAGATCCACTTGAATATGAGGATTTTTATTGTTCAGATTTCTCTTCGCAGGGATAGAGTGGATCACCATTTCCTTCTCTGGCTCATTTTACAGATGAGTAAACCGAGGCAAACAGGGTAAAGTGACTTGCTGATCCTCAGTCTGACATGGATTTGAACTCAAGAAGATGCATCTTTCTGCGTTCACTTAGCTACCCTTCTGAAAAGGTAAGGGTTGTTTTCACCTTTTGTTCTATCCCCAGTGATTAAAAAGGTTCCTAGAATATACCGGGTGATTTTAATAAGTGCTTGTTGACCTTTCTTCATTCTCTGACTAGCAGGGGAAAATGCCATTCATCATGAACAATTAAGTGGTCTCAGTGGAAGAAGTGCAGTACTGTGGAAATTATCATTATCAGGCTCAAATGAACTATTCCAGCTTCCCTAATCTAATACTTTGTAGCAGTCTGACCCTAGATTCCTTACTTCCCTTCAGTCTCAGTTTCCTCATTTGTAAAATGAGAATCATAAGGAGTGGTGTGTGTGTGTGTGTGTGTGTGTGTGTGAAGCTCTTTCTAGATGGTAAAGCTTGTTGAAATGCGAGCAAAAGTACAGAGGTTTGTGGTTGGGGAAACTGGGCAGCAACATGAAAGATGGTTGGAGCTGGCTTGGAACCTGGGAAATGGGATGGATGGACCCCTAGTTTCATTCTGATTTCTTTCCTGGGATGTGGTTTTGGGAAGCCGGTCGACCCCACTCCTCTTTGGTACCACGAGGACTCTGCTGTCTGTATTGAAGGGAGAACAGAGCAATTTCTGGGATGGTTGTGGAAGACTGGGCAGTAGGGCCTTTGGGCAACACACTGAGATCTCTTGGGGACACTCCTATGGCGCCAGAGCAGGAGCTAATTGACCTGGAACATCTGCCAGGATAATTATGGGAGCCAGATAGTGGGAAAGGGGCTGGTTTCTATTGGATCAAAAAATCTATCCATGATGCTGAACAGAGCATGTGGCGAGACTTGCTCCCTGAGAGCAGACACAGAGGCCGGTTGAGGCTTTGAGACCTGGTACAATTGCAGGGCTTAAAATGCAGCTGAGGGGCTGGGTCTCTCTCTCTCTCTCTTTTTGTATCTTTTCCCTTTCCTCCTCTTCCCTGGGGTCATGTTCTATGTAGGGAACTGAGTTTTTTTTGTTTTTTTTTTTTTAATCTGTAAAATGAAGGGGCTGAATTGGACAATCTCTAAGGCCAGTGAAACTCATTTAAGGCTTTCTTTAAATTATATAATAGCAATAATAGTGACCAACATTTATAAAACACTTTACAATTTGTCAAGCGCTTTACATATGTTAAATAACTGAATCCTTGTAACAATTTTGTGAGGTAGGGGCGATTATTATCCCTATTTTACAGGTGAAGAAACTGAGACTGAGGGGTTAAGTTATTTGCCCAGAATCACACAACTCTGTGGTCTGTCCATCCTCACGTTAGGGCCATTGCTTAAGGTTAACACACGGGCTGGAAAACCCTTCCCTTTAAATCTATATTCTTGGAAGTCATTGTAACCTGAATCCTAGAACATTTAATCTCTCAGAAATGTAATCATTGAAAAGAGAAAGTCATATATAAGAGCATATCATATATGTATATTATATAACATATAATATACATAGTCCATATATATGTTACACATATATTTTCTCTCTCTATAGACATATATTCTCTCTCTCTATATAGACTATATAGACTTATATAATCTATCCTGTCTGTTTTATGTATATGTGTATATATATATATATATATATATTAGAGAAAGTTATATATAAGAACATATCATATATGGATATGATATAACATATAATATACATAGTCCTATATACATTAGATTTATGTATATTACATATAACTTATGTATATTACACACATATATATATATATATATAACAGGGGAAGTTATATATAAGAATACATCATATATGTATATTATATGCCTATAATATACATAGTTCATATATACATTAGACTTATATATTCTCTATCTATATAGACATATATCTCTTTATATATCTATATATATACTATATAGACTTACATAATCTATTATGTCTGTTATATGTCAAAGAAAGTTATATATAATAACATATCATATATATAGTCCTATATACATTAGATTTATGTATATTACATATAATTTATGTATATTACATATATATAAAGGGAAAGTTATCTATAAGAACATATCATATATGTATATTATATAGCATTTAATATATATAGTCCTATATACATTATATTTATGTATATTATATATAACATGCATATTACACACACATATATAAATATAAAAGAGAAAGTCATATATAGAACACATCACATATATATTATATAAGATATCATATACATAGCCCATATATATGTTAGACTTACATATATTATATATAATTCTTATGTGTTTATATATGGGCAGCTAGGTAGTGCAGTACATAGAACTCTGGGCTTGGATTTGGAAGACTCGTCTTTATGAGTTCAAATCTAGACTTCAGACACTAGTGATATGACTTTAGATAAATCATCGCACCCTGTTGTCTCACTTTCCTTATCTGTTAAATGAGCTGGAGAAAAAAATAACAGACCACTCCAGTATTTCTGCTAAGAAACCCCAAATGGGATCTTGGAAAGTCAGATATGACTGAAATTAGTGTACAATAATACAATATAGTGCATTATATATGCACATATGTGTCAAAACATAGCCCTTATATGCATTATAGATAGCCCACATATGCACTGATATGTACATGTGTGTTTGTATATACAGGAACACAGTGCACAATACCCACAATGCATATGTGTGTGTATCACATATGTATGTATGCATGTATGTATAAATAGAGATCTCCATCAGGTCAAGTGAATCCCCATCAAAGCATTGTCCATGTAGAGAGGGTTGCTCTGACCGCCAGACCCTTCTCTTGTGGGGTCACCCAGCGGCTGCAGGATAACGCCACTGCTGGATGGATCCCAGGCAGGGTTAGCCCTACAGCTGGCATTTGCAGCATCTCACTAAACAAACCCCGAAAGTCCAGGCTTCTGGACGTTAGAAGACATGAAGTGACTCGCTCAGCGTACACAGGAAATTCAGGGCAGAGCTGGGATGGGGGCCCAAGTTTCCTGGAGTGAAGTCTATTGTCTTGCAATCTTTGACTGCCTTACAATCTCCAAGATGGACTTGTTGACTGGTTTAGTCTCTTAGGAGTCCTGTCATAGAAGAGATAATCTGATACGGCTCCATTGAGCAAGAATGTATTAATTGTTTGTCATGTGCCAGGTATTGAGGAGACAGAGAACTCCCCAACATTCTCCTCCCCAAAAAGAACCCTCAGTTCTCAAAGGAAAAGAGGAGGGTTGAGGAGATGAGGGAATACACAAGAAAAATGAGGAGAAAACATTTTCAAAGCTATATGGGGGTAGGACCCTAACAATCTGGGAGGAAAAGGCTATAGGGAAAGGAGACAGCATGTGACCAGAGCCTTGAGGGGTTCTAAAGAGGCAGCGGAGAGGAGGGGAGGCAAGCCAGACAAAAGGTATAGTCTGTGCAAAGATGTAGAGTAACTTACATACATCCTTTTATCTGATCCTCATAACTGTTTTGTGAAGTAGGCAGGGCTGAGACTATTTTTCCTGTATTAGAAGGGAAGAAATTTGGAATTTAGAAAGGTTTCTCGTGAATTTGTGGCAGAAATTTGACCCCAAATACTGGCTGTGTGACTTGGGTAAATCATTTGCTCTGTCTACCTCAGTTTCCTCATCTGTAAAATGAGCTGGAGAAGAAAATGGCAAACAATTCCAGAATCTTTTTTGGGGGGGAAGGGGAGAGAGGCAATTGGAGTTAAGTGACTTGTCCGGGGTCACATAGCTAAGAAATCTTAAGTGTCTGAGGCTGGATTTGAATTCAGTCCTCCTGACTCCATGGCCAGTATTCCCTTTATTGTACCGTCTAGCTGTCTCACACTCCATAATCTTTGCCAAGAAAATCCCAAATCATGAATCATGAAAAGTTAGACACGGCCAAGACGGTCGAACAACAAAAATGTTAGATAGAGTGCTAAACTTGCAGCTGCAGATTTGAAGTAGAAATTAAGACTCAGTTTTCAGTATAGTGCTCTGTGACCTTTCTGGGTTCACTGTTTGCCATTGGCTTGCTGGAAATCTCTGAGATAAGGAAATTCAATTCAACAAGTACTTATTAAATGCCTTTTCAATGCTGTACACTGTATTAGGCCACAGGGATGCAATGATAAGAAAGAGAATCTGTCTCAAAGAGAATTACATTAAAAATGTTCTCCCTTTGGAAATCATTACTATCATAGATTTGGAGCTGAAAGAGATCTCCAAGCTTACCTTTTCCAATCTTTCTTTTATTACAGGTAAGGACGAAACTGAGGTCCACAGAGGTTTGCCTAAGAGGGAGTCGGGAGTTTGAACCAAGCTCCTCTGACTCCATTACTATAAATGTCTATTTTTTTTTTTTGCTGTGTTAAGTTATTTCTCCTTCATAGAATGTAAGCTCCTTAAAGGCAGTGACTGATTTATTTTTATCTCCATCTCTCTAGCCCTTAATGCAACACCTGGGACACAGTTAGAATGGAACTGAGCAAACTCTTGTTGGCTTTAAAGAATTTAAAAGGCGAAGGGTCCTTGGAGGTCTTGTTTTAAATATAAGGAGAAACTGAGGCTCAGAGAAGGATTGAGATTGCATGGGGTTCCAGATCTACAAGTGAAAGGGACTCCAAAGGATAAAGAATCTAAACTTCTTATTTAAGAGAAAATAAAACATCTGGCTCTTACTCGAAGGAATATGGTCAATCCATAGAGAATTTATCTATTGACTCTTCTGGATGACTTCATCTAGATGGATTGAGGCAGGGGGAACCCCCTTGGTGTCTCCACTCTCCCTCTCAG
The DNA here is from genome assembly GCF_902635505.1 of Sarcophilus harrisii. NCBI lineage: Eukaryota > Metazoa > Chordata > Mammalia > Dasyuromorphia > Dasyuridae > Sarcophilus > Sarcophilus harrisii. The sequence goes on from NC_045426.1 coordinate 692,675,323, forward strand.
CCCTTGTCGTGCCATGTCTTCCCTTGCTCCCCCACTTTTCTTTTCTCTTGGTTGCTCTCCCAAGGGGATGGCAGCCTTTGCGGGGGCACTCGCTCATTCATCACTTTGGGCATCTTGTTTTCCACTCTGCAGGCCACTCTGTCCCTATCTAATCAGGGGGCTGCTTCCTGTGTTTGTCCCTTGTCATTCATCCTGCGGGACCGATTGTTATCATCAAACAGCTCGAAAATAGATTGTTTAGCATTGGCACTCTGGGCTTCTTGGAGGAGCTTTCTTTGGGTAAGAGGCAGGGAAGCAGTTGGAGCCATGCCATCAGACCAAGGCAGACACTGTCCATCCCCATAATAGGACTCAGTTATCTTCCCAAGTTATCTGCCCTTCTTCCTCTTTCCTCCCCACCTCCCCCCCACCCAAGGAGAAAAAAAATCATGTGATTCATTTCAACTTGGGGATATCTATTTACATCCATTCAATCCATGCTCTTCCGGGACAGACAAGGAGACTTTGATTCATGGGTTCCGCCTGCCATTTCCAATGCTGCACAAAGGTGACTATGGTATACATGGCCCAGCTTCATCTAAAGACTGTCTGCCCTTTGGTCCCAACTATTGGGCGACTATGGAACGTAGTTGGGTATAGGGAGATGACTTCAGGTCTCACATTTCTGTGCAAGTGGCAAAAACCAAGAGATCCTCAGACTCATTACTTCCAATGACTTTCCTAGAGTAGTTGGGTTCCATTGAGTGGTCTTCTGAGGATCTATGTCACAGAAGAATGGACGTCAGTAGTCATTTCCTTTGAAATTCATCTCAGGTGCTACTTCCTCTGGGAAACCTTGGCTAAATTCTTTCATTGTTAATACTGTCTTGTCACTCTAAGCAAACCATCCCATGCAACGTGCTCCATGGAGTGTACCCATTTCAACCCTCACGTCATATGTTTATTCAATTAACTTCCATTCAACAAACATGTATTGAGGACCTACTATGTATTAGCCACTGAGCTAGGTACAGGGGATTAGAAGAACAAAAAAAATATCCTCAACTTCAAGTTGCCTGATTTGTACTTTGAAGACTTAAAGTGAACAGAGAAGTAAATACAAAAGTAATTTGATGGGGATCATCAACAAGTGGGGGAATCATTGTTGTACAAATTTTGACCCCCAAAGGGGTTTTGGAGAATCCTCTGGTAAGAAAGTCAATATTTAAATCCAGATTTACTAGCTCCAATTCTTTTTTCTGTTCTATTTGGCTGTCTCCACAAAAGACATTACTCTCATCCTTCTCTCCCGAACTCTTCTCAGAATTCCTCCCCCATTCCCACCCCAGGGGAACGTAAGCTTCCTAAGGGAAGGGACTCTCAATTTATCTTTGTCTTCCCCATGCCTTACATGATGCTTCAATAAACGCTTAATATAGTTTTGTCTATTTTCAAGAAAGACCAAAGGCATCACAGGGCATGTTTTGCACGTGAATTGGATTTAAGTGAAGCAAGCAAAGTCTGTAGCCTCCCTTTCCTTTCCGGTCAGTGGCAGGCCGCAAGTCAAGATGCCTGATGATGGCCCGGGATGCAGTGGATGACCTTGGTGTCTCCATCTCTGACCAAGCTCTAAGGGCTCCACAGCACCTGCTTCAGCTGCCTTTGTGAACTCTGAACAGATTGTTCTCATCCACCTATTCTGCCAGACTTTGCATGCTTGGGTGTTAAGGGAAGAGGAGCACTTCTGAGCCCTTTTTAGGGATGTTCATCTGTGGCGTTGGTGTCCACCTGCCACCTCTCTCCTGTGGCTCTAGATGTGTAGCCATCACATCCAAGTACATTGCTTTGGTAGATAGGGGACAGATAATCAGGTAGCCAGCTAGACAAGTGGTCACATTCAAGTAAATCTCCTTGATAGGGAGACAGATAATCAGGTAGCCAGGTAGACAAGTGATCACATCCAAATAAATTGCTTTGGTAGATAGGGGAAAGATAACCAGGTAGCCAGGTAGACACGTGGTCACATCCAAATAAATTGCTTTGGTAGATAGGGGACAGATAACCAGGTAGCCAGGTATTCACATGGTCACATCCAAGTAAATTGCCTTGGTAGACAGGGAGACAGATAATCAGGTAGCCAGGTAGACAAGTGGTCACATCCAAGTAAATCACCTTGGTAGCCAGGTAGACAAGTTGAGGGCAATCAACAAGCCTCAAATCCATCAGTGAGTCAGGGTACTGCCTGTACCAAACATGTGAAGACTTTCCCCAGCAGAATGGGTGGGTGAGAACAATCTGTTTCAACGGGCATGATGCTGCTATGGAGTGACACAAAGTACTTGCTTAATAAATGTTGTTGAATTAATTAATCAATGAATGAATGTTTTGGGTGGTTTCCACCAGCATAGAGCTAACTCTTTGATCACAAGAGGTTGGCTAGAGTCTTATGCTCTGATAATATCCAAGGTTGTACTGTTATTACACAAAAGTCTCAGGTGCTCTGTTAGTCAGAAATCTAGACTTAAGAGAGTTGAAGTAATCTCAGTAGACACCTGGTCGAACCCCTTCACTTTATAGAGGAAGAAAGTCTGTGATGTCATTGATACTCTTTGAAAATGAAGGATGAACAACAACAAGGAGAACTGTGTTTTAAGCACTTAGGCAGACCCTAAGGACGCCAAAGACTTTACCTTGGCCTGGTCTGGAGAACTGATTGTTCAATTGTTTCTGGGAGCATTTATACGTCAGAAATCGGTAAATGCCACAAACTGAGGCTTGATTTATTGTTTTGTAGATTGTTGAGAACGTACTAGAGAAAATACTGATAATGTAAATTAAACTGAAAAGCATTCTGGGTACATTAAAAAAAAATGCTAGAGATACAATCGTTAAATTTTTACCAGAATACCTTGGACCTGCATTCTACGTCAATGGCAAGAGGAAAGCAGGAAAGCTGGGATCCCATAATTGGACAAGGTAAGGGAAGTATATTGAGAATTAAAACCCATGATAATAATTCTTAATTCTCAAAATTACATTTCTCTGGTATTTTACTGCACCCGAACCCAACACGGGGGCATTTGGAAGAACTCCTCTCTCTTCTTATTATTAGCATCATCATTACATATATGTTTAAGCATATACAAAAAAGAGGCAAAAGAAATCCATATTCATTTTGGTGGGGGAGGGAAGGGGTGGGCAAGCCCTCATTTAGGACTTGAGCTGAGCTTGGAAGGAAGAAAGGAGTTCTAAAAAGTAAAATAAAATAAAATAAAAAGTATTAGAACTACAAAGTGCACCCTATCCATTAGGCAATACTGCCTCTCCCTACACACCGACTTGACAATGCAATACATCAGTGACATTTTTGGTAAAGGGCAGATAGAGTGGTGAGGGGAAGGGGAAAGGGCAGAGACACAGGAAGACCAGAGTTCAAATCCAGCTTCAGACACTTACTAGCTATATGACCTTGCACATCACTTCTCTTATATTTGTTTCACTTCCCTCTCCTGTAATAATAATAATAGTTAATTAATTATAAAATTATATATATGTATGAATAATAATAGCACTTATTTCCTTGGGTTGTTGTAAAGATCAAATGAAGAATATTTGCAAAGGACTTAACATGGTGCCTAACATATAGTAGGTGCTTAATAAGTGCTTGTCTCTCTCTTCTTCCCCCCTTTCCATGTTGACAAGGTGTTCATTCAAGCTTCATAACAAGCTGAAGAGCTAGGTTCTAGGTTCCAGGTTCGAGGGCTGGGGATCTAGGCCTGTGATTTCACTGGTTCAGAGATCTCCCAGAGAAGGAAACTCCATTCATGAGGGCCTGCACGACTGCAAAAATGTAAAATTTTCAAGAGCCTTCTAGGGCATTTTAAAAACAAATGACTTGTCTAGGGTCATCAAACATTACGTGTTGGGGGAAGTCTTGAACCCTGACCAGTGTTCCTGATTTCGACCTGACTCTACTTTACTTAAGCTCATCCAGTACATTTCAGTTTCTGTGCATGGGTGACCTCCCGTCACAACAACCAGAGACCTAGAGGATTCTAATGTCATAGATCATCCATCTGAAAGGGATCTCAGAGACCATCTAGTCCTAAACCAAGCTTTATAGATGGGGAAACTGAGGCAGAGGGAGCTTCAGTGAGGTGCCACTAGAAAATTCTAATGTCACGAATCACAGATTTACATCTAGATGAGATCATCCAGTACTAACCCTCTCTTTCCAGATGGAGAAGCTGAGGCAGAAGGATTTCAGTGATACTGCTAGAGAATTTTAATGTCACAGACCACAGATTTACATCTGCATGAAATCGTCACTAAATCTCTCTTTACAGATGGGGAAGCTGAGGCAGAAGGATTTCAGTGATACTGCTAGAGAATTCTAATGTCACAGATCACAGATTTACATCTGGATGAAATCATCTAGTCCTAAATCTCGCTTTATAGATTGGGAAACTGAGGCACAGGGAGTTTCAGCGAGGTACTGGTAGAAGATTTTAATGTCACAGACCACAGATTTACATCTGGATGAGACCATCCAGTTTGAAACCTTTCTTTACAGCTGGGGAAGCTGAGGCACGGGCGTTTTGGTGCAGTTACAAGCTGGGCACAGGAGCGGGAGGTCCCAGAGGCCGCCTGATCCATCCCCCCCATCCAACAGGTAGCAGCTCTTCCGGGTCCCCAACACCCGGCGCAGATACAGCCCACAGGCATGGGGAGGGCTGGAGGGAACAGCGATTGCCCGGCCTCTCTGTCACTCAGGGCTCCCCCTGCATAGAGTGGCATTGTTCCGCCTGGGCCGCTGGCTCCCTGGCTTGGCCGGGCAGATGGAACAAAGACGTTTTCATCCAGGACAAAAGGGCTCTGTTCCACCTAATGAGGAACAGTTGAGAGGTATGGAGACAGCACCCTCTCCATGCAGGGCAGAGGGCTGGGGAAGAGAGGAATCCTCCGGCTAATGAAGACCAGTTGAGAGGTGCCCGCCAGACACTCGGCTAACCTTTCACTGGAGGCCGCCCCTGTCTCCGGGGACCCTGCTTGGGCTTCCTGACAAGGGAGGGCCCCAGAAAGCGGGAGCATGTGCAAGGGTCATCTGTCACGGTGATGGCTCCTGACCCCAGTGACCTCTCTGGCCTTCCCCTTTGACCTCTGGAGTTGACCTTTCCAAAGAGCCTCTGGTCCTCAGCCAGAAGTCCTCTATTGACTACCTGCCAGCGACCACCTGCCTAAGGAGGCCCCGAGAAATTAAAGTCTCAGAATGGGTCCCCAGAGACTCCTCCAGTGGCTGTAGGGGCACCAAGGCCCCGGCTGGGAAACCAATCTCCCTAATGATGCAGCAAGAGCATCTCTCATCTCCGGGTTTTATTTCTCAGAGCCCCACTCCCTCTGGTCACTTCCAAGGCTCATTAGTCCAATTTTGCTTTGAGGTCAGCGAGAGAAAAAACACCTCGGGGGAGAGGAAAGGAGAGCCGTGGGAGAAGGGACGGTCTGCTGGGATGGAAAGGGCCCAGAACAGGAAGTCACTCTGAGGACCTGGGCTGCAGAGCCCAGCTGGGGGACCTCAGGCAAATGGCTTCCCCTCTCTGAACTGACCTTTGGTCACCTGAATCGTACCTAACTCCATGATGCCTTCCAGGATATTCGGGAGAATCTGTTTCTGGGACAGACTGGAAGGGAGTCTCCCCTGTTCTGGGAATCTCCCTGCTTTTTCTCCCCGCTTTGGTCCATTCTTTACCAACCAGATCTTAAAGCACAGATCTGACTATCTTATTTGACTTAGTACCCATAAGTCCCTCCCCTGTCACCCCCAGGACCATATAGAAACCCCTCCTGCTTGGTGTTCAAACCCCTCTCTAACCTCATCCCCTTTCCTGTCCAATCTTCCTGGAGTTTCAGTATTCCCTCTGCCATGTCCTCTGCAATAGGATGACATGGGCCATCTTGAGAGTGCTCTGTCTGTCCTCCTTCCCTCTTAGATCTGAAATTTGCTCCCCCCCCCCAACTCTACCTCCTGCCTTCCTTCAGCTCCCACTTCTGGCAAAAAACCTTTCCCAGTTCCCTTAAATATTAGTATCTCCTCTCTGCTAATTATCTCCAATTTCCCCTGTTGTTTGTACACAGCTGTGTCTCAAGGGATGTTTTTGCTTTTTGTTTTATCCTCAGGGCTTAGCACAGTGCCTGGCACTTACTAGGTGCTTAATAAATGTGCATTAACTGATATACCCTATTATATATATTATATATATACATATATATAATATATTATATATAGCAGCATTCTAGACTTCTCCAGTTTGAGACACAGTGGTATATTATAGGGCTTCTTAAACTTTTTCTACTTGTGACCCCTTTTTTGCTTGGGAATTTTTTATTTGATTCTAAGTATATAAGTATATAAAAGAGGTATACACATTAAACATTTTTTGAAAATAAAACATGGGGCAGCTAATTGGTATAGTGGATAGAGCATCAGCCCTGAAGTCAGAAGGACCCGAGTTCAAATCTGGCCTTAGATACTTGACACCTCCTAACTGTGGGACCCTGGGCAAGTCACTTAACCCCAATTGCTGCCTCAGCAAAATAATAATAATAATTATACTTTTGCAACCTCTCCATTCAGTCATGTGATTTATATTTGAGGTCTCAACTTACACTTTAAGAAGTTATGGTATAGTGGATAAACTTTGCCTTGTATTCAGGAAGCCCTGGAGTTAAATGCTGTCTTAGATATCTGTTAGCTTTGTGATGTTGGGGAAATCACTTAAGATCATTTAAACTCTCTGGGCCACCAAACAACCCTACAAGACCATAAGTGGCTGAGGAATTGCTTGTTTATGTCAGTGGTGGGTGGAATGGTAATTACCATACTGGAAGTTCCCTATACTGATAATCATAGGGTCATCAATTTAGAACTAGAAGATAATGTATGGGTCACATAAACCTACTCTTTCATTTTACAGATGAGCAAATTAAGGCACAGCGAAGTTAATTTATCCAGAATCTCACACCTAGTGTCTCAGGAAGAATTTGAACTCGATTCTTTTTGACTTCAAGTATAACATCTTAGACACTAGACCATTCAGTTGGACTGGGTTACAGTTACTCCAACTGGCATGGAGAACTTTCTTTTCCCAGCCTTTACTGGTTGTGGGAATTAAGGAGATGATAAGGATTGTTTCAATGGGATGATGACTTTGGCTAGGGTCGTAGGGGTGAAGAGAGAGACCTGCTATTCTCAGGGTTCTTGGGTTCTGTCCTTTGGTAGCAGCTGGTTGCCATTTGGGTGTTAGTGGTGGCGATGGCAATCTGCTTTTCTGTGAAAACAAGTGAAATATACCCTGTGCTTCAGGACACTGCATTGAACAGGAAATGCTCTGGACACGTGTGTAGCTGGGCTGATCCCATGGAGCATGCAGGGGAAGGATGCCTTGACCCCTTCCAGGGAGCCATTTGTTTATCAACAAGCTGCCAGAGGACATGGGATATGAAGGATAGGACCCAAACAAAGATAACTCTGTACGTGATCCATGGGATGACTGCTACTACATATAGAAAAAGAAACCAGATGCTAAATGTATTAACAAATAATTTCCTTTCCTCCAAATTATTCTGTACTCTTAATGATTGGTGTGAAACCCTTGTCTTTCCCTAAATGCTCATGGGCACATCTGCACACACACACACACACACACACACACACACACACACACACAAACACAACACACAAATTTAATGGTAGATTGAAAACTCTCTCCCTGGGACCACCATGTTGGGAAGGACCCCATCCATACTTTGCTTCCCATAAACCTTGAATCTCTCTGGTGGTCTTTCTCACCCATTTCAATCTCCTTTCCTCCCTTCTTTTATGTATAGTTCTCCATTAGAATAGAAGTTCTTTGAGGGGAGGGAATGCTTTGCTTGCTTCCCTTTGAATGCTTAGTATAATGCCTGAGACATTGTAAGAATTTCATAAATTCTCTCTTGCTTTCTTCAGTCTGTCTCTGTTTCTTCCACTCTTTTGTCTGTCTGTCTCCCTCCTTCTCTCTTATCCCCTTTCCCCTCCCTTACTCTCTCTCATCCCCCTTGCTCTTCTCTCCTCACTTTACTCTCTTTCTTTGTCTCTCTATCTCTGTATCTTTTTCATTCCATCTATTTAAGGAAAAAAATATTTCTTTTTTTTTTTAAACTTGACAAATCTAGAAGGATGCTAAAGAAAAATGATCCTCTGGGAATCCTAACAGAGATCTAAGTCTGCTTCAATTCTGTTTCCAGCCCTCAATTCCTTATCTTTGAGGGACCCAGAGAGGCTATTGAGAGAAAGTGGCTTCTTAGGCCATGTGAGCTAACAATGGCAGATCCACAGAAGGTCAGCACCTCATCACAACCAATCTGAGATTTGGGTTGGACAATAGGAGAAGGAAAGAGATTAGTCAGCCAATTCAGAGCCCAGATTCAGAGATGATAATTACTATCCCGCCTCTCATCCTCTGAGCAAACATTTTGGTTTAGAAGGAAGGTTTTAGATAGAACAAGACCAGTTCCCAATTTTCAAACATAATTAGAGTAGTCCCCTCCTCCCTCCAACTGTACAATTAACTTGTTCTCTCCTTTGTCTCTTTTGTTAGTCTTTTGGGCCCCACTTTCCAGCTTCTTGAGGACCTGAAGCAATAGGGGCCAGGGGCAGGGTGAGTCAGTATGTCTGAGCACCCCTTTTTTCTCTTGGAGATTGTTTGTAAGGGCTGTCCCCTGCCTTTCTTTGAGAGCCTCTTCAACCCCATAATGGATTTTTGACTTCTTCCATCTGTTTCCATACACACAGCCCATAATTCTCAGGTGAGAGGATTACTATTTAAGATTTATCTAAGGAATTCCTTAAGGGTAGGATGAGGAAGGGAATGCCCTTGAGCCAAAATCCTGAGGGAGTCTCTGAAGATATTCAATAAATGAATATATGAGATTTAGGAGGACCCAGGGAGGAAGGATGGATAATGAAATTTGTGTAGTTCAGAAAACAAAATAGATGGAGTTTCTAGGTACCCTCCCTCAATAATGCCCATCTCAATCCCAATAAATTCTTTTAATTTTTTAAAAAAGAAATTGTTATAAACTCTCCAACTTCCTGTTTCCCCAATTAGAACATAAGATTCCCCAAAAATGTGCCTTTGTACACAAAATGAATACATTTTGTACACTAGATAACTTCTTTTTTTTTTTGTGCCAAAGATTATACATATTTATTTATTTATTTATTTATTTTTTAGCTTTTTGATAACTTTTTATTGACAGAACCCATGCCAGGGTAATTTTTTACAACATTATCCCTTGCACTCACTTCTGTTCCGATTTTCCCCCTCCCTCCCTCCACCCTCTCCCCAAGATGGCAAGCAGTCCTATACATGTTAAATAGATTACAGTAGATCTTGGATACAATATATGTGTGCAGAACCGAACAGTTTTCTTGTTGCTCAGGGAGAATTGGATTTAGAAGGTATAAATAACCTGGGAAGAAGAACAAAAATGCAAGCAGTTTACATTCATTTCCTAGTTTCTTTCTTTGGGTGTAGCTGCTTCTGTCCATCCTTGATCAATTGAAACTAAGTTAGATCTTGTCTTTGTTGAAGAAATCCACTTCCTTCAGAATACATCCTCATACAGTATCGTTGTTGAGGTATATAATGATTTCCTGGTTCTGCTCATTTCGCTCAGCATCAGTTCATGTAAGTCTCGCCAATCCTCTCTGCATTCGTCCTGCTGGTCATTTCTTACAGAACAATAATATTCCATAACATTCATATATCACAATTTACTCAACCATTCTCCAATTGATGGGCATCCATTCATTTTCCAGCTTTTGGCCACTACAAACAGGGCTGCCACAAACATTTTGGCACATACAGGTCCCTTTCCCTTTTTTTGTACCTCTTTGGAGTATAAGCCCAGTAGAGACACTGCTGGATCAAAGGGTATGCACAGTTTGATAACTTTTTGGGCATAGTTCAAAATTGCTCTCCAGAATGGCTGGATGTATTCACAATTCCACCAACAATGTACACTAGATAACTTCTTGCTCCCCATGTCTGGAAAGTATTATCTCCTCGTCTCTACCTACTACAGATAGTAAGGTGGTAGAATGGATGGTGATGGATTGGGAGGTAGTGCAGTCTATAGAATGCTGAACTGGAGGTAGGGAGACCTAAGTTTGAACCCTGTCTCTAAATTTACTAACTGGACAAGTCTTGGACCAGTCCCTTTACCTCTCTGAACCTTTTGTTTATTCATGTAAAGTAGAAATGATAATAATACCTATCTCACAGAGTTGAGAGGAGCCAACGAGATAGCATAAGAAGTGGTTAGTGAACATTAAACGCTATTGAAATGTTAGCTAGAATCTCTTTCCATTTCAAGGAATCAGTGCCATCTCCTAAGAAACTTTTCCCAATTCTCCTTCTTCCTTTTCTCATTACTATTCCCTTTCCCCAGAAATGCTTTGTATCAAAATGTCTGTTTCTGTTTCTGTAAGCTCTTTGAGGGCAGAATGTGTATCCATTTTGTCTTGATGTCACTGGAACTTACCAGAGTATTGGGTACAAAGCAAGTTTTTATTTAAAAACTTTTTTATTGAATTATGTGTATAGGTTTGGGCTTCCCCCCTCTCTCCCCATAATAGTGGAAATTAATTGGTATAAACTGCACTGGCTCTCCAGTTATATCAGGCGTCATTGGGAGAACTCCTAATTGGCTGGTCTGGTATACACCCCTCAGCACTGGAGACCAATAAGGAGTTCCTTGAATCATCCTGGTAAGGAGTACAATTCTCAGCAAGGATCCAGGATGCACCTCCAGCAACATGGGAGTTTCTCTGGTCCAGCAAATCTGGAGCTCCCTTGATTATTCTTGCTATAAGCAGGAACTGGAAGAGAATTTACAGATCTTTGAATCATTAACCGTATGGAAGATTCAGAGCTAGAAGGGACCTAAGAAACTATCTTATCTATTACTTCATTTTTGACGTTCAGAAAGGTTGACTTCCCTAAGATCACACAGGTGGGATTTGAACTCGGGTCTTCTGATTGATCATAAAAGTCAATGATCTTATAGGTGAGGAAATTAAGATGCAGGGAAAAAAGTCATAGACATAGGAGGTAATAGAGATAGTGGTCAAACTCTTACTCTCCAACTTCAAATTTAGGGCTCCTTCCATTTGCCATCAATACCTCTTTATTTATTTATTTATTTTGCCATTCCTCTTTGTCACCAACAACATTTGGAAGATGGCAGATCAGGATGAGAACTCTTCATGGGGGAAACCTTCAAAGCCTGGTTCTCTAAGTGGCCAAAATAGGCAGCCTTGGTCATTTAGCACTTCATGTAAGGTCACACAATGAAGCAAAGGTCTAGCTAGGTATTTATTCATTTTTGTGTGTGTGTGTGTGTGTGTGTGTTTAGAAATTGTATTGATTTTCTACTTTGGACTTAAGTAGCAATTAAAATGAGTCTTTCCCTATATGCTATAGAACACAAAACCGTGAATCTTATGTATATAATAAATTAAACATGTTCGCTTTTAAAACTCTCCTCTTTGTGAGGATATGCTTTCCCCCATGATCTTTTCATTCTCCTCTGTGCTTTACAAATGCTCCAAGAATCCTCTTTGCTACCATTTATTATCTTTTCTGAGGGACTGATCAGTCTCCAGACTTGTTTTCTGTCCTACTTACCCCTCTAGTTCAAAACAAAATAAAATCTGGGAAAGGTTGTGAATAGTCAAACAAAAGAAATTGCTGACTCTTTTCAGTAGACTGCAAACTCCCTGAGGGAAGACACTATTTTGTTTTCATCTTTGTATCCTCAGCACCTGGGATCATATTGTATATAGTAGATGCTTGTTTTTTTTTAACTTTATATTTTATATTTACTATATGTCTATATATTTTTTAACCTTCATCCTAGTAGAATATAAGATCCTTGCTAATATGGATTATTCTTTTTTTGTCTTTGAATGTCCAGCACTGAGGCTGGTATAGGATTTATTCATGGGTCATAATAAAAATTTATTTAATAGACTTGAATCAAATCAAATAAACATCTGATGTTTACTCCCTAACTCATCACCTACTCTTAAAGGAGAAAGATGCTATTCAGAATGGACATCCATTGAGATTTTTGTAGCTCAAGAATAAGGTCAAATATTTCAACCAGAATGAGTAGGTGAAAGGGATACCATTGGGTAGCCCAGTGGGTAGGAAGCAGGGACGCCATTTTGTTAAAAGGAGTGCAACTTTTTCTAACTTTTTGCTGGCTGGGGCCAAACTGTTTCAAAGCCCCATACTTAAGAGCAGTGTCAAAAATAAAGGAGTCAAGTTTGCAGAAATGTTGCAGACTTAAGTCCTTCCAAACTGCCCGTGGTTCACCCCTCTCCACTTAAAACACTGCCCAAGCCCTCTTTTATAAAAAGGTTGCTAAAGAGCCATTGAAGATCAATACACATTAGTCTAGGTACATCACGCGAAGGCGCTGTCTTCAGCAGATGGCTCGCTATTTTCCTGATTAATTCAGAACAGGATGTTCTGTATATTGAATCTAATATTGAAACTCTGCTACCCAGAGTTTGGAGTCTCAGAATTGGAAAGGAGCTCAGTAGTGACCCAATCCAATCCACACCTGACCGAGAACCTTTTCTGCATTATCCCCGATAAGTGTTCATCCAGCCTCTGATTGAAGACCTTCAGACAGGGCGAGCCAGTGTGTCTGGGGTCAACCCATCTCATTTAGAGGCATCTCTTATTGGAAGGAAGCTTTTCTTGATTACCAACCTGGTCTCCCTGTAACTTTTACCCCAATTTCCTAGTTCTATTTGCTGATCTGGGGGATGAATCTCATCTGTCCAGGTGACAGCCCTTCAGATATTCATATAGCTCTCACAACATCCCAGAGTCTTCTCTTTTTTAGATGAAACATCTCATTCAGTCTGCAGGGATGTGGACATGGGGTCCTTTGCCATCTTGGTTGCTGTCTTCTGAATGCTCTTCAGTTATTAGTGTCCTTTCTAAACTGTAGCCCCCAGAATGCTCTACACACAGGTCTGATGAGAGTAGGATGCAGAAGAACTCTTCCTTCCTTCTTTCTGAATACCAGGTTTCTTTTACCAACTTCATAAATTAATGCAGTTATATTGATCTTGGGAAAGGACATCTCCTACTCTAATCAAGAGATGAACTTGAATTGAAAACAGGTTGTTGTTTATTCATTTCAGTCGTGCCTGCCCCTTTGTGACCCCATTTGGGGTTTTCTTAGCAGAGATATTGGAGTGGTTTGCTATTTCCTTCTCCAGCCAATTTTATAGATGAGGAAACTGAGGCAAACTGAGGCAAACTGGGTTAAGTGACTTGCCCAGGGTTACATAGCTAATAAGTTTCTAATGCCAGATTTGAAGTCAGGAAGATCAGTGTTTCTGATAATATCAAGACTAACAGCACTGTTTCATTAATATAGAGCCGAAAAGGTTGTTCTGTGCTTTGTATTTATTGTTTCATTTGCACCTTAAGACATACCAGTGCTATTATTATCACATCCATTTTGCTGATAAGAAAACTGAGGCTCAGGTGTAGTAATTTGCCCAGTGGTAATATAGCTAGGAAGGATTCGGGGATTTCTGACTCCGGGCTTATCTCCCTATCCACTGGACCAAATGCTGTCATCCTTATTAAGTCAAGTTCAGTCAAAATTCAGGTATTTCTACCAATGGTTTATACTGGCAGCAACGGTGGCTGAGGCAAGTCAGACACCATTGTAAATGGTGAAATCCTGCATATTAATTAGTTTATACAAGTCAGAAGAGAAAATTCCAAATAATGGCCCCACCAAAATGGTAAAGTTAATAATAGATGAGCAACTTATGTGAAGTATTTTGTAAAAAGAAAAAAAATGGAGGGTTTTTTGTTTGTTTCATTTTGTTTTTGTTTTGTAGTTTAAACTCCCACAATGATCTCTAATGATTAAACTCTATTTTAACTATGGGGTCAAACTACTGGGTTTTGAGGAATCATAGGAGCAGAGTGAGGAGGGACCTTAGAGGTCAGCCTGTCCACTCCTTTCATTTTTCAGAGGGGGCAAATGAAGACTTGCCCAAGATCACACAGGTGTTAAGTTAGATTTGATCTCAAATCCTAAGACTTCAAATCCAGTCCTTTTTTTATTGGACCATATGGGGCTGAGACTCTCGTTGAGGTTGTGGTTCACAGGATTGCCAAGCAGCGAAGGCTGATGAAAATAAAGGAATTGGTTCAGATGACTTCAGAGGTCTCTTTTGTTTTGGGGTGATGACACTGTGACCTCTCTGTGTCTCAGTTTTTTTTACCTGAAAAAGGACTAGGTGACCTCTGGGGTCCCTTTCAGTTCTCTTTCTATGATCCTAAATTTTTCTGTGAGAATTAGTATAGGAATCCTACCCAAATGAGCTGTTTGCAGTCAGATCAATGATTATTTGGTGCAAAGGTCAACAATACCACCTTTGAAGATCAGGAGACACTACTGCCTACTGTATGAAGCAACAGCTTCAACCAGGGGTTTGTCATTTAGCTTGAATCTGATTGTTCAGTTTTCACTGGGGGACTTTACACATTAAATATGGTTATCACAGATGCCACAAATCAGAGTTCTTTGTTTTGTTGACAGTCTGGACTTAAGGAAGAAATGGAGAAAATGATAGTAATGTAAATTAAAATGAAAGAGTATGTCCAATGTACATTTTCTTCCCCAAAGAGCTGGATGTTAAACATTTATCAATAGTTCAGCTTCAACCCAACTGTTTTGAATGAGCTATTAATTCCCAAAAGTAGGAAATGGAAACGCGCAAAGATATTGACCCAGTGTTCTGCAAATAAATAAGTAAATGAACAAAGAAACAACATAGAACAGAACAAGAGGATCAAATGAGCCCAGAAACTACTTCACCCAGCAAATAATTAATCTCCTTACCCAGCCAAAGAGAACTGGTAGCCAAGGGCAACACTGGTTTAGAATACAAACTCATTTGTAAAACATTGTGGAGGAGGATGGTGGATGATTACAGGCAATATTGCCTGATAAAACAATTTAAAATAATGGAAGTAAAAACAAATCTATGGAAAGGTTCATGTCAGTGCCAAATGAACCACACATTATCTAGCATTTTAAAAAGATGGTTGCAGTCTAGTTCTTGCCTGAATTTTTCTATTCCTGATTTTATCTTATGTTAATTACATTCAAAGTCAATTAAACAAATATGATTAAACACTCACTACTTATGCCTATGAGAATCAGTGTGACCCAGTGGATTGAAAGTCAATCACTAGAGCTAGGAAGACCTGGGTTGGAAAGGAAAGGAAAGGGATAAGGATTTATTAAACATTTACTATGTGCTAGGGCAGGTCACTTAAGTTTTCTCTTATGGTTTTTTTTTTTTTTGCCTCAGTTTTCCTCAGTTTCTTCATATGTAGAATGAGCTGGAAAAGAAAATGACAAACCATTTCAGTATTTTTGCCAAGAAAATCCTAAATGGGGTCAAGAAGAGTCAGACATGACTGAAAACCAATGGAGAAAAACAAAAATCATTTTAAACTGGGCATTTGATTTCCTAACTGTGCTAAGCACTTTACAATTATTATCTTATTTGAGCTTCACAACAATCCTGGGAGGTAGGTGCTATTATTGTTCACTCTCCTTTTTACCAATGGGGAAATTGAGGCAGAAAGAGTGAAGTGATTTGTCCCGGGTAACATAGCTAGTAACTGTCAAAAGTGGAAACTGAACTCATATCCTCTTGACTTCCCATGTAACACTCTATCCACCCTTCCATGATATATCTGCACATGGATTGTTAATACCAAGAAATGGCCTGTTTTATGGGGAAATAGCAAGTTCAGAAAAGCTAAAAGGGAATTAATTAAAAGCTGTAAGGGATCTTGGAAGCCATCTGAATCCACAGAAAAAGAAACTGAGGTTCAGGGAGATGATACAACCTGCCATTTAATAATTAAGGTCATGTAGCTAGTAACTGGTTATACCAAGTTCCCAGTCTCAGTTATCTCACCTCAAATCTAGGCTTCTTTCCATTGTCCTAAAGGACTGAAAACATAATTTGGTGGCAATCTGTTGGAATACATGCAAGAGCACCTGAACATATCTGCATGATCTTCAGCAAATTACTTTGCCTTTGGGGGAACATTCTTTGCAAACTTCAAAGTTCTATGGCAGAGAGGCAGTGCTATGCAATGGTTAGGGAATACTCCCACAAAATCAAGCCATTCCTTGAGTTAGAAGCTGGCAGAGAGCTTCTTTTCCTTTGTCACACCCACCTCTTTCTTTCTTTCCTCCTTCCATATTTAGCCCTTTTGACATGTTCTCTTTGTCTCTCGGGCAAGGGAGGAGGTTAGACCTGTCCAAGATAAACTCCCTGGGTGTAGTAGGAACATAGTTTCCAGGAGGCTGGTGACAACTGGGCCAGGGCCGCCAGGTGCCAGAGAGATGACACATTCTTAAGGCAACCTCAGCAAAGGGAAGACACCGGGGAGATCGGTAGAACTTCTCACCAGAGGACAAAGGAAGTCGTGTTCGGCCGCTGTTTGAAAGGCACCTCTGTCGTGTTTGTTTGGTGTCTGACTCTGCCCCCAGACAAAATGTGGGCTCTTTTCTCCCCAAGGATGTTTTCCAGGTCTTTATCTTGGATGCCACCCACCTATTCCATTAGGGAGTTGAGATTGGGAAGTGTAGATCTGGAGTGGTTCCCATGGCACTGTCAATCTTACTTTGCCATTCATAAAAATGAGCTATTCTGGGCTCTGAGTGACTGTTGGATTTCTCCACTTCTGTCCCACTCCCCCCACCCTCCAGTGCACCCCACACCAGCCTCAGT
The DNA here is from genome assembly GCF_902635505.1 of Sarcophilus harrisii. Taxonomy (NCBI): domain Eukaryota; kingdom Metazoa; phylum Chordata; class Mammalia; order Dasyuromorphia; family Dasyuridae; genus Sarcophilus; species Sarcophilus harrisii. Next base: position 692,692,205 of record NC_045426.1, read on the forward strand.
GGCTCAGCCAATAGAGCAGCCATTTTTCCTACTTTACATCAGAATTTGAACCCCTAGGCAGTAAAGGAACCTTAAAAAGCATCCCAACTAAGAGGGATACAATAAGAAAAAAAAATCATGACTCTGTAATGAAAGGAACTGGGTTCAAATCTTCCCTCGAATTCTTACTATTTCTTGTAAGCATTAGAAAGAGTCCTGGAATTTCCACTCTTTCTGTTATTGTTTGCTTGCATTTTTGTTTTCCTTCTCAAGTTTTTTTTTTACCTTTTTTCTAGATCCAATTTTCTTGTGCAACAAGATAACTGTGTAAATATGTATACATATATTGTATTTAACTTATACTTTAACATATTTAACATGTATTGGACTACCTGCCATCTGGGGGAGGAGGTGGGGGGAAAGGAAGGGAAAAATTGGAACAGAAGGTTTTTCGAGGGTCAATGTTGAAAAATTACCAATGCATATGTTTTGTAAATAAAAAGCTATACTAATTTTTTTAAAAAAGGAAAAAAAGAAAGAGAGCTGGATTTGGAGACTAGAGCACCTGGAATCCCATTCCAGCTTTACCGCTTAATATTTGTGAATATGTGTGTGTATATGTATAGATACATACACATATGTATGTATACATACATACACAAAACACACAGCTATACATATGTATATATAGGCGTTCATGCATGTTCACACACACACACACACACATATATTTATAAAATTGTCTGGGGTCAGGAAGATTCATCTCCCTGGCTTCAAATTCAGGCTCAGCTGAATGATCCTGAGCATGTCACTTCTTTGTGCCTCAGTTTCTTCAACTAAAAAAATGGAATTGATTAAATAACCTTGAATTTTCTTTACAGTTCTAAATTTATAATCTTGTGAACATTCTTGAAACCAAGAAATTCAATGGAAATTCTATCTCAGACATTTACTATGTGGCATTCAAAAGATCCTGAAATCTTTCAGAGACTCAGTTTCCTCACTTATAAGATGAGGATGAAAATAGTTGCATAAATTACTCTTAGAGAGCAGGTGTGGGAAAGATACTTTGGAAACCTTAAAAAAGGTTTTGAAAAAGGAGGGGCAGAGATCAGAGAGCCAACATCCCAAATCAGGAAGATTGCGTTAAGGTCCCACTTCTGACACCTTCTATCTGCCTTCACTTAATCTGTTTGCCTCAGTTTCCCTAATTGCCAAACAGAGGCAGTACCTGACTTGAAGGATTGTTGTGAGGATCAAATGAGGTAATATTTGTAAAGCATGTAACACGGTGCCCACTATATGGGAAGCTCTATATAAATGTTCATTTTCTTTTTTCCCCACCCCTTATAGATGAGGAAACTGGGCCAAAGGGTAAATAACAGAGATTTGAAAAAAGGCCCCTGCGTACAAATATAATACCTTTATCACTGATCCATGGATTTTGCCCTCCCCAAAGGTCTCTAGGAAAGGGATTGCTGACAACTCATTGGTATATGCAATAGGTCTTTGTTAGTTGTTGCTGTTTAGCTGTTTTAGTGGTGGTTAATTCTTCATGACTGCATTCGAGGTTTCTTTGGCAAAGATACTGGAGTGGTTCACCATTTCCTTCTCATTTTACAGATGAGGAAACTGAGACAAACAGGGTAAAAAACAACTATTCAGTATTTGAGGTCATTTTTGAATTCAGGGAGATGAGCCTGCCTGATCCCAGATCCAATGAGATTGCCTGCAAAAGGAGCCACAAATTTTCTTGATTTCCTAGTTCAACCCTTTTATAACCTAGGGAAGAATAAGAACAGGAAATGGCATTATGGGTGAATTAATTTGAGTTCTGATGCCTTTCAGGGCTAATTACACTACTAACACACTATCTGTTGGTCCTCATATTTTTGTGAGCTGCTCTAGGCTTATGATGCATTGAAACAATTCTAGATTTCAAACCCTGTTCATTTTGAGTCAGAATTAGAGTTGGAAGATGATGGTGATTATCTCTGAATGAATAAGCAAATGAATGAATGAATGAAAAAAATTGTTTGGTGCCATCTGATATCATTGGTAGCCAACACCAACCTATACTTGAAAAAGACTGCCTTCTTCAATATAACCAAAAGATAATTGTGTTGTCTATGAGGGAAGATCTCTAGAAAGATGGAACCCAATGGAAGTTCATTATACTATTGGGAATTTTGTTCCTTATATCAAACTGAAATCTCTGATTTTTACAGCTTCCTTTCACGATTTCTAGTTTTGCCCTTTGGAGGCCAAGAAGAAGCAAACTAATTCCTGTTTTACTGGACAGCCCTTCATATACTTGAAGATAGTAATCACATCCTAGCCTCTGTAAATGGGCTGACCTGTAGCTCCCAGACTGGCATTCTCTGCAGACTTAATGCCTTCACCCAAATGATTCCCTGCCATTGAAGTAACCACAACTGGCTCAAGCCCAGGCCCAAACAAGACTCGCCACGTCTTCTGAGGTGGATGCCTGTTCTTTGATAATTGATCTCCCATTTGGCCAGTTGTCCACCAATCATATAATTGTGTGGTCAAGATGGGATTTTCTTCTTTTATTTGTGATTATTCCATCATGTAGGATAGAATTAGGAGGTTTGGCTGGATCTCCTTTGCTGGATCTTGGATTCCGGTTGCTAGATGGTATCTAAAATGAAGGAAATCAAGCTTCCCTTGTTTTCAACCGAGGATTCTTAACTTTTTTTTTTATGTGTTATGCACTCTAATGGCAATTTGCGAAGCTTTCTTCAAGTAATATAGAACCTTTCTCCAAATAATGCTTTTAAATGAATAAAACAAAATGCGTAATATTACAAAGGAACTTGATTATGTTAAAATATAGTAATCAAAATTAAAAAAAAAAATGAATTCACAAACTACCTAAAGGAAGATGGACCTCTAGGTTAAGAACTTTGAGTTTGAGGTTAGTATGGACTATAGCTTTTCACAGATTCTTGCCACATTTCAGTCTTTAGTACCTTATAATCTTTAAGCAAAAGAATTACTTCTGATGTTTTTAATATTGCTGTTAATAGGGAAAGTAGTGGTATTCTTTGAGTAATATATATCCTAGGAGAATCTTAGCCACAAATCCCAAAATAATTTATCCCAACTAATCATTTTTTAAGCTTGCTACCACAATAAAGAGGGGGAAAAATCACCAAAAAATGCTCAAAATCTCCCAATACCAATAAGAGCAGATATAGTATACCCTCCCCATTTTTAATTAATTATTATTATTATTTTTTTTGGTGAAGTGTGTTTATATACAATCTTATTTGAGCAGTGGGTAAATGTTGCAAATTTAGGTATAACAGGAAAAAAAAAAAAAAAACTTCCTAAAATAAAATGGTCATTTTTGAATACTGCTTGTCTATACTTGTTTCCAGGTTGTCTCATTAGATTGGCCGTGATCTTCTTGAGAATAGCAAATGCTTTTGCCTTTCTTTGTATCCTTGGCACTTAGCACAGCACCCGGCACATAGTAGGTGCTTAATATGTGTTCACTGACTGATTGTGATGGAAATTCTTTTTTTCTGGTACCTTTACTCTCCAAATTACTTTTTGATGAATTTGTCCAATTGGTGTATTTATCATTTACATGCATGTTGCCTTCCCTCAGTAAAATATAATGTCCCTTCCAACTCTGAGTTTCTGTTGTGATTGCATAGGTTTTGGGCAATAGCCCTACTACCCAAGTGATTCATTGTGTCCTCTAAGGTGGACAACAAGGAATGATCACAGCCATGGGATGTTTCATCCCCTCTCTCTTTGGTTCTACTTTCTGAGGTGTGGATATTTTGGAACTAAGTCAAAATGAAATGGTTTACAACGGAGAAAAAGTTCCAGAGGACACACCAAAAGAGTAGGGGACTGTAGTATAGGGTCATTGGAGTTAGGGCTAGCTAATTGACATGAATAAGTAATGGTGAACAAGTTGTGGCCAGTGGTCAAGGAAAGGATTCTAGGATCGAATCCAAAAGAAAAAATGTCAATATGTAAAATAAACAAGGGCATGAGGAGCATATCTAGTAGAGTCATAATGGCAGCAGATGGTCACGAGCTTCTCAGTAGCAATATTAGGAGGTGATATTGTAGTAACAACAGGTAGTTAATAGTAGGTAATACTGATATATTGATTTGATTAGCCATCCTTTCAATATTTATTACCTTGTTCAGCTTGGCAGTGAACAAAATCTACCCTCTCAATAAGAGCCCTAGTCAACTCTTTTATGCTACTGATTACAGAGGAGGTACAAATATGCATTGGTAGAGGGAGTTTCCTTCCTGGGAGTTATCTACAACAGTGCAATCAGGTCCAATAAAAATTAACAAAGGAACAAAAACAGAGGAAAGGCTGTGTTCTGGAGAAATCCACACTCATCCCATTCAGAGCAAACTGCAGGTGTGGCGTTTTCTAGATCAAGCCATTGTTAGCTAGCAGGAAATTCTCATGAGGATAAAAATTGGGAGAAATCAGAGAGCCCAGTTGCTCCTGGGGGATGTCCTGTTTTACTCCAGTTGTCAGAGCCTTTCAGGAGTGCCCCTAGATCAATGTTTTCCTTCTCTGGGGAGAAGGCGGTTCTGAGAGCCATGCCCTACGCAGACAGAACAGGGGACGCAACGTTGTTGTCCGTCCTGTCGGCTTGGAGCCCAAACTCCAAGCCTCATCGGGTGATGTTGGCCGGGGATCAAAGGCCCTGTTCCATTTTTAAACACCATGGCTGGGCCCCACCTTGCTCCAGTCAAGACCCAGACCATGTGTTCCCCCTCATTTCATTGTATACCAGGGGATAAACAAAGCCCACCCCCTCGGCTTGAGGGAAGGATGCATTCTTGAGAACTGAACACCCGTCCAGAGTAGATAAGTCCATTTCCCACTGTGGGCTGAGAGGTCTACTGTAAACCTTGAGGGGATTGGCTTTTCCTGAGCTGACATGACACAGCTCTGGGCTGTGGGGAGATGGATGACTTTATTTTTGAGAAGAACAAATCTACAGATGTTGACCCTGGACGGAAAAAAAAAAAAAAAAAAGCAAAGGAGGATAAGACAGAGAGAAAAAGAGAGAGAGAGAGATGAGAGAGAGAAACAGAGAGAAAGAGACAGAGAGAGACAGAGAGAGAGAGAGAGAAAGAAAGAGAGAGAGAGAGAGAGAGAGAGAGAGAGAGAGAGAGAGAGAGAGAGAGAGAGAGGGAGAGAGAGAGAGAGAGAGAGAGAGAGGGAGAGAGAGAGAGAGAGAGACAGAGAGAGGCAGAGAGACAGAGAGAGACAGAGAGAGAGAGAGAGAGAACCTATTCTGGGACATGGATAGCATCTGAGTCAGAGCTATCTCTCCTCCTCTCTCCAGGGTCTTATATAAATGTCAGGGGAAGTTGATATCATCTGCAGAGTCGTGAGGATTTTCAAAGCTCCATTAAATTAAAGCAACTTCATGCTTTCTCCTGCTGGCTCCCTATTGTTTTTTAGATTTTTCCCTCCCTTCCCCCAGTGCTTGACTGTATGAAATACCAACTCTGGCATCTGGGTTTGTAGAGCCTGCCAAGAGATCCCTGTCCTTGGCCTAGAGATGGGGTGGGGGGAGACATGCTACTTGTTCCAGTAGATTTAATGTTACAAATCTTCTCCACAGAAAACCTTTTCAACATATAGAATTGCTCTTCCTCACAGGCACGATGGTTCCCAGATTTATCAGTTCATTTTCAACTTCTTGCTCTCTCTCGCTCTCTCTCTCTCTCTCTATTTGCCACAATTCCAGATACCTACAATGCTGAGTACCATTTATCCCCAAACAATTTTATATTGAACAATAGTTGGTGGATGTTGTGTGGGGCAGTGCTTGTATTGGAAAAGATATAAAACTAGGGCTATGTGAGCAGAGATTTGCCCCAGGGTATCAAAATTTAAAGCATATAACTTGAATTTGTGAGTAAAGAACTGAAGATCTGCTTTTGGCACTTAGGGATGTGGGGTTCTCAGTCAGTCATTTAACCTCTTAGTAAGATCCCTAATGCTATTGATTACAGGGTAGGTACAAATATGCATTGGTAGAGGAAGTTTCCTTTCTGGGAATTATCTACAACAGTGCAATCAGGTCCAATAAAAATCAACACAATACATTTGCTCCTTCAGCTGTGTAGAAACGACTTAGTTTAACACCCAGTCATCCACTGTAATAACACCCATCTGTGAATGACTATGGAAATGAATTCTCTTCCAGCTCCAACTGGAGTGGTTTCAAATACCTGCATTAATTTTACGTCATGAATTGTAAAGTTGATTCCAGGATATGGGCCTGGTGCTTGCATTAAGCACTAAAATAGCTATTGATGATTTTGAGCATGGGGTTGGAAGACCCCTGGGTTTTACTACTTAGTGGACATATCAGTAAACCAATAAACATTTGTTAGATGAGAAGTGTGGACCAGACCAGCTCCTGGGACAGTGGATAAAGCACTGGGCCTGCAGTCAGAAGACCTGAATTCAAATCTAGTCTCTTATTAGCTATGTGACTCTGGGCAAGTCACTTTACCTTATTTGCCCTAGTTCCCACATCTGTAAAATGAGCTGGAGAAGGAAATGGCAAATCCCTCCAGTATCACTGCCAAGAAAATCCCACATGGGGTCACAAAGAGTCGGACATGAGCGATATGACTGAATGTAACAATGGGGCCTTTAAGATACAAAGTGAGGCCCAAAAAACCAAGTACTGAACTCAAAGAATTTATAGTATAATGGAAAAAATGAACATAAATACAAGATCTAAACAAAGTGGATGGACCATAATCTGAGAGGGAAGGAGAGGCAGGTGAGGACTAGGAAAGGCTGTATGACACTGCACAAATTATTTTCCTCTCTGGACCTTAGCTATATTATTTATAAAATGTGAAGTTTAACTATAGGTTCAAATGAGAAAATATATGTGAAAATCCTTGAAAACCTTAAAGACCTCCACATGGGGTATGCTGGTAAAATATTTAATAACCAACTTACTGCAGAAAGTGTATATAGGATGCATTTTTATTTTAATTTATATTGTGAACATTTTCTTAAGTCCATACAGTCAAAAACAATGATTCAAGCCCTGATTTGTAGCATTTGCCAATTTCTGAAGTGCAAATGTTCATGCGGAAAATTTAACAATTAATTCCCTGCATCCAATTTGAGTGAAGCTGGCTCTAGCACATCCCTATCTCTGTAACGTTTTATGGATTTTGTGATGGTTTTCAGTATGGATTTGGCCCTTGCTAGTAATTTACATTTTCTACAATTCACATCTTTGTTTTCACCCACATTTGTTTCCCCTTGTAATTGTATGTATTTTATTTTATGCATTGAAAAATGTGATAATGAGAAGGGGTCCATGGCTTCACCAAATGTCCTGAGAGATCAAAAAAGGTGGAAAACTCTTCTTAACCAGTCTGATCCTTAACTGTAATTAGTTGCTGGGTTCTTTCTCTCTTCTTGTCTGTCTCTCTCTCTTTCTGTTTCTGTTTGTCTCTCTTCTTCTTTCCTTCTCTCTCTCTCTCTCTCTCTCTCTCTCTCTCTCTCTCTCTCTCTCTCTCTCTCCTTTCCCCCTGACTCTATTTCTCTGTCTCTCTTTTTTTTTTTTCTCTTTTCCTCCTTCCTCTCTCTCTGTCATTGTTTCTTTCTTTTGGAGTCCTATCCCTACTCACCCTCTCCCTCCTGTCTCCATTGGAAAAAAACAAAAAACAAACTTCTTGTAACAAACATGCCCAATAAAGCAAAACAAATTCTCCCATTGGCTATGTCCTCAGCTTCAAAGTTAAAGCTTAGACAACTGCAGAATTCCATGACAGAATTGTACAACATCACTGGGAGAAATGTTTTGGACTTCTCACACATTAATCCCGTTGACTCACTCGATGGGCTAGCCATACTTGTTTCCTTACTGTTCATATACCAACTCCACACTTTTGCACTTGCTGTCCCCTCTGCCTGGAACATTCTCCCTCTCTCTCCAAAACTTGAAATCCCAGGATTCCTTTAGGATTCCCATCAGCCATCACTTTCTGCAAGAGCTTTTTCCCATTTCCTCTAGTTGCCTCAGTTGTTAGGCAGAAGTAAAGGAAATAAACATTTATTAGGTATCTTCTATGTGCTAAGCATTCTACTAGCATCATCTCATTGGATGCTCGCAATAATTCTGTGGGGTAGATACTATTATTATCCTCATTGTGCAGTTGAGGAAACTGAGGTAAAGAGAGGTTGAATGATTCAGGTTTAAATAGAAAGTATTTGAGGCTAGAATTTAACTCAAGACTTCTTGGCTCCATGGCCATCATTTTCATTGTACCTTCCAAGGTTACATTTGGGTATATTTTATCTCTTCATTGAACATACTTTTTCTGTATCTCTGTTTGTACGAGTTCTCTCCCCATTTAGGAGGTAAGTTCCTTGAGAACAAAAACTGTCTCACTTGTCTCTTTGCATCTTTCCCAGTTCCTAGTAGATCCTTAATAAATACTTGATTGATAGTGTAAAAAAAATGGAACTAGGAAGAATGTAAGAGATACTGTAAAAAGGATGTTATCAGAAAAAAAAAAGATGATGGACCATTTATATGGGGAGAACAAGGTAATACTGATGAGTATGAATGGGAATTCCTTTTTCAGTCATTCCACGTCCAGATCTCCAGAGCTTTGGATGCTATTTCTTAAATGAATTGATGACATGTTTCAAAGTTATTTAGAATGGCAAAAGTGGTTGAGTTGAGAACTTCATCACTGTAAGAAGAACCTGTACCAATCAGATCACAGGTATATAACAGTTGCTTAATAAATGCTTATTGACTTGATTGGGAATAGCCAGTGAAGTAGAACATATGGGGGAGGTAGGGAGTTGGGGGACCAACCAATGGAGGAAAAGAACGTAAAACTCCTGAGATTTCTGTGATAAATCAAAAAAGCATTTGGTAGAGACTTAGCAGGCTTATGTTCAAACCTTAACTCTGACATCTATGAGTCAATCACATTCCTTCTTTCTGCCTCAGTTTCTTCATCTGTAAAAAACAAAACAAAACAAGTTAGCCTATAAATTGATGACTTCTAAAGATTTTTTTCTGGATAGAAATCAGGAATATTTTTCCTGCATTCAAATCTGGTTTTGGATACTTACTAGCTGTGTGACTGGGTAAGTCACTTAGCTCTGTTTGCCTCAGTTTCCCCATCTATAAAATGAGCTGGAGAAGGAAATGACAAACCAGTATAGTACCTCTGCCAAGAAAACCCCAAATGGAGTCCCAGAGAACTGGACATAATAGAAAAATGACTATGTAATGACTAGAAATGACTAAAAAAACGGTGTGTGACACAGACACACACACACACACACACACAAAATGTATATACACATATAAAGTCTGTTTTCCAACTTGGATTTGAGAAGCTCTCTGCTTTGGGCACTGAAGTCTCTGCTCCTGATGATACCTGCCTTGTTGACAGAAGTCTTGGAGTGCAGGGTGTGTTACCAGATATTTTCTCCATCTCTGAGTTTTTGTGTATATTCCACTTCCTGCACCGATTGGGAGTTCCTCTGTGGCGTCTGTAACAAAGTCTGCCCCATAAAGTGTATACACATAAACTGTCTGTCTCCCAGGCCCCCAGAATGGAGAATATCAGGTGTACTTATCCAAACATCTCTGCTTGGAAGGCTCTGAAACATTAACCCCTTTGCTCCTAAGGCCTTTCTGAGCACAGGCAGGGAAAAAAAATACTCCAATTCTGGTGGTTTTCAGAGATTAAAGGCCTTGATAGGATTGAGTAGTGTGGGCTTATGGTGATCATTACATCCACTTAAGGGGCCTGCTGGGGCCTGCTGAGGGGCTGACATACCTGGGCTGTGCCCTATCCCAGCCTTTGCCTCAGAGATAGGAAAGTTAGATCACCAGGGATGGAGGAGCAGTCAGTGTTAATGGTCTACTAATGATTTTTAATGTTTTGCTCAGCTAAAGTGTGAAGCATTTCTATTTCCCAGTTCATAGGGTAATAGGACTTAGAGAGAGCTAGACTTCAGCTCAAGAGGAAGAGATGTAAGAAATATGCGAGAACAGATAGCACCAGATCTGGGAGGCCCATAAGACAGACAACATCAGAGTTGAGAACATAGGATGTCCGAGCTCAGCATCCCTAGCCAGGACTTGGAAAAAGCCTTCTAACGACTCTTCCTCCATCATCTCTCTCTACTTCAAACTGGATATTGGAGAGATTTCCCTAAAGCTCAGCTCAACCTTCCCCCTCCCCAAACCCTCTATAACTCTTTTTAAAGAGTTGTTCATTAAATCAATAATCTCATGAACCAGAGCCATAATCAAGGTGAGCATCTGAAGTGGGTGCAAAGAGTATGTGTATGAACACATGGACAATATGCATATCACACACATATTTGTATGTTTTTATCCACAAAGGTTTATATACTTCTTAAATATATACATGTATATATAAAACTTACATACATACATATGTACATTGGTATAAGTAGTTATCCTTGTTTTATATATTATACACACACACATACATATATATATATAAAACATTTTTACATGTTGGTATGTGTATATACATAGAGGTTTATATACTTGTTATATATACATATGTATATATATATAAAACATTCATATTTGTATGTGTATATACATATAGGTGTATATTTGGTTGCCCAGAGAAACTCATCCATGTAACACCTCAATTTCATGATGGAATGCTTGCCCAGACAACAAACAATGTTCTCAAATTTTGCCAGTCACCAATAGAACAAAACAAGGCTGTATGCTTGTTCCCATGCCTTTTAGCATGATGCTTTCAGCCATGTTGTTTAATAGTTATATATCCCTGTGTATTTATGCATATAAACATCTATATTTATGCAATACACATCTGTATGTATGTATTCATCTCTGATGCATCTGTTGTCCACTATGGCGTCACAATTGAAGGAAGACAATTTTATATTCTTAGTTTGGATTCCAAATTATATTGCTGAATATAATGCTGGTTGCTATAAGCAACTATTGGTAAATTTGTGTAGCTGATAATGAAATCCATACTGGATCTGAGAGTCAGAAGACCCATGTTTAAATCTTGATTGTATTAGTTAGAATGACATGTTTCAGTGGAAAAGATAATAGCTTTGCTGCCAAAGGATCTCAGTTTAAATCCTGACTCTGCCATTTATGATCTGTGTGACACAGAGCAAGGCATTCAACCTCTCTGGGCCTCAATTTCCCCATATGTAAAATATGAATATTGGACTTAGCCTTTAAGGTGCCTTCTAGTTCTGAGTGTATAATTATTTTATTTTATTTTATTTTATTTTTTACTATTTTGGGCACTTTTTGCCTTTAGAGTTTAATTTTTATATGTGTGGAAAATCAGTGGTTGGGTTGAATGACCTCTCTGATCCTAGAATGTAAGAGCCTTCAGGGTAAGAATTGTTCCATTTTTTTTCTATGTAATCCTAACACCTAGGACAATCCTTGGTGCTTAATAAATGTTGGCTGATATGTAGTGATTACACTGGTGTTTAATAAATGTTTGCTGCTATATTGTGCTTACACGGGTGTTTAATAAATGCTGGCTGATATGTGGTACTTACATAGGGGTTTAATAAATGCCTGTTGATCTGTGGTGTTTACATACACGTTTAATAAATGCTTGCTGATCTGTGGTACAAGGAAAAGAGACTTAGAGAAACTGAATTCAAATCCTGCTTCTGTCACTTAGTACCTGTATAATAATGAGCAAATCACTTAAACTTTTGTGCCTCAGTTTCCATCTGTAAAATAAGAGGGTTGAATTGGAACAGAAATCCTTAACCTAGGGCCTGTGAACACTTTAAAACCGATTTTGATAGCCTGTATTTCAATATAATTGATTTCCTCAGTAGTTTAGTAGTTTATGTTACACATTTTATTCATTAGTTTATTTTATGCATTTTAAAACATTGTTTTTTGATGGTATCCTTTGATTTTACTTGACTGTCATGGCTAGGGGCCACAACATTAAGAAGTTGGAACATCTCTAGACTGTGTTATCTCTATCTCTCTAACAGCCCCATTCTAGGGAGCTTTTATCATGTGATAGATTGATTAATAATATCTTATTAATCCCACCCAAAGGGAGTGGGATGAAAATATGGGAGAAGATGGGGATAACAAGACAAAGGAAAATCCTTAATGTCAAAGCGGGTATTTATTATGACCACTGGCCAGACATTAGTTTTAACTCCTTTCTGTAAGAAGCACTGTTTAATCACCATAGTCAGAGCTCTGGGCAGCATATTTGTTTTGGCTTTTGGGAATGACCAGTGCCAACGGTGAAATCGAAGGCCTTCCCAGAGGCCTCCTTCTCTAATACCACCTGACAGCTGCGCCCCTCCCCAAAGCGAGCTGTGTACATTAAGAACCAAATATTTTTTTAATTATAGCGCTGAAGGCAGGCGGGGGAGGGAGATTGTTTAGACTGATCCAAGAGCTGTAACCTAGAATAATGGAGTGACAGACAGAGGGAAATTTTTGGCCAGGCCAAGAAGAGAACAATTTCACGACGATTTCCTTGACTCCTCTTCCCCACCCTTGCTAAGATAATGTCCCAGATTTATAGTGTAATGAGAACTGGGGTGGATTTGATCCCTGCTGGCTTCAGATTCCTTTCGGGCAGAATGTGGGGAGGTTTTAATGTGAGTCATTTCAGAAAAGTCCTGAGGAATCATAGGATTGGAAACTGGATGGGACCTTTGAGGCGATCATCAAGGGTGACCCTCTCATTTTATGGAACAGGAAACTGAGGTCCAAAGAGAGGAGATATCTTAGGGCTATAGGGGCAACTTTAGAGCTGGAAGTTGAGTTGAGACCAACTCAACTCAACCCAAACGCAACTCCTGTCTTTTACAGATGAAGAAATTGAGATAAAAGGAGGTTTAACTAAATTGCCCAGGATAACCATTAGTGCGTACCAGAGGTGGGTTCTGAATCCAGTTCTTTCTGATTCCAATCCTAGTGCTTTACCTACCTCTCCATGCTGTGGGATGACTGTCCCTCGAACTATAATCTTTGTCCTCCTAATCACTTGCTCTTTGACCATGAATAAGCCAAGCTACTCTTCTAGACTTCAGTCTCCTGAAGGTCTCCAACATCCATTCCTACTCTGATTCAAAAGAAACTCATTTAATTCATAAAATATTGATTAAGTTTTTATTATATGCCTGGCATTGTCCCATGAGTGCCAGCTAGGTACCAGGCACTGTGCTAAGTGCTAAAGATGCAAAGGAAGGAAAAAAAAAATCATCAATAAAAGTCTCATGTCTACTCCATGACCTCTGCCCTAACCCCCACTACATATATGTGCACATACACACATATACACATGCACTCTCTCTCACACAGAACATGCTCAAAGATAAAATGAAACCAGTCTTTTTTCAAGGAGCTCCCATCTTAGGGGAGAAAAGATCATAAAGCCAGATTATTTACCCTAAAAACTTACTAGCTCCATGGCTCTGGGAAATTACTTAATTTTTTCTGGGTCTCAGACTTTTTCTTATGATTGGAAATGCGACACAAGATGGACATGAGGAAGAAGGGCTTCTGAGACATAGGGGACCTGTTATACAAAAGAATGGAAGGAGATGGAATGATGACTCATGGAAAAAGATATTAATCTTTCCATGTCTGCTTGCTCATTCTGGTTCAATAATAGGCCATAAGATTAGAGACAGAGAAATAGAAAAGATTTTGGAAGTCAGTCCTTTCGCTGAAAAAACATTGAGGCCTAAAGAGATTTTAATAATGACATCAAGATCAGTCCCTACTTATACATGAGAAAACTAAGCTCCAAAGTAATAAAGAATGGTAGAATCTGGATTTGAACCCAAGTCTTCTGACATGGGCAGCTAAGTGATACAATGAATAGGGTACCAGACCTAGGATCGGAAAAACCCAAGTTCAAATCTAGCTTCAGACACTTACTAGCCATATAACCCTGAGCAAGTCGCTTAACTCAGTTTGCCTCAGTTTTCTCATCTGTCAGATGAGCTGGAGAGGGAAATGGTAAACCACTCTAATATCTCTGCCAAGAAAACCTCAAATGGGGTCATGAAGAGTTGGACACGACTAAAAATGACTGAACAACAAAATAAAAAACCCCTCTGACTTGAAATCTACAATTTTCCCCCTTATTCCTTGCTGTTACCCTCTCCCCTTTATTCCCCTTAAAGTAAATGAGTTATAGTCTCCTAAAGCAGGGGTCCTTTACCTTTTTTGGATCCCCTTGGCGGACTCCCGAAGCCCAGGGATCCTTCTCAGAATTCTGGTTTTAATACATAAAATAAAAATAGAACAATACAAAGAAAACCAACTATATTAAAATACAGTTATCCAAATAGTAAATGTACTAAATTGGTAGATTCCATGAAATCTAACCATGAATCCTTTTGGGGGTGGTCTATGGACTCCAGGTTACAAATCATATTCTAAATATTTTTTTAAGCAGTTTTCCTTTTCAGAGGGTGAGTGTGGAGGAAGATTAAGTTCAAATACCTCCCCTGACACTTGCTAAGTATATAGGCAAGCCATAGAACTTAGAGGTCATTGAAGGGACCTGAGAGGCTGATCCCCTCATTTTACAAATGAAGAAATTGAGGCCCTCTCCTTTCTGAACCTCAAGCAACTCTCTTAAGATTTACCTAATGAAAATGAAATAAAATTGAAGTTGAGGAGCTCTGCCCTGCCTAGGCTGAGAAAATGTCAGATGTGTTGCTTTTGCCTCAGTTTCTTTGTCTGTGAGATGAGGTGTTTAGACACCTATTAAAGTGTTTCCCAAATCTGAAGTTTCGATCTTTGTCTCCAAAAAGTTTTCAGTCTACTTTAAAAATGTCTATTCTTGTTACTTCTGCTTCTAGACTTTTCCTGCCCCTATCTGGGGGTTGGGCCTCCCTTCCATTTTCTAAATTTCGTTGTGATTGATATCTCTGCCCTCTGAGAGCTAAGGTTCATTCTGTCATGGCCTCACTGTCTCTTGGTGGCTAAGACACAGGAGGAAGAAAAGCTGGATTATCATTTTCCCACGCAGATCTCATTCTCACTCAGCATCTTCCCTCTCTCCCCCACCCCTTCCAAGTTGGTTATCAATGGCCTCATTGTCCCAGCAAACCCTGGTGCTCTGAAATTCTGTGTTGAGCCTGTTCTCTTTTACCTTCCTCTTTGCCCAAGGTGCTTTGGGGTGTCTGCCTCTTATATGTGGTGGAGATTTACACCAGCCATGCATGGTAACACTCTTGGTCTTTGGCACTGTGTCAAGCGAGACATCACTGGTTCACCCATCCTGGTTGCTGCTTGTTTTTTTGTGTGCTTTTTTGAGAGCGTTTTATAATATTGTTGTTCAGGAACCTTCCACTCCCTCTCCACGACCTTTCTCTCTTCTTGGCGCTTCTTTGGGCCAAGCAGCAAAAAAACAAAATCCATATTTGCAGCAAGGAAACGCTTCACAGATGTCCTCAGCTTGGACACGATGCAAAAATCAAAACAGATAAACAACCCTCAGCCCCTATTGCCCAAGACCTGGAATGCCATGACGCTTGTTGGGGAGCTGGAGTGGATGAGAAACTCGTTTTCCTCATCGGCAGGAGCAGACCCAAAAGACATTCTTGGACTTTCTAACTCCGACAGTAAGAAACTGATGAAAACTTGGGGGAGGATCTATGTGGGTTTGCACAATCTCACAGACGTGTTTTACATTCTGCAAATAGGTTCACTGGTGGTCCTTGATTATGTGCTAATGACTCAGGCCCAGCCTTATTTGGGTAGGTGTGTAATAATTCGAATAAACGACTGAGTAGACAATTTACTATTTCTCTGAAATTAATTTTCATTTAAAAGGAAAATTCCTCATGGCACAGAATCTATTTGCCAAATGGATTTTGCTGGAGCAGGGGAAAGAAAGGTCTATGTCCCTCCCCTGCTCAAGAAGTTTCAGTAACTCCCTATCACTTTTAAGTTAAAAATCCAGTTTGTCTTTTTGGTAGTGAGAGTCCTTCCTTTAGTCTTTCTAGCTAAGCTTATCACATGCCACTCCCCACCCCCACCCCCATCCCCACATACCACATTCCTCCTTCTGCCCCTTCAACGTGACATTCTACCTCCCGTTTTGCTCTGTCTTGCGCAGGCTTTCCCCATGTCCAGCATGCTCAGCTCCTTATCTTGACCTTTTAGAGTTCCTGGCTACTCAGAAGCTTGACTCTAGAACTTTGGACCAAGAAGACTATGGGTTCAGATTTGGTTTGTGCTGCTGTTGTTCAAGTCATGTCTCTTCCTGACCCTGTTCAGCATTTGCTTGTATTATCCAGCTATCATCTCTCTCTATAGATAATGATAGATTACTAGCATATAACATGAATTAATTATTATATAAAGTTATACATTATATATAATTAACCCACATATATGTTAGTTTATCCATATAGCTATAGCTAATTAGTCTATCTATATTTCGGTATATAGGATGGACACAAATACAATCCATGTTATACACATCAACACACACAAGCACACGTGCATATATACAATGTAACACACCACACAATACACATTAAAATGTGCATATATACAATTCACATATATTTGTTTACAGATACATAGAAATATTTATGCACGTAGATACATAATATATATGTGTGTTATATCTGCCCTACACATCACAGCCATACTTTCATACTGACATATAGATGAACATATATAAATTCTCGGTACATATTTGTGTATATATATTATATATACACATATACATATATATCCTATCTCTCTCTCTCTCTCTCTCTCTCTCTCTCACACACACACACACACACACACACATATATATATATATACAAATATATGTTTGAGTATATATATTATATACATATATGTTTATTCAGGCAATGCATATACAATAACTCTGTGAGGCTGGTACTGCCTGGTGGATACAGTCAGTATTTTTCTCTCCATCTTACTCATGAAGAAACTGAGTTTCAGATGAATGAAGCCACTCATCTCCTCCCAGGGTCATTGTGTGGGTCAAATGAGTTAATATTTATAAAGCACTCAATACAGTGCCTGGCACATAGAAGGTGCTTAATAAATTCTTCTTTCTTTCCTTCTTTATACAGCTAGTGTATGAAGCCTGATTCAAACTCAGGTCTCTCCTTCTACTCAAGTTAAGTCTTTCTGCTTCATCATTATGTTTTTTTTTTTTCCCCATGAGAGTTTTAATACACATACACACATGCATACACATACAGAATTCCAAATACTCATACACACCAGGAATTCTATAACCACAAGCAAAGCAAGAATACAAGTAGAAACTCAGCCTAGCATCCCCACTCCTCTCTTACACCCCAACAACCACATATTATCCATGACAACAAATAAAAGTTTATGAGAACCCACAACAATAGATTTGCAAGACACCACAACATTCTCTGCCATTATACCCTACAATTGACAATCAGTGGGAGAACCACAACAAACATACAGCCGTAGACACGACAGCAAGCCTGGCTAACAAAACAACTCTCAGTCCTGCATCTTGAAACAAATCTTTGCAGTTGAACAACTATCCCGATGGCTGCTCTTGTCAGAACAACCAGGCCCGAATATGGTGTCAGTCACTGTCTCCATTGGCCAAGCCAATCCTCGACCGCTGCAGGGGAAAGTGGGGTACATATACACCTCCAGCCCTAAACCAGCAAGGAAGGACTCCGTTGGCCCCATGAAACCCAATTCACAACTATTTCTACCTGTCTGTGTACAGCCTGAGTTGCAGTTTCCTCTGTCCAAGCTTCACCTAAGTGGTCCCAATCTTTTGCTTGTTCTTATCTGACTTTTCTAATGAGAGTCATCTTGAGGAGAATAGAAAGCCCATCAGCTTGGGAGTTACAAAGTCTGCATCAAATCTTGCTTTGGGGAGTTCTATTGAAGGGGGGGGGCAGTGTGGGATGGTGGCCAGAGCTCTTGATCAGAGCCAGAGAGACTGTGGAGATTTGACCCCAGACTCCCAAACTAGCCCTGTGACTATGGAGAAGTTGCTTACCTATCTCAGCTTTGATTTCCTCAGAAAGAAAATGAAGATACTGATGGTGCAATAGCACCTCATAGGGATGCAGTGAGAATGAAAGAAAAAAGTCTTTGTAAAGTGATGGGTGAACTTTAAAGTGCTATTGAAATGCCAGTTGTTCCTATTCTCTCTGGAACATTGGGCAAGCTGATTTACCTCTTTAGGTCCCAGATTCTTTATCTGTAAATGGAGAGGAAGAAACTAAATGTTCTATAAGATCACTTCCAGCTCCAGCATTATCTGTTCTAAGGCCCCTCCCAGCCCTCACAACCCCTATTCTAAGGACCCTCCCAGATCTTGCATCTCCTGTTCTAAGGCCCCTCCCAACACTGACAGGCTACTATTCTAAGTCTAAAATACTTTTCAAACTAGCGTTCCTGGTATAGCACACACACACACACACACACACACACACACACACACACTCATCACAGACTCTTGGCTCCATAATTGGAATATTGTTAATTGCTTCAGCTCTATTGTTCCACAGGCCTGGGACACAAAGGGAATTTTAGGCCAATGAGGTTGTACCACGGTCCAGAGCAAAATTTTCTTATCCTATCTCCAAAATTATATCTAACAGTCAGTTAGTGAATCAACAGATATTTATTTATTAAGCAACTACTATGTGCTAAGCACTGGAAATGCAATAAAGCCAAAAAAATAATACCCTTGAAATTAAAAAGAAAAAAACAAAGGAATAATTCAGATATTTGGGGATCCATTAGATTGTAAACCCCTCGAGAGGACTTTTTGCTTCTTTTTTGTATCCTCAGAACTTAACCCTATCCTTGTCTAGTTCATAGTAGATACTTAATAAATGTTATTGAATTAAATTGAATATAGGTGGAGTTTCACCAATCTAGGTTGAGGACAGGGCCAGTCTGAATTAGTGGAAACTCTCATATATTTTTTAAAAAAGCAGAATTACTTCAAATTAAGTAAGTAATAATAATAGCTAATGCAAAGCATCTTAAGATTTGCAAAATGCTTCCGTTGGTACTCGTTATATTGCTTCAAAATTGACAAAATGCTTGTAGTTAATTTACTAAATGTTGCCTCCCTAGGAGAGTAGACAGGTAGCAGTGTCAGATATGGAGTTTTTTTTTTTTTTTTTTAATATCTTTTTCCTCCCAATGAGGCAATTGGAGCTCAATGACTTGTTAGGGCACACAGTAAGTTTTAAGTATCTGAGGCTAGATTTGAATTCAGGTCTTCCTGACTCCAGAAACAGCACTCTACTCATTAAACTGATCTAATTACCCTCACAGGTCATAGCTGAATCCGCTTCAAAAAATCCACAGGGGATCATCCTAATAGTCACTGAAATCCTTTATATAGTGTTTTAAGGTTTACAAAGGGTTTTACATGGGTATTGGTTGATTTTAGAAGTAAAAGGGACTGCTTTAGGGGTTAGGGGATCCCCCAACAGGGCCAGAGTTAACCCTTTCTGTAATGATGTAGCCAAGATTCAGGGAAATGATTGCACTGGGTCATCCTTGAGGTCTCTCCAGCTTTGACAGGCCATAGCCTGTCCTAGTGTGCAAAAAATTGCCCACATTTTCTGAACCAAAGTTTATCAAAATTCAACCAAATTTAAAGTAATTCAGAGATTTTGTTTGATTCCAAGTATTGATGATTTTGGAATCTTCCCTGGAAATTCTTTTTATATTAATTAGCCCAGGAGAACTGATTTTTCTGATGTCTGTTGGACATTGTGGTTCAGTGTAAGAAGCACTAGATCAAATAAATCAAAAGACCTGGGTTTGAATGTTAGGAAAGGTGGTGTAGTGGTTAGCTTGATGGCTTTGGAATCAGGAAGTGAATTCAAAACCTGCCAACTACATTGAGTAGCTGTGTGATCTTCCAACTCCAGATCTATGGACCTTTGACCCAAATGAAGGGCTCATCCCATTGAACCACACCACCAGGCTGAATCAGTCAATCTATGCTTGGCACACAGTAGTCACTTCATACATGTTTATATATATACTTATTATTTGAAAATTAATTATTATATAATTATTAATAAAATATTAATATAAAATATATTCATATATGCATATATTAAATGTATATTTATACTATATATACATATATTAAAGACAGTGCCTGTTCTCAAGGAGCTTACAGTCTACAGGAGACAACCTATAAATAATTATGGACAAACAAGACAGATACAAGATAATTGGAGATAATCAGCAGAGGGAAGAGTTAAGATTAGTTTCCCAATTAAGGATTGGGACAGTAGTTGCATTTATATAGATTTTTAAAAAGTTCAAGGCACTTCATGTATTACAAACAGTACATTTGATCTTAAAATCAACCTTCTGACATGGATACTATTGTGCCTCCTCCCATTCCCTATTTTTTGTGGGGAGAGGCAATCAGGGTTATACGACTAGGAGGTATCTGATGCAGTATTTAAACTCAGGGCCTTCTGACTCCAGGACCTGTGCTCTATCCACTGTACTACTTCGATGCCCCGATTTTACTCATTTTTTTTAAGATGAGGAAACAGTCCTGGAATGGTTAAGTGCATGGCCCATGATCTCAAAGCTAGTGAGTTTCTGAGACAGGGCTCATTTGAACCTGAATCCAGGGGAGTTTCCTGGCGTAAAAACAGCCTAGGAATGGGGAAGTTGGGTTTGGGGACGTGTGTTTTGGCCTCCACACGGGCCACTTCATACCATGGCAGGAAGTCCTGGAGTGTTAAACTAGTCGGTTTGGATGTTTGGAATAAACTAATTTTTCAGAGCCAAAGTGCTCTCCCCTACTTTGGGATGGGGATTCACAGCCAACAACATCAGGGCGTTGAGACTCGGAGCAAGCTCACTGATTCCCAAATCTCTAGTGCATCCTGGGGTCAGAAGGTGAGGAAAACATGTTTTTCTAACTGAAAAGATTACATCTCAACATTAAAAAAAAAACAAAATTATTTAAAATATTTTACTTTGCTGGAATTCCAGAGGTTGGCCCGTCTTTGCCTTATTTGGGGGCTATAGGGGTGGGAGAAGGGCAGAAAAATACATGGTTTGGGATTTGAACTCAGTGTTTTAGATAACAAATCTACTGTTCTTTCCCTTGGGTGGGGATGGGAGAGAGGGAGGGGAAAGTAATTAGCTCAAGGCCCAATCAGAAGAATAGAGTAGAAAAGCCCATCTTCCAGGACATAGATACAGAGATGCCATCTCCTTAGACCAAAAGGGCTTTTCAATTTAGGTGTCATCTCCTACAGGAATCAATCTCTGAATCTATTATTTCCTCTTCTTTCCTCTCCTCCTTCTTCCTTCTCTTTCTCCTGTGTCTCCTTCTCTTTCTCCTCCTCTTCCTTTCCTGCTCCTCCTCCTTCTCTTCCTCCTCCCTCCTTTCTCTCCTCTATCCTACCTTCATTTTTCTCTCCCTCTCCCTCTCCCTCTCTCTTTCTAGCTTCCTCCCTCCCACTTTCCCCTTCTCTCCATCTCCTTTAACTCATCTTGAATGTATCTATTTACATGTGTATCACTTCCTTCCTCTAAATGGAATGATTCTCAAAGTATGTCCTGGGGACCCCTGGAGTTTCCTAAGATCCTTTCACAGGGTCCTTAATACTGAAATCATTTTTATAATAATACTGATACGTTTTAATTTATAACATGGTAAATATTGATAGCTTCATCACACACACACATATCACACACACACACACACACACACACACACACACACACAACTCACAAATCCCTTTGGGGTCCTCAGTAATTTTTACAAGTGTAAAGAGATCCTGAAATCAAAAGTGAGAAGACCGCTCCTCTAACCTAACACTTTCCAGCCCACCCCAAATCTTTGCTCTGGTTGTTTCCCATTGCTTGAAATGCTCTTCCTCCTCACTTCTGTCCTTTGGAATCCATGTTTCCTTTCAAGATTCAGCACTATTGTCCACTTGTGAGGAAGGTATTCCTCCACTGCCAATTCTTTCCCTTTCAAGGTGTCTTTCCATTGATTCTGGACATAGCTTGTTTGGACTTGTTTTTAGTTTGTTGGCTCCTATTTCTTGATGGCAAAACTAGTTCCCCAGTGCCTAGTACAGTGTGTGACATACACTAGGTGCTTAATAAGTGCTTGTTGAAAAAATGAACTTTGCATAGTACCATAATTCCTCACACAGTTTGAGGAGTAATAACTAGTATTTATACAATGCTTTAAGGGTTACAAAGCCCTTTGGATTTGTGATCTCACTTGATCCCAGCGAATTAGATGACATTATTATTTCTATTTAATAGATTATAACAATTAAATCCTAAAAGAATTGTCACTTATTCAGGGTCACAAGGCTGGTATCTGATAGAGGATTTGAACTCATGACTTCCTAAATTCAAGACCAGAGTTCTATCTATTGAACTCCTAGTTACTTCTTCCTTAAATATGATATAGAGAATAAGAAAAGGCTAATTGATTATCTCAACAGTTTCAGCTCTATTAGGACAGTAATGGCACTGAGAATCTAAAGGTCTGGCTTTGAATGTTAGGAAGCATGGTAAAAGGGTTAGCTTGATGGCTTTGGAATCAGAAAGTGGGTTCAAAACCTGCTGATTATATTGTGTGATCTTCCAAATTTATGGATCTTTGACCCAAATGAAGGGCTCACCCACAAGTTCCTTGGAAATGAAGCTCTCTCTCCCACAGCAACCAATGTTTGGTATTTTTCACCAAAAGGAAAATCTCTCCCTTCTGTGTTTGCTGTTTCTCACCAATGGGAATAAACAGTCCATAGTCCAGTGATTCTGGCTGATGGTTTGGGGGCTGGCCATTTCCTACTAAATAACTGTCCTTTGGAAGGGCAACAACAGGGTCAGATCAGGGAGCTTCATTTCCAGGTCCAGCCCTGGATTCATGACATCCCTCCCAACTCACGTCCGTTAAGCTCTTTTCCAGTGTCCCCCTCCCAAGAATGGATCTGGTGAGAGATCTCTGGCACCCACCCCCACAGCCCTATCACGGCTCGCCAAGCTTACTTCTTGCTTTGGCTCCAAACACAGAGAAAAACACAGAAGGGCTTGATAATGAGTGGATGTGTTTGAGGAGAGCATTGAAGCATTTCAGAGCTGGAAAGGCCATTAGGTCATGCAGCACTACTGTCTCAGTTTACAGAAGAGAAAACTGGAGATCAGAGCAGCCAAGGGGCTTCCTCTAGGTCACTGGTGAGCTGGGAACAAACAATCACCATAACAGATCACACAAGGGTTTGTAATGTGCTTTATAAACATGATCTCATCTGAGTCTCACAGCCACCTTGGCGATACTTCTTAGCCTTATTCCGCTTTCTACAGATGAGGCTCAGAGGGGTGAAAATTGGGGAGCAGAGAGAGCTCAGAACTAGGATTGATAGGAGCAGAGTTCTAATATTGCTTCTGTATTTAATTAATTTAATTGTCTGTGCCTCAGTTTCCCTGATAGTAAAATGGGAGGATTAGACTAGGTAACCTCAAAGAACCTTCCAAATCTATATCTAAGAGCCTACGACTTGTCGAGGGTCACGTAGAACACGAGTATCTGGGATGACATTCAAACCCAAGGTCTTTCTGATGTCAAATTCCATATCTTATCTCTGGATTCCCATCCCATTGCTCTTTCTTCATGTGACAATGTGTAGTTTGTGGATTTTTGTGTAGATTATTATGTATATATGTAATATATAATAATAATAATATATAATAATAAGTAATATATAATTATTATTTTTAGAATGATGATGATATCAACAACTCTAGAGAAGTAATGTAGCATAGTAGAGAGGGACCTGACCTTGGAATGCTGAAGACCAGGGTTCAAGTCTCATCTCTAGCATACACTGACCCCCTGGTAAGTGTTCCAGTGTTCTAGACAGCTCTAATGAAGAACAGCTGCAACCTTCACCAGTGAATGAAGCTGCCTCCCTAGGAAGGCTGAAATCACACCTTTGAAATACTAATTACAGAGCAGGGACAATTAGCATAATCAACTTTTCTATAGAAATCCACAGTTTTCCAAGTTCTTTACAAACATCTCATTTATCCCGGTAATAGCCCTCTGCAGGAGGTATTCATGTGCTATTATCTCCATTTTACAGATAAGGAAATTGAAACTTGTTGACATTAAATGCCTTCAAGTCCCTTAACCTCTGCCTGACTCAATTGTTTCCTAAATTCCTCGTAAAATTCCTATAAAATGGGAATAAAAACAATTCCTCCCTCCAAGGGTTCTTATGAAGATCAAATAATCTCATTTGTAAGGTGTCTAGCACAGTGGTTGGCACACAGTAGGTGCCTAATAAATACTTGTGGTTTTTTTTTTTTCCTTCATAGTAGATTTAAGACTAAAGGGGGCTTATAAGACCTCTAAGCATGATTGGGGGCTCCAGGAACTTGGATAGAAAAAAAAAAACCAATTAAATCTTTATTCTTACTAACCTTTAGTTTTCTTTAATACTTTGTATTTTGTTTCATGAAAAGAAAAACATGTTTCTGATGAGGGTCCATCAGTTGCAGAAAGGTTTATGACATAAGCTAAGGTTACCCTGCCCTAGTCCAACCAGGACATTGCCTCAGGGAAAGTGACTCCTCCAAGATCACATAGGGAGCCAGATCAATGTTTTTACTTCTTTGAATTCCCTAATGTTTGACACAATGTCAGGCACACAGTAGGCATTTAATAAATGTTTGATTGCCTTGTGGTGTTGTTTAGGCTTTTTCAGTCATGTTCGGCTCTTCATGACCCCATTTGGGGTTTTCTTTGTAAAGATACTGAAATGGTCTGGCATTTCCTTTTCCAGATCATTTTATGGAGAAGGAAACTGAGGCAAATGGGATTACTTGTCCAGGGTCACATAGTTAGTAAGTGTCTGGGGCCAGATGGTCTTTCTGACTGCAGGACTGGAGCTTATTTATTGAATACCTACTATGGTGCCACACACTGTGCTAAGCAAACAGTGGGCACACACACACACACACACACACACACACACACACAAAGGTAAAACCATTCCCTTTCACCAAAGAACTCAAAATCTAATTTTTGAAAGGACTTTAAAAGTTAGCTAATGCACTTCTCTTCTCATTTTACAGATGAGGAAATTGAGTCTCAGAGAGAAACAAACATACAGAGAGATAGAGAAGGGGGAAGGACACACACAGAGACAGATAGAGGTGGACAGACAGAGACACAGACAGGCAGACAGAGACAAAGAGGCAGAGACAGACAGAGACAGACAGAAACAGACAAACAGAGGCAGACACAGATAGAGACAGAGACAGACAGAAAGACAGAAAGAGACAGAGACAAAGAGACAGACATACAGAGAGACAAGCAGAGGCAGGCAAAGAGGCAGAGATAGAATCAGAAACAGAGAGACATAGACAGACAAGAAAAGCAGAGATCAAAGACAGAGTCACAGAAAGAGGCAGAGACAGAGAGACACACACAGGCAGACAGGTAGAGAGAGACAAACACACAGACACAGAGACAGAGAAGACAGAGTTATTTGTTCAGGGTCACACAGGACCATAAAACCGGAGGTGGAAGAGATCCTACAAGTAATCCAGCGCAATCTCTTGCTTTCACTTTTTTACTTCTCCAGGGTAAATGATTTACCTAAGGTCACACAGCCTGGCAGTGTCCGAGTCAGGCTTGGAGCCCGAGGCTTCCCTGCTTCTGGCCGCTAAGATCAGTTCCCTGGGTGGGTCTCACCCGGTCAGTGGCAGCGAATCAGTCCCCGGATGTGGGGCCGCGATCGCGGGCCAGCTGCTGCGGTGCAAGGGTGAGCGCGGGGCCGGAGTCCTCTTCCCCCGCAGCCTTCCAATTAGAAGCAGAGACGGAGCCGAAACCGCCCCGAGCAATCTGGAGCCTCGGCGCTTTTAAGAGGAAGCCGCGGGCTGAGCCAGCCCCGAGCTTGGAGGCCTGGGCCGGGACTGCGGCGCTAAATGAAAACCATTCGAGAGCTCGGGGTTATAAAGGAGAATTCCCTCTCGTACAGTACGCGAGAGTTATTAAGTGCGTCTAGGACACTCCTGTTTTGCTTCATGTACACGATTATTTTATACAGGCCAGTTTGGAAAGAATTATGGGCTGAGAGGGGGCCAAGGCGCAAGATGAGCAGCCGCGAGGTTGGGCCGTCGTGGGTCGGGCCCCGGCCGGGGGGCCGAGGAGCCGGCGGGGCCGTGGGAACGTTGGTGGACACCTGGGAGGGGGGGGGGGGCAGCTGGGCTCGAGGAGGGAGGGTGCAGGGACAAGTCGGACCCAGGACCAGGCCACCTCCCGTTTCCAAGGAGCCACATTCCCGGGCCCCGTATGTATGTCAGGGGAAGGCCCCAGGCTTTGGCAAGGACGGTTTCCCCAGAAGCTGGGCTTGGTCGGCCCTGCTGGCCAGAGACCAAGAGATAAAGGATTTGGATCCAGTGGATTGGCCTGATCCTCAAGGCCCCTGGGAAACTTCCTGCGCACACCCAGTGATTTCGAAAGCAAGACATGTGCTGACTATCACTGTGATGCGGCCAGAGAGGAAGAAGGGGGTGTGCTGGGGGAGGCTGCAGAGGAGAGGGTAGAATAGGCCAGATCATCCGCCTTGGAGCGGGACTCGGCTATGAAACTGTCATGGAGCTGGCCCTCTGGGGAGGCTGAGGTATTAATGCACTCTACACTTATTGCCTCCTTCCTCCCTCCCTCTTTCCCTCCCTCCTTCCCTCCCTCCTTCCCTCCCTTCCTTCCTTCCTTCCTTCCTTCCTTCCTTCCTTCCTTCCTTCCTTCCTTCCTTCTTCCTCCTCCCTCCTCCTTCCTTCCTTCCTTCTTCCTTCCCCCCCCTCCCTCCCCTTCCTTCCTCCTCCTCCCTCCTCTCTTTCCTTCCTTCCTTCCTTCCTTCCTTCCTTCCTTCCTTCCTTCTTTCCTTCCTCCCTTCCTCTCTCACCCTCCTTTCCTTCCTTCCTTCTTTCCTTCCTCTCTCCCACCTCCCTCCCTCCCTCCCTTTCTTCCTTCTTCCCTCCCTCCCTCCCTCTTCCTTCCTCCTTCTTCCTTCCTTCCTTCTTCCTTCCTTCCTTCCTTCCTTCTTCCTTCCTTCCTCCCTCTCTTCCTTCTTCCCTTCTTTCTTTTCTTTCTCATAAGGATAAACCTGGTAAAAAATAATGCCTGGGGTCTGTGCTCTATGAATATAGTTTCTCATATGTCCCTTATTGGGATGCACGGGGAGAAATTGACATTGAATCTGCACTTCCGTTCTTGATACACTGACTGGGTCTGGCAAAGTGACACAACCTGAGTCTACATCCACTCCAGTCCATGCTCCTTTTAGCTGTCAAATATAGATGTCACCATGTGATCATGCCTACTCAAGGATTACCAGTAGCTGCCTGTTACCTACAGAATCAAATAGAAACCCTCTGCTTGCCATTTAAAGCCTTTACCACCTAACCCCTTCCTACCTTTTCAACTTTCTTCTATTTTACTACTGTCTCTCACTGATCCAGTGACCTTAGTCAGTTTGCTGATCTTTGCATTTCTATATCCCATTTCTCTGCTTTCTCGGTGGGCCATATTCTATTCTCAGAAGGTCTATCCCATCCTCTACCTCTTCGTTTCAGTTGATTCCTTCAAGGGTCCTCAAAGCTCACTTTTGGCAGGGACCTTTTCCAGTCATCATAGCTATTAATTGATGTTTTTCCTTTTCAGAATGCCTTCAGGTACTCTGCATGTATCTTGTATTTTGCAAATTTCAACTAAAATCCCATTTTCTACAGGAAACCCTTTCCAAACCCTCTTAATTTTAGAGTTTTCCCTCTCTTGGTGATTTCCTACATATCCCGTACATAGCTTATTTGTATACATTTGTTTGCTTGTTGGTTTTTCCATTAGATTGTGAGCCCTTTGTGGGTGGGGACCATCTTTTGTCTTAGCCTTGGCATTTAGCACGGTGCCTGGCACATAGTAGGTGCTTAATAAATATTTATTGATTGATTGGATCTAGATTTTTTATTTTTGATTCTCCCTGAGACTGCTTCTTCCTGATGGCACAGAACCCCTGGAGTCCCTTTCTATCTCTGATTGTGCTTTCTTTCACTCATTTACCCAAAGTCTTTGGTCATGGTAGGAGGTTAGCCCCATTGCCATTTTTGGGAATTGCTTCTCTCACCATCACTCTTCTCTTTTTAGGTTCACTTCACATATATTAAACACTTAATCAAGATTCTGATAGCTATTATCTACATTCTCCTTCTTTCCTTGATGACTTCAGAGACTGGATCTCATTTTTTTCTTCTCAACTAATACCCTCATCCTAGGGGACTTCACCATACATATTAACACTCTCTCAAATGTTCTAAGCTCACATTTCCTCAGCTCATACTCATTTCCCATAATTTTTTTTTTTTACTCTTCTACTCGATCACAACTACCCACAGAAATATTCATATCCTTGATCCTGCCATCACCAATGATTTATGAGTTCTAATTTTTTTTTAATCTTGGTAAAAGTTACAATCTGTTGTTATTTCACATCTTCTTTGTTCCAACAACTCCAAATCCTGTTCTTCTTCCTTATTATGACTTCCAGTCCCTAGACTTCTAAATTATGTTTTCTCTTGTCCATCATGAGTCCTGGGTGACCCAGTTGTCCTTTATACTTTTATCTTGTCTTCCTCTCCCCTTTATCATAATGATGATCTTTCCCTTCTAATTTCTAGTCTTAGATGGTTTTCACATTTCACAATAATGATCCTATCATGGCCCTTTTCCACCACCCCAATCTTCTCTCTACCCCAGAACCTAATACAATACCTTGCACATAGTCAGGACTTAATACTGGTTAAAATGAATTGATTTGGCCTAATGTATACACTGTTTAGTTCCTCTTATAGATTTATAGAATTGAAATTGGCATTTTGTCCAACCTGTTCATTTTGAAGATGCAAAACTGAGGCCCAGTCCAAGGTTACAGAGGTCAAAATAATGTAAACAAAACTACTCACATTCAAATAATGTTTTAAGCTTTACAAAACACTGTGCCTCTATTAGGAAGGTAGTACCCATATTATCCTTCCCATTTTACAGATAAGGAAATTGAGGCACAGCAAGTTGACATGACCTGCTCACAGTCATATAAATAGTGTGCAGAAGAGCTTAAGAGTAATGTTTACCTTAAATAGTGTAGCTATGCTGTGCTTCAATATTTCTTATAAGAAATCATTAGATAAAACCACACTAAGATGTGGAAATTATTGAGATGAAAGTCTGGTGCTATGACCCAATGACCTCTGGAGAATGGAACTATCTGTGAAACAAAAAATTCAGCCACCAGTCTCCATTGACAGTGGAGGAACATTGGGTATGGCCAAAGCTCGGAAAGCACATTTATTTGTTTATTTTTAGAGATTCCAGAGCAGTCAGGTATTCTAACCATGAGTCAGGTATTGACCAAGCCCATAGATCCTACTTTCTGCTAAGGAGAGCCTTGAAATCAAAAGAGCAACAGTTTCTTCCAAGCAAAGGAAGTCATTGGTTAAGAGATGGGAACTGAACTTCAAAGACCAACTGACAATCCTTGAGTAGCAGATGGAGAATCCAACTAATTAATCCAACCTAGATCCAAAGCGATTTAACATAAGCCAAGACAGGAAAAGGAGATGGAGACAGCCCCAGGGGAGATGGCTGGGTGTAATGATAGGCATGCTGTTCTTGGAAGTCAACAATTCTTGATTACAAATCCCAAATCTGATACTTCCTAGCTGTATGACTTTGGGCACATCACCTTTTCAAGCCTTGGTTTTCTCATCTGTAAAAGCAAGATCGCAGCATCTAAGGGGACAGAATTGCTTGGGAGCACAATCGGTAACATATGTAAAAAAGCTTTTTGGGATTTAAAGGGTTGAATGAATTTTAGCTATCATATTAATCTGCAGGCTCTGAAAGATCAGAAGAGAATGGTTTTATATGCAGCTAGTATCTTAAATAATTGTTTCCAGCCTCTTTCGTGTTGAGATGACAAAAGGGAAAGAGCATTGGTCTTGGGATGAGAGGATTGAGTTCAAATCCTATATCTGATATTTTCTGTCTGTTGGGAGCAAATAATTAGAGCCTCCATGGGCCTCATCTCTCTACTCTAGGCTGGCTTCTGATTCTACATGAATTTCCAGAAATTTTGCCATATTAGATGCTCTTCACTATTGGACCTGACACATTAGAAGTGTCCTCTGTCCTTGTAGCACTGCTCTCTGATTGATTGGTTCCTCCTAGATCTTTCTTTTTTTAAGGAAGAGGCCCAGGTCAGCCACATCTTCCTTCCTTTCCAGTCTGTCAACTCTTCTTCCAGGACTTTCTCTCGGTACCTGCATCTTTTTTCTCCCATTTCACAACTTTTTGGTTCCCTTTTGTTGTCCTCCTTCATTAGAATGTAAGCTCCTTGAGGGCAAGACTGGTTTTCTTTCTACTTATATTTCTTAGCACGGTGCCTGGCAAATAGTAAAGTCTAATTGTATTTTCTTTATTTAATATATTCCCCCAGTTATGTTCAAAACAATTTTTTTTTGCATTTGTTTTTAAAATTTTTAAGTTCTAGGTCCTCTCCCTTATTCCTGCCTATAATTAAGAAACTACATGTGAAGTTACATATAGTAAATTCTTAAATTCTTGTTTAACTTAACTTCTTCATCTCTAAAATGGCCCATGAATTCTTTCTAATTCTAAATCTATGATTATATTTTATGATAGTAACCTATGATGAGTATAGCAAGATAAGGGAGACCCTTTGACTTGGTTCTCCCAATGACCAAATTAAGAAAAGGATTGAGACTAAGAGATCCAGAAAGAATAATTCCTTTTTGTGGGTCAAATTAGGGCATTCTTATGCCAAAAGAGTATCCAGAAGCATAGATGTTCAGAACTAGAAGGGACCTTTGAACTATATACTATATAGCTCAACATCTTTATTTTGTTTTTGGTGGTGGTCTTTTATTCTGGAAGAGAAGCATATCATGAGGAGGATGGTTAACTTGCAAGTGAGTTGGGTTTAAATGAGGGGAAGCTGTGCAAAGTCATAAGCCTCTTGCTCTCCTTCTCAGAGTTCAGTGGCAAGACATAAGTCAGGATGACTAGAAATGACCCAGTCATTTCCAAAATGGGAGACCTTGTTGTTTTTAAGCTAAGGACTGGAAAAAAAAAAAAAAAAACCTCCTATTTTAAATAATTGGGCTGAGGTCAGATAGCAAATCAATAACAAAGTCAAATTATTCCTTTGTCTTATCTTGAAGAAACAGTCACTTCAGAGCCTGGACTTTCCAATTATAGTCCTACCTAACAACATCTAAACAGAGAAGTTTTTAGGAAATATTTAGAGAGTACACACAAAGTAATCAGATGAGGGTGGAGCATTAAGAAGGGGAGATAAAGGAAGTCTGAGTTTAGGAAATGGTACCTGAATGCTTCCCAATAGCCCTTTCACCCATTGAACTTTTATATTTGAAAAGCACTTTTCTCATTTGATCCTCACAATGGCAACAAGGGTTGGTTGTTATTATTATCCATTTTTTTTATAGATGAGGAAACTGAGTCTAGATGTCATCTTCATTTTCAACCTTCCAGTGAAGGATTTCTCCATATGAAATCAACAAAGCAACAAGCATTTATTATGCTCTTATTTTATACCAGGCATTTTTTATAAGCACTGATATAAAAAAAGACAAAAAACAAGAGTCCTTGGTCGCAGAGCCCACATTCTAAATACAAATAGTTATGTATATAAACAACTGGAGCAGGGGAAAGAAGAGGAAAGAACATTATTATTGTTTGTTACATATTTCCGTAACACAGACATGGTTTGTAACCAGAGGTGTCTCTTTGCTTCCTGTCTGTGTTGTCCCAGAGCTGCCTATGAAGAATATGATTTGGCTCTTGACCTTTAAAAAGACATCCTAGTGGCTTGAACACATGTCTTCAAGCCAGTAAATTCAGACTCCGTTAGAAGTGTTTAGAATAATCCTTGGACCATGAAAAATCTAGAAGCTCGATAACCAGTCCATCAAACAATCAAGGGCTAACTACAAACATTCTTGGAAATTGGGAGGGAAATTGGTTACAGAACAATTCTTTCCTCATCCCTTCCAAATTCAAAAAAACCAATACCGTGTAGGAAGCGATATGGAGGAATGAATTTTAGAAACAATCCCTTGTTCTTTGGTATCCAAAGAGGAGATCTTAATTTCTACCATGCTTGACTGAGAAGTTTTGAAAGAATTATGCTGGAAGATAGCAAGGAATAGTGGGAAACTTAAAATGAAGAAAATAACATGCCTCTTTTCCAAGCCCCTGGTACTAATCAATCAGCCAATAATAAAATTGGGGGATTGGGCTAAATGGCCTCTACATACTTCTAACTCTAGATCTTTAATAATATATTAAGTATCTACTGACTGCCAGGCACTGCATTAGTTGCTTATTTTTTATATGAAAAATAAAGCATTTTCTACCCTCAAGGAAGTTATAATTTATATATCCAAGGAAAAAAATATAATATCTATGTATCTATCTACCTGCCTATCTATCCACAAAACTTGCATCTTTATCTATAATTTATTTTATTTTGAATTTCTGAAACAAAACAAGCATTTCTATGATGAAGCAGAATTAAAAAAAAAAGATGATTGCCCTTGAAACTGCCAATCTATTTTGTACAATTTGTTATTTCTTTAAATATATGTATATATATAATAAAGTTTGCAATACTTTCCTTTTCCTTTTTTCTTTTCCTTTCTCCTTACCCCTAGAGATGGCTACCATAAGATGCAAATGTGTATATATGCATAAAACCTATTCTATACATTCTTCTATTTATCAGTTCTTTTCTGGATTCAGAGAGAATCTTTCTCTATATGTCCTGTGTAGTTAACTTGGTTATTTAAAATAGTCAAAATTACTTAGTCACTCGAAATTGTTCTTAAAACTATATTGCTGGTGTAGTGATTCCAGACAATTCTAATAGACTTGGGATTGAAAATACCATCTGCATCCAGAGAGAGAGAGAGAGAGAGCCATGGAGACTGGATATGGAGAAGTATAATCTTTTCATCTTCTGTTATTTGATTTTTTTCTTTCTCATTGTTTTCTTCCTTTTTTTTTTTTTTTTTTTTTTTTTTTTACAACATGACAATATGGAACTATGTTTAAAAGGACTGCACACATTTAGCCTCTATCAGATTGCTTTCTGTCCTGGGGAGAAAGGCAGTAAGGGAGGGAGGGAGAAAATTTTGGAACACAAAGTCATAGAAAAAATGAATGTTGAAAACTATCTTTATATGTATTTGGAAAAATAAATTATTCCAAGAAAATTCCAAAAAAAATCCTATTAAAATGAGAAAAAAGGAAGAGAAATTGAATAAAAGCAACTAGCACATCAAATGTGACTGAACATGTTCCATAGCTCCCCACCTCTACAGAAAAGGAGCGGCAGATAGATTTTTCTCATTTCTTCTTACAGAAGCCAAGACAACACTTTTTTTGTTTACTTTTATTTTAAAACTACATTGGGAGAAATGTAGGATCAAATGAAGGAAAGGGCCTTTGTTTGGGACACTTGGGATAATAGCAACTGATAACAGAGAGAAGGTAGAGCTGCTCATTTCTAATTTTGCTTCCATTTTCTCTGCCAAGGAGAATGACCTTTAGACTTGAAATGAAAGAACAAAAATGACTTATACAGAGATGATACCCAAGATAAGTAAGGAAATAGTAAGAGAGCATCTAGTTGTTCTTGAGGAATTTGAGTTCCCCAGCCAAGTTGAACCAAAGCAGGGGTGTGCTGGTAAATGTTTAATACCTGGCTCTACAAAAAGCATGACACACTTTAAAGTTTAATCTCTGTTATTAACATTTTCTTCATCACTTTTAAAAGTCTAGACAACCAACAAAATAATAAACCAGGCCCTGATTTGTAATACTTGGTGGTTTCCAACGGAGTCAAAGGCTCATGCTGAAAATTTAGCCATCGACTCATGAGCTGGTTGGAGTTTGTTCCAATATGCCCCTGAACAGAGCCCTTTGAAAAGAACCAGCAGATGTGACTATCAGTAATATTCAAAAAGATTATGGAAAGTGAAGGAGATATGAGAAGTTTGGAAAGAGGGCAAATGGACAAATGT
The DNA here is from genome assembly GCF_902635505.1 of Sarcophilus harrisii. Classification (NCBI taxonomy): domain Eukaryota; kingdom Metazoa; phylum Chordata; class Mammalia; order Dasyuromorphia; family Dasyuridae; genus Sarcophilus; species Sarcophilus harrisii. Next base: position 692,726,434 of record NC_045426.1, read on the forward strand.
CCTGATTTTTCAAAAAAAAAAAAAAAAAGGAAGAAAGAAAAAAAGAAACAAAGGAAAGAAGGAAGGAAGGAAGGAAAGGAAGGAAGAAAAAAAGGGAATAGGGTCCTCTAACCGTACACCATTGAGCTTGACTTCCATACCTGCCCAACCTCCAGGACAGATCATTAAGGAGATGGTTGGTGAACATCTGCTTTCAAAGAACCAGACTGACTTCATCAAAAACAAGTAATGCCAGACTAATCTCATTTCCTTCTTCTTCTTCTTTTTTTTTTTTTTTGAAAGGACTCCTAAACTATTAGACAAGGGAAAGGTTGTGAAACTTTTGATAAAGATATTGGTTTTATGGAGAAGATTGAGAGATATAGAGTAGATGATAATATAATTAGATGGATCCAGGACTTGTTGGCTCACAGAATAGTTGTTAATGGTTTAATATCATCATGGCAGGAAGTCTCCAGTGGATTACTCCGCAGGAATCTGCTCTTTTTCCTGGGCTAGTTAACATTTTTATCAATGGTTTGGATAAAGGCATAATTGCCAAGCTCATCAGATTTTCACTAGGAGAGAGACTTAACACATCGAATGACAGAGCTAGGATCCAACTCCTCACAGGCCAGAGCACTAGGCTGATTTTAGTAAAATGGAATTCAGTAGAGATAATCCAGGAAATATGGGAGAAAGGTTCCAAAAGATAAATTTAGGCTCTCTGTCAGAAAACAAAAACAAAAAGAAAAACAAGCAAACAAAAGCTTCCTAAGGTGTGTTTTTTTCCTAGTTGTTTTTCAGGACTCATGACCCCATTTGGAGTTTTCTTGGCAAAGATACTAGAGTGGTTTACTATTTCTTCTCCATCTCATTTTACAGATGAGAAAATAGAGGCAGATAAGGTGAAATGACTTGCCCAGGGTTATACAGCTAATAAGTATCTGAGGCCAGATTCAAACTCAGAAAGCTGAGTGTTCCAGGTCTGGCAATAGTTAGAGCTATGATGGATTCCTTCTCCTAAAATATCTTCATGAAGATTCCCACTTGTCTTTTGTGGACAGCCACCTGTCAGATATATTAAAGTGAGGTCACCTGGCATATATTGATTAAACTAATGTGGATTTCTTAAGGTCTTGGTTTTTTCTTTGTATAAAATATTTTGAAAACTATTTCAATAATTGATTTTCCTTTATAATCTAGATACTTTATTTTATTCACCCATAGTCTTTACCAGGTATCTTTTTTTTTTTTTTTTTTTACAAAAAGCTCTTTATTTTCAAAACATATGCACAGATCATTTTTCAACATTGACCCTTACATAGCCCTATGTTTAAGATTTTCCCCTCCTTCCCTCCATCCCTTCCCCTAAATGGCAAACAATCCAATATATGTTAAACATGTTAAAATATATGTTAAATCCAATATGTCTTTATTATGATTTCTAAGAGTCTATGATACAGAAAAGATTGGAAATCCTTCCACTTGATGATTTCTGAGCTTCCTTTCACACTAAGAATCTATGAACCTTTGGGGATATGCGTGCTTAATATCATTCAAGTTTGTTGTCTTGATTTTATTCTTGCAATCGGCATTATTACAGCTGGATATGTTGTTTTTCTCATTCCATTGACTTTGTTCTAATCAGTTCATGCGTTTCTTTGAATTCTTTAAGTTCCTCATTTTTGAAAGCACAGCGAATGCCGTTTTGGACCCTTCCCTGATTTCTGGATTCATTGGAAATGTCCTTAAGCAGCCATCCTCTTGCTGTGCTTTTTAAAAGCTTCATCCCTCCAGCTTCAGATCAGCAAACTTGGGAGTGATCACTCAACACAGATTCTGAGCTTTCCTGTGAAAATACCTTTCCTTAGGGCATGTTTGGAGTTTTCCATGATAGCAGAGAAATCAGAGCTTTGCTCCATTCAGTGTGTGAGTGATTTCCAGGACACAGAAATTGAGTGTGTGTGTGTGTGTGTGTGTGTGTGTGTGTGTGTGTGTGGTGTGTGTGTGTGTGTGTATGAGTGTAGGTATGTGAATGAGTATATATGTATGAGTGTGAGAGTATATGTGTGAGTGTGTGCATGTGTATGAGTGTGCAAATGTGAATGAGTGTGTACATGTGTAGGAGTGTGTGAATGTGAATGAGTGTGTATGTGTGTGAGAGTTAGAGTATGTGTGTAGGAGTGTATGCATATGTAGGTGTGAATGTGAATGTGCATGTGTGAGTGTGAGAGTATGTATGAGTTCATTCACGTGTGTGTTTTTCTGTGAGTATGTGCATATGTATTGTGTGTGAGTGAGTGTGTGTGTGTTCATAAAGGAAGGCCTTGGTGTGGGGGGAGGAAGAGGCAAGGCAAGCAATGACACACGGGAAATTCTTATAAAAGGCAGAAAATTATATAGCTCCGGTTGGGAAGAGCCAGATCATGACCCCATTAATTTCATACCAATTTACCTTTCCCTGTTTCTTTGCTTTTTATTTGTTTGACAAGAGGACTCGGCCAGGAGGCACAGCTTTAAAGGAAATCACTCTCGGCTGCTGTTCTTTCTGGGGGGGTGGGAAGGTGGGGATCCCCTAGTCTGGGAGAACCTGGGCTGGAGCAGTTTCTTGGAAGGGGCACAGGGCAAAGTCTGTGGGCTGGCTGGCACTCTGGCCAGCACTCTTGGAGGGCTCCTGGGGAGGGCCAGAGAATCTGGAATTGATTCCCAGTACCGTGTTCAGGGGTGACCCAACCTCCTTCCTTGTCTCGAGGGTATGGCTCTGCTGAGGCCCGACAGGAAATCCTCACCCACCTAGGAATTGCTGGCCTGAACAAGGCCTGGCTTCACAAAATCCCGACTGCCTCGGGCTCTCCATTAATACCGAATATGATCAACCTTGTTTTCCCAGTCTGAGGGCAATCCCTGCCAAGGCTGGGCCCTGCTTCCTCAAAGGAGAGTTTTTACGAAGGATCGGGAATGGCTTTCTCTCGCTCAATGAAAGGGCTTGGGGGTTATGTCTCAGGTGTTTTCTGGGAACATGGAACAACTCCTCGATTTTACAGATTTGAAACCTGGAACTTAGAGATGTACAATCAAGTCAGAAGTGGGAATAGGTTTCCGTCTAAAAGGGGCCTCAGAGGTCATTTTATAGATAAGAAAACCGAGGACCAGAGGTGAAACAACGGCTAGTTCTGCAGGCAGTAAAATAACGGTTGATATCAATATAGCACTTTATTGCTGGCAAAATGTTACCTTGATATTCCTAAACTACAGCTCTGACTATGCCATTCCCCTGCTCTATTCAGACCCTCATGGTTTCACCTTTAAAATGAAATCTGCTTCCATCAAGTGTTCGTCTGAACCCATAAACATTGTTCCCTCATGCTCTCTGTGTTATCCTGCACCCTGAGGCCTCTGTATAGGATGTTCCTCATGCCTGGGATGTCCTCCCTGCTCACTCTGACCTTCTTTTGGAATCTTTCAGTTCCCTCAAGCCTCAGATCAAGTTCAATGTCCTTTAAGATTCTTTTCCTGACTCTCCCAGTTGTGAATCCTTACTATTATCCTCTACTGATCAGGAAGCATGTTGTAAACCTCCAGTAGAATGGTAGCTGAGGGGAAGCAGGGCCTTCAGGACTTTTGTCTGTGTTTATAGTCCAGCCCTGTCTGGGGCAAAGATGCTCACTCAGTGCTTCTTTGAGGAAGCAGAACTGAATAACTCCTGGAACTCACAAGGCACTTTATGTCCCTGTGAGATATTGAAGAAGAAGGAGGATGCTAGGGGGAGGCTGGGGATGTGTGCTCCCAGGCCTTGAGATCCTTCATTTCTTTTCTTTCTTTTTTTATTATTATTATAACTTTTTTATTGCCAGAGCCCATGCCTGGGTAATTTTTTTTTTTAACAACATTATCCCTTGCACTCACTTCTGTTCCAACTTTTCCCCTCCCTCCCTCCACCCCCTCCCCGAGATGGCAAGCAGTCCAATACAAGTTAACTATGTCACAGTGTATTCTAGATACAATATATGTGTGCAGAACCATGCAGTTCTCTTGTTGCACAGGAAGAATTGAATTCAGAAGGAAAAAATAACCTGGGAAGAAAAACCAAAATGCAAGCAGTTTACATTCATTTCCCAGTGTTCTTTATTTGGGTATAGATGCTTCTGTCCATCCTTGATCAATTGAAACTGAGTTAGATCTCTTTGTCGAAGAAATCCACTTCCATCAGAATACGGGATCCTCCATTTCAAGGTTCCCCGGGGCATTGAAGGAAGCCGGCCCAGTGGTACCAAGGGTGTGATGTGGACCTCAGAGGCAGGAAGACTCGACTTTGATTCTCACCTCAGTATGTGGCAGTCATGTGATCCTGGGCAAATTCCTTAGGCTCACAAGGGCAATAGCCTCATTGGTAAATTGGGAATGATGACAGAGCCCTCCTTTTATGGTGCTTGTGGGGGATAAAGGAAGTAGCATTCAAAAAGCACTTTGTAAATGTTGAACATGCTGTATAATAAAAGCTATTATAATGGGGCTGAGAGAGACAGAGACAGAGAGACAGAGACACACACAGAAACAGAGACAGAGACAGAGAAAGAGAAATAGAGATAGAGTGACACAGACAGTGACAGAGACACACAGAGACAGAGAGGCACAGAGATACAGAGATAGAGACAGAGAGACAGACAATGACAGAGAGATAGACACAGAGACAGAAAGATAGACAAAGAGATAGAAACAGAGACAGACAGATGGATCTCTCTCTCTCTCTCTCTCTCTCTCTCTCTCTCTCACACACACACACACACACACACACACACACACAGAGTAAACACTGTCAGTGACATGGTGCAGTGGAGAAGTCAGGGAAGGTCTCAAGAAGTGAGGCCTGCAGGAAGACAAGGCTAAGCAGCATGATGTCGAACAAAGTGTGTTGACCTTGAAGTCAGGACTTGAAGTCAGTCTTGGCTTTGTCATCTCCTCCCTATGTGGTCTCTGGCAGGGCTTTTCTCTGTCAGCCTCAGTTTCCTCATCCAAAAAATGAGATTTGGCTGGGTCACAGCCGAGGTCCCTTCCTGTTCCATCCTGTTCCATAGTGACTTAGGGAAGGGGTCTATTCCAGGCTAGTTCCCCTTGGGAAAGTGCCCAATCCAGGCTATGCCTCAGAGATTCTTGTGGGAGAACTGATATTCCCTTAACTCTCTGATCATATTATTATCAAATAATAAATAACAAGGCCCTCGTTATTGATATCCAAAGTAAAGCTTATTGATATTAGTGTATCTCATCCCCCATTAAAACTAATAATATAATAAAATTTACAGCTGATATAATAAATTTTACTTTATTTAATCTTTTCCCCTCTCCAGGGGCTGTTTTCTCCCTACATGGCTTATCCTTCTCCAGTGACACCCTGAACATTCTAGTCCTCTAGTCTTTATGAGATGTTTTCATCTTCACCACTTCCTTCTTCTCTGTCTTTTCATTTGACTGAATATGTATTTCACCCTATACTAGTTCTAATTTTCACAAGCTAATGGTTCAAACATGGTTTTTGGTGTCCCAGTCCATTAGTCTTAGGTCACTATTTTTTCTTGGTATAGCAGAAAGTGTTGGGGACAGAGAGAGACTCCAGTTTTGATTCCTGTATGACCTAGTCGTTAGATCTCAGTTTTCTCATTTGAAAGATTAGAGAATTAGACTGGAAAATTACTAAGATTCCTTTCATCTTTGAATTTTATCATCTCTTTATGTTAAACACGGTTGAAATATGTGTTAAATCCAATATATGGATACATATTTATTCAATTATCATGCTGCACAAGAAAAATCAAATCAAATCAGTAAAAAAAAGAGAAAGAGAGAGAGAGAGAGAGAGAGAGAGAGAGAGAGAGAGAGAGAGAAGCAAAATCAAATGCAAGCAAACAACAATAAAAAAGAATGTGGTTGTGAATCATACTCAATTCCCTCAGTCCTCTCTTGGCATGTAGATAGCTCTCTTCATTAGTGGACAATTGGAACTGGTTTGAATCATCTCATTGTTGAAGAGAGCCACGTCTATCAGAATTGATCATCGTATAGTCTTCTTGTTGCTGTGTACAATGATCTCCTGATTCTGCTCATTTCACTCAGTATCAGTTCATGTAAGTCTCTCCAGGCCTCTCTGAAATCCTCCTGCTGATTGTTTCTTATAGAACAATAATATTCCTTAACATTCGTATACCACAATTTATTCAGCTATTCTCCAATTTATGGGCATCCATTCAGTTTCCAGTTTCTTGCCACTACAAAAAAGGGCTGCCATAAACATTTTTGCACATATGGGTCCCTTTCCTTTCTTTAAGATCTCTTTGGGATATAAGCCCAATAAAAACACTGCTGGACCAAAGGGTTTGCACAGTTTGATAGCCCTTTGGGTATAGTTCCAAATTGGTCTCCAGAATGGTTGGATGCATTCACAGTTCTACCAACAACGTATCAGCATCCCAGTTTTTCCACATCCCCTCCAACATTCATCACTATCTTTTCTTGTCATCTTAGACAATCTGACAGGTGTATGGTGGTATCTCAGAGTTGTCTTAATTTGCATTTCTCTGATCACTAGTGATTTGGAACACCTTTTCATATAACTAGAAATAGTTTCAATTTCTTCATATGAAAATTGTCTGTTCATATATTTTGACTATTCATCAACTGGAGAATGGCTTGAATTCTTATAAATTACAGTCATTTTTTTTCTATATATTTTAGAAATGAGGCCTTTATCAGAATCTTTGAAGGTAAAAATTTTCCTAGTTTATTACTTCCCTTCTAATCTTGTCTGCATTAGTTTTGTTTGTATAAAAACTTTTTACCTTAATATAATCAAAATTAACTATTTTGTGATCAATAATGATCTCCAGTTCTTCTTGGGTCACAAATTCCCCCTCCACAGATCTGATTGGCAAACTCTCCTATGTTCTAATTTGTTTATAATAGTATTCTTTATGTCTAGATCATGAATCCATTTTGACCTTATCTTGGTATATGATGTTAGATGTGGGTCAATGCCTAGTTTCTGCTCTACTAGTTTCCAATTTTCCCTGTAGTTTTTGTCAAATAGTGAATTCTTATCTGGGGTCTTTGGGTTTGTCAAACCCTAGGTTACTATAGTCATTGATTATTTTGTCCTGTAAACCTAACCTATTCTACTGATTAAATACTCTATTTCTAAGCCACTACAAAATGATTTTGATGATTGCTGCTTTATAATATAATTTTAGGTCTGGTATAGCTAGGCTGCCTTCATTTGCATTTTTTTTCATTAATTCCCTTGAAATTCTTGACCTTTTGTTCTCCCAGAGAATTGTATTCTTTTTTTCTAGGTCAGTAAAATATTTTCTTGGGAGTTTGATTGGTATAGCACTAAATAAATAGATTAACTTAGGTAGTATTGTCATCTTTATTATATTCGCTTGAACTATCTAAGAGCACTTGATATTTTCCCAATTGTTTAAATCTGATTTTATTTGGGTGGAGAGTATTTTGTTGTTGTGTTCATATAGTTCCTAGTTTTCCCTTGGCAGATAGATTCCCAAATATTTTATACTATCGACAATTATTTTAAATTTTAATTTACAGTTATTCTTTGTAACTCTAACTGTTGGATTTTGTTAGTGATATATAAAAATGCTGATAATTTATATAGATTTATTTTGTATCCTGCAACTTTCCTATGTTGTGGATTATTTCTAATAATTTTTTAAATTAATTCTCTAGATTTAATTGATCTTTAGATGATTCATATCATCTGCAAAGAGTGATAAATTTGGTTTCCTCATTACCTATTCTAATTCTTTTAATCTCTTTTTCTTCTCTTATTGCCAAAGCTAGCATTTCTAATACAATATTGAATAGTAATGCTGATCATGATCTACCTTGTTTCACAACTGATCTTTCTGGGAATGGTTCCAGTTTATCCCCATTACATATGACGCTTGCTGATGGTTTTAAATAGATGCTACTGACTATTTTAAGGAAAAAGTACATTTGTTCCTATTCTCTTTAGTGTTTTTAGTGTGAATGGGTGTTGGATTTTATCAAATGCTTTTTCTGCATCTATTGAGATAATCATATGGTTTTTGTTAGTTTGGTTATTGATATAGTCAATGCTGATAGCTTTCCTAATATTGAACCAGCTCTGCATTCCTGGTATAAATCTTACTTGTTCATGGTATAATACCCCGGGGATGACTTTCTGTAATCTCTTTGCTAATATTTTATTTAAGATTTTTGCATCAATATTCATTAGGGAAATTGGTCTATAATTTTCTTTCTCTGTTTTCATCCTACCTGGTTTAGATATTATGTCTATGTCATAAAAGGAATTTGGTAGAAGTCTTTCTCTATTTTTCAAATAGTTTATATAGTATTGGAGTTAATTGTTCTTTAAATGTTTGGTAGAATTCACATGTAAATCCATCTGGCCCTGGAGATTGTTTCTTAGGGAGTTGATTAATAGCTTGTTCTATTTCTTTTTCTAAAATGGTAGTATTTAAGTAATTTATTTCTTCTTCTGTTAATCTGGGCAATCTATACTTTTGTAGGTTGAATTTTATCATCTTAAAGAAAACCTGCCTATTTTAGAAAATAAGAATTTTTCACTATTATCAGGTTTCCTAAAAAGTTTTTTTTTTAATATTTGACTTGATAGGGCAAAATACCACTTTTAAGACTCTACTCCAAACAGTTCTTTCTCATACACATATAAAAAATCATGTGAGATTTCTTGAAAGACATAACAGCAGGGGCAATCTTGTTCAATGACTCTCTAATCAATATAAGATATGGCATAAAACTAGGAAGATAATGTTTGCCCCTGTCATAGAGGACAGAAAGTCCAGAGTCCAAACAAAATCAAGCTTCTCTTAAAGTCATAAGATCATGGATTTAGAGTTGAAGAGACCATAGCTCCATTTAGCACTCTGTTTCCATTTTATAGATTGGGAAATAGATGCTCAGAGACATTAAGTAAATCACTTCAAATTACATTAGTAGTAAGTGGAAGACCTAGGATTAGAACCCAAGAACTCTTTCTACCATACCATACTACTTCCTTCTCCTAGACATACCTGGATGTAAATGACATAGTGTTCATTTCATCAAGCCATATTGAAGATATTACTAAATTAGATACAAAATCACTCAAAAAGTTTGGTCTAACAAAAAGATGGTTGAAGAATATATCTTGTTCTGACCATGAAACATGGATAGATACAAGACTTAATAGTATATAAAATGTGCTATAGACATTGAAAAAAGCTGGTTCAGAATTGAAAAAGGGGAGGAAAACAGGATAGATTATCTAGGAGAAGTGGCAAATTTATTTTAATGATTCCAAGTTTCTCCTTGAGTCAAGGGCCTATCTTATAATACTAATATTCTTCTAGTGGACATATAGTAAAGCATAATAGATAGAGAGCTAGTTTTGATATCAGAAGATCAAAGTTCACATCTTGCCTTTGACACATTACCGATCTCTCGGTGTTCCAGTCAACTTTCTAAGAAATTAAGTTTTAGAGAAGTCATTGACTTACATCCATAGAGGAAGTTTCCTCATATGAGCCTTCCTAAAGGAGTCACATCAGGTCCCTATCTTTATTCCTACACCTATATCTGTCCCAATCCCTACTCTTCCAGAGATGCTACATGGCTTTAAGTCATGCAATGCTACATTTTCTGAAGAACTGATATTGAAACTTACCCAATGGGCAATAGTGAGATTCATGCTGGACGTTATAACATATTACATATGAAGGATTCTATTTAGGTATAAGGGATATTTCTTATAAAAGGCTAATCATGCTATGAGAGGAGAGGAAAAACAATTAATATCTGAAGGTGCCATTGGATTCTCTCAATGGCAAAAACAAAACAAACAAAAAAAAACCTCTTGGAATGCTGGGAAGATCCCTTTGTAATGAAATTAACAAAAGGATACAGAAAAGGATAGCACAGGATGAATAGTCATGAATGAATTCTTCTTGGCACAATTTGACAGAATCTCTGCAATGATGAGTTTACAGATCTAAGATTATTGGAATAATGGCTGAAAACAGGGGCTCTTAACCATATTTTGGTTTCATGAACCCTTAAGGCAGTTTACTATAGCCACATGCTATACTAAACACTGGTGACTTAGAGGATGATAATGTATCGGAGTCAGAAAGACCTGTGATCAGATCTTGCCTCACTTACTACACATAGCTGTGTGAGTCACTTAACCTCTTGCCCTTAATTTCCCCATCTGTGAAATGAGGATAATAATAGCACTTACCTTACAGAATTGTTGCCAAGAACAAATGAGATCTTCATTTCTCAAATACATAGGGAACCAAGTCAAATTTATAAAAAAATAAGAGCCATTCACTGATTGATAAATGGTCAAAGGATATGAATAGGCAGTTTTCAGAAGAAGTCAAAACAATCTAAAACCATGTAAAATGCTCTCAATCATTATTGATTAGAAATGCAAATTAAAACAACTCTGGAATACTACCTCAGACCTATCAGAAATGAAACATGCTATAGGGGATGTGAAAAAATAGATACATTAATGCACTGTTGGTGGAGTTCTAAACTAGTCTAACCATTCTGGACAACAATTTGGAACTACGCTCAAACGGCTATAAAACTTAACATACATACCCTTTGACCTAGAAATAACATTACTAGGTCTGTACCTCAATGAGATCAAAGAAGAAAAAAAAAGATCTACATGCACAAAACTATTTGTAGCAGCTCTTTTTGTGGTGACAAAGAATTGGAAATTGAGAGGATGTTCATAAGTTACCTAATAGCTGAACAAATTGTGACATATGAGTGTGATGGAGTACCATTGTGCTGTGGGAAATGAAAAGGAAGAGTGGTTTCAGAAAATACATAACAAGATACATATGAACTGATGCAAAATGAAGTGAGAAGATCAAGAAATCAGTTGCAGTGCGCAGTAATAGCAATGTTGTGATGACTGATCAACTATGAAAAACTTTGATCAATATAATCATCTAAGAAAATTCCAAATGATGAAAAGGTGCTATCTCCTGAGAACTGCTGAACTCTGAATGCAAATTGAAGTATAATTTTCTCATTTTTTGTGATATGCCTAATGTGAAAATAGGTTTTCATATTTTCATATGTTTAATTAATCAATATCATTTTGCTTGCCATCTCAGTGAGTAGGGAAGGGGCAGGAGGGAGGTAGAGGATTTAGAATTCAAAATTAAAAAAAAAAGAATGTTAAAAATAAAAAATAAATTAAAAAAGAAAGAACTCACCAAATTTATGTAAAATGTTTTTAGAAAAATCCTATATAAACAAACACACATAACTTCATCCTTCCTCTAGTGAACTATATATAGATATATGTATATGAATATAACCATAAGAAGAAAGCCATCTCTAGTGCTAATCTATGTTGCCACTAGATCCAGATGGCATTGGAAGAGAAAAATGGAGCTTTTGACCTTGAACAGCCCTCCCTCACTAAAATCCAATTTACTTGCATGTCATAGCATCATCTCTTTGATGTCATGATCTTTGAGAATTAAGGACAAACCAGGGAGATTTGATTTGGAGTTTGAGGATTGATGCCTATTGACTGTGGCCATGAACAAGTCAATTTCATCTCTCAGACCTAATTTCTTCATTGGTGAAATTCAGATAATAATATTTTAGTAGAAGATTTACATGAAACTCACCATGGCCAAAACCAATATTCTTCAGCTGGTAGTCCATGTTTTCTGAATGAGTCTTTTTGAACTTGGCAAAGCTGGCTATCAAACAATAGACTTAAAGTCTGTGGGTGGGCCTGCATTTGAAGTCTTTTCAGCTTGCCAGGACCTGTCAGAGGTTAGAATCAAGAAACAGAACATTTGAGAGTGTGGGGGCAACACAGAGCCATGAGGGGGTAGCAAAGGATGGCTTTAAGGGATGCTTATTATTTAAAAAACCCTACTATAAATATAAACTATTATTCTCAGATATAGCAAAAGAGAGGCAACTGTGACCTATATTATTTTAATAGTCTTAAATACTATAATTAAGCGATAAGGTGATTATTATTGCTTACTATGAGTTGGGATTTATAGAAAATGAGATGGAAAAAAAAGAAGATATGGTTAATGACATTTGAACCTGTAACATATATTGCTGGTAATTATCAGTATAATGTTCAAGATGGTAATACTTTTAGAATAAACACCACTTCAATAGGCAGAAGACCAATTCATTTACTTCTGGGGTTGGAAAAGAAATTGGGTCAGTTATACAGCAAGAATGAGAGATAAGAATTGGAAAACAATAATATCAATCTAATCTGACCAAGCATCCAGTCATTCAGCAGCAACAACAACCCCCCACCTCATCACCTACTATGTGTGAGGCACTGAGTTGGGTGCTAGAGATACAAAGACAAAAATCCTGTAGTCTCCACTTTCAAAGAGGTTATATTCTATCATAGAAAACAATGTGCAAACTTTTTATTTTAATACAAAGTATATCCAAAACAGATACAAAGCAAATGCAAATTAATGGAGGGGAATAAGGCAGGGGATGAGCACTACTAACTTAAACTACTCAAAACTCAAACCCACCAACTACCAAATCAAAAAATATATTGTGTAGGAGATGGTGTTTGTGCTAAGCTTTGAAGAATGCTAAAGAGTGAGCGTATTCTAGACTGAGGTGTAGGTGGAGAACAACTTGTGAAAAGATACAGAAATAGTAAATAGAATGTCATGTATCCAAAGACGGTTAAAAGACCCAGAGCAAGGATTGTAATACATAGTGTAGGTCCTTTCTAGAGGATTCAAGGAAGGTCATGGAAAAGAAATACCTAAGATGAAAAGTTGGGGAATGGGTTATGATTTATTCCAGTAGAAGGAATACTCAAACCACTGAGATCATGGACCCATTGGGATACTGAAGAAACATATATTAGGTAATATAAATTGGACTGAGATCATGGAGTCACTGAGATATTAAAGAAGCAATATATACTAAATATTAGCAATTAGACTAAGATCATGGATCCATTGGGGTATTGAAGAAATTACATATACCAGGTATTCGTAATTGGACTAAGATCATGGAACCATTGGAATATTGAACAAGAAATATATACTAGGTACTATTAACTAAACTAAGATCTCGGAACCATTGGCATATTGAAGAAGCAGTATACTAGGTATTAGCAATTGGATTAAGATCATGGACCCACTGGGGTATTGAAGGAGTAATATATACTGATACTAGTAATTAAACTAAGATCTTGGAACCACTGGCAGAAGAAACAATATCCTAGTTACTAGCAATTGGACTAAGATCATGGACCCATTGGGATATTGGGACACTGGGATAAGCAATCTATACTAAGTTCTAACAATTGGGTTAAGTCAGGGGCATCAGAATATTACAGTATCTCTAGTTATGGAGAAGTCAAATATATTCTCTCCCTTTACCAAACCATGGCCTGTCACTTATAGAGGTTTACTGATTCCATGTCAGTATTGACTTTTTAATTTTTATTATTTTTATTAAAGCTTTTTATTTACAAAACATATGCATGGGTAATTTTTCAACATTGATCCTTCCAAAATTTTCTTTTCCAAATTTTCCCCTCCTTCCTCTAAACCTCTCCCCCCAGATGACAGGTAGTCCAATACATGTTAAATATGTTAAAATATATGTAAAATCCAATATATGTATACACATTTATACAGTTATCTTGCTGCACAAGAAAAATTGGATCAAGAAGAAAAAAAAAACTGAGAAAGAAAACAAAATGCAAGCAAACATCAACAGAAAGAGTGAAAATGCTATGTTGTGGACTCAGTTTCCACAGAACTCTCTCTGGCTATAGATGGCTCTTTTCATCACTGAACAATTGGAACTGGTTTGAATCCTCTCATTGTTGAAGAGAGCCACGTCCATCAGAATGATCATCATATAAGTTGCCATGTATAATAATCTCCTGGTTCTGCTCATTTCACTTAGCATCAGTTCATGCAAGTCTCTTCAGGCCTCTCTGATATCATTCCGCTGGTTGTTTCTTACAGAACAATAATATTCCATAATGTTCATATACCACAATTTATTCAGCCATTCTGCAACTGATGGGCATCCACTCAGTTTCCAGTTTCTAACCACTATAAAGAGAGCTGCCACAAACATTTTTTACACATGTGGGGTCCTTTTCCCTCCTTTAAGATCTCTTTGGGAGGTCCAGATAAGCCCAGTAGAAACATTGCTGAGTCAAAGAGGATGCCCAGTTTGATAACTTTTTGAGCATAGTTCCAAACTGCTCTCCAGAATGATTGGATCGGTTCGCAGTTCTACCAACAATGTATTGGCATCCCAGTTTTCCCACACCCCCTCCAACATTTGTCATTTTTTTCCTGTCATCTTAGCCGAGTATTGCCTTTTTAAATGGAATTTTGTAAAATTTGGAGTAGATGGTTATGGGGATCTTTTCCAATTCTCTAACATTCCCTGAGAAAGGTCAAATTCAATGGTCTTACAATTTTGGGTGGAACATGAATTCCTGCCCAAAAGGACAAGGCCATCAGATAGTGTAGTAAGTGTTCAATAAATGCTTACTGTATAATAATGTATAATAGAAAGAATTTTGAATTTAGAGTACCAGGAATTGAGTTTAAATCTTGATTCAACTGTTCCATATTTAGAGGCTCTTGAACAAGCTACTCATTTTCTTTGGGTGACAGTCAATATACATTTATTAAATACCTACTGTGTGCTAGGCACTGTACTAATCACTAGGGATATAAAGAAAGACAAGACAATTCTTACCCAAGGAAGCATCACTTTTTTATGTTGAAGATGGGAGGAATATGCATGGTTAGTTCGGATAACCTCTAAGATTCTATCCAGCTTTAGCTTTATGATCTTAGAGGAGAGAGACAAGGATGAAAATGGAGACAAGATGGGAATACCAGCAGGGGAAAGTGGTTCAGGAAATCTGACGTTTTCAGAAGCATGAGTCCAGGGTCAGAGAAAAGGCAGAACTTGGCCAGGACTTTTCTTTGGCTCCTGTAAAGTACATAAACATTCAGAAAACGTGTTCTTTAAAGTCAGTTAATGGTTTTTTGAAAGCTTTTGCCAAGAGGGGAAATTGGGTTTTTAGCATGTAGCCACAGGTCTGCAGGGACAGCATGGCCCACAGAGGGACTGGCCCTTGGGTTTGAGTCAGAAAGATGAAAAGGTTTGTTTGGTTTGTGAAATACCGCTTTCTCTCTTCCCACCAAAGATGTGGAGGCCTGGGTAAAAAGTGAATCAATACAGTTTTAATATATCATAGTAATCTTACATGAAAGGGCTATTACCCCTATTCTATTTAGTCCCAGACAGCAGAACCAGTAGCAATGGGTAGTGACTGTATAAAGGTAAATTAAGGCTAGATGGAATGAAAATCTTTCTAACAAGAAAAGTTATCCCAAAATGAGAGGGACTGCTTTGGGAAATGTTGGATTGGCTTCCTCTCACAGGAGCTCTTTAAATAAAAGCTGAATGGCCACTTAAGTGTGCTGCAGAGAGATTCCTTTTGAGGATACGGGCTAGACTCAGCGATTGTTAAATGCTGTTGAGTTATTTCAACTGTGTGCAATTCTTTGTGACCCCATTTGAGGCTTCTTCTAAAAGAAGTTTAGTTGATCTTTTTCAAATAAAACCATTTGTCATTTCCTTCTCCAGCTCAATTTGGAAACTGAGGAAAGTTGGATTAAGTGATTTGCCCAGAATCACACAGCAAGCAAGGTTATGAGATTGGCTCTTCCTGACTCCAGGTCAAGCACTCCGTCCACCATGCCACCTAGCTTCCCTCAATTGCTAAATACCATTCCACCAACTATGACATTGTGTGATTTTAAAATTAATGAATGCAATGATTATGAACATTCATTTTATTGGGACATAAAACACCCACACAGATAGATGTCTTATCTCTTCTAGACTGTAAGTCCCTCAAAGGCAGCAATTCTCTTCTCTCGAACCCATTTGGGAGTTCTATATACAGTAGGTGCTTAATAAGCATTTGTTTAGTGAAATGAAGACTGATAGGTATTATAGCCAATCATCTGTGTTAGTTTCTTACTTTCCTGCTAGTCTCTTTATGCTCTTTAAGGAAGGCCTGGGACTGAATATTTTTCCTAGTGTCCAGGGCCCAATTACAGCTTTACGCAAAACATATACTTCAAAATGGTGAGTTTGCATGTAGACTTCTCCTAATAATATACAGAAATTATGTCTTACCATAGCTGCAATAGGTTGGAGTGACCAGAGTTTTGCCTCAATATATTGACAGTTAGGGGGCAAATTAATTTAACACATTCCATCTTTCAGCAATATAGAAACACCTGGAGGTTTGTGCCTTATCATTAAGAATATATATTTAAAATAGTAAATTACACAATTCTGTGGACCACTATCATAATAAATCCCATCTCTTTCCCACCCCCACTCTAAATTAGACAGATTTGTCTCATTTATTTCTTGTATTATTTTATAGTTGAAATGACAATACATTTCATGATGCTTGACACTAAAAGGTTCTGTGCTGTTTTTTTTTAATTTCCCCTTGATCCCCCGATTGTAAGTTATAACTCTGTTTGTTATTGACTGATAAACCTGTCCTTGAAGTCTGATGCTGAAAAATCTGCTGTTGGACTTTTAATGTAGGCTCTAAGCTAGAAGCAGAGAAGTTTCCTTCTCCAGTTCATTTTATACATGAAGAAACCAAGGTGAACCAACTTACCCAGGGTCACACAGTAAGTGTCTGAAGCCAGATTCAAACCCAGGAAGGTGTGTATTCTGGATTTAAAGCCATTCAATTCACTGTATTGCCCAGCTGCTCTGGAAAGGGATCATAAAAATTTCATTTTACAGAAAAGGAAACTGAGGCCCAAAGAGCCTCAAAGTCAAAGAGCAACTAATTAATCAAAAGAACCAGAATTCAAAATCAGCTCATTGAATCCCATGTCCCATAATCCTTCCACAACAAAATGATGGTCTTGTGCTATTAAGCTGATTTGGGATGGTGGGCTGTAGAAGGGGTTTCCCACTCTGGATTATGCTAGTGTCTACCAAGGAATAGATTTGCCCACATTCTCCAGGAATGGAAACTAACTTTTTGGAGGAAGGATGGAAGGCACACAGAGAAGCAAGAGTACCAGGTATGGAATCAGGAGCTAATCCCAAGGGTTCTGATAGGTACTGTATGAGCTTAAGGGAGTTCACTCTGACTCCTATCAAGAAATCCTAAGGATCTTAGGTCTAGGAAAGACCTCAGAGGCCATGTAGTCTATGTCTAATTTACTAATTATACAGATAGGACATGGCCCCCAGGGAGGTTTGTTGTTCAGGCTTCACTTGTTCAGGCTTGCTTAGGTAGTTAACATCAGAGGTGGAAGGTGATCCCACGTCTTTTTCCTCCAGAGTCTATATTCTTTCCACTCAACTATGTGGCTTCTGACACTTGCAGACTGGGATAATGGGTAGAAAACCTTACCTATGAAACACTAGCTGGATGATCATGACAATTCACTTTCTCAATATCTGTGGCAACTCTGAGATCACAAGCTATTGACTCATTTTCCATCTGAATTGGTTTTTGTTATTGTTTTGTTTTGGGAGGGAGACAAGAGGGGTTACGTGACTTGCCCAATGTCACACAGTAAAGCTCTGAGACCAGATCTGAACTCAAGTTTCCTGGCTCCAGGGCTGGTACTCTACCTATGACACCATCTAGCTATCCTTCTCAAGATCTGAATTGGAAGAGAATGGATTTCCAACTCAGATGAAACCATAAATTAACATCCCTTCCCAATGCCTTCCCCAAATTCAAAACTAAAGCAAAAAAAGGCATGACCAGGTTACTGTAAGGAAAGCATTTCATAAACCTGAAAGTCCTATATAAATCTGATTTGTTAACATTGATTTGTATTCATCCATTTTCACAGAATCATAGATTTTGAGCTGAGATCATTTAGTCCAATCTCCTCCTTTTAGACTTCCCTGCAAAGCATTCTCTTCATTATGCTGTCTAGTCCCTCCCAATCCTCATCACTTTTCTAATGGCCACTTGGACATTGGGATTTGACCTTCTCTTGCCAGCCCACCTACACCATTTCCAAGATATCTGCTCATCATCCTCTCTCTTGGGTTTCCCTTTCAGTTATCTTCTAGATGCTATCTTTTTCCCATTATATAAGCTCCTTCAGAGCAAGGATTTCCATTCTTGCTTATATTTGTAAGGCCAACAATAGCACCCGGCATATGGTAAGACCTTAAAAAATATTCTATATATCTTCCTGAAAGCAGAGGCACAGGTAAGTTAAATAATTTCATACAGAGAGTGTCCAAGACAGGATTGAACCTATATGTTCCAATTTGAAACCCAGGCTACCATTCTCTGTGTTACCCTGTTCTCTAGGCCCTGTGTTTCAGGGTTTTTCCATCTGGAGTGTCTTCATTGACCTAAGATGCAGTAGAAAGAGTAAGTAGAACCTATGTCACTTATTATTTATATGGTCTTGTGTAGGTCCCTTTCCTTTTTTGTCCTTCAGTTTCCTCATCTATAAATTAAAGCCATTGGAAAAGATGACCTCTAATATCTCTTCTACCTCTGTGTCTTTGAGAGATCACAAACAGGTCTTTTCCATTTAATTTCTATCTTTTATTTCCTTCTATCTCTACTATTTTTAAAAGTTGTTGGTTGTTGTGTTTTTTCCCCCCCTATTGTTTTTTTGGAAACTAACCACCCCAGTCACTCTGAGTGGGTTAGTGGGGATCTGCTATTTAGCTTGGTTTTTGATCAGGTTTGTGCAGTCCTGAGGTTTTGGTTCCCTATGTTTTAGTGATGGTTTCAGTTGCTTTACGTTGGCTCCTGGTTACTCAAGAGTACTGAAGGTCTTCCAGGGCATGGCTGTGGTGTTTGTGTTGGCTTCTGGATTTGCCTGGGTATCAATCAGACCCGGTTCTTAGGCTGTGCTGCCTTTTCAGCTCCCTCCCCCTAGTTCTGTGCCAGTGGGATTGGGGCAGAGCAGTGCATCCCATGGACAGTGAGAATAAAACTGAAAAGCCCCAAACCTTCCAGGAGTGTTTTTCTTGAGAGGTGTTGCGAGGGATCATGGGGAATGAAACCATTCTCTCCTTCTGAGGGAGAGAGGTTGGCGGTTTTGGCTGTCTGCGTGGAAAAACAAATCCCCTCCCACCCATGAGTTATTCTCACAGCCTTGAAGTCGGGTTGGCAAAAACACCTCTGAGCAGGGCTTCTCAAAGTTGGCAATTCTAGAAAGGCGAAAGGAAGCCGCATGTCAAGGAAGAGGGAAAGGACCTCAAAGTTGGGAGAGAAACATTGGAGAGAGCTATACAACCTGAGGTCAGAGAGAATAGGGAGGGTGAGGGAAGGGGGAAGCCAATGGTGGGATGGAAAGGTAACCAAAAATGAAAATACCCATTTGAGGAATCAAGAGAGAAAACCAGGGCAGGCTCGCCATTTTCTTCAGGACAGAGCCAAGAGCCTGAGTTTCATTTAACAACAAAGGTGTCCACCAACACATTTGTGAACTCCGGAGTCTGCAAACTGAATAAGAAAGAAAGCAGAGAGAGGAAATGGGTACTGGTCTTAACCAGAAGACTGGGGAGTTTCACACAAAGGATATTTGAAATGGACTGGGCAGCAGCCAGAAATCGACAGACCTCTCATATTGATCCACCTCATCTTAGGCTCAAAGCCAGCCTTCTGCACATTGACCTCTGTGTCTTCACCCCTTTCGCAGCTCTTCCTCCTTCACCAATCAGCCGAGACTGCCAGTTTGGGGGGGTTCCGGTATGACATAATTGCAACATGCATAAACAACCTTGTCATTAAGGGCGACTTTTAATGAGAAACAGAGCCTCGAAGGGGAAGCATCAAAGTGGCAAGCGGAAGGAAGCCGCCTGGAACGAAATCCGACTTGATGCCCCAATTAATATGTCCCCTAATTCTATTTCCTGCACTTGTGGGCCTGCAGCCGCCTCCCTCTAATTTCTTTGGGAGCCGGAGAATCGGCTGATGGGGAGGAAGGAACTTGGAAGAGCAGAGGCCTCCTGGACGACTTGATATGCGGGCAATGAGCGTATTAGAACAAATTAGGGAATTAAGGAGGAAGAAAAAAGAGAAGACGACTATGGTCTGAGGAAATGTCATTCCGAGTAATGCGATTAATGGAGACTGGGGCCAGGCTGAAGAGGGCAGTTTGAGAGATGCCGAGCGGAAAGGCAGAGCCAAGCCATCCTTCTCATTGCAGGCTGGGAGGGGGTTTGGTTGGGATGGTTCTCTCTCTAAGAATGGGTCCTAGACCCTGAAAGTGTCAGAAGTGTCTCTGTTTCAGGAGACATCTGGATCCAAACCAAGCTCTCAGAATCTTAAAAAAGAAAAAAAAAAAAAAAGAAAAGGAAAAGAAAGAAAAAGATAAAAAAGAGATTAAAAGAGAGGCGTATTTTGAGAGAGTTTTGAGAAAGCCTATCCTCTCTCATTTCCAAATCTCTTTCCCTTTCATGCATAAGATTTTGCGCTTGTTGTCAGGAAGTTAACATCACCCTTTCTAGACACGTCCATTTAGAAAGATGAGAAAGAAACAGCCTGGGATAGTGGTAGAGGAGAGAGCTTTGAAACTGTACTCAAAAGTTCTGGATTCAATCTCTTATTACCCAAGTGACATTGAACAAGGCACTTCTATTTGAACCTCGGTTTCTCCCTCTGTCAGATGGGGCTCCCACTATTTACTGTACAGGGTGATTGTCAAGAAAATAGTTTTGTCAATAATTCACTTCCATTAATGTTTACCAAATGCCTGCCAGATGGAAAGGACTTATACTGGGGAACAGAGACAAAAATAGAACAGCCTTAGTTTGAATAGGCAGGATAGTATAATAGACAGAGCATTCTAGTCCTGTTTCAGTCACTTACTAGCTATGTGTCCCTGATGAAATCATTTCTTTGAACATCTTTCTCCAAAACTGCTAAAGTGAAGAGATTGGACTTAGTAGTCTCTAAGATCACTTCTATTTCTAAAATCTATAGTCCTAAAACCATATATTCTACTTGGAGAGAGCACACATATACAAATATATCCACAGACATACAAGTTGTCCCCAAAGTCTTACTCCAATGACATGAAACTGTGCTAAGACATTTGGGACACTGTGTGTGTGTGTGTGTGTGTGTGTGTGTGTGAAAGAGACACACACACACACAGAGATAAAGACAGAAATATATAGACAGAGACAGAGACAGAGAGAGAAGAAGAGCGAGACATAGACAGAGATAGACTGAGAGACATAGAGAGGAAGAGAGATAGGGGGTGTCATAGTGCAGTTTTAAACTTTAATAGTTTAAAGCTATACTAAGATCTGTGGAAAACTGCATATATATATTTTACATATATACATATATTGTATATTCACCTCTCTCTCTCTCTCTCTCTCTCTCTCTCTCTCTCTCTCTTTCTCTCTCTCTCTCTCTCTCTCTCTCCATATTCATGTAAACACCTCTCTCACACTGGTTTCCTGAGAACCTTTCTTAAAATGATTTCTGTTAATCCCATTTTGTTAATTCCATTTTGAGTAATACAAAACAAAGCAAGGCACTAACATAAACCAAGAGATAAGTTCAAATCTTAGCTCTCTTCCTACCTATATAATTACAGTCAAGTCTATTTTGTTGTTGTGCTATTTTTTCAGTCATGTCTAACTCTTCATGACCCTGTTTGGAGTTTTCTTGACAAAGATACTAGAGTGATTTGCCATTTCCTTCTTCAATTCATTTTACAGATAAGAAAACTGAGGCAAATGGGGTTAAGTAAATTGCCTAGGGTCACAGGGCTTAATAAACATCTGAGGCTGGATTTGAATTTAAATCCTCTGGATTCCAGGGCTGCAGTCTATCCACTATATCACTTAGCTGCCCTTAGTTAAATATATGCATATGTATTTACCCAATTAGTTATATAAACTATTATATAATTATAAATATATATATGTATGTGTGTATGTATATGCCTATACAAACATATATGCCTTTGTAAACACACAAAGTTATACAAAGCTCAAGAGGATGAGAAATCCAGCAACTAGTGGGGTAAGAAAGACTTTTTTTTTTTTTTTTTTTTTTTTTTTTTTTGATAAGTAAGAAGTGCTTTAAAGGAAGCCAGAGAAGTGCTTTATCCTAGGAGATGAAAGGGAGGAGGAATGAATCCAGGAGAGAAGTATAAGTGGCTATATTTACATAAATCTTATACATCCTGTGTAAGTCCTACAGGACAGACTCAGACTCCACCTGGATTCCAAGTGCTGAAGAGGACCCAGGAAAGAGGGAAAAGACATAGAGAGAAAGGCATCAAGAGATGCTGCACGCAGATCTGTTTTTTGTTTGAACTCTTTTTCAGACCTGGAGAGAAATAGGCTCTCACAGTGGTTCTCTGAAGAGAACGATCTCTTCTAAATTCATTCCTTTGCAACCAGTTGGATCCGGTAACATTTTGTACGATGGAAAATAAAACAAGGCTAGAGCCAAACTCAAGTCTCAGCTCTATCTCTACCTATTGAATTATTTAAATAAGCTACCTACTTCTATTCCTACCAATTAAAGAATTGTAGATTTATTATTTTTTTTTTACATTTTTATGTTGTATATATATTTACATGGATTCATGTAAATATACATTGTTTCTAAGGGAATAGCTTGCAAGCTCGTCCATTCAGAGCAGAGACAATTTTTTGTTTGTTTGTATATACAAGATTCAGCATAGAGCATGACACATAGAACTGCTTACTGTGTGCCGGGCACTAATCCCTGCCAATAATAAGTTTATAGCTCACTGGTTGTAAGTTCTTCACAGGCAGGGACTGATTTTTGCCTCTTTTGGTATCTAGCATTTGGCATAGTGCCTGGTACACAGTAGGTACTTAATAAATGTTTATTGATTGATTACAGATGAATTGATTATATTCTGTCAGGAGAGACAATAGGGACATACCTGAGTATGTAAAAAGGTGACATAAAGAGGGTAAATACAAAACAAATTCTAGATGATTAAGGGATTAACAATTGGGGAGGGAGATAATGAAAGTTGTCATGGAGACAGTGGTATATGACCTGTTTTGGAGGAAGAGATGGATTCAGAGAGGGAGTTGAGGAGAGAGTGAATTCTAGGCATGGGGGAATGGCCAATACAAAGACAAAGGGAGGAGTAATAGAGTATGTGAGGATCAGGGAGAAGTCCAGCTTGGCTATATAATGAGATCCCTTCTGGCTCTAAATTTCTCTAATTTAAGATCTCTGTCTTTTGAATCAGAGGACCTGAATTTAAATTATGACTCTGATATTCACCTCTGTAGTGACCTCCATCTTCAAGGACCTCAATTTCTCCTTTTGTAAAATGAGCATGTTCAAGTAGATTTTAAGGTGCCTTAAAGCTCTAAATTTAGAATCTTCTGATCTTTTCTAGAGTTGAATTTATGATCTAGAGATGAATTAATGAATATATGAAATTAAGATCCTAGAATATGAATTTATGACCTGAGATCAAATCTTGCCTCTTCCATTTATCTCCTATGTGACCTTGGACAATCATTTTACTCTCCTTAACCTCTATAAAGTGAAGGGAATAGATGGGACTGGGATAGACCAAATCTATGAATTATCTTCTGGACTATTTATGATTTTACAGTCTCCATAGACAGGCTTCCTTACCTCAGCTTCAGTTTAGTGGGTTGAGAAACTTATTTCTCCCACTGCTAGGGTTGGGTCAGAAGGAATGGCCACCCTCATCCAAGCCAACATAGGTGTGGAGGGACAATTTTGTTTGTTATTCATGGCACACGGTTTGTGGTTTCCTTAAAGGAAGAGATGCCAAAAGCACACAAAGAAAGGGAGAATGTTTCTTGGTTACTCCATTTATTTTTGTGGCAAAGGTGACAGGAGAAGTTTCCAAGCCTAGGAATTAGATGCCTAAACACTTGTTCTGAAAAAGGAGGCAAGTTCTCACCTTCTCCTTGTTATCTTTGGCTTCTTCTTCATCACTGAAAACCCATGTTCCTGGAGGAGGTGAATTGTCTGTTCAAGTGCCCTGGTCAAGTTGGTCAGTGGATCGTCTGGAAATTTCGGAAATAGGGTTCCAACCTCCTGCTGCAACACTGGGGTGGCTTCTGTCAACATAAATATTGTGCTTGAATACCAATAGGGTGGCCAAAGAAATCCAAGTTGGAATTTCTCTGTAGGAGGATCTGGCAGCCTTGAGGACCCACCCCAGATTGACTAAATGCATTGAAAATAGCAGCCAGTTTGGTCTGGGCAGCTCTCACACTCTATAGGCTGATTGCCTTGGGAAAGCTCCAAGGAGCTCAGTTGTATGGTAATGACCACTGGGATCTGCATTTATCCTGGCAAATGGCGGAGTCTCATCTCTGAATGAAGAAGGCCCTTGGATATCCATATACTCTTTCAGATTAGATCTCTTCAGTTGTGACCCTGTTGATATTCTCTCCATGCCTTTACCAATCCTGGAGTCTGATTGTCGGCTTCAGTTTGGTTCAAAACATTCTCACATACATTAGCTCATTTGATCCTTATGACATCTCCAAAAAGATATAGAGGAGACAGATATTAATACATCCACTTGACAGATAAGGAAACTCAAGTCCCTAGCAATGAAGTGCCATGTTTAAGGTGACAATGTTTAAGTCCATGCCTCTGAGAAGTTAACATTCTACCAAGGTAGGAATAACACAAACGTATCTAGATATATGTGAAATAAATACAAACAATTTTTTTGGGGGAAGGTGCTAGCTTTTGTTGAAGCTAGAGAAGGATTCAGGAAAGACTTTGTGTTGAAGACATTTGAGTGGAGTCTTGAGAGAAATAAGGTTTTCTAAGATTTAGAGATGAGATGGGATAGCAAGGATAAGGGAACAGAGACAGGAGAACCTAGTACAGTGAGCAGCTACCTATATGTATTTTACAAGTTCTTAAGTCTAGTTTGGAAGACCTTCATCCTTTTTTTTTTTCTTTTCTTTTCTTTTTTTTTCTTTTGCTGAGGCAATTGGGGATAAGTGATTTGCGCAGATAAGGAAACTCAAGTCCCTACCAATGAAGTATTAAGTGCCTGAGACCAGATTTGAACTCCGGTCGTCCTGACTTCAGGACTGGTGCTGTATCCACTGTGCTATCTAGCTGCCCCAACTCCATCCTTTGTTAAGGAAAAACAAAACAAAATAAAGTGGTACATTTGATCTCTAAGCCGACATCATTGATTTCTAAGAGATCATGAAAAGCAAGAGAGGCATCAAGACTAGGGAGGAGCAAATGCCTGACTCTTTTTTATTTTTATTTAAAAAATTTTTTTTTGGCTTTTTACTTTCAAAATATATGCATAGATGTCACCATTTGCCCTTACAAAATCTTGTGTTCAATTTTTTTTGCCCTCTCCTATCCCCTCCCATAGACAACAAATAAACCAATATATATTAAACACACAATTCTTCTATACATATTTCCATATTTATCATGCTGCACAAGAAAAATCACATCAAAAAGGGAAAACAATCTTTAGAAAGAAAACAAAAAGCAAATAAGTAATAACAGAAAAGTGAAAATACTATGTTGTGGTCCACATTCAGTCTCCATAGTTCTCTCTCTGGGTGCAGATGGCTCTCTCCATCACAAGTCTGTTGGAACTGGCCTAAATTACCTCACTGTTGAAAAGAACCATGTCCATCAGAATTGATTATCATATAATCTTGTTGCCATGCCCAATGTTTTCTTGATTCTATTCACTTCACTTTTATCAGTTCATACAAATCTCTCCAGGCCTCTCTGAAATCATCCTGCTGACTGTTTTTTTATAGAACAATAATATTCCATAACATTCATATACTATAACTTATTCAGCCATTCTCCAGCTGATGGGCATCCACTCACTATCTAATTCCTTGCCACAACAAAAAGGGCTGTCACAAACTCGTTGGTATATGTGGGGCCTTTCCCCTTTTTTATGATCTCTTTGGGATACAGACCCAGTAGTGACACTGCTGAATCAAAGGGTATATACAGTTTGGTAACCGTTTGGGCATAGTTCCACGTTGCTTTTCAGAATGGTTGGATCAATTCACAACTCCACCAACAATGTATTAGTAGCTTATTTTTAAATGGAAAGAAAATGGAATTTGCAAACTATAGGTCAGTGAACTTAACTTTGATTGTTGGGAAAATAATAATACTTAGTAATAAAGTATCAGTTGCTAAGTGAAGTAAGTGGAACCAAGAGAACATTATATACAGCAGCAAGGACATTGTGTGATGATCAATTTTGATGGATATGGCTCTATTCAACAATGAAGTGATTCATGCCAGTTCCAACTGTCATATGATGAAGAGAGCCATCTGCACCCAGAGAGAGGACTGAGTTCCTCAGTGTGGATCACAATATAATATTTTCACTTTTTTTTGTTGTTTGCTTGCCCTAGTAGTCATTTGTGTTCTGTTCTTTACAATTCAAAGGTTATTCTCCGTGGTAGAGCTCTTCCTTCTCTATTTATAAGTAATCATTGTCCCATCTATCCTGAACCACAATCCAATTCTTTGACCCTCTTCTTTTCCCTAACACAACTTAAAAGCAAATAAACTAATTTATTATTATTTTTTGCTACATCAGCTCAATATATTTTAAGCTTTAATGTTTTCATCACTATAATCATGCTTTGCTTCTGTAGACATCTTTTTTCTATCCTTCTTTGTCTCTATCTTTTGTACTTATCCTTTACCAATCTAAATTGGTTGGGGAATTTTTGTATTCATCCAACTTTTTTTCTTCCTCATCAGAATTACTTTTCCTTTTTTTCCTGTTTAAAAAATTCCTAACTTAATAAACATCAACTCAAATGAATGCTTCCATATACACAATACAAGTCAACACACAATGCACTTATTAAATATTTAATATGTACTAGGCACTAAGCCAAGCACTGAAAAAATATAAATGAAAGAAAAAGAAAGTCTTTTCCCTCATAGAGCTTACATTCTTTTTTTTTTTAATTAAACTTTTTATTTTCAAAACACATGCATAGATAGTTTTCAACATTAACCTTTGCAAAACCTTGTGTTCCAATTTTTTTTTCTTCCCTCCACTCTCTCCCCTAGATGGCAAGCAATCCAATAAATGTTAAACATGCAGTTCCACTACAGATATTTCCACAATTATGCTGCACAAGAAAACCAGGTCAAAAATGAAAAAAAATGGGAAAGAAAACACAATGCAAGCAAACAACAACAAAGAGTGAAAATACCATGCTGTGATCCATACTCAGTTCCCTCAGATCTCTCTCTGGGTGCAGATGGCTCTCTTCATCGCAAGACCATTGAAATTGGCCTTAATCACCTCACTGCTTAAAAGAGCCAAGTACATCAGAATTGATCATCATAAAAACTTGTTGTAGCCATGTATGTGTTCTCTTGATTCTATTCACTTCACTTAGCATTAATTCATGTAAGTTTCATGGAGCTTACATTCTAATAAAGGAAGGACAATACATACAAGGAAGAAGAAAAGTCAAGTTGGAGTTACAAGGCAGAAGCTACTTTCTGGGAGGATGTGGTAGAAAAAGAGATAAATCTAGCTGCCTGAGCCCTTCCTTAAAAATGGAACAACACAAACACCGAGGGCATAATGAGTATTTAATAAATATTTTTTCATTCATTCAATATAAATAAATAATACACATGTGGGTTTGTGTGTATAGGTACATACACATATATACACATAAATGTTTTTATATGTACACGTGTATATCTATATCAATGCCTTACTTTCTAAATTGTTTTACATTTCCATTGTTCCTTCTAGATTTCATTCTGTTCTCTTTTGTGCATTCAGAAATGTATTTCCACGTCTCTCTAATTCTCTTGCTTAGTGTCTTAAAGATCTCGTTCTTGAGAATTTTCCATTTTTAATGGAAATTTGGTTTTAATGGATTCGACCTGTACTTTCCTGAAATCCATTCTCCTCCAATCAATATGGCCAGAACATATCTTTCTAATATGGCCAGAACATTTCTATTTCCTCTTTTCTATTATATATCCTAGGAGGAGAGAATGCTTATTTCCCTGAGAAGTTCCCATTCCAACAACTAATTTTGTTTTGTTCCTTTGTTTGAAAATCAGAGAAAGTAGAATCTTCTCTTCTTGCTTCCCCACATTCTAAAAGAGGATATTCTCTCTAAGGCAAGTTGAGACATTATGGTTCTCTACTTTTGGTAGAGGAAGAGCTCCAGCAGAGATGTCAGCATAATTGCAGAGACTGCCCTCTTCACCACAGAGTCATCTCTTTGTGTTGGGTTTGTGGCTTGCTGCTATTGAGTTTTTCTTCTATATCATCCATTTTGTCATCCATCTCTGTTTAATATGTGGCAGTAAAAAATTGATATCTGTGCTCCTTAGGTTATCAATTTCTTGTCCAAGACTTCATACTCTTTGAGCACATTTCTAAATCTCTTTTGGCACTATCACTTATACCACAGGAATGAGCAGATATGGGTAAAGGTCATCTATATGCCCCAGGAAAAAATCAGACATTTCTATCAATTACCAATACTGTTCATCTCGTCTTCAGATCCTTCTGGGATAATTCCTATAGTGACAGCACCTATGTTCCCATGTCATCATTCTCCAGAAGGCAAACAAGTATTTCTTTTTAAAAAAATTTCCTCCCTCCCTCCCTTCCTCCCTCCTTCTTTCCTTCTTCCCTTCCTCCTCCCTTCCTCCCTCCCTCCCTTCCTTCTTCCTTTCCTTCCTTCCTTCCTTCCTCCCTCCCTCCCTTCCTTCCTTCCTCCCTCCCTCTCTTCCTCCTTTCTTTCCTTCCTTCCTCCCTCCCTTCGTCCCTTCCTCCCTTCCTTCCTTCCTTTTTATAATTCAGAAAAGGTTCTTATTTGTTTCTTGACTTGTGTATAATTCATTACATATCATTGTTTCCCCTGAGAGGATAAAAGTCTCTGAGGAACTGTCAAGAATACAGTAAATTCAGTATAAATACTTTGTGATCGATAACTCAAATATTCAATGGTTCTTCTCACCTCTCCCCTCTGTGATATTCCTCAACCTTCCAATTTTCTGGCACAGGTCCAGATATCCTCCTCTTCCTCTTTCTTCTCTTCCTTTTCCTTCCTTTCTTCATTCCCCTACTCCTTTTTTTTCTTCTTGCTTTTTACTCCTCCAACTTTTCGATCTTCTTACTCCTCCTTCCAAAGACTTGAAACTGTGACAAAAATATAAACATCTCAGTGACTCTGAAAACCTTTGTGTTCTCAATACTTGCTTGTATTCTCAGCCCTAGTAATGCCTTTTGAATTCAATTATGGGGAGAAAAATTCCTATAATAGATTCTTAATAAACGGAGGTTAAATGTTGAATAGATTGAATACATTGCAAATAAGTTGTTGAACACATGAGCTTTTCCAAGAAAGTCATCTCTTACTCTATTGGTAAAAGTAAAAGACCACTATCCTTACTTTTCTATGAGCTTTAAATTGTGTTTTTGGTCTGTTAGATTAAGGGGGAGAAACATGAAGTGATAGGAGAAGAGAAGGGATTGACAGAGTTGGATTTCTTTAAAGGTAAAAGCAAAGTTTGATGTAAAGTTGATTTGCTCACATGGTGACTCCTTTCTCTTCTCCTAGGCATCTCCCTCTCCCACCCCTTGGCATTCCTCCCAGTCTCATCAGTCAACTTTGAGGGCAATTTAATTGCATTTTACTTCACGTAAGACACATCATTATATGATAATTGGTCTCACAGTTAAAGGGAAAAAAACTATTTTGGAGCATGAATGTGGGGTTTGAGTATGCAGAATTTGCCATCTATATTACAAAGTGAACTTTATAAAACTCAAGGTATGATGGTGTCTGATCATATCAGATAGCAAGACAGCCAGGATTCCTGGACAAGACAGGCTTGAATATTAATGCTGAATCTAATAAGAAAAAAATCAAGAAGATTAAGTAAAATCTTTAATTCATAAAAATGCTTTAATGCATGGTTAGATGGCAGTTGATCTGAAAAAAGATTCTGAGGGTTGAATAGATGGAAAGTTTAATATTAGTCAATTATATGATATGGAAGCCAAAAAAGTCAATGTGATCTTGAATTTAAGAAAGACATAGCTTGGGGGCAGTTAGGTAGATAGAACACTGGTGCTGGAGACAGGAGGAATTGAGTTCAAAGTTGCTCAACCCCAGTTGCTTTGAAGTAATCAAAGAAAAAAAAAAGGATGGAAGGAAGGACAAAAGGAAGGGAAAAAAGAAGGAAGGGAAGAAGGAAAAAGGAAGGAAGGAAAGAAGGGAGGATGGAAGGAAGGAAGGATGGAAGGAAAGGAGGAAGAAAAAAGGAAGGAAAGAAGGAAAGAAGGAAAGAAGGAAGGAAGGAAGGAAGGAAAGAAGGAAGGAAGGAAGGAAAGGACTTAGTTTGCAGCAATAAGGAGGTGATAATCTTGCTGTACTCTGATTTAGTAAGATCACATCTAAAATCTTGTTCAGTTCTGGATGCCAATGTTTTACAGTAACACTGACAACATATAGAAAAGAGCAGCCACCATGGTGAAGGGCCATGAAACCATGCCATATATAAGGAGCAGTTGAGGATACTGGGAGTTTGGTCCCGAAGAGAACATTCAGAGGTGATGTGGCAGCTGTCATAAGCCTAATTCTACTTCAAACAGAGGCTGGATGAGCTCTTATCTGTATCTCATATAGAGAACAAACTTTTCTTTCAGTATGAGTTGGACTTGATGCTGATGATTGTGTCTCCTTGATGATGATGGTTCAAAAGATCTCAGGAAGGACTTTAAAGACCATTTAGTCCAAATTATCCACGTGTACTTATGAAAAAGCTAAAGCACAGAAAGAGGAAGGAATATACACAAGATCCAAAAGACATAAAAAACAAAACACGATTTCAAAATTCGGACACCAGAGCCAGTATCCTTTCCACCATTCAATGCTGGGTTCTCAAAAGATTGGATCCCCCCCCCAATTCCAAAACTCTGTGGTTGTCATTGTCCTCTATTATTATGAGTTGAATCCTGATAGAGAGATGAGGCTCTAGGAGAGCAAGATGTTAGCTGAAGAAGAAGGTGAGTGAAGAAAAAGTAGGCTGGAAAAGACCACTTATTCTAAAAAAAGCTCTTGTGGGAATCTGGGAGAATCTGTGAAAATCCATGGGAGACCATCAAGAGTTAATAATAAGCCTGAATATTCAGTTTTCACTGTAATCAATACCCCCTCATCTATTACTCCCACCCCTACTTCCTGCATTGGGAAGGAACCTAAGGTGCTTTGCTTATCTTTGTGGCATCTAGATTTGAGCAATAGGGTAGCTTCAGGGTCTCCTTAGGTTTTTGAGACTGGAATAATTTGAACTTGTTTTATTGAGAATAAAATGAGAATGTTGGTAAAGTACTCTGAAAACTTTAAAGGGTTCTCTCTCTTTCTGTGTGTGTGTGTATATATATATACATACACACATATATATTAAATATAACAATAAAAGTTACTATATATACACATACATATACATATGTGTGTATATATATACATACAGATACATATATACACACTAACTTTTATTGTTACCATTTGACACATGAGGAGACTGAGACAGACAGAGCTTAAGTGAATTGCCCAGAGTCACACAGGCCATGAGTATATGAGGCAAATTTCAAATTCAGGTTTTCTAAACTCCACTGCACAATAAAGCTGCCTCTCACAGACTCCTTCCACAGTTTGATGCTAAATTGGGTGCTAGTGAGGGAATTAATTGCTGGGCATTTGCAAATGCCTTACCCCCCCCCCCCCCCCCCCGTACCTTCCCCCCCCCCCCCCATCCCATTACATAGAGAGTATTAGGATGTCAGAGCTAGAAGAGCCCTTAGAGTTGGGAGGGACCTTAGAACAGAGGATATCAGAGGTGGGAAGGGACCTTAGAAGAGGAGATGTCAGAGCTGGGAAGGACTTCAGAAAATAGCAGAATTGGACAAGATTTGGTTTCTAGCAACTTTGCTTTTTGCATTTTTAAATCACTATTTTCTTTGCCTTATTTCTGGTCCAGATTTTATTTTCTAAGTATTTTCTCTTATTGTCCCAGTGCATAAAGAGTTTGCTAAGTTTTGACAAGGAGCCATCAAAACAAAACCAAAAAATCCCAAAAGTTGAAGTCTGTCTCTCTGTATCTCTTCTCTCTTTGTCTCTGTCTCTCTTTCTCTTTCTTCTTTTTCTTCTCTGTCTCTGTCTCTGTCTCTCTCTCTCTTACTATCTCTGATCTCTCTACCTCTATGCATAGCTCTTTCTGCCTGCCTGTCTGTCTCTCCCCTTTTTCTCTCCCTCTCCTTCCTCCCATCTCTTTCTGTCTCTCTTCTCTCTCTGTCTCTGATCTCAGTCCCTCTGAATGTCTCTCTGTCTCTTTCTCTGAGTCTTTGTCTGACCGTCTGTCTGTTCTCTGTCTGTCTCTACCCTTCCCTTTTCCTCCGTCTTTCCTTCTCCTATCTCTGTCTTCTTTCTCCGTCTCTGATCTCAGTCCCTTTCCCTCTCTCTCTGAGTCTTTGTGTGTCTGCCTGTCTTTCTGCCTGCCTGTCTCTCTGTCTCTCCCCCTCCCTTTTTCTCTATCTCTCCTTCCTCCTGTCTCTCTTCTCTCTGAGTCTCTCTGTCTCTGTCTCCTCTTTCTCCCTGTCTCCCCCTCTCTGTCTGGCTCCCCGTCTCTGTCTCTGTCTGTCCTTCCTCTGGATCTGGCCGCGCGTCTCTGTTCCAGCACATTTGCCTGTAAGGACGCGAGCCAGGGCCTGGAGATCTGCTTCTGTCCAGGCCTCTCAATAACTCAGGAACTTGGCTCACAATCATTTCATTAAAGGGGAATGGATTTCCCATCCCCAGATAGCGGCCGCCCCTCTGCCCCCACCCCCCGCCCCTGGAACTCGCCGCTTGCAGCGGCAGCGGCAGCAGCAGCACAAGGCCTCCTTTTAAGCCCGGGCCTCGTCTGGTTAGTGTCTCGGTGGAGGGGAGAGGAGCCCCGCTCGTCTCCTCCTTTCATTCGCCCCCTTTCTCCCGGCTGTCCCCCGGGGGCGCTGCCTTGGAACCTAAGGAAGCAACAAATGTTTACCAAGCCCATGAAGAGGCTGTATTGTGATTCCTTTTCCATGGGAGGCTTGAGGGCCCCCGCCCCCTCCCGTGCAACCCCATCCCGGCGGACAGTGCTTAGTTAGATATGGCTCACACACGCCATTCCCCCCATTTTTTCTCTGAAGTTCAAGACAAGTTGAAGGGTCAAAAAGGCAAAGGGTGTTGCAGAAGTTTAGCAGACTGCTCTTAGGGTGGGAGGGAAGGAGGGAAAGAGGGAGAAAAGGAGGGAGGGAGAGGGAGAGAAGGAGGGGGGAGAGAGAAAGATTCACAGCCAGAAACAGAGAGAGAGACATAGAAGAACAGGAGACTGACAGAGACAGAGAGATACAGAGACAGGAGACAGACGGACACAGAGAAAGAGAGACAGAGACAGAGACACAGAGACAGTCAGAGACAGAGACTGGAGACAGACTGACAGAAGAGTTAGAGAAACACACACACACACACACACACACACAGAGAGAGAGAGAGAGAGAGCGAGAGAGACTAATAAGAGAAAGAAAGATAAAGACAGAGAGAGACAGAGAAAGAGAAACAAAAAGGGATAGAAAGAGAGAAACAGAGAGAAAGAAACAGGAGACAGACTAATAGAGAGAGATGAGAGACAGAGACACACACAAAGAAAGAGAGAGAGAAAGAGAAAAAAATGAGAGAGAGAGAGAGAGAGAGAGAGAGAGACAGAGACAGAGACAGAAAAAGACAGAATCTGGCTCACATTAGTCTAAATTATTCTAAGCATATATTTCCTCAAAATTGTTTTGTTAATTTTTTTTGAGAAAAAAAATCCTCTAGTTTATTCATGAACACTTTCCTATTGCCAGTAGCTGCATTTTGTCCCTTTGTTATCCATCTAGGTGCCATCTAGGCCAGACACCCTTATTTTTCCATCTGACAAATCCAGGAGGCTCAGAAAAAATCAAGTGATTTACCAAAGATCACACAAATAGTGCATCTCAGAGGCAGGATTCGATTCCACAGTCTGTGACCATAGCTCCTTCCACACTACCTGGACCTTCCCCAGCTGGTTTTCTAAGTGGGGAATGGGAAGGCAGAGGTAGCCACAGAGAAATAGAACACACACACATATACACATACACATATCCACATATCCTGAATTCTGTGACTGGCCACAAAAGTTGAAGACATAATAAAGTGAGTTAACAGGAAAACTGGCAATGAACTCCAAAAGTACAATTTGCAATTCTGGTACAACCTAGTCTAATCTCTCATTCTCCTGTCCACCACTGACGATGAGAACAAAAAAGATGCATCTTAGCACTTTGAGCTTTCTTTGCAATTCTCAAAAGGGCCTTTAGTTCTGCCTTCTGGGATTGAGCAGAACAGGGCTCCTGGGAGATCTTTTAACTACTTGGTGAGAAAGAACAAAACAAAACAAAACAAACAAAAAACCCAAGGCCAACAAAAAATCTTTTTTCCTCCCATCTAAGTATCCACATTTCCTTCGCCTGGTTCTGCACTATCCAAGTTCCTTTCCATTCCTGCCCCAACCCACGATTCTCTCCATTTAAATGAAGTCGGTGCTAACCAGTAGCACTTAGACCTTGATACACTTAAGGACCATCACCTTCCTGGTATGGACACTTGGATTCTTCTGATGCAATATCGGCTTCTTGTAACTTCCTTGCCCATCATATCACACTAATGACTGCTACTGAACTTTTGGTCCACAAGGAGGGTAGCTGAAAAGGGCCATGGGATACTTCCTTCCCAGAAACCTTCAAGCAAATCCTTGATCGCTGCTTCTCTCTATGTCATGAGAATTTTTGTTCAGAATTTTACAAGGATTATACTTGATGGTCTCTGAGGCTTCTTTCTAATTGAAATTTGCTGATTTTGTGATAAAAGTTAAGGTTGAATTATCTATCAGTCTATCTTATCTATTTTCTATCTACCTACTTAATCACTCACCTATCTGTCCTATCTGCCTGTATCCACTTGCCCATTCATTCATCTATCTACCTATCTGTCTATCTGTCAATCTATCTATCTATCTATCCATCCATCTATTTATCTTGTTTTGCAAACCTTAAAGGGCTCTGAAAATATTTATTATAATAGTAATAATAATAATAATGGTGATGATAATCATTACTATTACTCTTCACCTCAGACACAGTGAAAAGATCTATTTATCTATCTGTCTGTCTATCTATCTATCTGGATATCTATCTATCTAGATATCTATCCATCCATCCTTCTATCCATCCATCTTATCTATCTATCTAAATATCTATCTATCTATCTATCTATTGGTCTGTCTATCTAGATATCTATCCATCTATCTATCTATCTATCTATCTATCTATGTATCTATGTATCTATCTATCTTGTTTTGCAAACCTTAAAGGGCTCTGAAAATATTTATTATAATGGTAATAATAATACTAATGGTGATGATGATCATTACTATTACCCTTCACCTAGATAGTGAAAAGATCTACCTATCTATTATCTATTATCTATCTACACATATACAATATGTGAATAGACACACATGCATATATTATACATAATATATACATGCATAGATATGCACATGCATATAAAAATATACACATGTAGCTATGTGTGTATGTGTAAATGTATATATGTGTATAATACATACATATGCGTGTTTTTACATATATATTCCCCCCTTCCATAAATAGGTTTCTCCCTTTGTATTCATCCTGTCTCAGATGCTTAGGTTGTATGACACTGGGCAAGGCAGGTCACCATTCTATGTCTCAATTTCCTCATCTATAAAAGATTCAGTTGGACTTTAAGGTGATTTTATCTTCAATCCTATAACAGGTTGGTGTCGAGGACTTAGCCCTCACTCTGGAGTTAGAAGTTGGATTCCAATCCTGGATCTGTTCCTTATTATTAGAATCCTTCCCTTCCCTTGGTCCCTTTAAAAATGAATGGATCGGTCCCTAAGGTCCCTCTAAGCTTTTGGCTCTTATTCCTAAACGCCTAAGTCCTCATCCCATGCTTTCCCCCCAGTACAATGCCATCTTTGGTATTCTCCTGACCATCCTGGGGTTTATCCCAGAACAGGTTAATGCTCAGCCTCCTCTACTGGACCTGGCTATAGAGAGAACGAACTCACATCCTCTGATTTTCATTTACAAAACAAACAAGCACAGAGTTCTCTAATAACTCCCAGGCCTCCTTCTTTGTAGCCTAGATCTGGAATTTGCAAGCTGGATGTTTCCCCCCCATCCCACAAACAGTCCTTCTCCAGCCTGCCGGATGGAGGTTTTGTCAGGGGCTCTGGAGGCCCCTCCAATCCACTTCATGAGTGACTCTCTGCAGCTGGCCCCAGAACAAAGCTGAGTTAGCACAGTTAGTCAGGCCCATCTCTGGTAAGAAAGGAGAAAACTGAGCTCCCCTCAAGGATTCCCTACCAATCTCAGAGATGCCCAGAAGTCCCTGGTGTGGTAGACACTGTTTTCCCCCAGGCCTCAATTTTTACCCTGTTTTTCTTTGTTCTGGTCATAGCAAGGCTCACTGCTGCTATCGTTGATGTTCTGCGGATTCTTTTTTTCCAGTTTTTCACGGGTCAGTTATGTAGCCTCTGAAACCACAAAGGGGAATCATCCCTCCTCCTACCCTCTCTTCCCTAGATTCCCTTCTGAGCTCAGATTGCAGCAGGAAAAGAGAGTTGGGAAGTCTGAGTTTAAATCCAGATTTTGTCATTGACCAGCCACATGATCTTAGCGAAATCACTTAAACTCCAGAGAACTTTGAACTAAATGATCTCTAAAATCTCTTCCGATTCTGAATCCCGGCCGCTAGAATCAAGCCTTCTCTCAGCTCTGGGGAAATAGAATGGCTTATTTCAAAGCAGATAAAAGTTTCAGAAGTTCTCACATCTCTAAGGATTGTGAAAAAACTGTGATGATTATGGAGGGTCAGTAAGCTGATGCTGGGTCCTTGCAAGCAGGGACCCGATCTCTTGGCTGGGATCAATATCTATGATCCCTAAACTATCCACCAGCATGAAACCCAGCATAGAAGAAGAGCAGGCAGTTAGGGAAGGTCCCCAGTCCAGGAGGTCAGCCAGGGACATGGAGGATTTTTCTGACTAATTTTATTCTGTCTTCTTGGCCTTAGTCAGGGCTCAGCCATTAGAGGTAACTCATTCCCAAAGTAAAGAAAAAGCATAATGTAGTAAATGAATGAATGAAATAACATTTATTAAGTATTTACTAAGAACCAGGCATTGTGCTAAGTGTTAGAGATTCAAATGAAAGGAAGTCCCTGTCTTCAAAGGGCTTACTTTATGAGGAAAGAGTTGGATATGGCATACCCTCTCCATGGATGATAATATTGCTTTTAATTTTATACTTAGATAGAGTTGGAGAGAGGGAAAAAGCCACAAGTGCCCTAGTTTTCCCCTAAGATTGATGGACAAGAGCAAACCAGAATGTAGGGCTGAGTTAAACATTAAAAAAAATGTACACCAGTCAGGATCCTGAGGCCCCGAAGTGAAAGCTGAGGCTGGCTGGGGTCAACCAGAGAAAAGCCTTCAAAATGATCCCTGCCTCTAAAGCTAGGAGGCATCTAGGGGACTCAGTTGATAGAGCACTAGACTTGGAATCAGGAATAGGTGAGTTAAAATCTATCCTCAGATACTTATCAATCCCTAGAAAGTCAATCTACCCTTTTTATCCTCAGTTTCCCCCACTGTAAAATGAGAATAACCCTGTTAGCTTACTACAGCATAAGGTAGTTGTGAGTCTCAAATTAGATAATGTATTTTCCAAATGTAGTACTGGCTGGTAATTTTTATATGTTATATGCGATATTATGAATAAATTCTGCTTGAATAGGATTGGTTCTTATAAGCATCAAATGACTTCAAGCATACAAAAGCCTTTGTAATCCTAGTTGATGTAGCTCCTTTTTGCTTTTCCCCTCCAAGTACTCCCCATCTTTTCCTAGTCCCTAACAATCACATGACTCTAGCTCCTTATTAACAAGGATCTGTGTTTAAGCTGAGTTGGATTTCATCTGGGTTTAAGGAACCACCCAAGCACAGAATCAATCATGACATTTGGTGGATAACCTGAAGGAGAAATGAACCTCTAAGAGAATAATTTTTTTCTCAGGAAGATCTATCACTTGTTTCCCCCAAAGCCATAGCTAGATCAAAAAATAATAATAGACAATAACAGCCTTATACTCTTACCATTGCTCTTTTAATCTAGCTGTCTACTTTTTTACTGTGAAAAATGTCATCATAATTGGAACATAGCATTCAGACAAGGTGTGTTTAACTGTCATTTG
The DNA here is from genome assembly GCF_902635505.1 of Sarcophilus harrisii. NCBI lineage: Eukaryota > Metazoa > Chordata > Mammalia > Dasyuromorphia > Dasyuridae > Sarcophilus > Sarcophilus harrisii. Next base: position 692,764,942 of record NC_045426.1, read on the forward strand.
AAATCATCAAAAAACTCTGTCAAGCCAGCAAAGGATGAAATCTGTAAAAAGAGAAGGAAAGAAAGGCAGAAAAAAGGAAAGAGAGAGAGAAAGAAAGAAAGGAGAAAAGAAAGAAGGAAAGAAAGGAAAGAAGGAAGAGAGAAAGAGAGAAAAAGGAAGAAAGAAGGGAAAGAGGAAGGTGGGAAGGAGGGAGAGAAGGAAAGAAGGGAAGGAAAGAATGAAAGGAAGGGAAGAAGGGAAGGAAGGAGGGAAGAAAGGAAGGAAGAAACAAAAAAGAATGAAAAGAAGGAAGGAAAGGAGGTACAGAGGAAGGGAGGATAGAAAGGAGAAAAGAAAAAGAAATGAAAGCGAGTAAGGGAGGGAAGAAGGAAAGGAAGGAAGAAAGAAAGAGAAATGAAAGTTAGGAAGAAAGCAAGAAAGAGAAAGGAAGGAAGAAACAAAAAAAGAAGGAAGAAAAGGAGGTAGAGAGGAATGAAGGAGAGAAAGGAGAAAAGAAAGAAATGAAAGAAAGAGAATAAAGGAGGGAAGGAAGAAAGAAGAAATAAAGAAAAAAAGAAATGAAAATAAGAAAAAAAGAAAGAAGGAAGGAAAGGAGATAAAAAGAAAGAAAAACGGAAAAAAATAAGAAAGTACAGGAAGAAGAAAAGCCCACCCTAAGCGTATAAACAGCTGTGGCCACATCTCCAAGCCTGACATCTCAAGGTTGCGGCTGGGAGCTGGGAAAATAGAATAAGCAAGAGAGCCCTTGGGCCTCCAGAGAAAATGGGGAAAGTATTTCCTTGTGAAGCAAACTGTGAGTGCTGGGCCCAGGAGGGTTTTGGCTGGTGAAGTTGGTTTTGGGGGCCAGGCTGAAGTTGGCAGGCCCCTCCCCATCCCAGTTTGTCTCCTCTCCCTTTCTTCTCCCCTCTTCCCGCACCCCCAGCCCTGGGTGTGCGATTTCCCAGATGATTCTTTGAACCCGCTTTGGCTGCTGGGACCTGAATTCTTGAACCCCAGACTATATTTTAGGTTGGCTGTGACAAGCATGGCATCCCATTGTCTTCCAAGCCTCTATGGGACCCCAGTTCTCTTTTCTGAGGTTCAAGGTAAAACACAGCATTGGGAGATAGAAAAACCTAGAGGCAAAAGTGTTTCATTATCCAATCCTTTTTCTTTGGGCAGTTTGGAGTTTGAGCATATTTAAATGAATATCAGAAGGGAAGTTCCATGGGAAAAATTAAAAAAAAAACTTGTAAACTCAATCTATCAATTATCATGTATTTATATGTGAGTCCTGCTTCTGACTGGACTGATACACTGATAGTGTGACCCTGATTACTTTATTTCTCTAAGAGAAAAGCCGACCTGCACTGGTAGAGAAAGTTTACCAGCAGCAATACAGCCTTCTCTCTTCTTCCTATAGGTTAGACACCTGTCCTAGGCACCCTGTGCTAGATATTAGGGACACTGAGACAAAAACAAAGCAATCTTTGACCTTGGGGAGCCTGTATTTTCTCAGGAAAGAGAACATGTGCATGAATAAGTGTAGACCAAATAAATACCAGATTGATTCAAGGCCTTAAGAACTTGGAAGACTCACGATTGAAAGGGGACTTTGAGATCATCTGTCTAGTGCAGAGAAGGGAACTGAGAGGATCCGAGAAAAACACTGACACCCAAGGTTGTGTAGAATCTCAGAATCACTGAGATGGAGGTGAGAGGGGAGCAGAAGGGGACAAACATCCGTTTATTCATCCGTTCATTTAGACACTATACATTGGGATTGCAGCTCATCTTTTTTTATTTATTCTGTACTAGATATCAATCACATCCTTTGATTATTGTCAGCTGGACAGTGTTCCATGACAATATCTCGTCATCTTAGCCCCAAACTAAGCATCTTGGAGGCTCCAGTGTGATCAGTTCCCTGGAATTCATCCGTTAGCGGGGAAGAAAGGACCAGATTCTCCCAAAGCAAAGCAAACCTCTCACTGTGCCCTATTTACTCCCTGTTTCCCATCCTTATTTTCCCTAGAGAAAGACTCCGTTTACTCCCAATCTTAAGTCTAAGTTGGTCTCAGTCTTTGGCACTCAGTTCAAAAGTTTGCTAGAAAAGGGAAACATTTGAGTCCATTATTTTAAAAGCACCAGAAAATAAATTCTGGGAAAAAATGGTACCTCACCCACAGCAACCTAATGAGGCCTTTTTCTTTTTGCCTTCTGACTGGGCGATCAGGCTTCAGGCTATGCTCTTAGTCTCTGCACAAATACCGTAATGAAGTGTTCTTATAATGGAGGTTTAATGGAACTGGGAGACTGAGTTATAACAGAAGAGCCTTAAAACAGGGGTGGAATATAATTTATTAACAGCCATCTCTGGAGCGGCGAGCCTGCAACATTTATGAAGAAGGAAATGTGGCCTTTTACAGGATCCAAGGTTTCTCCCAGCTGGATCGAGAGACACTCTTGCTCCAGCCGCCTTCCTCTCCTCTCTTAATGCCCCTCTGCCTCTTCATTAGGTAAGTGTGTGATTTTTATTTGACTCAAGACCCACTAAATGCTGTAGGTGAAAGCAGAGTGCCCCAAAATGGTTCTGTTTGTGGTAAAGACCCTGGGGTCAGGGCCAATGGCCAGAGAGTAGATTGTGATGGGGATAGATAAATTGTTTGGATCATTATGTTCTGATCTAGAGTGAGTTTCCTTCTCTGGCAAAGAGAAGGCTGGATTGAGACAGTGCACAGAGTGGAGGGGAGAAAACATTAATGCTGGAGTCAGAGAGACTGGGTTCTACTCCTGCTTCTGAAGCTATTATGTCATTAGCCAGGGCATTCACCTCTTTAAGCCTCAGTTTCCACATTTATAAAATGATGGAGTTGGATTAGATATCAGCTCTGGAACTATGATCTTTTCAGTGACAACATTTCGTATTTTAAGATTTTCCTTAGCTCTGAAATTTGATGTTCTAATGTCCCTTAAAGTTTTGTCATTCCATGTTCTAAGGCCCTTCCAGCTCTGACATTCCCTGTTCTAAGGTTTCTCCCACCTCTGACATTGCCTTTTCCAAGATCTCCCAGCGCTGACATCCATCCCCTGTTGTAAGAACCCTTCCACCTCTGACATTCCCTTTTCCAAGGTTTCCTAGCTCTGACATTTCCTGCTCTAAGGCCCTTCCCAGCTGTGATCTTCCCTGTTTTAAGATCCTTCTCAACATATACATTTATATACACAGGTATCCATGTGCATTATCCATACATGTATATGATTTTACGATGGCAACTTCACATATTAGCAAGTATGGAAGGTGTTGATTTCTGAATTTCTTTGTAAATTGTGCCATACACATTTCTAATCCAACTCCCCTCATTTAATAAATGAGAAAACAGAGGCTTAAGTGAGGAAACTTAAGGTACTCAAGAAGACATCAAAAACAAATGAATGTTTGAAGCTTTCTAAGCCACTAGAGAGCTATCTAGAATTTTGAATTATGGACTTTTCCAAAGGTATTCCACTTGATTTTTAAAAGAAAGTTAGTATTTAACTGGGAGGAAGAAGAAAGCAAATGTGGAATTCTTTCTGTCTCTCTCTCTGTCTGTCTGTCTGTCTTTGTCTCTGTCTCTCTCACACACATACTGTACTCCAATAAAGCAATTAATCAACAATGGCTTTGGTGAACTTTTAAATGTGTAAAGAATATAGTTTGTGCCCTATGACCTCTCTCTGAGTATGCTGTTAAGAAAGGAAGCAGTGTGATCAATCAAGAGGGAATCAATCAGATTTTTGGGCCTATATATGTAGCAGTCAGTTAATTGCTGAGCTCAGTTCAATGCCATTGGGGAAGATTTCAGTTCCTGAGCTGAGGATCCTTGTTCAAGCCAACCCCCTGATCTACTTTTAAGGGGAAAGATAATTTTTTCCCCTTTTCCTCCCATTTTCCATTCCACTCACTAGGTTATTAGAGTAAAAAGAGCAACAAGAGATAATGCAGCCAGTCAGTCCATGGCGAAGGGATACAACTGAAGGACAAGTACAGATGCAAATAGATATAGAAAGTTAGTCACCTAAGAGAGGAAACCAACTTCAAGACACATAACTGTTTCAAAAAACAAAACAAAACAAAACAAAAAAAACCTCAAAACAGAACTTCTAGGAAACTGGAGTTGTAAGTTTTGTTTTCTTTTATTTTGTTTATCCCTAACAACCATCATACTCTAAGTTAAGATGACTTTTCTGCATTCTGTGTAATATGTCTGTGGGACTGAGTACTCTAGACTTTTGAAGAAAAAAAGTTTTATTCCAATTGTTCTTGCTAAATCACTTGAGCGATATCTTTTTAAGTGCTTAACAGATATTATCTTTTTAAGTGTTTATAAACTCTGAATGATAACCGATGGGGAGTATACTGGTGGGGGCTCATGAAACTTCAACTGCCTTAAAGCCCTGAAAGAGAAGTAGAGAATGACCCTTTGAGAACCCATCCTATCCAATTGAGTAGGATTTGGGATTATGGCCTTGGGAAGAAACTACATTCAGATTGTGAACCCCCAAGTTCATCATTATGATTTTCATAGAATTACTATGTATCTTGTTTATACTTTAGTATTCACTCACTTCAATGGATCTGTGATTTCAATGATTTTAGAGTTCCCTTCAGTGATACATCACATAACCCACCCAGCCATGTCCATTCCTTATTAGAGATTGTTTCAGAGTCCAGTTTAGGGAAATGAATGAATAAAGAAAAAGATACAAAATGAACAAACAAGTGAATAAATATGTTTGTTTAGACGTTTCTCTCTCTATAATATGTGTATGTGTATATATGGAGAGAGAAAATAAGGAGTAGAAGGAAGGGAGGGAGAGGAAAAGGGAGAGAAAGAGAAAGAGAGATAGGAAGAAGGGAGGAAGAGAAAGAGAGAAGGAATAGAAAAAGAAAAAGAAGGAAAAGAGAGAAAGAGAAAGAAAAAGAGGAAAAGAGACAAAGGAAAAAGGATCAGCCAGTCTGTCAGCCAGACACAGAGACAGTAAGTGAGAGAGAGAAAGAGAGAGAGAGAAAGCAATGCTTTAGCCTCAGTATTCTCATCTGTAAGATGGGGATAATGGTACTTGCAGGATCTGCTTCATGGGCTTTGCAAGTAAGCACAGGGTGCTGGCCAAGCATCATTATCCCCATTTTACTGATGAGCAGAGAAGTCAAGAGGTTTGTCCAGTGCTCTGTAAAGAGTGGCTGTCCGCTCAGAGCCTCGACTCTCTCTCCCTCCCCCGCCTCCTGCCTTGCTCCCATCTCTCTCCCAGGAGGCCTTCAGCAAAGTGCTGTCTAATCATGGCCCTGAGTGTATGTTTTTCTTTTCATTGCTTGCTCAACCAAAGGGCCAGTTTGTTTTCCTGTTGCTTATCAGTTGCTTTATTTGAAATTGCTGGAGAGAGAGAGGAGAAAAGCTCCGGGGGCCCCTGCTCAATCTTTGACTTTGGTGACCCCCTGCCTCAGGGAAGGTGATTGGCAGCTCTAACATGGCAGCCCTTTAGTGCAGAGTTGTGGGAGCAGAGGGTTGCCTGGCCATTGCAGTTCATGCCCAGCTGGACCAGATTTCACTGCGTCTTTGAGAGGGTGACCAGAAGTTGTGAAATAATAATATTTGGCTTCTTCAAAGTTTTTTAAATGTTGTGATATACTTTACATGTATAAGAGTGGAGGCTGAATGGAGTAACATACTGGAGCATAATTTTAAAAATGAGGGGACTATAGAAGTCATCACATCTAACAGCATCATTTTATAGATGAGGAAACTGAGTCACAGGGTGAGGAATGTCACAGAGAAATAAAAAAATATTACCTTTTTATTATTTGAAAGCTTTTTATTTTCAAAACATGCATAGTTTTCAACATTCACCCTTGCAAAATCTTGTATTCCAATTTTTTTTTCTTATTTCCTTCTTCCCACTCCCTCTCCTAGATGGCAAGTAATCCAATATATGTTAAACATGTGCAATTCTTCTATACACATTTCCACAATTATCTTGCTGCACAAGAAAAATCAGATCAAAAAGGGAAAAAATGAGAAAGAAAACAAAATGTAAGTAAACAAAAACAAAAAAGTGAAAATACTATGTTGTGATCCACACTCAGTCCCCATAATCCTCTCTGGATGCAGATGGTTTTCTTCATCACAAGTCTGTTGGAACTGGCCTGAATCACCTTATTGTTGAAAAGAGCCACATCCTTCCCAGCTGATCATCTTATAATCTTTTTGTCACTGTGTATAACATTCTCTTGGTTCTACTCACTTTAGTTAGCACCAGTTCATGTGAGTCTCTCCAGGCCTTTCTGAAATCATCCTGCTGATCGATCAGTTCTTTACAGAACAATAATATTCCATAACATTCATATCCTATAACTTATTCAGCCATCCTCCAACTGATGGGCATCCACTCAGTTTCCAGTTCCTTGCCACTACAAAAAGGACTGCCACAAACATTTTTGCACATGTGAGTCCTTTTCTCTTTTTTATGATCTCTTTAGGATACAAGCCCAATAGAAACAAAAGTATATTTTCTTAACAAACATGGAAGAGAGAATACTGGCTTGGGATTGGGAAAACCTGATTTTTAGCTTTATAACTATTCACAATCAGACATATTAGGATTGTGACTATTAGCTATCATCAGACACTTATAAACTTTGTGATTGTAGACATAGTTCTTTGACTTCTCTGTGACTTAGCTTTCTCATCTGTATAATGGGTATTATAGCATCTACCTCCCAGGCCTATTGTAATGATCAAATGAGATCATATTTGTAAAGTGGCTCAAAGCTTTCTATAAAGGCTAACTGTCATGATCATCATCATTGTTGATATTGCAAATATTGATATCTTACTTTACAAATGGGAGAAACCAAGGCTCAGAGAAACAAATGAACTTGCTTAAAGTCACGCCAACTATGTAGTGTCAGCAGTAGGATTTGAATCCGTGGTCTTATTAATTCCAAGATCAGAACTACATATCAACATTTACTGCCTTCAGAGCCCAGACAGAAGGAGAGGAGATTATTGGGCCAAAAGCCAAGACTGAAAAGGGATTTCCAGATGGGAGGTTTTCTCTGCCGGGAAGGAAAAGGGACACGGAAAGAAACTCAGGATTTTAGAGCTTGGAAAGGTTAGGAAAGTTGTGGCCCAGTGAGTGTGCAGAGACTTCTGAGAGCTCCTTCCATGAGAACAGGGGCTTTGCTTTCATGTTGTGCCCAGTTCCTTATTGTTCTTATCATGTTTTTCCCCCACACGCAAATTAAAGGCTTAGGAATTCATTTGTTTGTTGTTGCATGATACCGAATAGCCATGAAATTCAAAATGGTACCGTGAACCAATTAGTCATTAACCCTGCCTTATGACTGCACATGGACCATGAAAACCAGCCATACTTGGCTGGCACTCTCTCAAGGCGATTTAGGAAATATTCAAGGCTCAGAGAGAAGAGATGGAAATCTTAGGGAACACTTGGAAATGGATAGAGCTCCCTTGAGTCCATCTGCCTTCTCCTGTTGCTCAGTCATGGCTTGGTAGCTGCACCCTCCCCCTTTCTTGTTCCTATTCCATCTGTACTCCTTCCCCAGAGCTGCAAGTCAAGTCAGGAAAGGAACAAGCAGCTATCAATAAATCTACTTTAAATACCCACTATGTGCCAGGCATTGTGCTAAATGCAAGATTAGAAAACAGACTTCCAGGATTCGGAAAATTTCAAGGAAAGGAACAAGGGTTAGGTTTGCTTTTGACCTTGATCTCATAGAATCACACAGATCTTGAGGTCATTTAACGAAATAATCTTTTGTTCCCGGTGAGGATGAAGAATTTGTCCACGGTCCTTCTTGCCTGATGAGCTTCCTGAATCAAGGGGCTGAACTGCTATTGGATATGAGTCAAGTCACTAAGAAAACTGCCCAGGGCTTCTGTACTAAGTACTTCCTTCTTTGTAGGAAGATTCTGTGCTGAGAATGAATAAGCGTGTATTAAGTACCTACTATATGCCAGGCAGCCTGTACTAATCTCCAAGGGTAAAAGACAAAAGCATCTTTTTTGTCCTCAGAGATTAGCTCTGTGTCAGGTCCATTTTTTTGTTGTTCAGTCATTTCAGTCACATCTCACTCTTGTGATTCCATTTGTGGTTTTCTTGGCAGAGATGCAGGAGTGGTTTGACATTTCCTTCTCCCTCTCATTTTACAAACAGGATTAAGTGACTTGACCAGGGTCACACAGCTAATAAGTGTCTGAGGCCAGAGTCTGTCTTAGTTCAGGCTTGATTTTCTGTGCATTGTATCACTTAGCTGCCCTGTCTGGCACATAGTAGTCACCTAATATATATTCTAAGCACATCGCTAGCATTTGTAAAATGTTCTAATGATTAAACCACATATTACATATTTCATTCGTGCCTCTTACCAATCCTGGTGCAGTGGATAAAAGGCAGACCACAGAATTAAAAAGATTCAAGTTCTAATTTTGTCATGGCTTGACTGTGTGTCGCTCAGCAAATCATTTAACAGTCTCAGTGGCTCCCTAGTAGTTCCATGAGACTCAAGGTCACACACTTAGTAAATGGCTAGTAAGTGACTCAAGCCAAATTCAACATTATGCCATCTTGTCATATTGATGTCTAGAGGTCTATCAGTGATGAAGAGTTTAAATAATAATCCAGTCTGTCTCTCTATCTCTGTCTCTGGCTGTCTCCCTTTCTCAGTAGAATAAAACATAAAATATGTACTATATATATATATATGTATATATATACATATGCACATATGTAGATATATATGTTTACTCTACCTTTCTCCTCAACCCCTCTTTAAGAATGGGGGCCTCTTGAAAATTGTATTCTCCTCACATCCAGGCACACCACGATGCTGAGGGAGAAGGATCTGGGGTCCCAGGGCCCTCATCCTGAGGAGGGCTTGGGTTTCCTGTGTGGGCTTTCGGAGTCTGTGTCCGGAGTCTGTAACATAGTGAATAATACCTTCCAATCTCTCGGGGATTGAGGGACTGTGTGGGCTGATTGTAAAGCACTTTGATGATGTGTTAAGTGTCATAATTTAATGGGCTGCTGGACCAAATGCCAGGAGTGAACCTGAGCAAGTCCCCTACCTCCCTTTCTGCCTCCTTGCTCCTCCAAACACTCTTCTGCCTCAGTAAATGTTATCCCTAAGAGAAGATCTTCATACTTCATTTAGGTATGGAGGTTCTCACCTCCCCCATTAGTATTATTATAACCCTAATTCTAAAAACTCTCCTAACTTCCTCATGCTCTCTCTCCCTCCCCCTCCTCCATCACCAGAGTTGCCTCAATGGGAGGTCTATTCACACAACAGAGTAATGTAATTAAAACCAGACGTGTGGTGAATTAAACCAGAAAGAGCACTTCCTCCAGAAGGACCATGCTGGGGCAGTGCTTCTGAGGAGTGAGAAGGAGGGACAGATGGACTCTTCTCTGCCATCACCTCTCCTTGGAGAGGGAGGCTGCTGTGGCCACTGAAGGCTCATCCTGGAAGGCCAAGCATAGCCTCCTGAATGGATTAGCTGTGTCACCCCAAGGAAGTCACCCAGCCTATCGGAAATGGGATTTCTTTCTCTGAAAAATAAGGATGATCATTCTCACAGAGCTTTGGCAAGCAAAGTGTCTGCAAATCTTGATGTGCTACAGGAAAGTGAGTCATAATAATGAGTTCTTACAGCTCCAAGTCAGAGGAGTTCCCATAATACCTAAATGATATTGGCTCTGGGGAAGAGGCTACTATAGAATTAGATCGGGAAGAGGTCTCAGAAGCCATTGAATCCAGTCCCCTTCCCATCCCATTTTACAACAGGAAACTGAGGTCCAGAGAGGTTGTGGCATAGGATGATAATTCTAGAACTGGAAGGAACTTTAGAAGTGATTGGACCCAGCCCTATTCTTTGACAGATGAGGGAACAAAGGGGAAGAGACCTACCCGAGCTTGCAGAGGTAATTATGGCTGAGTTGGCATTTGAATCCAGTTCCCATATTTAATACTCCAAAGTTAATACTCCCTCCACTGCACCAATCTTCCTTCTTTACTCAACCCCTTCATGCTACAGGTGAGGAGAGAAACCGAAAAGTCTGATTCACCCAAGTTACAAAGCAGGTGACTGAGGAGAGGTTTGAACTCAGGACTTCTGACTCCAAATGAAGGAAGAGTAGGAGGAGGAGAAGAAAGAGGAGAAGGAGGAAGAGATAGAGGAGGAAGAGGAGGAGAGAGAGAAAGAGAGAGAAAGAACAAAGAGGAAGGGAAGAAAGAAAGAAATAAAGAAAAGAAGGAAGAAGGTAAGAAAGAAAGGAGAGAAGGAAGAAAAAAAGAAAAAAAAGAAGGAAGAAAAAGGAAAGGAAGAAAGAGAGGATAGAAGAAAGGAAGAAAAGGAAGGAAGAAGGAAAGAAAAAAGAAAGAAGAAATGAAGGAAGAAAGAATGGGGAAAAAAGAAAGATGAAGGAAAGAAAGACGAGAGGAAGAAGAAAAGAAAGAAGGAAGGAGGAAAGAAAAAACAAGAACAGAGGGAGAAAGAGAGGAAAGAAGAAAGAAAGAAGGAAGAAAAAAGAAAGGAAAAAAGAGACGATAGAAGGAAGAAAGAAAGGAAAAAGAAAGAAGAAAGGAAGGAAGAAAGAAGGGGAAAAAGAAAGAAGAGAGGAAGAAGAAAAGAAAGAAGGAAGCAGGGAAGAAAAAAAGAAAGGAAAGAGGGAGAAAGGAAGTAAAGAAGAAAGAAAGAAAAGGAAGGAAGAAAAGAAAGGAAGGAAGAAGGAAAGAATGAAGAAAAAGAGGGAGAAAAAAAGGAAAGGAGAAAGGAAGGAAGAAGGAAAGAAAGAAAACAGAAGGAAGCAGGAAGGGGAGAAAGAAAGGAAGAAAGAGTGGGAGGAAGGAAAAAAAGAAGGAAGGAAGAAGAGAAGAAAGAAAGGCAGAAAAAGGAAAGGAAGAAAGAAAATAAAAGAAAGAAGGAAGGAAGAATGAAGAAAAGAAAAAAAAAGAAAAGTGGGAGGAAGGAAGGAAACTGTTCATGTCCTAGCTCTGCCACTAATTATCTTTGTGACCTTGGAAATGTCTGTCTCTGTTTCCTCATTTGCCAAATAATGGACCTGGGCCCAATTACCTCTAAAATCCTTTTAATTTAGAACTATGATCCTCTTTTGCAACCTCTCAGGGTTCAGTTTTATCATTTGTAAAATGGAATAGTGGACTCAAATGAAGAAAGAAAATGAATGAAAGAAAGACAGAAAAGAAAGAAGGGGAAAAGAAAGAAATAAAAGAAAAGAAGGAAGATAGGAAATGAAAGAGAGAGAAGGAGAGAGGAAAATAAGGAAAGAAGAAAGGAAAACAATTAACGAGAGAGGGAGGGAGGGAAGGAAAGAAGCGGAAGAAGTAGAATGAAGAGGAGGAAAGAGAGAGAGGGAGAGAGGGATCAAGGACAGAAGGAAGGGAAGATAAAAGACCTGTAGAACCACCCCAAAATTTAAGGAGCCTGAGGCTTTTTAACACCAGTCAGGCCACAGGGGCAGATGCAGGTCCATTGATTTCTGCTGGGGTCTGTCACAAATATCATAGAATTCAGAGATTCCTTTATTCCCTTCACTGGGCCTCAGATGCTCATGGGTATAATGAGTAGCTGGACTGAATAGTTCCATTCAGCTCTAAATATATGGTGCCCTCATTTTCAAAAAAAAAAAAAAAAAAAAATAAGAGAACTGAAGCCAAGGCCACAAATGTCATAAGCAGCAGAGACAGGATGTAAAGCTAGGTCTTCTAGACTCCATACTCCACATCCTATTCACTGTACCAAACTCCTTTTTTAGGGAGAGAAGACCACTGCATTAGGAAGCAAGAGACCAGAGGTTTAGTCTCCACTCTTGTGCTTGCTGACTGTGTAATGTTGACCAAGCCATTTTCCTTCTCTGCATCTCAGTTGTTCAACCTGTAAAATGGAGGCATAATAATACTTCATAGAAAAGAAAAACAAAATGGGATCTTCAATTTCATTTAATCCAAGCCCCGCATTTTGCAGGGTAAAGTAGGAAGATCTTCTAAGCAGTAGATTTTATGATTTGCTGAGTGAGACAGAATGAATCCACACATCCCTATTTTTATCTTTAGCAGTTTCCCTCTGAAAGTCCTTGATATCTATCACCTCAACAATGCATACTGCACCCCAACTTCCTATACCACTCTATAGTGTTTTTTCAAATAATCAAAACAAAAAAAGAAAGAAAGAAAAAGAGAAGGAAAAAGGAGGGAAGGAAGGGAGAGAGAGAGGGAGGGAGAGAGAAAGGAAAGGAGGAAGGAAGGAAGGAAGGAAATGAGGAAAGAAGGAATTGAAGGAGAGAGGGAGAGAGAGGATGGAAGGAAGAAGGAAAGAAAGAAAGAAAAGAAAAGAAAGAGGGAGGGAGAGAGGAAGTAAGGAAGAAGAAAAAAGAAAGAAGGAAGAAGAGAAAAAGGAGGGAAGGAAGAAAGAAATGAAAGAAAGGAAGGAAGAAAGGAGGGAGGAAGGAAAGAAAGGAAGAAAGTAAAAAGGAATGAAGGAAAAAAAAGAGGGAGGGAGGAAAGGAGGAAGGAAGGAAGAAAAAGAGAAAGAAATGAAGGAAGCGAGGGAGGAAGAAAGAGAAAGAAAGGAAGGAAGAAAGAAAGACAGAAAAGAAGAAAAAAAACCACTATTTGTAATTCTATTTCTTGCCTTCCTTAGCTGCCCCTCTTTTTGTCCCCAGGCTCTACAGTTTACATGTCGTCCAATTTGTTACTGCCTAGCGGAAGGTCAGGGCCCTGCTGTCTAGACTGTCTCCTAAGCCTGGGTCATTTGACCTAAGTTAGAGGTTGCTGTTGTTTTTGTAATCTCTTTTCCATAGGAAAGGAGGGAATGGAGAGAGGGGAGGAAGAGAAGACTGTCAGTCAATGAACTCAGAGGGTCAGGACTAGAATCGATCCATTCATTCACTCAACAAGAATTTCCTAAGTGCCTCCTAGGAGCTAGGCTCTGCTCAAGAATCTCTTTGGCCCCAAGGAATTGGCGTTCCCTTTGGGGAGAACCAATGTGCACACGGATAAGTCAATATTGAAATATAGGCAAAGTAAATACAAATCATGTTTGGGGAAGGGGAAAGGCATTAGCAATCAGGAGGGAGGATCAGAGAGGCTTCCTCTAGGAGAGAACACTTGAATTTCACCTGGAAAGAAGATGATAAGGATTCTAAGAGGCACAAGAGACATGGCAGTATATTCCATATGTGGGGGAGGGCCTGTGCAAACACGTGGAATCACCATGGACAAAGTGATAGCAAGCCATCCAATGTGACTAAAATACAGAATGTGTGAAAAGCATTTATCTGGGAAGGCTTTAAATGGGAGGCTGGGGAGTTTTTTTTTTTTTTTTTTTTAACCTTAGAAGGAACCAGTAGAATTCCTTGAACAGGGAGCAACATTGACTGTTGACGGCATGTAAACTGTAGAGCCTGGGGACAAAAAGAGGGGCAGCTAAGGAAGGCAAGAAATAGAATTACAAATAGTGGTTTTTTTTCTTCTTTTCTGTCTTTCTTTCTTCCTTCCTTTCTTTCTCTTTCTTCCTCCCTCGCTTCCTTCATTTCTTTCTCTTTTTCTTCCTTCCTTCCTCCTTTCCTCCCTCCCTCTTTTCTTTTTTTTTCCTTCATTCCTTTTTACTTTCTTCCTTTCTTTCCTTCCTCCCTCCTGTGCTTTAGAGATATTAATTTATTTCATGGAGGATGTACTGGTGACAATTTGGGAAATTTGATTGGCGGTTACTTTGATCAATCAACAAAGGATACATATAAAAAAGTGAAATAGTCTCTGACCTCAAGATACTTATATTCTAATAGTTATGGGTTGAGTTCAAAGTCACCAGAATGGGGGGTGGGAGGCAGAAAAACAACTACAAGTCATAGAAGGAAAGACAAGATGAACTTTTCAATTCAAGGAGAAAATGGAAAGGAAAGGGCCTTGAGGAGTAAAAGGAAGTTTAAAGAAAGGAGACAGAAATAAATTGTTTTAGAGAAAATAATTCTTGTTTTTTTATTTTAATTTTCAGAATATATACATGGAGAATTTTTAACATTCACCCTTACAAAACCCTTGTTGTAACACCCTTACACCCTTGTTTTAAATTTTTCTGCCTCTCTTTCCCTACCCATTCCCCTAGATAGCAAGTAATCCAATGTATGTTAAACATGCAATTCTTCTATACATATTTCCACCAATGTCATGCTGCATAAGAAAAATCAGATCAAAAACGAAAAAAAAAATGAGAAAGAAAACAAAACGCAAGCAAACAACAACAGAAAGAATGAAAATGTTATGTTGTGATCCACCCTCAGTTCCCATAGTCCTCCCCTGAATGCAAAAGACTCTCTCCATCACAAGGTCATTGGAACTGGTCTGAACTGTCTCATTGTTGAGAAGAGCCATGTCCATCAGAATTGATCATTGTATAATCTTGCTATTGCCGGGTACAATGATCTTCTGGTTCTACTCACTTAAGAGCCAGCAATTCTCAAACTAATTTGGTGATGGAATTCCTTTGCACTGTTGTCCTTGAAATATATTACTAGAACTCATAAATGCTGGTTAGGGACAGGGATCTCCTGAGAAATATGGAAGACGAAGAAATTTTGTAGGATTTTAGATTAAGATGGTACGATGCTATCTAAAGTGATAAGCTTAACTTCTCTGAGCCTCAAAACCCTCAAATAGAAAGAAAATAAGGGTATATACTAATTGACCTTCCAACTCTAAACCTGGATTTATAATATCAACTCTAATCTAAAGGAGCCCCAATAACTTTCATGTCCCCTTTTATTTACTTGCTATCACTGATTTCAAGCTGGAAGATTTAGCTGTGGTCCAATTCCCTCATTTTATTGGTGAAGATATTGCAGCCCAGAGAGAGAAAATAACCTGAGGTTTACTAAACAAGTAGTGAGTATAACAAATGGACATCAAACCTGGGACTGCTTACTGACGAGTCAGAGACCTCCCCGCCACAACATACTGCCTCCCTTATATAACCTACTCATTCCCCCCCCCCTTTTTTTTAAATTAAAGCTTTTTATTTACAAAACATATGGACGGGTAACTTTTCAACATTGACCCTTGCAAACCCTTGTGTTTCAAATTTCCCCCTCTTTCCCCCCATCCCCTCCCCTAGATGGCAGGTAGTTCAATACATGTTAAATATGTTAAAATATATATTAAATCCAGTATATGTATACATATTAATACAGTTATCTTGCTGCACAAGAAAAATTGGATCAAGAAGAAAAACTGAGAAAGAAAACAAAATGAAAGCAAACAACAGAAAGAGTAAAAATGCTATGTGTAACCTACACATGATCAGTTCATGTGGAAGGGAAAAAAGGCTCCATCTGCTTTTAGAATTAGGAGTATAAACTAAGCTGTTACACTATTTGGACCTCCTTTCCAATCCCAGATATAGCTGGTCTCTTATTCTAGTACCCACTCCCTCTGCTGCTTTTGCTCAGAGAGACCAAGATGGACAGCTGAGAAATTGGGGGCAGCTCTGCTCGGGTGTCCTTATGTCATTTTCTTCCATGCCTCCAAATGATTTGTGCTTCATCAATAAATCTTGTAGAGTTACGTATCAGAAAAGCAGAACTAGGCTTCTGTTCCCTTGAGATCTAGAACTAGACTAATTTACCACTGATCACTTTGCCTGTCAAGAAATGCATTGCCTTTTTCCTGTGAAAATCTGATAGAAGCCAGGCAAATGTTGTCATTGTATCATAGTCCTCCAAAACACCTTGACCTGTAGATTCACTAGATGCTGGATTCTGAGCATACACAGGATATTCCAAAAGAGAACTAATATTTGGGAGACCCTTATACATGCACATATATGTAAATAAACACATGTATGTTGTATATGTATACATTTTTGGTATATATATTCTTGTGTGTGTGTGTGTGTGTGTGTGTGTGTGTGTATGTGTACCAAGATAAAAAAAGGAGCAATCTCTGGAACTTTACTCATAGATAGTGATAGAGATATAATTTATATAGGGAGAAACAGACAGAGACAGAAATAGAAACAGAAATAGTTACAGACATATAGAGACAGAGAGAAAACAGGAGAATATACATACACCCATATAACTCTCTGTGTATGTATATATCAATTCCTATATATAATATATGTATATATGATACATTATAAAATATATGTGTGTATATATTATATAATACACATATTTTTGTGTATATTTATTATATAATAAAATATATATGGTGTACATTTGTATATATTATATAATAAAATGTGTGTTTGCATATATTTATTATATAAATATATGTGTGTGATTGTATATATGTGTATTTCTAGATGTATATATAAGAAATATATTATAAAATATGTGTATATTTGTGTATATATAATTATATAATAAATATGTGTGTATATATAACGTAATAAAATATGTGTGTGCTCATATATATTATATTACAAAATATATATGTGTGCATTTGTATATATATTCTATAATAAAATATATGTATATTTATAAGTGTGTAAAATGTGTGTGTATATGTGTATTTCTATGTATATATATATTATATGTGTATAGACACATATACATATAATAAAATATGTGTGTGTGTGTGTGTGTGTGTGTGCAGCTATGTAGCACAATGGATAGAATGCCAGGCCTGGAGACCAGAGGACCTAAGTTCAAAACTAGCCTCAGATACTTACTAGTTGTGTGACTCTGGGGAAGTTACTTCACCTTGTTTGCCTCAGTTTGCTCAGATGTACAATGAACTGGAGAAGAAAATGACAAACGAGTGCAGTATCTTTGCCAAGAAAATCCTAAATGGGGTCACAAAGAATAAGACATGACTAAAAATGAGTAAGCAGCCTATATGTGTGTGTCTATATACATAGACACACACATACACACATGTGTGTGTATTCTTCCATTTTCTTTCTGTTCGATTCCAGACCCAACATGTTCATTTTTCATTGCTGAAAATGGAAAATGAGTTGGTCCAAGAATCTAACAGAAAAAGAAGCTCAGGATGGTTGCATTTGTGAAATTGCCAAGTTCTTTTAATGACTCCTAAGCTTCTCCCTGCAACAAAAGACCATCTTTTTAAAAATAGTTTTATTGGTATCTTTTCTTTTTATGTAACCTTTTTTGCTAATGTATCCATCTTCTCTCTCCTTCTTGGAGAATTATCCTTCATAACAAAGAAAAAAAATAAGAGGGAAAAGACTCAGAAAAACTAACATGTCGTAAAGAAGTCTGCCATCACATTGAGTGTTTCTACTTTTATAGTTCTTTGTCTCTGTAAGGAAATGAAAGAATACAAAATCCACCTTTTTATTCAAATTTTTCTTTATGTATATTTATATTCAAGAAAACATAAATAGTTAAAAATGTGATATAATACATCTCTGGTACAGGAAGATATTTTATCTTATATGTATATCACCTTTGGAAAGGACAATACTTTGCTAAATACTATTAAAATTTAAGTTAAAAGAAATAAAGAGTGAAGAAGAAAAAGATGAATTTAGCTAAGGTAGCTCAAAAATAATTTTCCCAGAAGTCTTTTTAAGTGATAGTGGAGAAACCTGACTGATGGTTCACTTAGATCAGGTAATTTGGACAAGGGAATTCTAGATTGACTTGAAGGCTAGGTGATCTATTTGCATTTCTTCCTGAAACTTTCACTATTTATATCTGTTTTGAAGTACAAACTGGTATAGCAACAGATATCAAGCCAAGTAGAAAACTATGGTAGTACCATCCTATGCAGCTTTAAATCTAAAAACCAGATGAGAGACTCACAATATCCCAAATCAATGAACCCATCTTGTTTCTTCATTAAAGGAATAAATATAGAATCAGAGCCCACTTTTAATACCAATGTTAAATTCTAATATTTTGATAACAATGCTACAGTTCAGCAAAGGTGTTGGAATACTATATTCCAACAAACCCATGGTTTATACTAGTGTCCAAAGAAAGAAAATTGAAGTATCACTCTAAGAAGGAATGGAGAAGTACACAGTGGGCATGAGTAGGTATAAACTTTTATAAACAGGGATTTACAAAGGAATACTGAAGTAATGAACAAAGATATCTGAATGACAAGGAAGATGGGCTAATCACATAGTTAGAGCCAGGGATAATTGATAATACATGGATGAAAGCCTGTTTTCCACTGGCAGGAGAAATCCAAAATGGCTTCCTCCTGTCCATTAGGTGTAACCCTTCAAGCAAATTTCTGTGAAGATAGAGGTAACAATCACAAAGGATGGGTAGTACATCAAAGGGAACCATTCACATTGATGAGATTACCAATTCATTGGAATATTGAATATATATATATATGTATCTCATGATCATGATAATCATAATCATGTGTGGCTAGAATTTAGAATATATAAAGGAGAGGAATATATGATAAATATGGAAAGAGAGGATAGACAGACTGAAGGTTTCTCAATGTTAAATAGAGGCAGTTATACTTGTTCATAGAAGCAATAGTGAGTTATCAGAGCTTCTATACCAGGGGAGTGCTATGGTCAGCTCTATAACTAAGAGTGCTTCCTATTGGACTTGGCAGCTATGTAGGGGATGGATTAGAAGGAGAGACTCAAGGCAGACTCTTCCTATGCCTTTCAAGAGTTTCAACAATTCAGTTAAGAGAAGTCGGGAGATTTAAACAGGTGGGCAGATGTAAACCTTGTAGTTAAGCTTTGTTAAATGTCAGGAGCTATACTAAATGCTGAGGATATAAAAAAAGGCAAACATGGTTCCTAAAGTTGGAGGGAGAGCAAGACTCTGTTTCATTCCTCTTTCTTGACATTTAACAGGGTTAGAACCCTGAACAAATTATAAAATCTCTCCTGACCTTCAATCTCCATCTCTGTAAAATGGGTGTACGTACTATGTATGTATGTACTATAGTATAATAGGTAGGTACTTCACAGCATTGTCATGAAAAGCCAGTAGAATGATGGATATAAAATACTTTGTAAACTTTAAAAAGCTACATAAAGGCCAGTTACTATTATTAGTCCCAGCTCTGCCACCCATTGACTGTGTGACCTTAAAAAAGTATTTTCCCTTCTCTGGGATAGTTCTGTGAAGTGCAGCATCAGTGTTTTCCAAGACAAAGGATACGGCAGTGCTCCCTATGGATTGCTCTTTCCTTCACAATCTTAGCAGGGTTATTTTCTGTGATGTGGCATTGGGTGGTTGCAGGAGGAGTGGTGGTCCGTAACTAGCCTTTCTTGGAGTGGGGACAGGGGAACAAGAGGAATAGATTTCCCAGAGAAGGCTCAGTTTTAAAATTTAAAATAGGTGATATTTGCAGAGTGCTTTGAAGTTTCTAGAGCACTCAACTATCAATTCTTTCATTTAATTTTCACAGCTACCTCATCAAGTAGGGATTGAAGTATTATTATGTCTGTTTTATAGAAGAGGAAACTGAGTCACATGTACAAAGTCACACATCTAGTAAGAACAGGAACAGGAATTTGAACCCAAATTTCACCTGGCTTCAGATCATTGGATGAAAAATTGAGAAAGATGGAAGGAACCTTTGAAATCATTCAATTCAACCCCTCCCCACCTTTCTTTTTCTTTTTACAAATGAGAAACCGAGACCAATTTAATCAGTATCACAGATAATAAATGACAGAGATGCTATTTGAACCTTTTTCTCTCCCTCCTCCCCTCTGTCTCCGTCTCTCTCTGTCTCTGTTTCTGTCACTCTCTGCTCTCTGTCTTAATCTCTCTTTCTCTCTGTCTCTGTCTCTGTCACTTTGTCTTTCTCTTTATCTCTCTCTCTCTGGAAGTAAGAATTTCATGGGCACAGACTGTTTGCACAGGGATGGAGTTGTCTGGGAAAGTGAGAAACTGTGGACTAGATACTCCCTAAAGTCCCTTCCTGCCCTGACATCCTATCATCCTGGAGAGCCTGTCTTGTGTCATTGTGCCCTTACCAAATCTGGGCCAAGGAGCCAGAGGGAAACCTGATCCCCTGTGAAAGCGCAGGAGGGTCCAGAGTTCACAGGCTAAGGGGAGGTTAGGATGCCTGTTTGTCAAATTTCACGAATTTCCGGACCAGACTCTTGGGGTTGAGAGCTGCAGCTGTGACCACCATGGGGCTGGGCCTGAGGAAGCCTACTCTCCAATTCCCCAAAGCTCATCGGATGGTCAGGAAACAAGGCTTGTAAAGTCAAGAGATTTTGGAGAATCAAAAGTGCTCTAAAGAGTGAGGGGTGTTGGGAAAACCTTGGTCCTTCCAGGGCAGGTGCAAGCTCTCAAGGGTTTGACACACACCATGTGCTCCATGAAACATTCCTTTCTATCACCCAGACCAGTGATAGCCCCATAGAATCCAAGTGGCCAATCAGAGCCTAGAGAAAGTACGAGAAAGGGAGTCTCCACCCCCATGCCACAATGGTTGAGGTTGGATGATGGATTCCAATTGGCTGGCTGGTGGCCATTCGGAAAAGATTTTTTTTTTTTTTTTTGGTGTGCATTCATTTGTGGTTTTTTAAAAGTACACCTGGCATCAAGACTCTTTCTACAACTCTTGGGCTAATTTTCAAAATTAAAAGCCATGCTAGAGAACTCCTATTAAGAAATAAGTCTTGCTCTATCTAGAAAAGAGAAATCTTCAAGCTAGTCAAATTAAATTATTCTGTGATCACACAAATTCATCAACAAGCATTTCTTAATCACCTCCTGTCTGATACTATTCGGTCCAGTCCAATCCAAACCAATCCAGTCTATTCTAGTTTAGTCCAATTTATTTTAATCTAGTGTAGCCCAATTCAGTCTAACAATCACTTATTAAGCATCTACATCCAATTTAATTTAGTTCAGACCAGTTCGGTTCAGCACAATTCAGTCCAATCCAATTCAATCCACTCCAGTCTAGTCCAGGTCAATCCAATCCAGTCTATTCTACTCTACTTCAATCTAACCCACTATGATCCAGTCCAATCCAATCCAAACCAATCCACTTCAAGCCAATTCAATCTAAAGTATTTATCAAGTACCTGCAATTCAATTCAATTCTATCTGCATTGGCTGAATCCAATCCAGTTTAATTCAATTAAGTCAACAAATATTAATTTCACACTTTTTATGTGGCAAGCACCATCTTAAACATTGATGATACAAAGAAAAACCATTCTAATGAGAGAGACAAACATACAGAAACATATGAAAAGGAAGTAGATAACCTTGATGAAGGAAGACTCTTGTAGTTGGGAGAAAGTTTCTAAAGTAAAGTAAATATTTTCTAAAGAAATCTGAATTTGAGGTGTTTGGAAGGAAGACATAGATTTTAAAAGGTGGAGGACCAAGCATGGGGACAGCCAGGGCAAAGGAAGAAAGATGGGAGATGAAGTATGACTGGATCATAGAGTTTCTAAACGAGAAAGATGTATAAGAAAACTGGAAAAATGAGAAAGGGACGAGTTATGAAGTACTCTCCATTCCATTTAATGAAGGGTATTATATTTGATCCTCAAAATAATTAGGACTCAAGTCAATCCAGAAAATGTATGAAACATCTACCATGCATGATGTAGTATGTTAGACACTGATGATTCTAAGACAAAGAAAAGCAAGTCTTTCCCTCAAGGAGGTTACATTTTCCTGGGGGATAGGTTATACTATGCAAGAATAGAAGTTTGCATATGATAATTTGGGAAGGGAGTGGGCACTAGCATTTGAAAGTGAAAAAAAAAAAGAATAATTAGAAGAGATGGTATCTGAGTTTTTAGGGAACTCAAAACTCTTAGAAGGAAGAGGAGGAGATAGTAGTGATATTCTGTGATCTCAAGCTCTAGCTTCAAATTCTCCTTCTGATTTTATTACCTGTGTGGCTTTTGGTAAATCACTTCATATTTCTGGATCTCAATTCTTTCAGCCATAAAGCAAGGTAGTGAAGATAGATGGCTTCTAAGTGGCTTTCCAGATGAAAATCTAAAGGTTTGCATAAAACAGGGCAATTTTTAGTGACTTACTTTGGATAAGGCTCTCCATGGTCCCCGAGGATGGCTCTCCTTGCTGGTAGTATGATATTTATATGTACTTATCATTGTTCACTCATTTGCAGGCACAAATGACAGACTATTTTATGTAATTCATATGTAGAGTCTGATTTATAATCAATCAACAAACATTAAGCACCTACTATGTGCCAAGTAATAAGCTTAGCCCTGAAGATACAAAAAGAAGCAAAGAGGGATTAGTATTTTAATTGGAACTTAAACTCTGCTCTCAAGGATTCTGGGAATAGAATATGCAAGTATCTTTTCAAGCAATTCAGCCATATTTTCAGTCATGTCTGCCTCTTTCTTGGCAGAATAGTTTGTCATTTTCTTTCTTTCTTTCTTTCTTTCTTTCTTTCTTTCTTTCTTTCTTTCTTTCTTTCTTTCTTTCTTTCTTTTCTTTTTTGATGAGGCAATTGGAGTTAAGTGACTTGTCCAGGGTCACACAGCTAGGAAGTGTTAAATGTCCCAGTCCAGATTTGAATTCAGGTCCTCATTACTTCAAGGCTTGTGCTCTATCCACATAGCTGCCCCAATTTGCCATTTTCTTCTCCAGCTCATTTTACAGATGAGGAAACTATGGTAAACAAGGTTAAGTGACTTGTCTAGGGTCACATAGCTACTAAGTATCTGAGGCTGGATTTGAACTCATGAAGCTGTTTTCCTGATTCTTAACCTAATGCTCTATCTACTGGACAGCCTAGAAAAAAATTTTTTTTTAATACATATGAGCAAATTGAGGCTGGGAGAGGAGAAGCAAGTTATCTCCTGCCCCATTTTGGTAGTCAGTGGCAGAGCCAAGACTTTAACGAGAGTCGTGGAATCTAAAGATCACAGTTCAGAGCTGGAAGTCTTCAAGCTCATCCACTCCCAACCTTTCTATTGGCTTTACACCTGTTAAGTGACTTGCTTAGGATCGCACAGGATGTACCAGGGGCAGAATTTGAATGCTTACTAAAATCACTCTTCCTTTCTGTGAATCGATTTCCTAAAAGAAGCTACTATGGAAAATCCCAGTTTATGACTGAAGAGAGTAATCCATAATAGATCTTTATTATTTACGTTTATTACTATTAATAATAGTAGTGATTGCCATTTATATATCATTTTAAGATTTGCAAAGTTCTTTATAAATGTTATGTCATTTTGTCATCACAAAAACTCTGGGAGGCAGGTATTAGTATCATCCTCATTTTACTTGATGAGGAAACTGAGTCTGAGGGAAGTTGTGACGTGATCAGGAATCCACAGGATGGGATTTGAACTTGGTTTTCCTGATGTCAAGTTCAATGCTTACTCTACCAACTAATTGTGGATACCCCATTATTTGATGCTTACCAATGCAAAAGCAATGTTGTGAGTTGGATTGGAGGATTAGGAATAGGAAGTAAGTCAGTTTGGCATAATGTGGAGGGAATTGAAAAGTAAGATATGAAGAAGCCAGAGGGGTTAGTATTTGATCCTGAAGGTTATAGGGAACCAGATAGAAATATAAAGTAATTTGGGGTGAGTAGGGGAAGATACTAGCTGGGGGTGAAAGGAAGAGACTTAGGAAACTCTTCATGGAGTTGACTCTTAAGATTGACTTTGCCAAAATCTGGGGATTCTCAGAGAAGGAGGGAAGGAGAGACAACCTTCTAGGCCAGACATACCCAAATAATGCTCAACTTTGACCCCACATTGGACATTGAAGCTAAAGGAAAAATTTCACCATCCTCTTGTTTGACCTTTTCCTCAAATATTCTAAGCAAGGACTACTGCCTTGTTGAGGGTCATTAGCAAGGATAATGTTCTAGTCAAGGAAATGTATTCTAAATCTTTCATGTGACAGAGGAAAAAGGGAGGATGGAGGGATTGAATAGGCCAAGGCCACATGGCCAGTTAGTGGTAAAGCTGGGGCAAGAGCCCAGATGGAGCGACTCTGCAGTGCTTTCTATAGAAATGTGTTTACTGGATTTGGATTTGCCTCCAGCCCAGAGCCTTCCATAGAGTAGAAAATAGGCAGTTGAACTGGCATAAAACGTAAAACCAGTAGAATTCTAATGCACTCTTTAAAAAATCAGAATTTTAGTGACTTTAAAAAATATCCCTTGTACCTCTTCCTATTTTCTTCCCTTATAATCATTCTTTGTACCAACAATTTTTAAAAGGAAAAGAAAAAGAAAAGAAAGAAAAACTCAAGAAAACCAATCAGCTCATTGAATCTGATATTAGCTGTCATGATCTACATCCATTTTGCTTAAGTAGAGGTTAGAAAGGGAAGCATCTTAGTTCTTTTGTTGGGGACTGTATTTGCTCAGCTGAGGGTAAAGGAGATAGACCACTTAACCAGGATCTAGGAATACAAAAATATAAATAAATAAGTAAACAAACAAATAAATAAATGAGTGAATAAATAGATAGATAAATAAATAACAAACCTTAAAATAAATAAAAAACCCTCAGACAGTTATCATATACTCTTGGACAAATCACTTAGTGTTTGTCTGCCTTGGTTTCCCCATTTGTAAAATATAAAAATAGCATCTCAGGATAAAAAATATAATATTTATAAAGTAATTTCCCAAGTCCTTGTATCAATAAATGCTAGTGGTTACTGTTATTTCATAAGTAAAAAATGCTTTGTGGTTATTTTCTCCAATTTATGTTGTTGTCCCTTTTTCTAGTTTTCCTTACTTCATTTCTGCTTCATTTCATGTGCATCCCTCCTTGCTTCTCTGAATTCATTATAATGGTTATTTCTTACACTGCCGTGATAGGGCATTATATCATGATTTGTAGACTACTTCCAATTAATAGACTACTTCCAAAAGTGCTAGTGTAAATGTTCTGGTGTGTACAGATTTTCTCTTTTTTTCAGTGACCTCCTTGGGGTGTGTGCCCAGCTGTGGAATGTCTGAGTGGAAGCGCTTGGACGTTTTTAGTTACTTTGCTAATGAATTTTTGTAAAACAAACTTTTTATGCTCACTGTCTCAATCAGTGCAGAAGCTCATGTTCAAACAGCTAATTTGCAGATCAAAAAGGCAAATAGAAGTAAAATTCCAACTCTATTCATCATTGTTCTTTTAGCAAGAACTGAATCCAGATGTTATTCATTCATTCATTCAATACTTTCCCCCCTTTTGTTATATATATATATAATTGTTATTATATTTTATATAATATATATTACACAAATATATTTCTTATATTATATGTAATACATAATAAAATAAAATATAAGGGTTAAAATTTCATCTTAACTCCAAAAATTCAACAAAGAAGACTAAGGAAATTAACAGAAAACAAACAAACCAGGAAGACATTTTTCTTGTGTCACCATCCAAGGTCTTCTGACTTTTTGTATTGCCCTTGACTTGTTCATTCAACATTTATTGAGCAACTCAAGGATGACTTATCTGGAGACACTCAGTGGGGTTGAATTTAGAGTGATTTATTCATTCACAAGATCGTCTCTTCTCATATGCCTTAGCCTCAAAGCCTTATGTCCATTTCTCTGCTGAGGTCAAATAGTTGAGACAGAATTCCACGGGCATGTACAAGGAAAAAGGACAAAGGAACAAATCATCTCCTTTTAGTTCTCCAAATGGGGTGTGGGATTGGGGGTTGTATCTCTGAGTTTTTTGACATAAAAGAAGAAAAAAATCAAATTAAATATCACTCAAGAGAGGATAGCTAAGTGTACAATAAACCACCAAAAAAAACAGAGGGGCTTCCCTACTTACAGGTCTCTGTGTCTGTGAGGAAAAGTTTACTATTAATGAGTTTCTAGACCTGTAAAATGGACCCAGTAGGATCAACTTTATGAATGCAGTTAGACACAGAAGGATAAAATTTTAGAATTGGAAAGAACTTCCTAACTCAGCAACCTTAATAAAAAGAACTCTTAATATAATATATCTGATCTAGTCCCTAAGCAAAGGCTTTCAGTAAAGGGGAGTCCATTCTTCTGGAATTTTTGTGGTTATTGTTCAGCTGTATCTATTCTTTTGAGGTTTTCTGGGTAAAGATACTGTAGTGATTTGCCATTTCTTCTTCAGCTCACTTTACAGATAAGGAAACTGAGGCACACAGAGTGATATGGCTTGCTCAGTGTCACATGGGTAGGAAGTGTCTGAGGATATATTTGAACCAAGGGAAATAGTTTCCTGACTCCAAGCCTGGTGTTCCATGCATTGTGCCTCCCCAAGGTACTTAGGACCTCTATAATTATTAGGTCATTCCCCTCCTCCTCCCTTTCCCCCTCCCAACAAGCCAAGCTCTGTGTCTTTGCAACTTCTACCCTATAGAGATTTGAGCCCAGAGGCCAAGCTAATCTCTCTTTCACACTACAGACAGTCTTTTAACAACAAATGTTGCCCTGAATTTTAAAATTTCTCTTGTAACTGCCACTCCTTTCTTGAGCAGATCATCATACAGTATGGTCTCCAGGCCCCTCACCATCTTGGTAACCCTTTTCTGGAGTAGTACTAGGAGATTAATAGCCTTGATTTTAAGAGGTTGGTTTTTTTTCCTGAATATTTAATTTAAATTTAAATATTTAATTTAGTTCCTAATTGTGATTCCCTGATCACTATTTTTTTTAAACTGTCAAAGAGCTTCAGTCTTATGGATGCTGTGGAGGAAATTTGGCCTTTTTTCATGTTTAGAATTCTCTCTCCTCATCTCCACTCCTTAGCTTTTCTGCTTCATTCAACATTTAGCTCTAAACCACCTGCAGTTTCCCAATCTCCTCCATTGCTAATGACTTCCCACCAAGATAATTTTCCATATATATTATATGTATACACACATATATGTGTGTTGCATGTATGTAGTCATTTCATGTTGTCTCCCCCAATTGAGAGTTCCTTGAGATCAGAAATCATGTGGTTTTTATATTGTTTTGTTTTACTTTTAATTCTTTGCATACCCAGTGTCTGGAACTTAGTAAATACTTAAAAGCTACTTGTTGACTGACTAATTTATTGAAAAAATTGGGGTATTTACAGAATGTTTTTTTTTTTCTGAGGTAATTGGGGTTAAATGCTTTGCCCAGGATCACACAGCTAGGAAGTGTTAAGTGTCTGAACCAGATTTGAATTCAGATCCTCCTGACTTCAGAGTTGGTGCTCTGTCCACTGTGCCACCTAGCTGCCCCTACAGAATGTATTTTTTAAAATATTTTTTTCTAAAAATTTAATATTAGGCATTAATGTAATCACCTAAACTTTGTAGTAAACATCATAGTTTAATTAATTTCAACAAATAAAGTATTATAACTTTTTTCTTTTTTAAAAACTACTTCTTCCCTTTCTCCTTCCAATAAAATCAATCCCTTATAACAAATATACATATATATATATATATATATATATATATATGTATGTATACACACACACACACACACACACAAACACACACACATATGCAAACAAATCACATTATCCATTTCTAAGAATACATGTCTGGTCTGGTTCTCTACCTTTAGTCATCCACTGGTCTGTCCAAGGATCCTGATCTCTTTTTTGCTACTGGACCCAAATGGCTCTGGAGAAGAAAGAGAAGCTGTTGACCTTGCACAGCCCTCCCTCAGTTAAATCCAATTTACTTTTATGTCATGGCATCACCTCCCTGATGTCATGAAGCTCTTTGAGAATGAAGGACAAACAATAGCAACAGCAACAACAACAGCAAGGGATAGGATGTATGTTTCATCATCAGTTTTTTGAAGTCTCAATTGGTGAATGATTGGTAAGAATGATTTCCACTCACATTAATGTCTTGTAAATTATTCTCTGATTCTACTCATTGGGTTGTGCGTGAGTTCATATGAGTTGCTCCATATTGGAAGGATTCTCTGACTTCTTCCTATTGCTTATTTCTTTTGGTGTGCAATTGAATTCCATTACTTTCACACCCAATAATTTGTTCAGCCATTTTCCAGTTGATGAATAGCCTTTTGGTCACCAATTCTTTGCCACAACAGAAAGTGTTGCTATAAATTTTCTTGTATTTAGGGTTTCTTCCCTTCTGTCCTTGAAATCCTTGGAATACTTGCCTAATGGTAATATCACAGGAAGTATTTGGTGAAAATGTTATAAACAGTTCCTCTGTGTGTATATAGGATGAATATACCATCTTATACAAATAGAAATAAATCATATTACACAAGACACAAATGTAAATGTGGGATAGAAGATCCCTGGTCCAGAGCTTGAAAAAGGCCTTAGATATTATCCCTTAAACACTTTCATGTAGAAGAGAAATAAACTGAGACCTAGATCAATATTAATGAAATACTGACAGCAGCTTAAACAGAATTTTAGGATCCTAAAAGTGCTTCCCAAGCAACTATCCTCTGAGTGAGGTGGTATAAATATTATTATTCTCATGGTACAGAGAAGTTAAATTGAAAGTCTGAGAGGGACTGACTTGCTTGATGAGCACAGCTAGCTCAGAATTGGAACCCAGGTTCCCTTTGATTGATGATAGGCTCATTTTGGGAACTTTCATAAAGACAAAATATCTGTAAAATACTGTGCAAACCCTTGAATACATTTATTAACCAGGTAAATTAATAAAACCTTAATCATTGGTCCTCAGTTTCATTTTGTGTACAAAAGATGGGGTTAAGAAAAGTTTCAAAAGCAAGCTCTGCCCCTGAGAAGGCAGCCCCTGGGGGATTTGAGCAGACTGAGAAGACCACACCACCTGGAGAGTAAAAGCAGGGAAGAAATTTTTGGCTTGGTTCTCCTCCTAGACCTGGGACCACTTCATAGAAGAAAAGAACAGGGAACAAAGGGAGTGGGGGATGGATCACTAGAAAGTCTGGGTCTTGCTTGAGTGGGGAGACAGAAAGATAGACAAACAGACAAGCAGGCAGATAGACAGATAGACTCTGAATAGGTCAATTACCCAGGCCTTTTCATCCCAGCTTATCCGGCCTTTACAAACACAGGCCAGGGGGGCTCTGGTGCCAGTTAAGGCCAATCCAATCAGGAGGATTAGGCTGGTGCATTGAGTGCCTCCAACATAATGAAGCCACTGATGGACTCTCTTGTCTGGATTATTTATTCAGCTTTTTTTTTTCTTTAAAGAAAAATGAATTGTGGAGTCCTCTACTTTGCTCCCTCCCAGACACATCAGAAAGCAGGCAAATTAGAAACTGAAAAGACAATTTATTCCATGCAATAGTGACCAAAAATCTGGATTTGAACTCAAGAAGATTGGGGTTGAAATATTGCTTCATCAGGTATCTGCTGCGTTATCAAAGGTTAGCAGCTGTGACTCAGTTTCTTATACAATGAAGGGATGGATTGGAAGATCTTTAGCAGCCCTTCTGGGGCTGATGGTCTGGTCCTGTGAGGGACAAATTCCCATGAGGCCCAGGTTGGAAAGAAAATGTGAAGTGAGGGACCTCAGGAGGATGGTAGGATAAGATACCGTGGGCTGCCTGAGAACAGGGGAAGGGAGTGTGTCAGCTTTGCAACCTCAAACTCCACTTATTTTAAAAAAATAGAGTCAACAGTTAGGAAAAGCCTAATATGATATGCTATTTATTAATCTCCTATTATGTATGAGGCACTGTGTTAAACTCTGGTGACTTAAAGACAAAGAAGAGACAGGAAGATGGATGGAAGAAAGAAGGAAGGACAGAAGGAAAAAGGAAAGGAAGAAGGAAGAAAGAAAGGGAGAGATAAAGAAAGGAAGAAAGAAAGAAAGGGAAAGAAAGGGAAAAAGAAAGAAAAAGGGGAAGAAGGAGTGAAGGAAGGAAGGAAGAAAGAAAAGAGAGAAAAAAGAAAAAGACAGGAATAAAGAAATGGAGAAATATAGATAATTTCTTTAGAAGAAGGGGGGAAAGGAAAAAAAGGAGAGGAAGAAGAAATATACATGAAAACCATTATGTTTAAAGGAATAGCAAGTTGGGCATAGTGCATTTGCAGTTTCATGTGCAGCCATCTTTATTTTTATACTGTTAGGAAATGTTTGTTTTATTCCATAAATGAAAAAAAAGTTTCTAAAATTAAATTTAAAAAACAAATCTTAAAAAGGAGTACACTGATTCTGGAATTAGAAGTCATGAATTCAAATTTTCTTTTGGAGATTTAGCACTTATATGGACTGGGCAGGCTTCAGTTCACTCATCTGTGAAATGAAGGCCTTAGAATAAAGGCTATTAAGGTGCCCTCTCAGTTCTAGATTATGATACTGGGAGCAAGCTGATCATGGGTTCAAAAATTAGATCTGCTAATTGCTAGCTGCAAAACCTCAGGCAAATCAGGTCCCTCACCTATAAACTGAAGAGGCTGGATCTCTGGGACCAGAGGAATATTCAGAGGAAACTGAGATCCAGAGAGGGTAAGCTAATTACTTGAGATCATAAAAGGAGTGAGTTTGTGTTATCAGACCTGAATTCATATCTTTTGGTGTTGTAATTATTTCCATAGTGCCATGTTGATACACACTCTACCCCTCTCTCACCAGCCTAGGATAATCTCTAAATGACTATGTCTGTCTCTTCCCCATCTTTTTATTTCTCTCTTGTCTTACTCTTTCTTTTCTTCTTCCCCCATTTCTCTTCTCATCTTTTTTGTTTCTCTTTCTTTCCTCTTCTCTTTTTTTCCTTCCTTCCTTCCTTCCTTCTTTCCTTCCTTCCTTCCTTCCTTCTTTCCTTCCTTCCTTCCTTTTTTCCTTCCTTCCTTCCTTCTTTCCTTCCTTTCTTTCTTCCTTCATTCCTTCCTTCTTTTCATCCTCCTGTCTCTCCTCCTCTCTTTATGTCACAAGAGTTTGAACAGAATGCCTTGTACATAATAGGAGCTTAATAAATGATTATTGAACTGAATTGATTATAATTAGATTACCAGTGTGCCACTCCCAGGAAATTTCCCACCAACACTTCTTTCCCTCCTTTGTTACCTCTATGGAGAGAGCATCAAAAAACCTGCTAACATATCTTTGATGTCACTTCTATTGGAGTGTGAAGAACTCGTCACCTTGAAGTGTCTTCCCACCTTCCTTCCTGGAGCCCTGCCTTGCCTGTCAGCCAATATCATGTGCATCTAGGTGTGATGGCAGCTTGAGCTCGACTGAATCATATAATTTTCATGAGCTCTTATGCCGGATGCTGAGCTGGGAAACAGGGCAGATCAGATGGAGATCTAATTCATATTACTTTTCATAGACCTCACTGGCCTGACCCAGTCATCAAAGAGCTGCCAGAAGACATCCTGGGCTAACTGGGAAATATGGCTTTAGCCCTGATGTTGCCTTTCACTAGATCCCCCAATGCTCTGGAATGGCCCATTTGGGAAACTGTTTGCTTTTTCTGTCTATTTCCATTTGTCTCTCTGCCCATAAGTCCCTCTCTCTGGCTCTCTCTGTGGAAGTAAGATGCCCATTATAATCCTGTGCCACGCTGGGCCATCCTGACAAATGTGGTATTCTACTGGCCTCATTGCATGAATGAGAATACAGATGCTTCCAATAGGGGCCAGACAACCAAGGGAACTTACTTCATTCACAAGGCTTCTCCCATAAAGTACTCCTAATCCACTAAGCGTTTTGGATGGTCTAGTTAGAGAATCATAGTCATAAAGGAAATCAGATCTAGTTCACTTAAGAGTCTTGATTTATAAATGAATAAACTGAGACTGAGAGGTGAAAAAGAAAAGGATTATAGAACTTATTGCTCAAAGGGACGTTAGTGATTATGTAACTTAATTCCTTCCTTCAAAGGATTGGTCTTTGTATCTCTACTACATCATCATCATTTTCATTATTAATCAGCATTTATCAAGCTCCACTATGTGCCAAACATCATGCCAGAAAAATAAAAAAAAATAATTCTGATCCCTGCTCTCAAGATGTAAATGACTATGCAAATGGGACATAATGTCAAAGGAAGACACTAGTATAAGATAGAAGAGATTGGAAAAGGCAAACAGTGGACTTTAAATTGACTTTCAGAAATATCTGGGCAATCCAAGAGGCAGAGATGAGGGGATAAGGCATTCTAGGTATGGGAAATAGCCAGTGAAAGGAAGAATGATAGTAAATGTAGGGTCTCGTTGGAGGATCATCAAGGAGTCCAGTGCCACTGGATTGCAGAATTTTTGAAAGGGAATGAAATGTAAGATTAGAAAGGTAGAAAGGGACCAGTTTGTGAAGGGCTTTAAAAGTGATTACTAGATGGTGAATGGATTTATGATAAAAATGAAGTTTCAAGAGAGAAAGGATCACTCAAATGTAAGCTGTCCTTGAGTTAATTAAGATATTGACAAAATGATCTAGAAAAAATGTGAAGAAGAAGGGATTTTTTTTAAAAAACTGAGACAATCAGGGAAGGCTTCCTGAAAGAGGGAGACTTTAGGCTATGCCTCAGTGGGAGAGAAGGATTTCAATAGACAGAAATGAAGAATAAGTGTACTTCAGGAATGGGAACCCCCATGGAAATGACATGGTAGGTAGACTGGAACATAGAATGTGCAAAGGAGAGTGGTACAAAATGAGTCTGCAAAGGAAGGATGTGTCCAGATAGTGGAGCGCTTTGAATGTTAGATTAGAGCGTTTCATTTTGCCATGTAGGCTGAAGATTTCAGTCACTGAAATCACTTTTTGAATCACTGAAGATTTTTGAGCAAAGGGAAATTAGGAAAATTCTTTTTGAGGCTACAAAGGGCTGATTCTAGACCTAGAAGAACCAGTTCCAATTCTACTATTCTCTGATGCTTACTATCTTTATGGCAAATCACTAAATTTTCCTAAGACTAAGTTTCTTTATCTGTAAAGTTTTGAGTTAGATTATAGGGGTTCTTTCCAGATTGATCTATGATCCCACAAATGATGGCACCATGATAAGAGCTGATGTTGGGATTGGAAAGATCTGATTTCAAACCCTGCTGCTGACACACGCTATGTGGTGACATACCATGATGTCCATGGCATCATGGTGTCCATAAAGAATTCATATAATCTTTCTGTGTCCTCAGATGACTTTTCAGGATTTTAAGTTAATAGGAATCAGAGAAGGATTTCCACATGGATGATAATAGAGATGTATCCAAACCAAAATAAATAAAATAAAGTTCATAAACCTCTCCCACCTGAAATCATGACAATTTAAGAGGTCTATAGGTGGGTTGGAGTTAGGAAGGGGTTATTGGAAGTGGAGAAAGAAAACATACAGAAAGAAAGATGAAGGACAGAGAGAGAAGGAATCTCAAAAGCCATCTTTGTCTTACAGATCATTGATTCAAATCTCCCTGTTTTAGAGATGAGAAAGCTAAGCCCCAAGTTCACAGGGCTGACTCAAAAATACATACCTTATCAAGGTCTCTTCAAGTGGTACCTTTGACTAGATCTTTAAAGTGTCTAACTGAACCAGGTAGTAGGTATCAGGGGTAGGCTTTGAGCCAAAGTCCAATCATGCAAGAACCAATGATGTTTTTCCTGTACCATGACACTTCCCTCTTTGCAGTCTACTGGATCCACAGTGTATAAAGCTTTGGATCTGGAACTAGAAAGAATTTAGTTGAGATTCAGTCTAAGATATGTGACTGTGGGCAAATCATTTAATCTCTATTTACCCTAATTGTAAAAAGGGAGATAATAATGGGCCCTACCTCTCTGATTTGTACTTAAAACCAAATGAATGATATTTGGAAAATACTTGGACTTGCCAGGTAGGTCCTTCTTTCTTTTTTCCCCTTCTTTCCTTTCCCTCTCTCCCTCCCTCCCTGCCTGGCTGCCTTCCTTCCTCCCTTCCTCCTTTCCTTCCTCCCTCTCTTCCTTCCTTCTTCCTTTCTGCCTTCCTGTGGCCATCCTTCATGCCTTCCTTCTTTTTTGGTTCAAATAGAAATAGCAACTTTTTTTTTGTCCTTTATGAACTAATCATGTCTTCAGGAAAGACTCAATTTGGAAATTATCTTTGTTCAACAGAAGACACAGTTTCATTATAGTTTAATTTTAGTTTTCCAGTTCTTTTTTTTGCCCTTCTTTTTTCTTCTTCTAGAAATTCTGGATATATTCTGTATTTTCCCAGGACCATGGACAGCACTCCCAATTCCAAAATTTGTTTTCACTAGTCCTTTGACCTTAGGCCATTACCTGCCCAACACAAAAGTTGACTTTTAACATTATTTGTTAACAACTGTAGCCGATGGATCACTTCACTATAGAAGGAAGTTATCTTTAAGTATCTACCTCTCTGCTTATGTATCTTATAGACTCATTTCATTGTATTCCTTTTTGAGCTCTTTGCATTCCACTTAAACTAATCTCCTAGTTAGCTGCTTCCTATCCATGACTTTCCATTCCATTCCATTCCTTCCTTCCTTCCTTTTTTCTTTTCTCTTTTCCACTTTATGAAATTTCTAGTTTCCTTCAAAGCACGGGTGAGGTACCCCTCCTTCACAATACTTTCATCAACTCTTCCTCCTTCCCCCAGTATTTGTGCTCCCTCCCTTTTTACATTTAAAAAAATATTATTTTGCATACTGCTTTCTGTCTACTTATTTGTGTTCATATTGTTTTTCTCAATAAAATATAAGCCCCTAGAGGGTAAGATCTGTTTCCTTCTTGTCTTTGTATGCCTAGCACTTAGAGCAGAGTCTTGTTTATGTGCTTAAATTCTTGCTAAACTGGCCTAATATCTCAATAGACTTGGTTAAAGCCATCACCAGACGTTTGGATCACATTCTGAAAAAGTCTATTTAATCCTATGAGTGTTTCCAAATATCCCTATGATAGCATTACCAAGAGGAAACATCTGGAGATGTGCTAGTCACTTCCATAGATGTCCTGAGAGATCCACTATGATGTCTCTGCCTCAAAACTCTCCCCATTTAAATCTATCCTACATATGGCAATCAATGTGAATTTTTGAAAGCCAGTGTATCACTATGATCCACTCTCTCTTATTCAGTGCACTCCAATAGCTCCCTATTACCATGGGGTCAAATATAGCTCCTCTGTTTGACAACTCAAAATCTTCACAACCTGATTTTTCCTATATTTCATGAAGCTCCGTTACTTATCTTACCTCCATCTCTTCAAATTGCTCTTTTCCTGAAAGGGTCATCTCAAATTGCAATTTCTGTAGAAAGTCTTTACCAGATTTGTCACCCCTTTTCCCCTTTCCCTAATCTGTAGCTTTAATGTCTTTCCTTGAATTTATCTTCTGTCTCACTCTGTGTGTGTCTCTCTCTGTATTTGTGTATGTGTGTGTGTGTATATATACACATGTGTATATATATATATACACATATATATCTGTAAATGTATGTTTACATACATGTTTTCTTCTCCATTAGTCTGACCTTGAGGTCAAGAAACATATTTGTTTTCTTTTCTTTTTTTTTTAATATACTCTTAGCACTTTGTTACATCTCAGCACTTAACAGAGTGCTTGCTATATAGGAAGTAATGTTACACATAATATAAAAATGTTTATTAATTGATCGAGTTCAGGAGCTCATAAAATTCAAACTTTACTCTGAGAAAGAAATAAAGCATTCATTCCTTCCCTTACACTCTGGTCAGGTTGTGTAGGTACATCAGAAGTTTTGCTTCCCAATCTGGCAATGGCCAGTGTAGAACAGAAGTGTAGAACGTAGAGGAGAAAAAAAGGACAGGAATAAAAGAGTAAGCAATAGAGGCAGTGGCAAACTTCTCAACATACAAAAGTAGACTCCGCCTGGATCCCCTTATTTTGACCTTATTTCTTCTAAAATTACTCTCTTCTGAGAAACCTAATTTATTAGTGTGTCCCCAAGACTCAAAATAGGGTTTTTCTTTTTCACATACTCTGTCTGTGACCTTTGGCAGGTTCCTGCTCTTCTCAAATTGTTCTCTTCCCCAGGAATGGACAATTCTAAATGAGTTCTAAGGTGCTTCCTATTTCTGACATTGTCTATTCAAAGGACCCTTCCAACTCTGACATTCCTTGTTTTAAGGTCCCTCCCAATTCTTACACACTCTGTTCTAAGCTCCTCCCAGCTTTAACATTCTTTGTTCTAAGCTCCTT
The DNA here is from genome assembly GCF_902635505.1 of Sarcophilus harrisii. Classification (NCBI taxonomy): domain Eukaryota; kingdom Metazoa; phylum Chordata; class Mammalia; order Dasyuromorphia; family Dasyuridae; genus Sarcophilus; species Sarcophilus harrisii. The sequence continues at coordinate 692,801,009 of NC_045426.1, forward strand.
TAGGTTCTGACATTCTCTGATCTGAGGCTCTTTTCATCTCTGACATTTCCTGTTCTAGGGTCCTTCCCATCTCTGACATTCTCCATTCTAGGCCCCTTCCATTTTTTATAATTTGTATTCTAGGTTCCTCCCAATTCTTAACATTCTACGTTCCAAGTCCCTTTAAGCTCTGATATTCTCTGTTCTAAGGCCTTTTCTGGTTCTCAGATTCTACATTTTAAGGCCCTTCCCAGTTCTGACATCAATTCCAAATAATTAGCAAAACTCATAATGAGTCCCATTTCTAGACATAGTCCTTCTTAAAATGGATTTCCAAATGGCTCCTCCATTCCTTCTCTTCCTTTCTTTCATTTTCCTTTGGTCTTCCCTTTTTTTCTCTTTCCCTAGCTTCCTCTGACTCAGGCCACAGGATGGCTGAAGAAGTAATAACAGGATTGTCTACTAAAAGCTGACCATGGTAGAGTGGGAGGTGGGGAGAGGAAAAGGATTTAGGGGGGGATGAGTGAAGAGACCTAAATTTGATGACAGCTTCTGTGCGCTGACCGATGAAAACCCAGCCTCTTCATGGAAAGTCAGCCACGGCGAAGGCAAACACCCTAAGAGGGATGATGGACAGTCAGACTTGTCGAGGGTGAAATCAATTAAAGTGAATCCAATCCACAGTTCATGCTTTTTCAAAGTGACAAATCTGTGCTGGAAACTGAGAAAGAAGAAGGAAGAATAATGCCTTTGACCTCTGGGAGACCGGCTGTTCCTTCCGTCAGAGGAGCCAGGCTTGAAGTAAGATGAGTTCATGATAAATGATAACAGCCAGTTCAGCCAGTCACCTCAAAAAAGGATGAGGTGAAAAGGTTATGGGGGAAACCCAAGGAATTCAACTGAATATCCAGATAAATCAGACTCAGCTTGAATATATGCGTGCCAGGCCTTCTGGGGCGGCTGTGGGCAATCTCAGTTTACTAGACGTGTTATTTACAGTGTACCATTCACACACACACACACACGCACACACACACGTGCACGCGCGCGCGCACACACACACACACACGACATGTGGACCAAGACATCAGATCACGTTTTCAATAGGCACTGAGTCACTCCCAGCCCTGGGAAATAACAAGCCCAGAAAATCTGGTGACAGACATTTTTTGGATGCAATATTGTAGGGGCCAAAGGTACTCATTTACCTGTTTCTGATGCTATCAGAGAAGGTGGGGTGTGTCTAGCCAGAATAGCTGGTTTTCCATGAGCTGCCCAGGTTCAAAAGTATGCCCAAGGCCCTTATGCAGAAATAGTAGGTGATGCCCCTGATGGGTTCCTGCAGGCTTTGTTGACATAATCATGGAGGTGCCTGAGATTGTTTGACCCTTGAAATTGAGGTGAAAGAAAGCACGGGGACTTAGAGGTTTTATAAACCTGTTTTCTCCTGGGTTACTTTAGAAAAGTCATGGGTGGAGGGAAATGTAATTAAAGTTTTAATTAATGCTTCTTATTTTTACATTTCTGTTACTTCTGGGTATTTCTTCATCCATCCTTGTAACAAGAAAAACAGGCAAGTAAAACCATCCATGGGGTAGGTAGGTGGTTCCATAGTGGATAGATTGTCAGTCCTGGAGTCAGGAAAATTCATCTTCCTGAGTTCAAATCTGGACCCAGAAACTTCCTAGCTGTGTGACCTTAGACAAGTCACTTAGCCTTGCTTGCCTCAGTTTTCTTATCTGTAAAATGAGCTGGAGAAGGAAATGCCAAAACACTTCAGTATTGTTGACACGAAGAGTTGGGTATGACTAAAACTACTAAACAAAAAACCAACCATGTTTGAGAGTGTGTGTAACATTTTACTCCATCATCCCCAATTCTCACAGAAAGAAGGAATGTTCATTTCCTGACTTTTTCTATGACAAAAAGCTTAACAATAATAATAAGTAGGTAGAGAATCAGAATCTGGATGAACTGGATTCAAACCTTATATCCAACAGATCCTGATTGGATGACCCTTTTTAGTAATCTTGGTAACTCTTTAAGACTACAAGTTGCATATAGAATTTTCTTTGTTCCACTGTCCCATATTTCTGATGTCCATATGCATTGATAGGAGGAGTTTCCTTACTGGGAGCTACCCACAAAGCTAAATCATGGGACTGGATCAAAGCATTATAATATGACCAATAACTGATACTTAGATGGGCTTTCAGGTTTGTAAAGCTTTTTGCATTCATTAACTCATTTGAGATAGCCTCACCACAATCTTGTGAATTACATATTTTATAGGTAATATAATCTTCATTTTTTTAAAATGTAGATTTTATTTTTCAATTATCACTTTGTAGATGAGGAAACTGAGGCTCAGGGGAGATTGAGCAGCTTGCTAATGGTCACGCAGATAATAAGTTGACAAGAGTTGAGTATTTGAATCCAAGTCTCCCTGACGCCAAGTCCATCACATTATCTATCACTGTCTCTATTTTAGACACCAGTAGCTGTTGAGAAGCTCTTTGGGGATGGGGTGGGGTGAGCAACCCCTCGGCCCATTGAGTGAATGCACTTAACCCATTAGAAAACTGGCCAGGACTTTTCCCTGAGGGGATGTCTGCATTTACTGGGTCTAGCTCAGTGATCTCCACTAGGATTTTCCCTGGGGCCATCTCCAAGTGAAATATGAAAATGCTTCATCTATTACAGGGGAAGAAGGCATCTGTACTATACATTTTCTAGATAAGCAAAATTGATGTTTGTAATACTGTTTTCTTCTTTGTGAAAAACTTTCTCAAATGTATTCCATGTTTCCCAGCCCTTCAGCAAAGAATAGTATCATTACTTTTAAAAATTATTATTATAGCTTCTTATTTACAAAACATATTCTTGGGTAATTTTTCAACATTGACCCTTGCAAAACCTTCTGTTCCAACTTTTCCCTTCCTTCCCCCCGCCCTTCTCCTAGATGGCAGTAGTCCAATATATGTTAAATATGTTAAAGTATAAGTATCATTACTTTTAAAAATATCTTTTATTTCAATTTATAATTACTTTTTCCCCCCCTCTCAGCTCTCCACCTCACTGGGAAGAGAATAGATAAGTAAAAGTGTTATAGGAAATATGTATCTTTAAATAAAATAAATTCCTGGATTAGTCATGTTCAAAAATATATGTTTCTCTCTCTTTTTTTTAACATGAAGAAATGTAATTTTTATTGCCAGAATCTCTTATTTCATTCTCATTGCCAGAAAGCTTACCCAGCAGGCTCCCACAATTAGCATCTCCACCACAATAAGCCAAAGTGTTCTTAAGTATAGAATTGAGTCTGCTTGAGAAGAGTTCTCAGTAACTTAAAGGAAAATCAAAGACCTCTTGCTGGAAACATTTTTTTTATTATAGCTTTTTATTTACATGATATATGCATAGATAATTTTTAGCATTGACAGTGACAAATCCTTTTGTTCCAACTTTTTCCCTCCTTCCCCCACTCCTTCTCCCAGATGTCAGGTTGACCAATACATGTTAAATAAGTTAAAGTATAAGTTAAATACAATATATGTATACATGTTCATACACAACATTTTGCTGTACAAAAAGAATAGGACTTTGAAATAGTGTACAATTAGCCTGTGAAGGAAATAAAAAATGCAGGTGGAAAAAATAGAGGGATTAGGAATTCTATGTAGTGGTTCAGAGTCATCTCCCAGAGTTCTTTCGCTGGGTTTGCTGGAAACATTTGAACTTTTTTTTATTGCATTTTATATCTTGAATCTATTACCTAATTCTGTGAAGTTGGACACCATACTTCCTGACTAATCCTCTAGAATAGGCCTTGGTTATTGTGGTTATCAGAATTTTTATGTCATTTAGTTTTGTTGTTGTTTTTGTTTGTTTGCTTGTTTTTTACTTTATGGAGTTGTCTTTGTACAAATTGTTTCCCTAGTTCTTTTCACTTCCTTCAATATCAGTCATATAAATATTCCTTTGGTTATTTCTTTTGGCACAGTAGTAATCTACTGCTTTCACATACCAGAATGTATTCAGCCTTTTCATAACTGATGGGCAGCTCATTAGTGTCCTTTTTTTTTTGCCATTACAAAAAAAGGAAATCACAAAGTAATATAATTAACTTTTAAAAAGATAACAAAATCCCATCTCTGAGAGTTACCATCCATATGATTTGGGGGAAATCAGTTAACCACTCTGATGCCCAGAGTTGTTGTTCAGTCATGTCCAACTGTTTATGATCTCATTAAGGGTTTTCTTGGCAAAGATAGTGGAATGGTCTGCCATTTCCTTCTTAAGCTTGTTTTGCATATAGAGAAACTGAGGCCAAGAGCACAAAGTAACTTGCCTAATTAGTAAGTGTTGAGAGTGCATTTGAATTCAGGACCACCAATCTTGCTGACTCCAACCCCAGCATTTTAGCTGCTGCAGCATGTAGCTGCCATTTTCTTCTTGAGTGGATTAAGACAAAGAGGTTAAGTTTCTTGCCCAGGATCAGCCAACTGGATGCTTTGACTCCCAAAAATCTGGGTTCAAACTCAGCTAACATCTTTCAAGCTCAGTTTGCTTCTTTGTAAAATGGATACAATGTAGGATTGTTGTGAAGATTAAATGAAAAAAAATGCAAAGAGTTCTGCAAACCATAAAATACTTTATACATAATAGTAGTGATGACAGTATTAGTAGGAGATATAGTAGTAGGGGTGATAGTAATTGCATTAGTAGTAATGGTAGTGATAGTATAAGTAGCTGTAACAGTATTAGCAGCAGCAGCAGTCGTAATAGTAGCAGTAGTAACAGTAGCAGTAGCAGGAGTAGCAAGAGTAATAGTAGTAGCAGTAGCAGCAGCAATTATAGAAGCAGGAGCAGTAGTAGTAGCAACAGTAACATAATTAGTAGTGGCAGTAACAGTAGCATAACAGTAATAGTAATGGCAATAGTAACAGTAGTAGCAGCAGTAGCAGCAGCAGTAGTAATAGTAGTAGTAGTGGCAGTAGGAACAGTAGGAACAGTAGCAGGAGTAGCAAGAGTATCAGTATCAGCAGCAGCAGCAGCAATTATAGTAGCAGGAGCAGCAGGAGTAGCAGCAGTAACAGAACTTGTAGTGACAGTAGTAACTAGCATGACAGTAGTAGTAATAGCAATAGTAACAGTAGCAGCAGCAGCAGCAGCAGCAATAACAAAAGTAACACTTGTAATAGCAGCAATAGCAGTAATAGCACATTAGCGGTTGTAGTAGCAGTAATAACAGCAGCAGTAGTAGTAATAGTAGTAGTAGTAAAGTTGGAGGAGTGTAATAGAAACAGCATTGAATTTGGAGTTAGAAGGCCTGGGATCAGATCCAAATTCAGTGTGTTGTTGTTATTTTCAGTCGTATCCAACTCTCCTTGACCCCATTTGGGATTTTCTTGGCAGAGATACTGGAATAGCTGGCTATTTCCTTCTCCAGCTCATTTTACAGATGAGGAAACTGAGACAAAGAGAATGAAGTGGCTTGGCTTGAATAAGTGACTGAGACTGGATTTGAACTTAGGTCTTCCTGACCCAGGCCTGGTACTCTATTTACCACAGTATCCAGCTGCCTCTGATACATAATAGGAATTCAATAAATGCTTATTCCTTTACCCCTTACCCTTGTCTCACTTGATCCTCACAACAGCCCCAGGGACAGGTGCTAAGGATATTCTTATTTTATAGATGAAAAAAAAAAAACAAACAAACTTAGTTAGAAGAATGAAATGACTCCCTGGGTCATGGACCTAATAAGGGTCTGATTCAGGATTTGAACTCAGTTCTTCCTGTTGCCACTTCTTGTGATCAGTTATGCTGCCACGTTCTTTGCAGAGGTCAGCGTACATAGTTATGGAACATTTCTTATAGCATCTATTTTTTTTTTCAGTATTCCTGTTACTTATTTTTCTTTTATTTCTTTTTCTTTTCTTTTTTTTTTTTTTTTGCATTCTTTGTTATAAGGAATAACTCTGGGAGGAAGAAGGGGGAGGGATACAGAGGCAAATCTAGGGGGATATAAAAGCAACAGTCGTCAATAAAAACTTATTAAAACAAACACAAGTTATTATTGCTATGCTTTTAGTGGTTTTGTGAATATGTTTTATGGTTTCTTGCTCTCCTTCCTCATGTTTGATTTCTTAGTCAAGGTTTTTGTCTCCAGCTATCCCCTTAGCCACCTTCTCTTCTTCCTCCCCATTCCCAATAATTCTCTGCACCCCTTTCCCCCTTGCCTTTCCCCTCCATGCACCATTAGCTCCAGGAAATGTCCAAATTCCCTTCTCTACACATTGTCCTCTCTCCTCGTGTTTGGAAACTTCACGTGTTTGGGTAGGAGAACGTTAGCCGTATGTTTCTGATTCATTTACGCTGAACTCATCAAAACATTCTTTTTTTATGAGCCATTTGATGTCCAAAAAGCCTTTTGAATCTCTTTTATAAGCCTTTTAAAAACTCATTCCTCTTAGAAACAGGAAGCCTCTTTGTGAGCAGAGCAAACAAAACTAAATTCTAGAAGGTGGGAGTTCAGAATCTAGTAACGGGATAAGAGGCCTGGGGGATGGGGGAGGAAGAGGGATGCCTCGAATGCCCCTTGTCCCCAGAGGGAAGGGCCACCAGATCAGAGTCCAATGGAGGAAAGCCTTTGCAGTTCATCCTTTCCCCAAGAGCCTCTATTGTCAATTATTCTAGCCAGCTTGAAATGGGTCACAGGGAGCATGTCTTCTGGGTCTAAGATAATCTCCCCCTGCTGATGATGCAACCAGTCTCTGGTTCCAGACTTTTTCTCTCACCTACTTCTATGGGACCATTTTTTACCCAAAGCCAGAGAAGCTAGTGATGTTTCTAGTGGGAATATTTCCCCTATCTCATAAAAAGTTGATAGGATGGCTCCAAACCCATAGGGGAGTGATAGAGGGTGGGGATGGAGATGAGATGTCTAAGAATATAAAAGGGTTTAGACCATTTGATCTTCTCTGTTTCTCCAGAATCCACAGTCTCGAAAAACTCAGATAAACAGAAGTCAACATTTCCTCCCCTGGTCCCAACTTTTACAAGGATGATATCAATTTGTCTTCTTGTATCACCTCTGAGGTTTAGCAGGAGTAATAGTAGTAGTACCAAGTACAACTACCAAGGTCAGTTCAGATTCAGTTTAATCTTCTGCAGATCCTATAGACAGTCATGATTATAATGGATACCCTAGGTTCACGTCTCTAATCCTATCCACCCAAACTGGTCCAATCCTTAGAGGGCAGTTACAATTTCTCTCCACTGTGTTCTAGGGTTATCCCGGAAGGGTTGGGGGTTATTTTACTGGTTCTCATGAGCCCCCATCTGGTGTGTTCCTCAATAATAGCTAGTTAATATATCAAATAACCAATTAATACTGATTAGCATTAACAAATGGATATTTTTAAAGAAAGTACTCAAATATAACAATAACTCCCAAAACTTAGGGGTATACTCTTTCCTCTATGTTCTCACTTGGTCCTTTGGGAGGTGGATCGAAAGTGGTTGTTATACAATGAGATGAACCAAATCAGTTCCAATAGAGCAGTAATGAACTGAACCAGCTACATCCAGCGAAAGAACTCTGGGAGATGACTATGAACCACTACATAGAATTCCCAAACCCTCTATTTTTGTCCACCTGCATTTTGGATTTCCTTCACAGGCTAATTGTACCCTATTTCAAAGTCTGATTCTTTTTGTACAGCAAAATAACTGTTTGGACGTGTATACATATATTTTATTTAACTTATACTTTAACATATTTAACATGTATTGGTCAACCTGCCATCTGGGGGAGGAAGTGGGGGGAAGGAGGGGAAAAATTGGAACAAAAGGTTTTGCAACTGTCAATGCTGAAAAATTACCCATGGATATAACTTATAAATAAAAAGCTATAATAATAATAATAATAATAATAATAATAATAATAATGAAAGTGGTTGTTACAAAACTTTCATTTCTCCTCCTAATGTGGGAGACCATATCTGTTTCTCCATTTCTAAAGTCCCATGAAAGGAAGTAACACAGCAAGGAGATAAATTCTTCTGTTCTTTAGCTACCTTCACTTCTGGCTAGACTAGTTCAATCAGGTCACTCATGAATTGGATCTCTCACCAGACCCCACTAATGTGGCTACTGGAAAACTTTGCTCTTAACTGCCTTTGTGTGTGTGTGTGTGTGTGTGTGTGTGTGTGTGTGTGTGTGTGTGTGTAGGAAAGGTACTTATATTGTGCATATTCAGAGACAGGCTGACTTCTTAGATAGGTTTGTGCTCTAAGGTTCAAGCCCTCCTTGATCATTGTCCTTATTACAAGTGTTTCCCATAATATAGAACCAGACAGGCTCCCTAGTTCCTTCTGAATCATCAGATTAAGACTGCATGGCATGCAGGGAAGTTTTAGCAATTTTATTTTTGATCTCGATCTGTGATTTCATTGATTTAGTTAGTCCTAGTGTTAAAAATCCCTCTTTACTTTTTACTATGGTATCATCTGTAATTTATAGTATAAGAGGAGGAGGAAAGGCATTCTAAACATGGGCAAAAGCTGATATAAAGATGGAGGTTAGAGATGTAATGTGTATTGCTTCTAGAGTTTATAACAACTAGTTAGAAATTAGGTGGAACACTAGATAGAGCACAGGGCTTAGAATCAGGAAGGTCTGGTTTCATAGGTGGCCTCAAACACTTATTAGCAGTGTGACCTTGGACTAGTCATTATTAACATCCATTTGCCTCAGTTCTGCATCTGTAAAATGGGGACATACTGGATAAGGAAATGGCAAACCACTCAAGTATCTTTACCAAGAAAACCCTAAGGACAAAAGTCTACGGGGTCATGTAGATATGGATATGATTGAAGGACTAAATGACAACAATATTATGCTTACTATCTGTTGGGCAATATGCTAAGCGCTTTATAATTATTATCTCATTTGATCTTCACAATAGCCCTGGAAAGTAGGCTTTCATTTCGTTTCAGATATCTCTCATTTTTCATGCACTCATTTGGGGTTTTCTTGGGAGAGGTACTGTATTGATTTGCTATTTCCTTCTCTGGTTCATTTTTACAGATGAATAAACTGAGGCAAACAGGGTTAAGTTACTTACTCAGGGTCACGCAGCTAGTAAGTGTATGAGACCAGATTTAAACTCAGGAAGATGAGTCCTCCTGAGAGTAGGTCCAACTCTCTAATCAAAAATCTCTTCATTATTCATCAGGTATGTTGAAGACAGGATTATTGTTTGGGTTGGATTCTATGGCCTTCACTCTTTCACCTCCTCATTCCTCATATCCATGTTTTGATCTTGTTTCTCTTTCCTTCCTTCTCCCTCCCTTCCTTCTTCTCTCCCTCCTTCCCTTCTCCCTCTCTCTTTTCCTCTGTCCTCTTTTCCTCTCTATCTCTTTGTCTCTCTGTCTCTGTCTTTCTCCCCCTCTGTCTCTGTCTCTGTCTCTGCTCCACCTTTTTCTCTCTCCCCCTCTCTTTTAATTCTACCCTCAACAACTTATCTTGCATCTGTTCTTCCCCCTCTACCCACATAGCCACTACTCTAATTCAGGACTTCTTCACTGCTTCCCTTGACTGTTGCAATAATCTCCTGATTGGACTTAGTCCTTCCATGTTCTCCTCCCTCTAATCTTTCTTCTATATACTCTTGCTCAGTTACAAATCTAACTTAGCTGTTTGCTTGTTCAAGAATCACCAGTGACTACCTATTGTCTTCAGGCTAACACATAAATGTCTCAACATAGTATTTAGAGTCCCGTCTAACTGGTCTCCAGTCTGCCCTTCCAGACTCATTGTATACCCACCCCTCCCCATGGCGCCTTCATACAATCTACTATATTCTACACTAAATTGTCTTCTGCACTTAGCTCCATATCCCATCCCTCTGTCTTTGCATTGACTGGTCCTCTTGCCTACAATATTGTCCTTCCTCTATCTATTAGACTCCCTTGCTTTTTCCATAGTTCAGATCATGTGCTATCTCCTATGGGAAACCCATATCGATGCCCTTCATTACTGGGGCACCCTGTGTGTCCTTCTCAAATTAGCCCCGGCATGATTAGATGGCTACATGTTGTAGATAGGCTGTAGTTCTTTCTACGTGTTGTACTGCATGGTGTAGTTCCTTCTGAACTTCTGTGGAAGATCACTAGCCTTCTCCTGAGCCAGGCTCAAGGACAGTGCACATCCTGTGCTCCTTACACATAGAATTGGATTGGTTTCTGCTTTCACAAAATCCCTTGCATTGTTTCCTTTTCTCTGTTCATACACACATGACCCTAGTTCATGATATCATCACCTCCCATCTTTACTGCAGCAAGAGGCTTTTAACTGATCTCCCTGCATTAGTCTCTCCTTCCTATAATCCATCCTTTACTTAGTTGACAAAATGATTTTGTTAATGTGAAAGCCTATCCAAACCACCCTCTACTCCTTTTGAAGGAGTTCCAGTGGCTCCCTATTATCTCCAGGCTCAACTTATAAAGTAGTCTCTTTGCTCTTTGAAGGTCCTTATGACAGCAGATATCCTCCATCTTGCTCCTCCCCACACATGACAATCCGGTTTCCTGGCTATCTTCCATATCGGTACATAGTGCTGCCCATCTCCCAGGCCTTTAATACCCTGCCCATTTACTTCCATCTCCTGGATTCAGGGCTTCTTTCAAGACTCAACTCACATCCCACCTTCTGCAGGAGGCCTAGCCTGCTCCCTCAAGATGCAGGGTCTTTTCCTTTCTCATGATTTTCCATCTATTCTCTATGTGTCTCAAAGAAACTTAGTTATTTACATATTGTCTCCGTCATTAGAATGGACATTCCTTATGAGCAAGGACTGTGGGTATTTGTTTTCCTTTCTCTGTATCTCCAGCATTTACTTTGGTGTCTGGCACACGGTGGGTGCTTAATCAATGCTTGTTGGATAATTGACTGACTTGAGAATAGGCCTATCTTACTTTTTATGCCTGTAGCCACAGTACCTTCAATGGAATGTGACACAAAGTAGGGATTTAATAATTCCTTTCTTCCTTCCTTCCTTCCTTCCTTCCTTCCTTCCTTCCTTCCTTCCTTCCTTCCTTCCTTCCTTCCTCTTTCTTCTCTCTTCTTTCTCTTTTTTTCTTTTTATCCTGCTTTTTCTCCTTCTCCTCTTATCTCTTCCTTCTTCATAGCACAGGCCTTACTAAGTACCTGATTACTCATGCAGTCATTTCACTCATGTAGATCAACAACTTACAATCTTTGAGACTTACCTGGGGGACAATGAGATATAGATTAAGTTACCCCAACTCAAAGTCAAAGATGGCACAGGTCTAACTTGAACCCAGATTTTCTCTGCAGGCTGGCCTTTCAACAATAACAATGACTGAAATGTATATAGTGTTTTGAGGTTTGCAAAGCATTATTCCATTTGATCCTCACAACAACCCTGGGAGGTAGATATTTTTATCCTTATTTTACATTTAGGCAAACTGAGTCAGGCAGTGGTACTGTGTTTTTTCTGGGATTCTACAGTTAGTAAGTGTCTAAGTTTCAATTTGAACCCAAGATATCTTGATTCCAATTCTCTAATCTTTTTGCCACTTGCTTTTTAGACCAAAGGTCCTCAATTTGATCAGTGCTCAAATTCTCCTAAACTTCTTTTATTAACCTATCATAGAACTATTGTCCATGAATTTATCTAAACTCTTCTTGAACCTGTTTATGTTTCCTGTCTGCAGAGCCTTTTTTCCTGTGACCTGTGGGGGTTAGAGTTCACAAGCAGACAAGGGGAGGGTTTGAATTTCTCTCTATGTAACTCTATATGAGGCCATGAAAGCCCAGCAAGTTGCCCAGCTCCTGAAGGTGTCCCCAGGCTTCAAGTGGGAAAGGAAAGGAGAAAAGGTCTCCTTATCACTTTCGACACACCAGGATGATTCACGCCAAGATTTATAAAGCCAGCCAGCCCAGGTTTAATGGGGCCATGACCAAATGCCTGTCATCCTAACCTGCCTTCTTTCCTCTCTCAACCCTCCTTATTCTATGACTTCCTATTCTTCCCCGGCAGGACACTAAATCTTTCGTTTTCCATTTTCTTCCAGTCTGGAAGGATATGAATTTCGTAAATCTTTAACTGAGTGGCCATCAAAATGCATGAAATATGACAGGAAAAAAGGCAGAGAGGACCAGGACTGACTCAGAGCCCAGCAGCCCAGGAGCACTATGGACAACCCATTAGTAGCTGGTGAACTTGACCCAGGGGAATGAGTCCGGAACTGAAAGTCCATCTGGAGGTACAGAAGTTTACCAACCTTAGGCATCATTCAGGGAGGGAAAGAATACAATTAATGTCAACTTTATTATTATTATTATTAGTCACAGCTGACATGAACCCCTGGCTGAGGATCAGCACAACAAAGTACGCATTATTCCCTGGAGCCCCTAGAACTTTTCATTCCCCCTCACCTCCCTTTTTTCCCAAAAGGCTCTGAGTCCCCAACCATAGAGGAGCAAAAGGCAAGTAAACTTTGAATTGGAATTGCAGCAGGAAGAATTTGGATCAAATGGGAGAATTTCCTGAAAGAAAAGCTTATTAAACCCTGGACTGACTTATTAAGCGAGGTGGTGGAATTGACTTCCTGACTTAAAGAACAAGATAGACAGTTATTGGCCTGGAATGGTTTAGCTCAGCCATTTTTTTCCCCTGGGGATTTCCTTCCAGACCCCAAGGAGAAGTGTGAAATGGTTGCTACAGATGTCTATGCATTTGCATGTGGCTTATGTAATAAGTATGGTTGACATTTATAGAGCACTTCAAAGTCTGCAAAACCTTTTACATATATTATTTCACGTGAGTCTCAAAATCTCCTGATGGGGTAAGTGTCATTATTGTCTCCATTTTACAGATGAGGAAACTGAGACTCCAAGATGTTAAATGATGTACTCCAAGATGTTAAATGATGTATAGTCCCACAGCTAGTAAGTGTCAGAGGGAGGATTTGAAACCATATTTTCTTGACTCTAAAGTCTAACATTCTTATTTGATGGATTTCGCTGTGTCTTCCTGGCACATAATAGAAGTTTAATAAATGCTTGATTCCTCCCTTCCTCCCTCCCTTCCTTCTTTCTTTCCTTCCTTCCTTCCTTCCTCCCTCCCTATCCCTCCCTCCCTATCCCTCCCTACCTATCCTTTCCTCCTTATCCCTTCTTCCCTCCCTCCCTCCTTCCTTCCCTTCCTTCCTTCCTTCCTCCCTTCCTTCCTCTCTCCCAATCCCTCCCTCTCTACCCCTCCTTCCCTCCCTTCCTTCCTCCCTCCTTTACTTCCTCCCTTTTTCCTCCCTCCCTTATTCCCTCCCTCCCTTCCTTCCTCCCTCCCTCCCTCCCTTCCTTCCTTCCTTTCTCCTTTCTTCCTTCCATCTCTCCCTCCCTCTTTCCCTCCTTATCCAAGGAAGGGAAGGAAGAAGGAAAGTATCCAGAACATTGGATGGAACTCCTGTACAAACAAATGGGAAACCAAGGAAGAAAGTGAGCAGGTGTGGATAGATTATGACCTTGATCACTGGAGGAAATCAGATACATCCATTTGAGTATATAAGTGTCAAGAACTTTTGAAACCTCTTACCCTTCATCCTTGGCTCAGATGAGTCACGCAGAGGGATAAAGCTGGAGGAATATGTAAGATAAGGTTAAAAATAAGGAAGGGACAGTGAAGATCACAAAAACTATGCAGAAAAATGTTGAAGGCCTTGGAATGAATCATTTGTATAGAAAGAAGTGTTTAGGCAATTAAATATGGAGACTTTAAAGATTGTACAATGTTTTTCAATCTGTTCCAATAACCATTATTTTATTTGATCCTGGAGTATTAAGTAGTCTAAAGGAAGAGTGTGCAGCATTGTAGAGTGGGAACCATACTGGATCTTGAGTCAGAGAGGTCCGATTCAAATCTCAGCTCTGCCATTTTTGGTTTTAGACAAGTTGTTTCACCTACCTGTGTCTCAGCTCCTTGATTTGCTGAGGATGGATTAGGGGCTCTGCGGATCTTGAAATCCTATGATTTGCATTTCATAGAAGATGAGACAGAGCCATGGAGAGATGAGACAGCTAGTTTGGGTTAATGAAATCAGTGTCATAATTGGAGTCAAGAGGAGCTGGGTTCAAGTTCCATATTGAACACTTACTAGTGATATTATCCTGGGAAATTGATTTCTTCTTGTTGAGTTTTAGTTCTTCATCTGTTAAACTGGGATAAAAAAGGCATTTATCTCATATAGATATTAGGACGAACTCAGGTCATCTTTGTAAGTTGTCTTTCAAACCTTTCAGCAAAATATAAATGTTAGCTATTACAATTGTCATCGTTATCAATATGATTAATAATATTTTATAATTATCATCATCATAAGTAATATATCATAACATTATTATATAATATACAATAACATGCTATTATAATCATATCATGTATGTTATATAATAAACATGAATATTCTCTAGTAAAAACATTATAGAATATACAGCATAATATATACTATTATATTATACATTATATCAACATGATCATAATTATTAGTAGTTTTGGTATTATTAATATAATGATATTGTTATTCTTCCTGAAAGGCTTTATTATATAATGTAATACTCCTGTTATAGTAGAGCTAAGCTGGATTCAGGGATAACTGGGTTCAAGTCCCATCCCTGATACATATTGGCCAAGTCATTGAATTCTCAGTGCTTTCAGGCAAGTTGTCCAAGACCATAAGTTACAGAACAAGCACCTACTGCCATTGGCAGAGGGAGTTCTTCAGGAGCTGGTGTGATTGCAGGAATGATTTAAAAACAACAAATCACTTCTATATAGAACTTTTTTGATTTCTCCTGATACTCATGGCCCTAGTGCCCCTCCTTACCCTCTCCCATTTGCTTGTATTTCCTTTGAATTTTATGTGTATGTGTTTCTCTGTCAGAATGTAAACTCCTTGAGGGTAAGGGTTGTCTCTGTATCCTTAGTGCCTATCACAGGGATGGACGCATAAGAATTATTGATTAATGCTTCTTTTTTGATCACTCGATTATTATTATTATTATTATTATTATTATTTTGCTGGAGATTACACAGTATGTAGCAGGACAAATATTCAAACACAGTGTGGCTGTAAACCAATTGTGCTTTCTGGAACTTTTACTACCTAATGAGATGAGTGTTTTTCACCATTCTATTTTTGGTTAGTTTTAGAATTTTATTGATATCTTTTGGTGTTTATGTCACTTTCATTTCCCAATATATTCCACTCTCTTCTTTCCCCCAACGAGGACTCTTTGTAACAAATAAGATCCATTAGACTGGGAGCTTCTTGAAAGGAAAGAAGGCTTTTGCATATCTACTTTAGTACTTCACCATGCTATTTAAAAATCAATAAGTATTTACTGGGGATAAAACACATTTCTTTTTCATAAGGAATTGAGACAATGAGTAGAAGCTTGGAACTAAATGAGAGTCACCACGAAAGTTGTTGGGAAATTGCAACTTTTTAATATGAATGTTCTTCCGGTGGTATTATATGGCTGTGAATCATGGGACGCGACTGACCTCTGATTGGTCAGTATTTGCTATTTCTGCAGGTCTCTACACTGCTATTTCCTGCTTATCTTGACATGTATTATAATCCCCTGTTTTCTACCTCTAGCCCTGGGTATAATAATCAGATCAATACCACCATTCCTAGAAAGAAATGCCAATCTGCTCTCTAAATACTCCATACACCAGCCCTGTTACTTCATTGGCCAAAATATCTGTCCTTAATCACCATTTCCTTATGTACTATATCCCCTATCACAATTTAAGTTCTTTGAGGACAGGGCTTGTCTTGATTTTTCTTTTCGTATGTCTACCACTCAGTACGGTGTTTGGCACATAGTAAATACATTCACCATTAGGAATGGAAATTAAGGATCAGCCAAAAGGAAAAGGAGAGGTAACTGATCAAAATGAACAAGCTGGAGAATATCACAATTGAGGAGATATATGGGAGAGAGAGTATAAAGGACATTATCAGAGAAGAAGAAGATGGAGGGTGGGATGATGTGTCAATGACTTAGCAGGAATAAGGGTTAACCAATGTAGAATCCAGATGCTCCATTGGGACGTCAGGCAATCAGGAGTAATGACTCTCCCTAATAGAGCTAGCATTTCCTTCCCCATAGACAGATTTATTGGAGGACATAGACAATAATAGTCCGGAGTGAGAAGGCTTGGTTAGTAATCTGCCTCAGTGAAAGGAGAACCAATATCCATTGAAATCTCAAAGTGCAGGGCTTAGAATTTAACTATGGAGTCAAAACAAAATTCCACTTCATATGGAATGTAAACTCCTTTGAGAACTGGGGAAATTTTATTTTTGTCTTTGTATTCTCAGAGCCTAGAACAAGAATTGGCTCATAGTAGGTGCTTAATGTATATTTGCTGATTGATCAATTGATTTCATGAACCAAGACTTAAAAAAATATGATTATAACCATGCAATTTTCACTCTTGATTTTTCTTTTCCTGCTTTAGTCATTTTTCCTAGTTCTGATTACTTTGTAGCAGCTCAAATAAGTCTTCCAGTGCTTCTCTGCGATCTTCGTATCCTTTGCTTTTAAGAACACAGTAGTATTCCTTTCAATTCATGTACTAAAATTTGCCTTGCCATTTTCTAATCATGGACATTTACTTGACTACTTCACCATGCTATTTAAAAATCAATAAGTATTTGCTGAGGATAAGATATATTTCTTTTTCATAAGGAGTTGAGGCAATGAGTAGAAGTTCAGAACTAAACAAGAGTCACCAGGAATGTTGTCAAGTAAAAAACAGAAGGCTGGCCTTCCTGTTTTTTCCCCTAATATTCTAAAAACAGAGAAGATACAAGTTCCCTGGCTCTTTTGTGAGCTGGATGTTCAGCCAACTAATGGAAACCTGCCCCTTGAAATGTTTACCAAAGTCTGGTTTTGTGATATTTCAATTGCCAAGATCCCGGATTGGTTCTGTGATGGTGGAAAGCTTGGACTTATAGCACACATTGTGCATCTAGTTTAGGGGGAGGGGAAGGGAAGAAAGGAAACAAGGCTGACATCTTGGGTGGCGGTTCCAGGCTGATTCAAGATAGGAAACAGGTGCCCCCAAGGGGCATCCGCTGGACGTTATGAAGAACATGGTGAGCTAGCTGCAAAGCTACTCTACTTTGGTTTGTGGGTGTATGGTGTCTGCTGCATATTCAACCCACAGCCCAGTTCCATCTGGTTTGTGTATCTCCAACAAGCTATTAAAGTGTCAGGATTTAACGTTTCTGAATTCTAGGAAGTCTCACGAGGTTTTATTGAGCAGTTAAGATGGGTGTAAACCTCACTAGCTGGATGAACTTCTCATCTGATCTAAGCTGGTAGGATGATTCCACCTCCTAGGAAGAGCTGTGGAAGGGAGTAGAGATGGGATCTTCATGTTGTAGAGAAGATCAAAGAAAGATGCTTATTCTCTCTCATACTCAGCTCACATGAGCTAAATATTAGGTTGCATTTACATCAGTGGTTGCCAAATAGTCTCATGAATGGCCTTCTGCAGGCTGTGGATTTCGTGGGTATTAAAAGGTTCATAACTTGAGAATAATGAGGCAATGATTCATTTGTGATGATCGGCTCCTTGGGGCTCATTTCATCCCATGGTCTATGGGTTCTTTTGTGGGCTAAATCCTTTTGCCACCCTTTCTACTTAACTAAGATGATCAACCAGCTGACTGATCAAGTTATTAGGGAACCTGGAAGAGAATGAATTATTTCTCCTAGGTTGCATAGCAAGTGAGTGGCCAACATCTCAAACCCAAGAGCAAGAAGGAAATTTTGTCACTCAATATGGCCATTCAATTCAATTCCAATTGATATGATTCAATTCAAATTATCAAACATTTACTGAGTTTCTAGTAGGCTCCAGATATTTATAATATATATGTATATATATATACATACATATACACACATATATATATTTTATATATATACATATATATATATAAAATGAAAAATGAAAATGACCCCCTTGTGTATAAGGAATATATGTTCTGTTAAGAAGGGACATTATTTATACACATACGCACATATGTACTTATATCTATATATCTATATCTATATATATTTATCTATCTAATCTGTCTAGCAACTGTGTCTGGCTATATGTTTAATCTATTTTTTTATGTATATAATTTATTTATTGATCTAATCTATCTATCTATCTATCTATCAGGCAAGAAGCAGTACCTGAGTTGTCTTATAAAATAATGAAAGAGATGAAGAAGGAAGACATTCTTGGAATATGATGCAGCTTGGGTAGAGGTGCCAGGATGGGAAACAAAATGGTGTATGTTATAAACATCTGGTAGGCTCATTTAATTGGAATTCTCAGTGAATAAAAGGATATAATACAGAGCTGGGAAGGTAGATGAGAGGCAGACTGTGAGAAGCTTTGAATGCCAAGCTGAGGCTTTATTTTATCCTAAAAGTAATAGTGAGCCATTGGAGACTTCTGAATAGGAGGTGGTGTGTTCAGATCCTTGTTTGGGGAATACAAATTTGCCAGACATTCAGTGGAAGGATTAGAAAAGAAAGTGGGGGAAATTTGTTCATGAAGATTCTACAAAATCCTGATTTTTGCCCTCCAAGATATTTGCTCAGCTAGCATTTATCAGATGCTTACTATGTACCAGGCACTGCTCTAAGATGGCTAATCAAGTAGTTATAAACAGATGAAGTTCTTACTATGTCACAACTATGTGTAGGACACTGAGAGAGAGAAAAAAATCAAGAGCACCAATACACCCAGAAAAAGTAAAACAATAGTGGGCTTCAGAGTTTCCATCTGAAGTGTCTGACCTGAAGGAAGTCTATCAAAGTGAAAAGCTGTGGGTTGGGAAATCAGGAGGCTTCATGGGGAAGATGGGCCTGGAGATGGACTTTGAAGCAATGGAAGAGTTTATGGAAGTGGAGGAAGGGTTGAAAGCGTACTAGGCAGGGTGATGCCGTGGTTAATTGTTACTTCTAGAACAGGACTTTTAACATGGGTCTTATTTCCAAGACCCTTTGACAGTCTGGTGAAGTTTCAGTATTGCTTCTTGGAATCATTTTTAAATATTTGAAAGAAATGTTAAATTTTACTTAGAGGTAAAATAAAAATAAAGATGTATTTTTCCCCCATCCAAATTTATAGAATCCCTGAATCTATCCATGGACCAGTGTCTGTGGACTCAAAGTTAGGAACACTTGTTTTCAAGGGAATAATAATAACTTATATTCATATAATGCCAGGGGGCACAGTGGGAAGAACCCTGTATTCAGGAGGACCTGAATTCATATCTTTATTCATATACTTAATAGTTGTATGACTCTGGACAAGTCACTTAACTGTTTGCCTCAGTTTCATCATCTGTCAATGACTTGGAGAAGTAAATGGCAAACCACTGCAGTATCTTTGCCAAGAAAATAGCCAATGGGGTCATGGAGGATTGGACACAACTGAATAATTCAATAGCAATATAATGCTGACTATATGCTGGGCAGTGCTAAGAACTTTTATAATTATCATCTCATTTGATCCTTACAATAGTTATAAAAATAGGTGCTATTTTTATTTTCATTTTTTATTAAGTGACTTGACCAGAGTTACACAACTAGTGAGTATCTGAGCCATGATTTGAACAATCTTTTTGGTTCAATTTGAATAATCTTTCTGGCTATATCAAGCTAGATATAGTGAAAAAAAATGAAGAAAAGGAAAATGAAGAAAAGGAGAAGAAGGAGGAGGAGGAAAAGAAGGAAGAGGAAAATAAATAGGACAAGATAAGAAAGGGGAAAAAAAAGTAGTACCACATATGAAAGAACTTAGAACAGAAAACAAAAAAGGTTGAATACATGACAAAGCAATTATTACGGACTTGCTGTATACCAGGCAAGGTCCTAAACACCAGAGATACAAATAAAGATGAGGTAGAGAATTCCTTCCCTTGAGGATCTTCCAGTCTAATAGGGAGAACAACACATAAAGCTCATCATTTTTCAATCATTTTTTTCAGTCATGTCCAGCTCTTCCTGAACCCACTTGAGATTTTCTTGACAAAGATAATGGACTGGTTGAGACAAACAGGATGAAATGACTTCTTTGTGACCTTCTTTGGGGTTTTCTTGGCAGAGATACTGGAGTGGTATGCCATTTCCTTCTCCAGCTTCTTTCACAGATGAGGAAACTAAGGCAACAGGGTTAAATGACTTGTCTAGGGTCACATAGACAAGGCATATTGCTTGAGGATAGATCTGAATTCTGCTCTTCTGATACTAGCTCTGATACTATCCACTGCACCATAAAGGAGACTAAAGTGTGTGTGTGTGTGTGTGTGTGTGTGTGTGTGTGTTTTGCGCTTGTGCATGCAAGATAAAGCAAGAGTTCAGAGCCTTTTCAGAGCTTCTCAGAGTCCAGATTCTGGGGAGGGGCAGTTTTATAGGGAAAAGGAATGCAAACGATGATGACTGACTAGAAAACAGCCAGTTTGTCTTGGAAATGGCCAGGAGCAGACTTTGAAGACCATCTATTCCTACATGTTCATTTTACAAATAGGAATTTGAGCAGAGGAGAAGAAAGATGAACAGGAAGGAAAATGGGGGAAGGAGAAATAAGGGCTTCCCCAGGGAAAGGAAACTGACTACCATGTAGCTCAGTGGGATGATAGCTTCCAAAGCAGTCTGGGAAAATCCTTTGTGTTTGAGTGACTTCCAACTAAGCTCAACTCAGCTTTTCTCAGTGTCCACATCTGTCAAATGGGAGTAATGGTACCTGTTTCAGAGAGGGAGTCTGGCCATTAGTCAATGTAAAATGCTTTCCGGATGGAAAGTGCTGATGGAGTTGCTTGTTTTCCTTTCTGCTGCAATTAGGCCTTATTTAGCAGTGAAGCTGGCTTCACATTGCTGGTCTGGAGGGGATACAGTTTGGGAGAGATGGAAGAGGGAGGAAGGGAGCTAAAGGACACCATGAAATAATATGGTTTTTATTTTTAATGACATTTTCTAAACCGCTACTTCTTCATGTCATCAAAAACACCATAATATTCAATTTAAACAGCAAAGGGAACAAACTGCTTAGAGAGAGAGAGAGAGAGACAGGGCATTAGGAAGGTTCAGTGTCTTATTTCAGGGGTCAGCATCGCATTGATGGGAGGTGATAAAGTAGCATGTACAAATGATAAGCTCAAAGAGCTAGAGCCCAAAGGTCATCTAGTCTCTGTCTTCATTTTTCAGACGGGGAAACTGAGACTGAAGCAGCTGGTGAAAGAACCAGGACTAGACAATGGGTCTCCGAACTCTCTTAGGATTTTGGTTTTAGATCTGTAAAGAATATTAGAGAATTTCTAATGAGGAAATTCAAGTTAGTTCCAAATAAGGGAAGTGAGTTGTTCAAGATCACACAGCTAATGAGCACCATAACTGAAATCTAAATCCAATTCTTTATTCATAAACACACTAGGTCCTTTATACATTGTCCTTGGACCAGACTCCTAAGGGGGTTCCAAACTTTTGACTGTGCCCTCACAATTGGTATTCTTTATTGGTTCATTCAATTCAATTCCTCCAACATCTATCAAGAGCTTACTGGGCATAAGGCACTGTATTAAGCTGTAGAGAGAGAGGCAAAAAAGATACTTATATTCTATGAAGGAATATACTAGTAAATCAAAATTATAGATAATTTCAAGAAAGAGAAAAAAGTTTCAACTGAAGGTGGGAAGGGGGTCCACTAAAGACCATCTATAGAAGGTGACATTTGCGTTAATAGGATGAGAATCCTTTCTTTTGTCCTACTTCCTTAATTCCACTCCCTAATTTTCTTCACTGTTCATCTCAAGCACCAGCCTTTGCAGGAAGCTTTTCTGACTCCTTCCTCATCCCCCATTTCTACCCTTGATGCTCTCCTCCTAAAGTTATTTTGCAGCTATATATTTTATATTGGCATTTTTATGCACATTTCATTCCTTCCCAATAAAATGTAAGCTTCTAGAGGGCAGGAATCATTTTATTTTTTATTATTTTAAACTGTGCAAAACACATGATAGTCACTTAATATATACTTACTGAATCGGATAAATTTTTATCTTCTCAAAGCACCTAGTACAGTGTTCTGCAATACTATAGGCGCAAACAATAAGTGCTTAATACATGTTTGTTGACTCAAAATTTTGACTTGGGAATTTCAGTGAAAGTCTAGCGAGGATGCTGATTTCTCAGAAATGGTCTGTTCCTTCATCTGGACTGGTCATGCTAAATGCTCCACCTTTGACTTTTCCTTGTTTTCCTGGCTTCTGGTTAACATTTCTCATAATTCACATAGTGATTCCTGAGGTTTTGGTTTCTCGGGTCAAGCTTTAAAGCTTTTCTGAAGAGGATGTAAAAGCTTGTCTGAGGACTCTGCCCTCAGTCCAGGTCTATACCCTGGGAATACACATTCCCATCCTTTTTTCACTGACCTTGGAAATCATCTGAGACCAGCTCCTGGACCAAGCCTTTCTCAGTGAATTAGGAGGATATACAAGATGAGGCAAGTAAACTAAAAAAAAAAAAGTTAGGGAAGGCAGCATTTTGTTTGTCGTTGGTGATGAGTTGTGTATAATTCTTCTTCATCTCATTTGAAGATTTCTTGGCAAAGATACTGGAATGATTTAGCATTTCCTTCTTCCATTCATTTTACAGATAAGAAAACTGAGGCAAACAGAATTAAGTGACTTGCCCAGGGTCACACAGGAAGTGTCTGAGGTCAAATTTCAACTCAGGTCTTCCTGACTCCAGGCCCAGTGATTTATCCCCTGAACTACCAAGCTGGGATTGTAAACTTCCAGTCTAGAAATCAAAAACCTAAGCTTTTCAACTTGGCTCTAAGGGAGAAAGAGAATGAGAGAGAGAGAGAAGAAAGAGAGAGAGAGAGAGAAAGAGAGAGAGAGAGAGAGAGAGAGAGAGAGAGAGAGAGAGATTTTTAATGAATATGTGAATGAATGAATTGAATGGAATTAAATGGATAAAGTTCTCTGGGTCTCTATTTCTTCATCTATAGACTGAATACGTTGGACTGGTTGATCTCAAAAGTCCCTCTAGCTCTGCCATCTTATGTTCTAAGGCTTATCCCAACTTCAATATGCCATCCTCTAAGACTTTTCTCAGCTCTGCTTACACTTACAGTGTAAGTATATGTTCATTCCCTATCAGATGATCTCTTTCAGTTCTGACTTTAGTGTTCTAAGATCCCTCTCAGCTCTGACATTTCATATTCCAAGGTTATTTTCAATTCTAAAATTTGTCATTGGTCCTTTTCAAGCAGGCTATGCTGTAATTCTCTGGAACTTTTCTCCCCATTCTACTATGTGTTAAGATGAGAAAACCTTAAACACACCAAAAAACATGAACTATATACCTATTTTAGGAGAGTAGAAAAGGAAATATTCATTTACTTGGCAATTAT
The DNA here is from genome assembly GCF_902635505.1 of Sarcophilus harrisii. Lineage (NCBI taxonomy): Eukaryota > Metazoa > Chordata > Mammalia > Dasyuromorphia > Dasyuridae > Sarcophilus > Sarcophilus harrisii. The sequence goes on from NC_045426.1 coordinate 692,824,515, forward strand.
CCATCCATCTATGTATCTGTCAATTCATCTGTCTACCACCTATCCAACCATATCTATCTGTTTGTCTGATTATCTATCCATCAATCCATCTGTCTGTCCTGTCTATCTATTATCTATCCATCCATTTATCTACTATCATCCATCTATCCATCCATCCACCCATCTTTATATCTACTTTCTGTCTATCTATTTGTCTGTCCTATCTTTATCTCCTATTTATCCATCCATTTATCTATCTACTATCCATCCATCCATCTTTCTATCTACTATCTAGCTATCCATGTATCTATCTAGCCAACGATCATCTATCTATCTATCTATTGACTATCCATTTATCTGTCTATTGATCTATCTATCCCTTCAAAGTTTCTACTTTGATCAAAGACCAATAATAGATCTTTGGGAAACAAGAAGAGTCCCCCCTTCTGGTCCAGGAATCTAGTATCCTCTGGGTTAGCTTTATCTGTGGTATGAGAATTTGAAAATAAATGATCCCTGGTTAATTCCCTCAATAAGAATTAATTGAGTACACCAGAATATAAAGGTTATTGACTCCCCTTTCCCTCCTCAGCCCTATATTTAAAACTAATAAAGTTGGTATCAATATCTATTTTCCTCTTGTTTTCTTCCAAGCATTCACACTCTGGGCTTAAAACGTTTCATCTTCATCAGTCATGCTAAGAACAGCTTGTCTACTCTTTTCTAGGAAGGAACTCTCTCCCCAGAAACATTCTCCCTTCTTTGTGTCTCTCTCCTGGCCAAACTTGTGTTGCCAGCCATTGCTGGCTATCTGCCCGTAAGTGAGTCTCCTGTCCTCTGTACTTGTACTGATATTGTCTGTTGGAATGACTTAATGGTATCTCCTCCCTTTCCCCAGCTCAGGTCCTCATCCTCTTCAGGCTTCCCTAGGAGGGGACTTGTCCCCGGTGCTCCCCAGCAGGTTATTCAATCCGTCAAACTTGTCGGTGTCTTGCTGCTCTGAATGTTGTAGGAGTTTGCTTCCTGCTGGGTGAGATCATTTCCCAACAAAGATGAATAGCTTTCCCCCACACTGACAGATCCCCAACTGGGAGTGATCATGGGTCCAACTGAGGAAAGGAAATGGCAGTTAGTATTAAATGGCTCTTGGGCCAGTGGGGGATAGGGAAGGGGTGGGGCATCTCATGGTTTACAAAATGCTTCAGCAGTGGGGACTCTCTCCTAGACTTTGGTGGAGTAAAAGTTCATGGAAACTTCCTCAGTCTCTACTGAAACCTGATGTGACCTACCTGGAACACACACCTGTTTGAGCTTAATTTAGGTGATTGACCTGCTGCCAAAGACAGCACTTGTCAGATTTCCTTAGGTCAAAGTCCCCTGGGTTCCTTCTTAGGTACTTATTCCCTTATATAACTAGACTATTGCCTAACTGGGGGGTTGAACTAGAGACATGATCTCTTAGGTCCTTTCCAGGTCTAAATCTAATTATTCTTATGGTCCCAGGAACTCTTTCCCTTAGTATCTTTTCTATTCCCTCTCCAAAGCATCTTATGTTAGTATTTTATTGATCATTCTATAACTTAGGTTTTCTTTATGCTCAAATATTTTCAATGTTCTCCATTATCTCCAGAAGAAAATCTAAACCCCTAAGGCTTTTGTCATTGAAAGTGATCACCGGTTTCAGATTCTGGCTTCTATTATGATCACTGTTTCTTCACCTGTAAAATGGGCCGTTATAATGTACACACTGTCAAAGTTCACAGGATTATTGTCAAAAAAGCTTCTAATTTCCCTTGATTTGCTAAAGTATGAATTATTATCATTAGCCTGGCATTTGGGAGACCCTCTGCTGTCTGATGCCAGTGGTATCTATCCTCTACCATTTGCTTATACAAATTCTCTACCCCAGCCAAACTGGTTTACTGATTATCTCCTGAGAGCACCAGATACATTCTTGCCTCTGACTTTTGGCTTTGACTATCTGGAATATTCATCCTTATTTATTTAAATGTTATCGTTTTTCTCTTTAGGGAAACTTTTGCCAACTATTCCAATCCACATTGATCTCTTAGGAACTCCCAGACACATCATTTATTTATTTATTTATTCATTCATTTATCTATCTATTTATCTGTTTATTTAGGGTATAGAAATCTATCTTTTTTATTATAACTTTTTATTGACAGAATATATGCATGGGTAATTTTTCAACATTGACCCTTGCAAATACTTCTGTTGCAACTTTTCCCTTCCTTCCCTCCATTTCCTCCCCTCCATGGCAGGCAGTCTCATACACACACCATTTATTTTTAAACTCCCTACTTATCATGTGTTCATGGACCCATCTATATACTGGGCCCTGGAGAACATACATGATACACAGTTTTGCTGAGACATAATTTCTGTCCTCGTGGAGCTTATATTCTAGCATGGAAGATAAGATACAAATCCTTATTTGGCACAGAACCTCCTTTATTGTTAGCCAAGTTTTCGTGGGTCTAGGACTTGCTTAAATAAAAAGTTCTTCAAGTGAAGGAATTGCTTAATTGTTTTTCATATTTATAATCCTGGCAGAGCATTTGTCCTATAGTAGGCATTTAATAAATGTTTTTTATCGATTGACTGGTATTCTTAACTAGATTGAAAATTCCTCATGGACAGGGATTTCTGTGTAGTCTTGATTTCTGAGTTTCCTCATCTTTAAAATGGGAATACCAATAGTCCTACTTGCCCAGGTTGTTGCAAGGATCAAATAAAATAATATTTATAAAGTGATTTACAAAACTTGAAACATTCTACAAATGCTATTATCATCATCATTATTAAACATTTATTAAATTCTTAAAGTATACAGAGAATTATGAAGAGCATTGGTAGAGATACAAAGCTTAGATAAGATTCAATTTCTGCCCTTCAAGAGCTTGTAATCAAATAAACAGTAATGACACCAATCTTTCATTTTCTGTTTTTTCTGTTATTCTTATTTTCCTGTGATTAGTACTAATTCTACAAGTATACCATAAGGTTTGTGAGAACAAAGAGCATGATTTTAAACTTTGTATACATAACAATACCTTATTAATATCTGTTGACTGAATAAATGAATGGAGGAAGGTCATCTCTGCTCAAATTACTGTAAAATTTCTGAAGCACCACCTTTGAGTTGTGTCTTTGCATTTTCATTGGTCAGTTGGGTTTCCAATGGCAAGACTACAATTTCATTATGTTATCTAGCTCTGTTGGTTCCTAGTTCTAGTGCTGTGTCTCACAAGTCTCCCACCAGTGTGTATCCCATGAAAAATTAGACAGTAGACTGAATTTTCTCTTAGAAAGGACATTTGTTTAAATGGTATAGGTAGAGCAACATTTACAAACCATTCTCCCAAAACAAAATGCACTGAAAGGCAGTCTCCCATACAGACACACAGCATCCAAGAGGGAAAGAATGAACACAGTCAAATAGAGAAGTACACATGTTGCTAAAGCAAATCACAATTCCACAAAGGCATTCAATGTCCCTTCTCTCTCTGGAAAATCCTTACAAAGTTCATCAGGAGCAAGGCTATAGCAAGGCATTGAATCAGTATCAGTGACGCACTTCACCATTCAGTTAGCCTTTCTTCTCAGGAAATCCATAGTTATAATTGGACTACTGGTTCAACTGGATTTGCAGAAGCAAATCTTTACTACATATGTTAATCTGCTCCTGGCTGATGTAGGGAAGGCATTGGGCTTTTAGGATGGCTTTTTCCTGAAGAACAGTAACTCTTCTACTTAGGTCAATCCATTGTACTCTTTGGGATAAATCTCCAATGAACAGCACTAGTCTTTATCATGTCCATTCTAATGTGCTCTTTTATCTGGTCTGCTACTGTGTTCAGAAATGGAAGACTCAATCTAGAAATGTCAAAAAGTGTCTCCAGTTCAATTCCCCCAGGTCCTCTGCTCTGGAGTTTGTCACTTCTAATGAAAGAATTAAGAGAGGTGCAGATTCTCTCTCTCTCTCTCTCTCTCTCTTCTCTCTCTCTCTCTCTCTCTCTCTCTCTCTCTCTCTCTCTTCCCCCCCCTCTCTCTGGCTCTGTTTATCTGTCTGTCTGCCTTTGTTCTCTGTCTCTCTCTTTCTCTCTCCCTCTCCCCCTTTCTTATGCTTCTTTCTAATTCAGAGCTAAGATCTTTCTATAGCTTATTTAGGATGACAATCTAGTACATTTTTTTATATTCCTGTTTGATATGTGTAAATGAATGGTTGGAAGAAGGGCCACTAAAAGAGTCATGCTCAGAAGGCAAATCCATTATCTCTTCTGGCCATTTTATGCTGCAATTTAGTCACTCAATGACATAAGTCCCCAGTTTTATTGAAATGGATCTCACCTTTATCTGTTTTTCTTTTTCTTTCCCCCTGACAACTTCAACTTTATTGAGGTCTCAAAGAGGTATACCTTTACCTTTCTACGGTTCAATGAGCTCATTAATAATAATTATAGTAATACTGACATTTATATGGCATTTTAGGACTTATAAAAGCTCTTTACATCCATTATCCCATTGGGTCCTTACAACAACCCTGGGGGGGTAAGTGTTATTATTATCATCTACAATTTATAAATAAGGAAATCGAAAGTCAGAAGGCATTAAATGATTTTTCCCATAGTTACGTTTCTTTTCTTTCTTTTTTTTTAAGTGGGGTGGTTGACTCCATTTGTATATAGAGCTCCCAATAAGGAATCCTCTACTAATGCAGACTACTAGCAGCTCTACAACTGATGATGCTGGAGAGCTGCCTGGAGCATTAGGAGGTTGAGATCTGAAGATCATTAAGATCATAGCCTTAGATCTGGAAGGACTAAATGGAAAAAAAAACTATTTAGTCCAATCTCTTCATTGTCATAGTTGAAGAAATGGTGAGTGAGAACAGATGAGTTTCCCAAAGCTGTCATGCCATACTGAAGCCCATGATCATATAAACAGTAATTCTCAGAGGCAAAACTAAAATGGAGGTCTTTCTAGATACAAGACTTTTCCATTATCTACTCCACCTCATTACCTCCTCTAACATTGTTAAATTTCAGTAAACAATGGTTGAAGTAAAAGTTATGATATTTCCAAAAAAAAAAAGGAGAAAAAAGATATTTCTATTAATAAGAAGTTCACCCTCTGTTAAACAATTATCTATGCTCAGGAGGAAATCTATCCTTCTATTAAATACGTCTCTTCTCCCCAATAATAATATTCTACTAGGTATATAAAAAGGAGCTCATTTATTCCATTCTTTTTTATTTAATTTTGTTATTTTTCTGATTAAGAAACATTTATTTTCTCACTTTCTCACCTCCTCTGTGAACATTATTTTTTAAAAGAAAGAGAAAACTGTCATAACAAATATGTACAATTAAATTAAACAAGTTCTCATGTTGGCCATGCCCAACCGTGTAATCCCCAATTTGCATTTTTACTCTGCTATCTCTCTGGCTGGAGGTGGAAAGCATGTTTTAGCTTGGGTCCCCTGGAATCTTGTCTGGGCAATGCTGTGATCATTAATTCACTCCTTTCTCAACAACCACTATTTATGTTCTGGAAGGGGACAACAAAAATGGTGGGACTAGTGACTTCCCTAAGGATGGGTACCTAGGGCCAGGCTCTGTGGATATGTTGCTGGTCCAAGACACAGACAATTCCCCAAAGACCATTTGCATCTAGGGAAAAAGTTCAATTAGATGTTTTACCAAAAGAAAAGTAACTTGAAGCATTCAAACTGTATCTACACATGCATGCATGCATACATTCATACATGTACTCATATTTGTATGAGTATATAGAGCCAAAATCAGACCCCAATCACCTCCCCTTCTCTAATCTCCAACTAGTTTCTGGATTGCTTTTCTAGAGGAGGTGGGAAAACAGGTTGCAGTCAAGCCTTTATTAGTTTTCTCAATTCCCAGAAAATGTAATCTTGCTATTACCAGAGATGGATACCTTGAGCAATCCCCTATATTTTGTAATGTCTCATTTTCTCCCTGATTACAGTCATGCCTTTGGGGAAAGGAATGAGGAATGGGGAGCAGATACTAGTAGAAATTCACCAGATTTCCATGGGAAACAGGATCAAGCTGTTCTTGTCAGCTAGAGGCTGGGATCTAATGCTGACAGAATCACATTAAAGAAATCCCAGGATCATGGTTCTCTATGTGTGGGCAATGGTATATTCAATAAGGGCTCACCACACCTTTACTAAGCATATCCCAGGAGCTTTAACACTTTGGAAGAGAAAAAAAAAACATAAGAAAGTATCCTGACTCCTAAATTATCATTAGTTAGAGAGACATGATTTTAATAATAATGATAATGATGAGGATGATGAGGATGATAGTAATAACAATGATGATGATAATAGCTAACATTTATATAAACCTTTAAGGCAGGGTTTTTAACCCCAGGCTTGTGAATCTATTAGATAGATAGATACATAGATAGGTAGATAGATAGCAAATATATATGCACTGATACATGTATGTGATATTTATATATCTGTACTTCAATATAATCAGTTGTTTGTAATCTTACATAATTTATTGAATACATTTCAAATCTTTATTATGAGGAGTTCACAGGCTTCACTAAAATTCCAGAGGGGTTCATGGCACAAAGAACATGAAAAGCCTCTGATCTATCTGAAGAACTCCACTAAGTGGGGAGCCTACACTCTCCCAAGGATATAGCTAGTGGTCATGTGTCATTTTAAGATTTGGAAAGTTCTCTTTTTTACTCTTTCTCCTTCCCTCCTTCCTCCTCCTCTTTCTTCTTCTTCTTCTTCTTCTTCTTCTTCTTCTTCTTCTTCTTCTTCTTCTTCTTCTTCTTCTTCTTCTTCTTCTTCTTCTTCTTCTTCTTCTTCTTCTTCTTCTTCTTCTTCTTCTTCTTCTTCTTCTTCTTCTTCTTCTTCTCCTCTTCTTCTTCTTCTTCTTCTTCTTCTTCTTCTTCTTCTCCTTCTTCTCCTCCTCCTCCTCTTCTTCTTCCTCCTCCTTCTCCTCCCCTCCTCCTCATCCTCCTCCTCCTCCTCTTCCTCCTCTTCCTTCTCCTCTTCTTCCTCCTCCTTTTCTTCCTCCTCCTTCTCTCTCTCTCTCTCTCTCTCTCTCTCTCTCTCTCTCTCTCTGTCTCTCTCATCCTCCTTCAACCATGTGATGATTCCTTCTGAATTTAGTTGCATTAGGCAGTAGACATACTGTCCATTGGGACCTACTGGATCTTGCACCACATTAGCAGAGATTTCTATGCCCAGGATCAACCCAAATCCCAATGACACAGACTTGTAGAGAGTAAAGACAATGAGAATGATCTCAATCTACATTTCCTTTGGATTCTGTTTATGATTTGCCATGCATTTCTCTCTCATACTTTGCTGCCCTTCAAATGCTCTCTTTGTGGAAGAATAATTGAGATTTAAAAAAAAAAGATTTCAGAGAAAGGGGAAAAGAGCTATATGATGGACTTGAATCAAAAATCATAGAATCACTGAATTTCAGTGTTGGTGGGATCTGAGTGCTTATGTACTCCAACTTGGACCTGAAAAAGAAATTTCCTCTATAGTATTCAGAAGCAATACATTTACCCAGACTTCCCTTTGAAGATTCCCTAGAAGGAGGAGCCCTTTATCTCCACATCCATTTGTCCCACTTATTGAGAGTTTTCTGTCTTCAATGGTAAATGATTTTCTAAGACTCTGGATTTAGCCAGATTGGATCTGATCCTCAGAGATGACCCAAGAAGGAACATTTTTCCCCTCCTTGGTTCATTACCTCTAGGCCAATTACTTCCATTCAATCAGCACTGTCTGAATCATTAATGATATTGTGTGGAAGTGACAAGATCCAGCTATCCCACCATATTGTAATTTTAGTTATTCATTTGCAGCACCTTTACCTGAAGATTGTTCATTCTCTTCCTTCTGTAGGAACCACACAGTTGAAGAAATCTCCCTTTTCAACATACCTAAACTCTACATGACCTCAAAGTCAACATCCAAACCTGGAATTTGCCAGGAACAGCTGGTTTGGCCACTCTTCTTTGGGCAAAAGGCTAAATTTTGAAAGGTAGCCTTGCTTATGGAATGTAAAACCTTATCCACACAATTGGAGGCCTGTAGACATCGAGAGAGTGAGCAAGTGAGACAGACAGACAGACAGACAGCAGAGATACAGAGGTACAGAGAGAGAGAAGGGAAAAAGGAAAGAGAAGAGAGAGGAAAGGAGACAAGAGAAAAGAGAAGAGATGTGGAGAATCAGAGAAAGATGCAGAAAGAAAGAAAAACATACAGAGAGAGGCAGAAAGAGAGAAGAGAAGATGAGAGGAGAGGAGGAAGTGAGTGAAAGGGAGATAGAGGTAGAGACAAAAAGAGAGACAGAAAAAGAGATAGAGACAGAGACAGAAAGACAGAGAGAGGAAGAGACAGAGAGATAGAAACATACAGAAAAACAGAAACAGAGAAATAGAAAGAGTAGAGGAGGGGAGAGGAGAGAAGAGGAAGAGAGACAGAGAAAGAGAGAGAAATAGACACAGAGAGAGGCAGAAAGAGAAGAGAGAGGGAGTGAGTGAAGGGGAGAGAGAAAGAGAAAGAAGAGAAATACAGAAACACAAAGAGACAGAAAGAAACAGAGAGGAGAGAAAGTAGAGAAAGAGACAGACAGACAGACAGAGGCACACACACAGAGACAGAGAGGAGAGAGAGAGAGAGAGAGAGAGAGAATGTTTCCTGTTTCTCAGGTAACCAATCACTTTGCAGTACCCAATGTCCTCAGATCAAAGTACACCCCAGGAGACATGTCCCATGAAGGGGTACCCCTCAGATGCCTCTAAAAAAATCCCAGAACCTCAGTCTTTACAACTCTACCCACCATGCCAAACTGCCTGAAGTTCTAGGATTGGCTCAAGCTTAATGTAAAGAAGAGAGAGACCTTGGAAGGATAGAAAGCAGACTGAGAAGCACATGTGAATGGGGAAATCTGACCCCTTCATGAGCAGTAGGATGACCTAGAAACTCCCAGGCTGATCCTCCATGTGTAGATGTCAGACCTGGTCAGACTCCATTTGGGAATACTGGTTCCTGCCACAATCTGTTGCCCCTAAGTCACTTTCAATAACCTCCCTGTTCCCCCACCAGTGAATGACTTGGAATCCTGGGTTGTGTCACTTCTGTAGGAAACTCTGTGGGACTTCTCAGTATTCTTAAGTATGTCCCTCCCCTGTCAATTCTAACCCTGTTCTAGACCCATTTTCTCACCCTATCTGCTAAAGAGGTGTTCCCAGACACCACATCTGGATGGAAGCTGCAAAGTAGCTATTATTATATGTGATTCACATGAAGGTTGAAAGAAAGAAAAAAAAAAAACATTCTGGCAGAGTTGAAATACAGGGAACTCCAGTCATCAAACAAACCTATTATTATTCCACGTGCATTTTCAAGGGAATTATTGCTGTTCAAAATCTAATAGCAGCTCAATCACAGCTACACCTTATTTGAAAGCGTAAAAAGCTTTCACTCAACACAACCACCTGCTTTTTTTTTTTTTTTTTTTTAATGAAGACACAATTAGGAGATCTTTGCGTGTTGGGCTGCCAATGTCCCACCCATCAGCCAATCGTCTTCCTGCTTTGCAAAAGGAACAAGAGCAGGCTTAGTATAGCAACGAGATGCCAACACCAGACAGAAAGTCTAGGAAAGGAGTTAGATGAAGAGAGAGATTTTTCAAAAGAGAAAACAAGCCCATCCTTTTAACTCCAGTGGGAAATACTATCACCGGTTTGCCATACACGCCGTAGATTTGTTAAATAGGACAGAATTGGATTGGCTTTTGCTTTGTGAGCCATCCTTCCGACCAAATGTATCTCCTGGCAATTAGGCTAATTGATGAGTTTGACATTAAAATTAGCTTAAAATATAACATGGGATGCTGGCAGGGGAAGCATGGAAGAAGCAATTTGTATGGATCTCCTTCTCTTTCTAACCCAGAAAGAGGAAAGGATCAGATGGGCTCTGGCCTAATTGAAATCCCATCTCCGGAAGAAGGCAAGCTGGCTTCAATGTAAGCTGAAGAAAGGCAGAATAAAGTTAACAGAAGATGAAGCAGAATTTGAGGAGGTCTACTTCAGCCTCTGGCTGACTCTTTCTGTGGGGACCTTTATCAAGGGACTATTTTAGAGGTCAGATCACCTAATAATGAGGACCTTTGGCACTTTAGTAGCTGATCCCCCTTGGGAAGGGATCTGAGACTGACTAAGCTTTTTTTGGAATTCTGTTTGCTATCATATGGTGAGAAACTGTGACAGAATCCCAGATTTTGGCAATGGAAAGGGTTATCTAAATCAATCTATAATTGAGAAAGAATTCCCTCTTTTGCTATTTCTAACAAGTTATCAACACTTATGATTGCTCAAAGATTCAAACCCTGACCACCACCACCACCATCACCACACACACACACACACTTATGTGGAACATGCTACCTCCAGAGGAAGTCCATTTTACTTGTTGATAGCATTCATTACTAGAAACTTTCTCTTGATATCAAGCCTACATTTATTGGTCTCTTTGCAATTTTCACACAGGGCTCCAGCACCACCAGAACAGATCTTCAGTCATCTTTTTTTCTAGAGTGAACATCCTCACATCCTTAGATTGATTTTTCTATGGCACAAACTTAAAGTCTTCCACAATCTTCATTGACTTTTCCTGGAATTTCTTCTTAAATATAACACACAGAATACAATCTTTAAAAATATTTTCCTCAATAGTATTTTATTTTTCCAAATGCATGTAAAGATAATTTCTAACATTCATTTTTGTGAGATTTTGCATTCCAAATTTTTATCCCTTTCATCCTTACATTTCCCCTCTCCAAGACAGCAGACAATCAGATATAGTTAAACATATACCATCCTTTTAAACATATTTCCATGTTTGTCATGTTGTACAAGAAAAATCAGACTGAGAAAAAAAGCGAACAAACAAGCAAACCAAAAAAAAAATATTGTGCTTCAATTCACGTTTAGTCTCCTCAGCTTTCTTTCTGGATACTGATGGCATTTGCCATCCCAAGTTTCTTAGAATTGTTTTGATTCATCACATTTCTGAGAAGAGCCAAGGCCATCACAGTTGATCATCACTCAGTCTTACTGTAGCTAAGGACAGTGTTCTCTTAGATCTGCTCAATTCACTCAGTATCAGTTCATGAAAGTCTTTCCAGGCTTTTTTTTTTCTGAAATCAGCCTGCTCATCATTTCTTATAGAACAATAATATTCCATGACATTCATATATCATCACTTATTCAGCCATTTCCCAACTGATGAACATTCACTCAATTTCCAGTTCCTTGCCACTACAAAAAGGGCTCTTACAAACATTTGTGTACATGTAAGTCCTTTTCCCTTTTTTAATGATCTTTTGGATATACAGTCCCAGGAGAAACAATGCTAGATCAAGGGTATGTGCAGTATGATAGCTCTTTGGGCATAGCAGAACAAAATAACCTGCATCTAATCGGAATGGGGAGGGGGGCAAGGTAGAGTAGAGATATATCTTCCTCCTGGAAGCTATAATTCCCTTTATGTGGTCCAAGATTCCATTTTCTTTCTTGACTTTTGACTTATCTTGCTGTTGTAGACCACCAAAATCCATAGTTCTCCTTCTCTGTTCTCTTCCACACAAAAACTCTCAAATAGTACAAAATAGCTATCATGTGCTCCCTCATTCTTCTCTTCTCTAGGCTAATCATCTCCAGTTTCTTTGATCCATCCTTAAATGGGTTGGACACAAGGTCCTTAATCATTCCCTTTTCTGGATATTTTAAGATAATAAATATCTTTCCTAAGCTACAGTGACCAGAATCAAACAAATAATTTCCAAGTTGTCAGACCAGGAAAGTTTTCAGCAGGAATATTATTTCAGTTTCTCTATAAACTATGCTCAGTGTAACCCAGAATCACCTTACTTAGCAAGTTCTTATCCATACTGACCTTTCAAACCATAGAAATGCTCACATTTCTTTTCCCAGAGATCCTACTGTCTGCCATGCTTCCCCAATATTTTGCTGTTGCTTGCTTGAACTTTCATATGAGACCACATTTATCCCTTTTAAATCTATTTCATTTGATTTAACACAAAGTTTTTGCCTTCTCAAAGTCCTTATAGATTGGGATTCTGTTTTCTGACATAGTCTTTATCTCTGTGGGGTTGTGTATGAATGGGATCAGCAGGTTCCCTTTACTTCCGTGCAAATCACTCATTGTTCAGTAGCAAGGGTTTAGTACACCAGCATATGGATACAGAAGGGGGATTTCCCTCCCAATTACCCCATGAGTCATTATTCCCCTTGGATTCTTGATGACATCAGAATCAAGGAAGATGATATTCTCTTTCACCTCCAGCTGTTTTGAAGATTGGACAATTATTGAATCAGGAAAATAAGCCAAATGTCAGTTTGGTCTACTTAGGCAGAATGCAGTGTATCCATGACTGAGCACTTTTCTGATAAATCTAGACTACACTGACAAATGTATTTCATAATTTCAGCCCATCTTCCCCCCATACGTCATCATTAGTCTCTTTGTGCCTGATTTAATCAGCTGCTTATTGTAATTCTATAATTCAATGTGTCCAGGTTTACGTAATATAGACACATTTGCTTAGGGACTGAAACATACAGTCAATTGGGTTTCCCATTGGAATGGCCAACACAAGGACTCCGGCATTACATTGATAACTTACAATGGGACAAAATATTCTCTGATTTCAATTGTATCAGATTCTGATAAGACAATGAGCTTTCTCTCCATCAATCCATCCAACAACCAATTATGTATTTATTAAGTACCTATCATATCTCAAGTTTCCTGCTCTCAAGATTCTTATGCTCTATTGAGTAAGATTGTTACTATTTCTGCCAAGTCTTCTTTTCCAAGATTGTAGCTGCTTCAGTGGGTAAAGAAACTTTCTTTACTCATCTTGAATATTCAAACAGAGGCATTTTAGGCCCACCTTTCATTTCAGTTCACACCAGTAAGCATTTATTAAACACTGACTACATCTAAAACTAGAAGCAGTAAGTAAAACTTAGGTGGGAAAGGTACAAGTCAAATCCTGGATTCTAGCTTTCCCTTGAACACACACTGACTATGTGACCTTGTTACCAAACCTAGCCCTGTGTAAGCCAATGCTCTAATTCTGGAGGTTACAAATAAGTTGAAAATTTTGTGTTATATTGGGAGATGTTTCCACAGTAGAGACTTTCTTACTGGTGAAATTACTTAGTGGTGGTCTACACTTAAATGGTAAAGGTGCTATTCTAGATACATACAAATAAAAAAGGTCCTGTACTCAAGGAACTTTGACTTTCTTGGGTATGGACTTGGCCTAGGATTTCAGTGCTTCAGGAAACTCTCCTTAGCCATCAAGATCACTGATTTAGAAAGTAGCCTACAGACCAGATAAGTTAAGTGACTTGGCCAGGATAACCAAATCTTGGCATCAGGAATAGGGCTTAATCTCAGATCTTCCCAGTCATGAGATTAACTTTGTCTCTACTGTTCCACAACTGCTTCTTTACCAGAGATTTGGAACCTGGGACACACAGAGTCTGTAGGAGTTCATATATGGATTACAATGGAGCTGTGAACTTGGTTTTTAAACATATTTTGATCATTTTAGTTCAATATAATTCCATTGGTAATTTCATGTATTTTAAATATTTTAATAATAACAAGTAGCATTTATCCTTACTCTATACCAATGAGCATAATGTCAAGTGTCTTGAAAAGGAGAGAAGATTAAAAATTGGTAGGATAGAGAAAACCCTGTGAGAGAAGCTGAGACTTGAAGGGGTAAAAAATAATCCTAAAGGTAAGAGAATAGAAGGAAGCATTCCCAGCATGGAGGATCCTTTGTGTGACTGAATGAAAACAACTGGAATATCAGATTCAACGAAGTAGCAAGTAGTTCATCTTGGCTCAGATACAAACAATAGTCATGTGGATTTAGGCTCTAAAGGTAAGATAGGTGGAAAAAAGATTGTATAAGGTCTTGAATTTCATAATGAGAAGCTTGTATTTCATCCTGGGGTCATAGGGAGCTATTGGAGGTATTTGATCAGGAAAGTGATGTGGTCATAGTTGGATGATTGTTTAAGAAAGGATTGTAGACGATGAAGGTCAAGAGAACAGTTAGAAGACTGTTCTTTTATTCAATTAAACCACAGCATGGCATTATAAGTCTTGGGGAAACCATGTGGGGACTCTGTGGGAAAGATAATCTTACCAGAATGACAAAAGGTTACCCTATTAGCACCTCCAAGTTCAGATCCCTTCCCATGGGAGCTGATAGGTTCATGCTTTTGTGTCAATTATAGGGCTCCTAAGAATTCTTTGTACCAAATGCATTTTCTTGGAAATGACATCTAAGCTTTGTGACACCAAAAGTCCATATTACGTATTGAGTGACTGTAGAATTTGGGGACCCTCTTCTCTACATCTGGGGAAACCTAGATGTGAGCTGGGCCTGAGCTTTATTTTTCTATTTATCTTGGGTTAACTCCAGGTGGGAGCAATAAGTCAAAGAGCAAAATTAATCTTCTTTTGGTGAAGGACATAGGATTGGACACAATCCACCTGGACCCATAGTCCCTTGGGAATTTGCAGAACAGTGATTATACCCGAATATTAGACCAACAGCTAGAATAGAGGAAGGAGATTAAGGAAGCTTCAGGAAAATATATAGTGTGATTTTGGATGCACAGAGCTCCTAATTTTAACAGGCAAGATGGGAGGGAAAAGACAAGGAGTCATAATTTGGGATCTTGGGAAAACTCAGAGAATGGAAAAGAAAGAAACATCATTTTCTCACCTGAAATAACCAAGAATCAGGCAGAAAACTGAGTTTCAAACCAGCAAGTCAAAGAGCTGAAGATCCTAAATTCTTTTTGAAATTCTCAATGGACCTTACCTGTTCATACTCCACTGTAGTCAAGGAAGAAGTCTGGGAGAAGTGAGTAAGATTGCATGAACTCCTTCCATCTCCCCACAACAATAATTATAGTTAACATGTATTAGGGCTTTAAGATTTCCAAAACATATGGATATTAATTACATATATTATATCATTTGGTCCTCATAACAATCCTTCAAAGAAGACATTATTGTTGTCTCCCATTTTTCTGATACTTTAACTGAGTTAGCTAGATGGTATAGTAGTGCTGTTCCTGGAATCAGAAAGACCTAAGTTCAAATGCAGTCTCAGACATTTAGTAGCCATGTGACCCTGGATAAGCCTTAATTTTAATGTTAACACTTAACCTTGTTTGCTTGTTTGCTCAACTATAAAATTAACTGGAGAAGAAAATGACAAACCATTCCCGTATTTCTGCCAAAAAAATCTCAAATGGAGTCAGGAAGTATTGAACACAATGGGGATGATTAAAAGACAAAAAAAAAAAAAAAAAGTGACTGAGGTTAAGTGACTAACTCAGGGTCACACACTTAGGTGGTATCTGAGGCAGAATTTTAATTTAGGTCTTCCTGACTCAAGGTTCATTACTTAACCCATTGGGGCACCCAGTTTCCTAAAATCAAAAATCTACCCAGAACAGTAATCATGAACGAGGAATAAGATGGCATCCGGTTGGAAGTATAACTTCAGAAAGTTTCATTTCAGAAGTATTAAATTTTAATTGCAATGATCTCTTTTCTACAAACATGACTTCATGTCTGACAAGCTTTCAGATTCAATCACAGGCAAAAAAATCAGTTTTGGATAACAAAAAGTCAATTATGCACCACATTTTGGAAATTCATGCCTTCCATTGCCCTTTGTTATTAGCTTATTCTTAACTCTTCAAGTAAGGATGAAAAGCAAGCTAGACACCCTTGGGAAGGTTTCCTAACATATTGACATTCAATTGGGAATAGAGAGACACTATTCTGGGTGCCATTTTTTGCTCTCTTCTCTAAACATCTTCATTCCCATTTCATAGTCAAAAAATCTTAATTGCCAAATCTTAAGACCTTTCATCAATCCTTTATGACCCCTTTACAACCTTTGACATTATCAATCACCCTCTATTCTCTCCTGTGTAGGTTTTCATGACAGTATTCTTTCCTAGTCCTCTTCCTACTGGACTGACTCTTCAATCCACTCTCTTTAGTCTCCTTTACTGTGATCAACCATACATCTCCCCAATGTCTGTCTAGGGCTCTCTTCTCTTGCTGTACTATCTTATTGGTGATCTCATTAGCTACCCTAAGTTCAATCTTTAACTCTATATAGGTGACTCCTAAATTTATTCTGTTGCTGGGGTTGGAGTCATGAGTTCAAATTTAAAATCAAATGTGTACTAACTGTGTGACTCTTGGCAAGTTACTTAAGTACTATTTGCCTCAGTTTCCTCATCTGAAAGATGGGGATAATAATAGCATCTCCTTCCCAAGGCTGTTGTGAGGATCAAGTGAGATAATAATTATAAGGTACTTAGCACAGTGTCTGGCATATAGTAAATGTGATAAAAATGTTATTTATTAATATTATTTTTTAAATTTTTATTTGTTGTTGCTGTTCAGTTGTGTCTAACTCTTCCTGACCCCATTTGGCATTTTCTTGGCAGAAATACTAGAGTGGTTTGCCATTTTCTTCTCCAGCTCATTTTACAGATGAGAAAACTGAGATGATGTGCCCAGGTCAAAATATCTAAGGCCAGATTTGAACTCAGAAATGTGACTCTTCCTGACTCTAGGTTCAGAAGCTTTATCCATTGTAGTATCATCTAGCTGTTCTTGATCCTTATAATATAGATGAGGAAACAAGGACTCATAGTGGTTCAAAGATTGCAGACAATCAAGGCAGCAGAGAGCATCATAGCAAGCACCAGTAAGCATCACGGGCTCCAAACTCAGATTCTTTGCCTTCAGAGTCAATACTTTGTTCATTATCCCACAGGGATAATGATGGTCATAGTGTTCTTTCACTTCAAAACAGGAATCTTCCTACAGGAACTATTCCATAGTTATATGTCAATGTTCTTTGCTTCTATCACCTCCTCCCTCCCAGCATCCTTATCTGTTGCCCTTTTTAGTCAGACATGATGCCCCTAACTCATCTTGGCACTGAGTTAACCCATTTCCTAATACTCATTCATTTGCAAGATGGCCAGTACATGCTGGAGACTTGGATCCCAAGGTACCTGGGAACAAACCGAATACCCTAGGCTCATTGGGACCGTGCTGGAAGCAACCCCATCCAGATGCAAACATGTACTCCAACATGCCTTCTGATTTTAATGCTTTCTATAATCCTCTGTCTTACTCTGGTCTAAACTTTCCAAAGACAGTAAGAATTAGGACAGTTATCTTCAGTTGACTTTTAAAATAAAATGGATGCTGTATGATTAAATCTGTGATTGACACAATATATTGGCTGATTTCATTGTTAATTAATGCAGAGAAGAATACATTAGCTTTGATCAAATACATTTTTAAAACTGTTTGGCTCTGCTTGATGCCCATCAGTGACTGCAGGGTCTGGAAGAATGGAGGGGGAAGAAGGAAAAGTTACCGCGATTTAATTTTTCAAGTAACACTGTTCAAATAAAAATACATTTGTCCGAATGAGATTGCCCTGAAACAGTGTTTGCATTGATGGGTTTTGAAATAATTCTATTAAGCTAAAGCATATTTTTCATTGTGAGGTCTAAAAAAATGAAAGAAAGGGAGAATGACTGAAAGCTAAAAGTGCCCTCACAAAGCTGCAAAAATCAAATATTTTAACCCATTTGTTTCTCTGTCTTCTGCTTCGAGGTTGTTATCTGTTCTACCCTCTGCTACCATATGTCAGAATTCAACTTGCTCTCTTACAAATGGGTGATGTGCCCTTTTCAAGTTGAACAGCAGCACAAGTTCACCTATAATCTGGTGTTGCTCCAGGTAAGAAGGAAGTAGTGTTGATTTTGATGGCTCTATCCCAGGCCAATCCTGTGCAGGAAGAGAGCTATATATAGCATTGTATGACCTATAGATGTGTTTTGTATCTTTTAAAGAGCATAATTTAGTGACCATAGCACTGGACTAAGCAAGGAATGGGTTAGATGACATATTTCTTCTATTCATCCATCCATCCATCCATCCACCTATACATTCATTCACACATCTATCCATTTACAAGCATTCATAGAGCATGGGCTGACTGTGCTGGAACATCAGATACACTCTATGAATGCCTCCATTCATCCATCCATGCTCTATCTATTTATTTTCTATTATTTAAATAAATAAAATTTATTTAATTATAATTAATGGATAATAATCTATCCATTAATCCTCTATTCCCCATCCATCCATCCATAGGCATAGATAGATTATGGTCTGACTATCCTGGCACAACTGACCTATGCTCTATGAGTGCCTACATATCCATTCATCCATATATCTATCGATCTATCTACTCTTCATCCATCTATCCTCTACCTATCCAATTATCTATCCCTCATTTATCCAATTATCTTTCTTCCATCTATCCATCTATTTACTTTTATATTAATCCATTCTCCATCCATTCATTTCTTCTCCATCTATCCTCCATCCACCTATCTTCCATTCATTCAATTATCTTTACTCCAGCCATCCATCCATCTACCTATATATACATTCTTCCTCTATTCATCTATTTCTTTCCCATCCATTCTTCATTCACCCATCTTCCATCTCTCCATGCTCTATTTATTCACCTATGTATCCATCATTTAATTACTTACTAAGGATACTGAAGACTATAGGACCTGTGCCAGACAACATAAAATAGAAGAAAAAATAATACAACATGCTCTCTGTCCTGAAGACTAACAGGAGAGATAAAACATAGACATAGATAAGGCAGGTTGACATGACAGAATGGGAAGGAAATCTACATTCTATCCATCTGTCCATCTCTCCATCCAGCCTTCCAACCATCCAATCATTTATAGATAGATATGATTTACTTACAGAGCTATCATGAACTTCAGATGAGATAATTAATTCAAGTGTTTTACAAACTTCAATGTGCTTATATAAATAAAAACAATTATATACAATTACATAAAGTAATTATAATTATTATTGTAATTCATTAGATTGTAAACTCCTTGAGGACAGGTACTGTCTTTTGCCTCTTTGTATCCCCAATGCTTAGCAGAGTGCTTGGCACACAGGAGGCCTTAATAAACATTTATTAATAAACATTATTAATAAATAAAATAAATAAAATTTATTAATAAAAAAATAATAAACATTTATTGATTATTACCAATAATAAATATCAATTATAAATAAAAATATTGATAAATTGTTATCATTACTATTGTAATTTATCTTATCTACATTTCATTCCTGATTCTCTATAGGACAAAAACTTTATTTGTCCATGATTGAATGTTCCTACCTAGAATACAAGACCTTCCATAACACTGACACAGTCTTCTTTCCAATTCCAAGCACTACCATATCTTTCAGCCAAATTTGAGGACTGCTTATTCCCCAAAGATACTTTGGGCCTTCTTCATGCTTGTTTTTTTTCTCTTCTTGTTTAGAATGTCTTTTTCATCTCTATCCACTAAAAGTCATAATATTCCTCATTCTTAAAGATCAATCTTATCTACAAGCTGCTTCATGAGAAGACAATATGGTACAGTGGGCAGAGTACAGATCCATAGTCAGAGGACCTGACCTCAAATCTAATGACCCTAAAGGTCTCTTCTAGCTCCAAATCCATGATCCTTTGATATGAAACTCTCTAGTGACCCCTTCCTTCTCTGGACTTATATTTAAATCTTGTCAGTTGCATAGATGAGACAATCAAAAAAGCTTCATTAGCTAGAATGAAATTTAATAAGATAAAATTTATTCAAGATGAAGTTATAGATGAGAATCCAGCATCATGACTCAATGCTTTGGAATACTTTAGAAAAGTTTGGTTACCTTCAGAGCCAGGGTTTCTCAAACTGGTTGGCCAGCTGGAATGACAACAGAAGATGACATCAGATCACCCAGCCATGAGTTGAAAGGTACTTGGCAAAAGAATTATATAAGCCCATCAATACTAAAAGCGGCAGGGCCAAGAGACTCCTCCTCTTCCTCCTACACACAGAAGAAGGCTTTTAAATTTTGAGATTCCACAATATTAGCAGTCATAAGCAGGGGAAATACAAATCCATTCTCTTTCTGATTAACTTTTTAAAAAATAGATTTTAAATGAATGTATTTTATCATGACATTGCTCAGATTTCCTTCTGCAATTCCTTTTCCTCACACATATCCATGCTTTATGATAAATTATTTAAATTAAATTTATTTCAATTAATAGAAATCTATTTTTTCCCTTTCCTCCTTCTCCCTCATTTAAAAAGAAGAAGACATATTCTTGTAACAAACATGCATAATCAAGCAAAGAAGTATGCTTTTGGCCATATCCAAATATATGTATATGTATGTATGTATATATATATACATACATACATGTATATGCATATATATAATATATATGGGTGTTATATACATCTATATTTATATCTAAATATCTATACCCTGAATTTACCACCTTTCTGTTAGGAAGTGGTTAGCATGCTTCACCTTAAGATCTCTGATATCATGGCTGGTCATTGCCTTGATCAAATTTCTTAAGTAAAACAAAATTAAAAGAAAAAAGAGAAAGAGGAGAAGAAGAACGTGAAAATTCAATAGAAACAATCAATACACTAAAAATATCACGCCCATGGAACTTCTCCTCAATTTGAGCCATCCAAAACAGAATGGACTCTCAT
This sequence comes from Sarcophilus harrisii, assembly GCF_902635505.1. Classification (NCBI taxonomy): domain Eukaryota; kingdom Metazoa; phylum Chordata; class Mammalia; order Dasyuromorphia; family Dasyuridae; genus Sarcophilus; species Sarcophilus harrisii. The sequence continues at coordinate 692,845,317 of NC_045426.1, forward strand.
AACAAACAAGCTACATCATTGGAACTCTTCAAGTAAAACCTAGATGACTACTTAGACATATGCTCAAAATGATTTTAGATATAATTCTGTTACATATATAACATAGGCATAGACTAGAAAAGACTATCTAGTTATTAAAAGGATTGCTGGGAATTATTTTTTATCATTCTAGCATGGAGCAGTGATATTTTTAACACCTTTTGTCCATATCAATGTAATTGTGTTCATATACATTTAGGTAAATGTTGTCTATCCCAAGGGAATATAAATTCTTTTTTTTATATTAAAAATGTTAAAATATATGCTAAATTCAATATATGCATAGATATTTATATAATTATCTTGCTGCACAAGAAAATATCAGATCAAAAAGAAAAAAATAAGAAAGAAAATAAAATGCAAGGAAACAACAAAAAGAGTGAAAATGCTATGTTGTAATCCACTCTCAGTACCCAGCAGTCCTCTCTTGGGGTGCAGATGGCTCTCTTCATCACAAAATCATTGGAACTGGACTGAATCATCTCATTGTTGGAAAGAGCCACATCCATCAGAGTTGATCATTGTATAATCTTGTTGTTGCTATGTACAATGATCTCCTGGTTCTGCTCATTTTACTTAGCTTCATGTAATTCTTTCAAGGCTTCTCTAAAATCATCCTGCTGATTGTTTCTTATGGAATAATAATATGCCCTAACATTCATATATCACATAACTTATTCAGCCCTTCTCCAATTGATGAACATCCACTCAATTTCCAATTTCTTGCCACTACAAAGAGGGCTGCCACAAACGTTTTTGCACACCTGGGTCCCTTTCCCTTCCTTAGGTCTCTTTGGGATATGAACCCAGTAGAAACACTGCTGGGTCAAAGGGTATGCACAATTTTTTAACTTTTTGATCATAGTTCCAAATTGCTCTTCAGAATGGTTGGAATCATTCAAAATTCCACTAACAATGTATTAGTGTCCCAGTTGGGAATATAAATTCTTTGGAGGCAGAGACTCTTCACTTTTTAAAAAATTTCCCTTAATATATATAGTATATATCCCTACATATGGTAATAGCACATAGAAGAATAATTTATATCTGATTAATCGATGGGTAGATAAATGGATTCATTGTCCTGAGTATCATATTTTAAGAAGAAAGTTGATAAGCTGGCATCTAGGTATTGCAGGGGACAGAATACCAGATATAAAGTCAGAAAGACTCTTGGGCAAATCACTTAACATGTTTACCTCAGTTTCCTATCTGTAACATGAGCTAGAGAAGAAAATGGCAAACCACTCTGGCATCTTTGTCACGAAAAGCCCAAATGGGGTCATGGAGAATTGGACACAGCTGAAATAACTGAATAACAACAAACGATAAATTGGAGAATATCAAAGGAGGGCAAGTAAGGTGTCCAAGGGGATTAAAGTCATATTATATGTGGATTAATTGAAGGAGTTGGGGATGGTTAGCCTAGAGAAGGGAAGATTCATGGGGGATTTTATAATTAACTTCTGAAATTGTAGGTATTTGAACAATACATTGGAAAGAAGTATTATTAGATTTAGCTTTGGTAGAAAGCAGATTTTAGATGTCATGTGAGGAGAAATTTTCCATCAATAAAATCTATCTTAAGATGGTTTGCATTGTCCTGAAAGACAGCGAGTTCCCTACTCATTAAAGGTCTATGAACAAGATGACATTTTGTACAAGCGTTTTCTCTTCAGACATAAGTTGGACTAAAACACATATAAGATCTCATCCATCTCTGAAACTGATTTTGTAACTCTGATCATCTTTATTTACTTTTGGACATAGCTAGCCTACTCATCTGTAACATCCTCAAAGGCCTGGTCCATCTTGCTGACTTGTTTTTGTCTCTCACAGTATATAGCAAAATATCTTGTATATCATAGATGCTCAAACAATTTGTTCCTTTAATTTAATTCTTATTTTCCCCAGTTACATGGAAAATAATTCAAACATGCTTTTTTTTTTCAGATTTTAAGTTATAAATTCTCTCTCTTCTTCCTTTGCCTCATTGAGAAGGCATTTTGTAAGAAGTGATTTTTGTGAGAAGTAATTTGTTGTACATGTACGTGTAGTCATACAAAACCACATTTCCATGTAAGTCAAGTTAAATTTTTTTTAAAAATGAAATTGTTATTGAATCTATTCCAGATGATAGAGACTGAGAAATAGATAAACTTTCCTCCAGGTGTGCTATATCTCACTACCCATTTTCATGTATATTTGATATTGTCTAACTTGGGCAGACACCAAAAAAATTATTTCCAAACTGCTATTTTATGAAGGATGGGTAGTGAAAGATTATCCCATTAGATTGTTGTCAAGTGAGATTTTTTAAAGCAATTAACAAATGTTATGTGATTAGTAAATGCTTGCTCCCTTTCCTTAGAGTCATAGGTTCATCATAAGTCATAGATGTATAGGGCATCTAGTACAATTCCCCCTCTCATTTTACAGATCAAGAAACTGAGTCCTGTGGAAGTTAAATGATTTACTCACAATCATGCAGGCAAAATTTGAATTGAGATCCTCCAATTCCATTCTATTGGAAAAATCTGAGAGAGACCAGAATTAGGAAGATCTGAGTTCAAATCTGCCCCCAGACACCCTAATTACCTTCAAAAACTCAAAATAAAACAAACAAAAAAGAATGGCACCATACATAGAACACCAGTCCTGCAGAGAAGAGTACTCAAGTTCAAATCAAACCTCAGATGCTTAATAACTATTTGATTGTGGGCAAGTAACTCAGATTGCTTCCAAAAAATGTAATTGAGAAATATTTAAGAAAATAAATTTTAAAGGTAATAATAATAATAAAAAAAGAATCCAACTTCTTCATTTGACATGAGACTAAGTAATATAGTAAACAAGAAGTGGACTGGGAGTTGAAAAGACTAGAATTCAAATCCTATTTAATACGCTTATTTTAGGCAAATTAGTTAATGTCTCTGAAACCTCAGTTTCCTCCTGTGTCAAATGAGGAAGATTATGGTACTTACTTCACTGGATTGTTATGAGCTGATATTGGTAAAGTTGGTAAATTATTATTGTTGGAACACTCTAGAAATGTCAGCTACTATTATGATAATTTTCAGATAATAAAGAAATGTTATCCATAAATGAAAAAAATGCACAATCTATAATGTATAATCTATAAATGAAAAATAACACTTTATAGGAGAAATAATAATGGATTTAGAGTTAAATAACCAGGGACAAGATCCAACCCTCTGTCTTTTAGTAACCCTGTGATCTTGGCCAAGTAACTTAATTATTCTGGGCCTCAGTTTGCTGGTGAGTTTGGATTAAACTGATTCCCAATGTCCCTTTCATCTCAAAACCTATGATTCTTTGATAAACCAAGCCTTAGGTAAGTTTACCACCATGCCCAAGGTCACCTATGTAGTAAGTGACAAAATCATGATTCAAAGTCAAGTTGAACAGTCTTTTCCCCCAATCTTGGAGAAGCAATATGAGATAGTAGGCAGAGGTCTGGGACTAGGAATCAAGAACTGCCCACAATACTTGGTTCTGTGACCCTAGAAAAAGTTCCCATCAGCTCTGAGAGGCCCACATGACTTTTTGAAATTCTAAGTCATAGAGCAAGAGTCCATTTGCAATGGTGAATACACACTGGGATGGCCATCCACCGACTTGTGAAATCCCAAGTCCAAGCCAGGGAGACAGGAAATAGCAAAAACCTGGAAGGGGCAGAAATAGACCCAGGCAGCGAATCCGTAATGTCATTGGTATGTAGGAAATTCCCTTATGGGGAAATTCCCTTTCCCAAAGCAGATTGGTACACTCTGTTAATGAAACCAAGGGGGAATTAATCTCAAATGCTGACAACATCAAGACAGCGACGCTTTCATTTCTGTTCCAATATGAGGAACTAGGTTCCTTTAACCCTTATTTTTCTCTCTATTTTTCCTTCCTCATTTCCTGGAAGAAGGAAATCAAGCAGCTGACTATGAAGGGTTAAATGCTGCCATGGGAGAAGGGGAATATTTTCTCCTCCTCCCTTTTTATTGTTTTAATTGGCTATCCTGGTGAGCGAGCTGAAGTCTCTTTGATACACATCAAACGTCCGCTCCTGAAGTATGGGGTATGTCAGTCTGTCGAACAAGGGTCAACCAGATTGTCAATAAGGTCACCCGTCCATCCTTTTAGATGCAGGGATCCAATCCAGGTGGAGGGTGGCCAGGAAACGAGATGACTGACCCACCCCCACCGGCCCGCACGAGCACGGCACGTGGTGCAAGGCCAGCAGGCTTCTGCTGCCTCTGTTTGTTTGGAGGCCACAGGGGCCGATTTCAAATTCAGTAACAGGGTAGGCAAACAGCACAGAGGGAAAACAGACTTCAAGGCAAACATGCAGAGTGAGCATTGCCTGGGAGGTGGGAGATCAGGTTCCAGGTATCTCTTTCCCCATACCTCACAACTAAAAAGGCTAAGAGCTAAAAAAGACTCTTCATAACTCTTAAATCCTCTGGACTCTGCTTTGCTATGCTGGAAAATGTAGAGTTTGGCTTAGGTGAATTTGCAAGTAAATTCTAGCTTTGAAATCCTGTGAATGTGGGTCTCAGGTTCTTCCCTCATTAAAAAAAAAGATGATAGGTCTAGATAATCTCTAAGATTTCACTTGGGTCTGTACTTATGGACTGTGTGACACTACCTTTCTGGGCCTCAGTTTCCTGATCTGTAATATCTGAGATACCTTTTGGCTCTGAGTCCAAAGAGTTTACGATTGATTGTCTGATTGTGACTCTAGATCCCTCTCCATCCCAATGTTCTAGGATTTTTGTGCTATGGTCTGTGTGGTCCTTCTCACTTTTGACATGCTACACACTAGCATTCTTTGTTCTAAGAACCCTCCTAATTCCTACATTTTGTGTTTTAAGAACCTTCTTTAGGCAGTTAGATGGCAACATAGTGGATAGGAATCTAGCTCTGGGATCAGGAAGACCAGAGGTCAAATTCATCTCAAAAACTTGGTGATTGTGTAACTCTGGGCAAGTCAGCTTTAATCAGCCTCAGTTTCTTTAACTATAAAATAGGAATAATAATAATAATAACAATAATAGTACCTCCATTTTGGGGTTGCTGTAATGATCAAATGAAACATTTGAAAAGCACTTTGCAAATCATGCAGTGCTATTTAATGTTGGTTACTATTACTACTTCCCAACTTAGATATCTTCTATTGTTAAGTTCCCTTCCAGGTCTGTCCTTCCAAGTCCCTTCCCATTCTAGAATGGGACTTCTTAATTTTTTTTTTCCACTCACAACTCCTTTTCACCCAAGGAATGTTTACATGATCTAAGATGTGTAGGTATATAAAATAGATATGCAAATAAAGCATTTATTAATAAATCATAATTTCATAACCTCCACATTCAGATACAAGTCTGAGTCACAGACCACAGTTTAAGAAGTTGAGTTCTAGAGTAACTCCCATTAAGAAAAGTATGAATTCTACATTCAAATATTGCACATTCTAATGTTTAAGAAACTGGGTTCTAGAGTACCTGCCATTAATGAAACTATGAACTCTACATTCAATGTCCTAATGCATGCTCTAATGTTTCTCCTTATATTCTATGTTCTAAGATCCTTCTAGCTCTGACATTCCTTGTTCTAATGTCTCTCCTAGTTCTGATATTGCATGTTCAAAGACCCTTCCCAGCTCTGATCTTCCTTGTTCTAAGCCCACTCCTAGATTTGTAATTCTATGTTTCTATGAGTTTGAAGCAAAATGAGAAGAAAAGCTAGATCCACAAGTCAGGGCCAGTAGAATACCAATTAGCAATCATCCATAGGTGCTCAGACTAGGAGCTAAGACTGTGTCAGGTACCATCTTGACTTGGAGGTACATGTTCACAGGTGGTAGATGAGAATCCCACAGAAGTTACTCTGCAGAAGATTATCTTTACTCTGCTTAATTCTGGACAGTGGGACAAGAAGAAGGGGGTGGAAATGGCCAAATGGTAAATGGCAAAATCCAGCTTAATTCCAAAAAAACTTAATAATAAGAGCTTTCTATTAAGTGAAATGAGTTATCTAGTTGGTTCCCTCTCACTGGAGATCTTTAAGGAAAAGTTGGACTCCTACTAGTCAGATATATTATAGAGAGGATGCCATTTGGACATGGATTATCTACAAAATTTCTTCCAACTCTAAGATGCTATGATTCTGTAATATTAGTTGAGAAATATTATTTGATCCCAGAAGGCAGAATTAAGAGCAAAGAGTGGAAAGTGAAGAGAAGCTAATCTCATCTTAACCATTGGAAATAGAATAGGAAGAATTAAGATTCCCTTCACTGGATACCCTCAAGCAAAAGATGCATGAGAAGGGTAGAAAAGGGAAAGAGAATAGGTATTTATATATAGGTGTTCCAGGCACTTTACAAATACTATCTCATTGATCCTGAGGACAACACTGAGAGATTGAGGCTGTTGACTTGCCCAGGATCATCTAGCAAGTAGATGTCTGAGTACATATTCAAACTTTGATTTTTGTTTCTAGGCCAAGTGCTCTATCCGCCATGCCACCTGGCTTCCCAGGCAATGCATAAACCAGATACACTGCTACAGAGTAGATCCTTTCTCAGGTACATATGGGCCAGAAAGATCTCCAATGGCTCCATCAACCCTAATATTCTTGGCTTCTGTGAGAATCCAGAGTTTATGGAAGAGCTATTTGCAATGAAAGCAGCTACAGGGGCAATCATTTCTTTTCTGGTCCTGGGGAAAATGTCCCATAAGGGAAGTGAAGCCAAGGAACATATCTATCCCCAAATAGGAAGGATTCTGTAAAGTTGACTTCTAAGCAGGTCCGTTCAGGTAGAGGATAAGCTCCAGGGAGGGAAGGGGGATAGATAGTGTTTCTATTTTTATTTATCTTTATTCCTGGAGTAGTGCCTGGCACACAGTAGATGCTTACTAAGTGCTTGTTGGCCTTGATCTTGACCTTTATCTTGGATTGGACTCCAAAGTCTAAATTATCTAACAACCTCTTAAGATATTCCAGAAGAGAGAGGAATGGTTGAGAGATGAGTGTGTTTCTATATTTTTCTTCAGTGGATTTTTTTTTTGTTTGCATTTAGCTGATTGTATTTTTTAATCAACTACTTTCCTTTTCTAAGCTGTTGACTCTCTCTTGCATACTTCTAATTTCTTTTCATTTTTCTTCTACCTCTCTTATTTGCCTTCTAAAGTCTTTTATGAGCATTTCCAAGAAGCTTTTTTGGTCTTGAGACCAATTCATATCCTTTTTTGAGATTTCCTCTATGAGTTTGATTCTTTTTGTACAGCAAAATAACGGTTTGGTCATGTATACTTATTGTGTATCTAATTTATATTTTATTATATTTAACATCTACTGGTCATCCTGCCATCTGGGGTAGGGGGTGGGGGGTAAGAGGGGAAAAATTGGAACAAGAGGTTTGGCAATTGTCAATGCTGTAAAGTTACCCATACATATAACCTGTAAATAAAAGGCTATTAAATAAAAAAATAAAATATATATATAAAAAAGAGAGATTCCCCCTGTGGACATTTTGTTCTCTTCTGAATTGATGTTTTGGTTTTCCCTGTGACCATACTAGCTTTCTATGGTCAAGGTTCTTTTCTGTTTCTTGCTCATTTTCTTTCTTTTTCTTTTTTCTTTTTTTTACTTTTATAATTTTGGTTTTATTTTTCTCTTTTATAAAATGAGAAAGTGAATAGATTAATCATCTCATTAGAATATCAAGTTTTTCACCTGAAAAATGGGGATCACAAAGGCAACATGGTATTAGAAAGCCAGCTTCAGAATCTAAAAAACATAAATTCAAATCTTGCTCCTACTGACTTTATCGTTCAGTCATTTTATAAATTTATAAAGATTATAACTTTGGCACATTTCTCACTAACACTGCTTATCTGCAAGTTCTGCTCTTGGGGTAAAGAGGGCACTGTCCCAAGCATCCTGTGCAGCTCTGAGCCTTGGTTTTGAGCACAGGGACCCTTTGTATTTGGAGGGGGTAGCTTTGCCTGCTCTTTACAGGAAATAGTTTGGTTTCCCAGAGTTTGCCTTCTAGCTGGAACTGGAGGCTATCCTACTGATCTGCTCCTCTACTGAGCCAGGCCAGAGGGTCTTAGTTGCTCATTTGCTGTGATCAAGACCCTATTAATCCATCTTTCCCAGACTCCATTTGAGCTGAGCTGAACACCCTTTTCACCCCAGTAAGACTGACCTTTCTTGAAGTTTTCCAGTCTGTTTTGAACTGGAGAGCCTCTGTTCAGAGGCTTGATTCCATGTGTTTTTTGAGGAAATGGGGAGAGCTCAAGTAGTTTCCTGGCTTTACTCTGCCCCCAGAACTCCTGTTTCTATAATTGAAGGCTAGATTGCCTAGACTGAATAGAATTCTCCCTGAACTGGATTTGAGGTGGACTAGGATGTAGAGTGCTTCAGTTCAAGAAAGAAAGAGCTTTTCCATGAAGAAACAGACAAGCACCTTTTACTCTGCCCATCTGGGTAGCAGATGTGTGTTCTCTGGCCCAGTGCAGGATGGAAGTGCATCAAGGAAGCTGGACAAAAGTGTGGATGACTCAGCATAACTCATCCCCACTACTGGAAAATAACAGTTCAAAGTAAATGTCCCCCTGGTGATTCAGACAATCATAGACCTGCAGCTGGAAAGCATCCAGAGCCCACTGGACCCAACCCACTCATTTTATAGATGAGGAACCTCAGCTCTAAAGAGGCAAAGGAAGTTGCACATAAGTGCAAGTGGGAGAGAAGCATCATCTCTGAGTTCATGGGAAGTTAAAGAGGGGTGTGTTTTTAAGGTTCTCTTCTGCTGAAAATGCCTCTAAGGATTATCAGTATAGACTTTAGATCAGTGGTTCTCAAATTTTTGTTGTCAGTATCTTTATCCTATTAAAATTATTGAGGATCTCTCCAAAGCATTTTTGTTTATCTGGGTTATATTTATAGACATTTACCATATTGGAAATGAAAACTATTTTTGAATTTGTAGCCCCTCTAAAAGGGTTTCAGAGAACCCCAGGAATCTCAAGACTATACTTTGAGAACCACTGCTTTCTTTAGATGAATAAATGGAAAAACATAGCTTCCATTATGTGCTAGTCACTGATAAGAGGGATGGCCAAAGACTAATTTAAAAAAACAAAACAAAACAACTTAGAAAACCTGCTGCTGTGTCTCATTTTTCTGTACACTTTTCTCCCCCAAGTTCTCCATTGCTGTTCTCCCAAACCAGGAGGTAATTTTTTTTCAATAATTCAATCCCTAGGAATGGCCTTAGTGGAAAGAGAATCCCTTCTAGAATCAGAGAACCTAGGCTCCAATATTGCTTCTGATGACTTGCTGTAGATTTATATCACCAAATCTGATGATTTATTATTTGTAAACTTGACTAGTCCTATTTTCCTCACAGGACAAATGAGGGGGTTGGAACAGGTGATCCCAAGATCATCTCAGCTTGAAATCTTGAATGCTTAATTGTTTTACCTTAACACTTCAAATATTGGTTTGTTCTATAAATAGAACAAAAACTCCCTGAAGGAAAGGACTCTCTTAAAATTTTATCTCCCCCTGTCCCAGCATTCAGTCCAGTATCCTGTCCCAGCATTCAGTCCAGTATCTGACACATAATAGATGCTTAATAAATACTTATTGTATTGAATCAAAGTTGCAATGAAACTACAATCACCAACACAGAAGGACAACTGGACCATGCCAAGGACACACTGAAGGGGAAATCCCAAGTAGAATCCATATAATCTTACAAATATTAAAGCATTATTTTTCAAGATCTTAGGGAAGAGGTTTAGGACAGAGAAATATATACTCAGCTATTTTGTGGAAGTGATTCTATGAAGAATCCAAAGAGAAAAGGAAATACTTTTATTTGTATAGAAATTAAAGTTTTCCAAAAAAACACGGGCGATAAACAAGATGAGTATTATTGTCAACATGTTTTTGGAGGGGGCAGGGGAAGTGAGTGACCTATGATTGGTGCAGGGACCTTCTAAGGAGGAACCTCTTTCCATCAGGGAAGATCAGCCTTGGTTCTGTAATTTTCAATTTGAGAGATGTTAGTGTGCAGTGAGAGTGTGCAGTGAGATGTTTAGGGATTCATAGTCCTTATATTATGGTTGGCGAGGTGGCACTGTGGATTGAATGCTGAATCTGGAGTCAGGATCTTCCTGACTCCAAATCTGGCCTCAGGCGTTCACTAGCTATGTGATCCTGGGCAAGCTGGTCCAACCTGTTTGCCTCAGTTTCCTCAGTTATAAAAATTAACTGGAGAAGAAAATGGCAGGCCACTTTGGTGTCTTTGCAAAGAAAACCTCAAACAGGGTCAAGAAAAGTCAGAAATGATTGAACAATAAACTCAGTAAGAGCAAGATTTGAACTTATGTTTTCTAGATTCTGAAACTGGCTTTCTAATACCATATTGCCTTTGTGATTCTCATTTTTCAGGTGAAAAACTTGATGTTCTAATATAAAAATGAATAAAAGGATAAAAAGAAACCTTAGAGATGATTAATTTATTTTCTTTCTCATTTTAAAAAAGAGAAAAATAAAACCAAAATTTTGGATGACATCAATCAATAAATTACTAAAAATTTATTAAGTGCCTATTCTAGGTCAAACAATGTGCTCAGTGCTGGCAGATAGCTTTAGGTTTTAGAACAGAGAATATTAGAGCTGGGAGGGACATTAAAAGAGAGAATGTCACAGCTGGGAGGGATCTTAACAGAGCCAAGAGAGACCTTAGAACAGGAAATATCAAGGCCTGGGAAGGCTTTAGAACAGGGAGGAATGAGAGTCAGAGTTGGGGGAGTTATTAGAACATGAAATATCAGCTCTGACTTGATAAAGAGCAAATCTGGCCACCCAAACACTCTGAATCCAGTACTCTTTTCAATATATTGAGACCTATATTAGAATTAGAAAGCTGGTAGGGACATTAGGAAGCGTCTGGACCCATTTCACAGATGAAGAAATTAAGGTTGAAAAAAAGATTAAATTATTTTCCCACAGTCCTATGGACTTTGAGTGAAAGATCTAAGGTCATTTGAGTCTAATTCTTATGTTCTCTCCACTTTCTCTCTTACTATATGACAGGATAGCCCAGTGAACAGAATGCTGAGCCTGTAGTCAGGAAGACCTGACTTCAAATTTGAGCCTCAGCCATTTAAAGGCCGGGTGATTTTGGCCAAGTTTTTTGGCCTCAGTTTTCTTGTCTGTAAAATTGGGACAATAATATCATCTCCTTCCCAAAGTTATTATGAAGGTCAAATGAAATAATGATTGTAAAGTGCTTAGCACAGCTCCTGGAACATAGTAAGCACTTGATAAATGTTAGCTGTTATTCAAGACAGGGTTTAAACTCATGCCTTCAGATTATAACTTTGGCACATTTTTCACTAACACTGCTTATCTGCAAGGCAAAGTCCAACAGATACTTCTGTTCACAGATGTTATTTTGCTGATTTTATCAGCTCCCAGAATATTACAAAGCCTTCTCAATAACATGTTTGATTATTCCAGGGAGATTAGACTAAAAATCTAAAGGGAAAAGCTAATGAATACAAAATGCATATTGGTTACAGACCTAATACTTTTCCCACATAACGTGCTGCTCTGGGTTCAAATACTAACTGCTATTCTAAATTAAATACTTACCTCTCTGGGTCTCAATTTATTTTTCTATAAAATGAGAAGTTCATAGAGATGAACTTTAGGGTCTCTTTCAGTGTTGACTTTTATGATTCTATTCTTCTTGCTGGCTTAATTTCTTGTTTACTGCTCTCCTCGACATTCATAAGTCATTAGAGGTAGGAGGAACCTTGGAATATGAAAGCACAGTACACATCAGATCTGGGAAGGGTTTAGAACAGAAAATATCAGAGCTGGGAGGGACATTCAAACAGGGAATATCAGAGCTGGGAGGGAGCTTAACTGAGAGAATATCAGAGTCAAGAGAGACTTTAGAACAGGAAATATCAGGGCCTGGGAAGGCTTTAGAACAGGGAGGAATGAGAGTCAGAGCTGGGGGAGATATTAGAACATGAAAGATCAGATGCAGGAGGAACCTTAGAAAAGACAATGTCAGAGCTGGGAGATCTTTAGAACAGGGAATGCCAGAGCTGGGAAAGGCCTTAGAATAGATAATATTAGAACTGGGGAAGATCTTAGAACATGGAATATGAGAGCCAGGAGGGATCTGAGAACAGAGAGTGATAGATCTGGGAGAGATCTTAACTGAGAGCCTATCAGAGCCAAGAGAGACCTGAGAACAGGAAATATCAGGGCCTGGGAAGGCTTTAGAACAGGGAATGCCAGAGCAGGGAAAGGCCTTAGAACAGATAATATGAGACCTGGGGAAGATCTTGGAACATGGAATATCAGAGCCAGAAGGGATCTTAGAACAGAGAGTGGCAGAGCTGAGAGGAGTCTTAGGAAAGGGAAAGTCAGAGCTGGGAGAAATGGAAGAGCTTGATGGGGTCTTAAATCATAGAATTATGGAACCTGAAACTTCTTTACAAATCATTTATTTTCTTGATTCAAAAGCAATGCAAGAAACACTTACTATGCTTATTTTCTGTAGGCACCATGTTAAGCTGCTAGGAAGGCAAATGCAAATAAAAAGATAGTCCTTGACTTTAAGGAGCTTCCAATCTAGTGAGAGATGGCAACACACAAAAGACAGTTGAAAAGAACCGAGACATGACAGATAAGCTTGGTGAGATGCAGTGAGAAGGTTAGCTTGAACTGCCTCCTTAAATAGAAGTTTGGGGCGACCTACACTCTCAGAGGGAGGGATCACTGAGGCACAGCATACTTATGGATTATGAATTCCAGGGCTCCAGCCATCTATCAGGATAAAGCTTTTTTGGGGCCATAATGGAGAACGCCACATTCCAACCTGGTGAGAAATAATCCCCAACCTTTCCTAATATAAAAATCCCTTTTTAAACACTAAGATATTATGAAAATCCCATACAGATACTTGTGTCTGAGACATGGTGAGAATCTCACTCCATGATCAGGCCATTATCCACTATGTCCTGTTGCCTGTAGGTTATATTTAATAATAATAGGTTAACATTTATATAGAGGTTACTCTTTGCCAGGTACTTCACAATTATTATCTTATTTAACTCTTGGTACAACTGTGGAAGGTGCTGGATAGTCTCTCCATTTTACAGATGAGAAAATTGAGATTAAAAGCCTTGTTCAAAGTTACACAGTAAGAAGTACCTGAAGCTGGATTTGAACTTAGGCCCACTGCTCTATCTGCTGACCATTTAGTTGGATTATAGAAAGTTTGCTTCTTTATTAATGTTAATGACTCAATGAGATGAACTCCTTGCAATAAATCACACTATGACTCGTTCCTCAGTAGACCACACTGTCCACACATCAAGAACTACTGATCCAGCCTCCAACCCATTTCTTCATAGAGGAAGAAACTGAGGATTTTACCCAGAACATTGAGGAAGAAAATCATTCTCCTGTGTCACCCTCATTCTCCAAAATGCAGGAAAGCAGCTCAAGCATCCTGGGTTCCCATAAATTTCCAGGTGACAGATTCTTACAGGAAGTTGGAAGCTAAACTCTCCTTGAACTTCCATCTATTTTGAGTTTGTACCACCTCGGGTCACTAGTCCCCTAAGATTACTCCTTCCTGTGTGGAACAAAACTTGCTCTCAGTCCTTGTCCAGAAGTCCCCTCCCTCAGATTTCGAGGGGTGTTCCAGGAATAGGCTGCAAGCTTCTTTTCTCTATATCTTATTCCTTGAGGTTATAGATATAGGAAAAATCAGATTTTAGTTGGGTACTATCATGGGGATTGGCTAGGGGAGGAGGAACAAGGATTTTTCTCAATCCTAAGAGAAATCCTGGCTAACCCACTGACCAGAAGATCTGAGGAAGTAAAAGGTTCTCTCTTGTCATTCTGATTTCATAGATAGAGGTTGATTCCAAGAGGCTCACACAGAGCCCCAACTTCTGACTTCAACCATGCTCTAGACCTACCCCGCTAGCCACCTCCCATCCTTGTGGGGGATGCCCTTCCTTGTGCCCCCAAATCCATTCACATCCACAGATTATTTTGATTTATTTTATTACTTATTTTCCTTCCTTTAAGAAACGTTTCCTATGTGTCTTGGACTGTGTTAGACCCTGGTGTTACAAAAAGACTTCTAAATCTGAAGGAACTTAGATTCCCTTGAGAAGAAATAACATGTATAAAACTAAGTAAATATAAAATAAAAGCAATGTAATTTTTGGAACAGGGGAGGAACTGTATTAATTGGGGAAATCAAGAAAAATCTCTTAGCAATCAATTTATTGATCAACCAATAAGCATTAAGTGTTTACAATGTGTCAAGCTGGGCACTGGGGTTTCAAAAAATAAAATCAAAATACTTTTTGCCTTTAAGGAGCCTTCATCTGACCACACTGACATTATATTGCTATATGCAAAACACATATAAAACTGATTCCAGGTTACAAGGCACTTATATCTTGCTTAGTGACTTTGTATGCAGTAGGTGCTCACTAAATGCTCCACAGACAAAATTGACATAATTTACTTTTGTTGGAATTCACCACTTTAAGAAGAAATAAACAATTTCTGCCCTCGATGTACTTAGCTCTCTCAGTGGTCATGGTCAAAGGTATGGAATTAGCTGGTCAAATCAAGGTAGTCAGGAGAAATAAAAAGGATGAGGGAGTATTAGTGTCCTTCCACCAGCACTTTACTCTGAGATTACCTCCTACTTACACTATAGCATAAATAAAGTTGTTTATCTATTGTCTCTTTTTTCCTTGATGTATGGACCATATTTTTGCCTTACTTTGTATCTTCAGCCTTCAGTAAAATGTCTGGTACATAGTAAGAGCTTAACAAATGCCTGTTGACTGACTGACTAGCAACTGGCAGGAAATCAAGGAAGGCTTCATGGGGGTGGTACAGAGTGAGCCAAGCAAGATATGGGGTACATTCCAGGCATGGGAGACAGAAGCAGGAGGCAGAATATAAAGTTCAGGGAACTTCTTTCACGGACTCTGAAGAAGACTCTTTGGTCAAGCTGAATTGTACTTTCTAGTGGTATTCAGGGAAGATTAATCTTTCTGGTGTCAAGGTTCATCAACCCTTTTCAGAACTGTCCATCCATCTGTTAGCTAACTCTAACCCATGGCTCCAAGAAGTGCAGTGTCCACACGTAAGTAAAATCATCTTGGCAGACAGGCCAAACCAGGTTCAGGCTAACCAACAGGCCTGAAACCCATTGGTGAGTTAGGGGAGCATCTGCCCTAAGCACTTGAAGACTTCCTCTGGCCAAATAGGCAGAGGAGAATGGTTTGTTCCAATGGCCATGAAGGAGGCTGAAACAAGTTCTATGGAGTGCTTTGAGCTTGGTCAGCCATCAAAGATGTCAAGGTCATCCGCTGTATCCTAGGCCATTGTCAGTTGTCTTGACATTTGTCCTGCCATTGGGCTTTGATGACCCTGGAGGAGAGAATAAGGCTGATGACTCTGCATAATTCCACCTCATTTAAATCCAATTCACATGCAAGTCAAGATCTCCTCTGGGATGTTAATACTTCTCTTCCAAAAGGAAAGGTGAACACCAATTGGGATTCATGAGGTTGTTTCTTCTCAGGCTCAGACCCATTGATTCAGAAGTTGGTAAATTTGGTGACATTCAGATTATCTCTGGGGTTACGGAATGAACTATCCTGTAAGATTTAATTTTAAATAATGTCCTTTAGAATCTACATTTATCCTGAAATAGCAAATAAGACAGAAAGCAAAGTTAGGGGAAAGATAAAGATTACAAGGAGAAATAACCCTTACTGGGTCCAGTGTTATACAACCTACTAAGAGAAGATGTCCCTAAAATGATTCAGAAATGTTGTTTGGACAAAATCTATATTTAAAAGACTAGAGAAAAAGGCTATTGAAGTTTTGAAACAATATTTGGACAATGGACAATTTTGAAGGAAAACTAATCATTAAGATCCTCTGGGTTTCTATTGGATCAAGTATTGCGACTGGAGTCAGGGAGATGTAGGTTAGAAGCCTGACTGCCACTTGTTAGGTGTTTGATATAGGGATGAGTCATTTCTGAATCTTGATTTACTCATCTGTAAAATGGGGGAAATAATCAAATCTGCCTCACAGTGTGGTTGTGAGGATCTAAGGAAGTAATTTAGAATTTTTATGTGTTTTTTATTTTTATTTATTTATTTTAAAACATTTTATTTTCTTTAGTTACAGGTAAAAAGAACTTTTTGGGGGGATTATATATGTGCTTTTTTTTTTTTTTTTACATATGTCCTTATGAATAATGTTGGGAGAGAAAAATCAGAACAAAAGGGGAAAACCACAAGGGAAAAAAATACATAAAATGAGGGGGAAACAAGTGTACATAGCATGTGTCAATTTATATTCAGTCTCCATAATTCTCTCTCTGGATGTGGATGGCATTTTCCATCCAATATTTATTGGGATTACTTTGGATCACTGAACTGCTGAGAAGAAGCAAATTTGTTATAGTTGATCACTGCACAATCTTGCTGTTACTGTGTAAAATGTTTTTTTCTGGTTCTGCTTGTTTTGCTCAGCATCAGTTCATGTAGAGAAGTTTTTAGGATTTACAAAGTTCCGGCTAAAATCCAAGCACTAAACAATAGCTTTGTATGGGAAGTTCTTTGGAAACTTTGAAACTCAGAAGATGATCAATAGCTGCATTTAAGTAACTGGGATTTCATTGGTATAGGGAATAACTATACCAATCTTTCTCTATCAATACAAACTGACAACTGCCCCAAAATGTATTCAATGGGGTTGTTTTGATATCCAAAAGGGATAAAAGATATGAGAGACAGCTAGAGTGCTTGGTGATGATTCATGAGTGTTAACCTTGTTGCTGGGACAGCTGGGCAAAATGCTGACTCTGAAGTCAGAAGCGCCCGAGTCCCAATCACCTCAGGCACTCTATATTTGGGTGACTATGGGCAAGTCACTTCATGTCTATTTACCTCAGTTTCTTCATCTGTAAAATGAGCTGAAGAAGGAAATGACAAAATACTCCAGTATCTCTGCTAAGAAGATGGGTGACCTCAAATGGGGTCACCAAGAGTAAGACTTGACTGAAAACAGATAGACAACAATGAAACAAATGGTTTCTGTCCATTATTGTGAGCCTCAGCTCCTTATCCTGTGATTGGTACATGTCTAAAAGGTTCCAACCACCTTAGATCCAGTCCTTAAAATCCCACCATGGAGGTCTCCAACAGGAGTCTGGACACCTACTTGTCAGCCACATTATAGTAGGCATTCCTTCCCTAACAAGATTGAACTAGATGGTCTTTGATGCTTAAATTCTGTGCTTTGTAACTTCAGGGTACCCTCCATCCTGCCCCCTCTGTTTTGGAACAGCTTTCATTATTAGGAAGATACTCCAGACACCAAACCTGTATTGACTTTTTTGTAGCTCACTCTTAGCCCCTTTGCATCTATCCTCTGGGTTTTATAGAACAAACTCTTCCACATGTAGCCCTTTGAATGTCTGAACCCAACTCTCACATCCTTTCTGGGACTTTTTGTCTCCATGCTAACCAGGCCAAATTTCTTCTAACCCATCCTCTGATGGCATGAACTTGAGGACCTTCACCTTAAATCAGACTCTGCTAGTATCATCCAGCTTCTCAGCATCCTTCTTAAATTGACTCCAGACCCAGAATTCTCCCACTGAATTATATTTACTTCATTCTCCAGATCCCTGCACCACCAACACACTGGTTAAGTATTTGTTGGTTGACTCACTGAATTTCAAGCAGTAAGGTTGGATAGAAAGAATATTTTTTTCTTGGGAAGGAGAGTCCCTCCAATCTGCCTGCCAGGATCATCTTTGGAGCACATGGTTTAGGAGAGAATATTTCAAAGAACCATAGCTTCAGAACTAGAGGGGGACTTCCAAAATCATTTAGTTCTACCCCTTCAATTTTTAGGTGAGAAAACCAAGACCTAGGGAAGATAAATGGCTTATCCACAGACATAAAACCAGCAAATTGTAATCAGGATTTGAATCCAGATCCTCTGATTCCAAATCTGCCATTCTAGGGCTTCTCCGATGGCTGAAGTCACTGTAAAATAAACAAATGAATGAATAAGGAAGCAAGTGAATGAATGATAAATGAATGAATGAACAAATAAAATAAATCTAAGCAAACTATGGGAGAGAGTTGATCCCTCACAGAGAGGAATGCTAGGAAATGACCACTTAGTTCTGAGAACAGTGTGAAAGCAAAGAGAAGTAAATTATTGAGTGTTCAGGGGAGAGAGGTTGCCAAAGACCTCTTCCCACCCAGACCACCCACCAGATCTGCTGCCCCAAGTTAAGGACCCCAGCTCCCAGGAGAGAGCATTAACTCTGGGATTCGGGTCTGTCCTTTCAAATGACCCAAATGTCAGCAGACTTCCTGTACATGGCCTTTAAAAACTTCCCAAGCAGCTCTGGGCTGTGAAACCCTTGCTTTCTTTCCCTCCCTTCAATGACCATCCCCTTTGCCTCACCACCAGCCCCTCCCCCTCAGCCTGCTCCCCTGCATCTCTGACCCTGGCAACATCCTGTTCTACCCCAGAAATCAACTCCCACTCCAAATTCCAGGTCTGATAGAAATCTAAAACAAATGCTTCCCCGGGCCCAGCTCCCATCTTGGGGACACCTTATCTCCCTTTTTTCCAGGATGGCTGCAGTTCAAGGAATCCATACAGTCTCTCACACGCCTTTCTAATTTTAAGCCTGCTCTCTGCTCCCCTTTTTTTTCTTCCTTTTTCTTGGGCCTGAGAACAGCTGGTAAAAGGGAGTGTGCCTGTCACAGAGTAGGCAATCGGGAACCTTCATTGAGGGCGTCCTTGTGAATTCAGGGGCAGCTGTAGTTCTAGAGCATCCCTACTCCAGTGGGCTAAGAGATAGGGGAGCACTTAGAAGTACTCAGGGAGAAAACGACACATTTTGGAGTCAAAATGTCCCAAGTTCCAATCCTATTTTAGAAATTCTTAGTTATGTGGTCCTGGATAAGCCACATGACTCTTCTAACCCTCAGTTTCCAAGATCAGATCTCAATCCACTATGCTATCCTATCTCTTCCTTCATCTTCTACTCTTCTTCCACCTTCTGCTTTTTTTTCTTCTTGTTCTCTTCTCCTCCCTCTCCTTCTCCCCTTCACTTTCTCCTTTTCTTTCTCTCTGCTCCTCTTCTTCCTTCTCTTTTTCTTTTTCTTTCTTCACCTCCTCATTTTCATTTTTCCTCTTCTTTCTTCCTCTTCTCTCTTTTTTACCTTCTCTTTGTTTTTTCTTCTGCTCATCTTTCTCCTTCTCCTTTGCTTTTCCTCTTATCCTCCTTTCCTTTTCTCTTTTTTCTCTTCTTCCCTCTTTTTCTTCTTGCCTTTTTCTTCTCCTCCTTCTTCATCTTTTCATCTTCTTTCTATCTCCTCCTTCTGCTTCTTCTTCTCCCCTCCCTTTCTTCTTCCTCTTTCACATCTTCTTTCTTTTTTCTTCCCCTCCTCCTTCTCTTCCTCCTCTTTTTTTCTCTTCCTCTTGTTTCTTCTTCTCCTACTCTTTCTCCTTCCTCTCTTCCTCTTTGTTTTCCTTTCCTCCCTCTTCTTTTCTTCCTTTTTCTTTCCTCTTCTTCCTTTTCTCCTCCTTTTCCTTTTCCTCTTTCATCATCCCTCCTTTTTCTTCTTCTTTACCTCTTCTTCCTGCTCCTTGTCTTCCTCCTCTTCTCCTTTTCCTACTTTTCCTTCTCCTCTGTTTCTTTCTCCTTTTCTTTTTTTTCCTCTTCATAATTCATAATTGATTTATCTTCATATTTTGCATTTTTAAACAGATATGAATTACAAAGTACGTTTCCTCTTATAATTCTGTGAAATGAGTAATGTAAGCAATATTATCCCTCTTCTACACCCAAAAAGCCTTACAGTCTCATAAGTCATCAAGCCCAGATCTCTGCTGACTCAAAGACCATAGAACAGCAGGGCTGGGGGGACCCTTACAGATCATCTAGTCTGGGGCTTCTTCACCCCTTTTATCCTAGGTGTTTTGGGTGGATGATGGAGCACTTGTAAGTTTTTAAATCTATACAATAAAGCATGGAAAATTTCAAAATAAATCAATCTTATTGAATTACATAAACACATAAGTTTATGGGTCCCAGAAGAAGAATCCCTGGCTTTAGCTGACAATTTCCATTTTACAGATAAAGAAACTGAAGCAAGTTCAGAGTGATCAATAATGTGACTGAGGGCTTGGAGACTCCAGTAATGACCAGAACTAGAATTTTAACTTCTCTGATTTCCTGGCAGATGTCATTTCTAAAACAACTTTAAAAGAGCGTATCTACCCTTAACAACCCTAGAAAATCTGAAAAAAAAAATTATCCACGTATGAACTTCTTCAACATTGAAAGGGGGTCTTTTTTATCTACCTTAAATCTGTTGTCTCCCCTTATTAAAACAAGCTCTTTGAGGGTAGGAATTGTCATTTTTGCTTGTATTTGGATCCCTAGTGCTTCACATTGGGCCTGGAACAAAGTAAAACACTTAGTAAATGACCTTTCTATCTGTCTTGTCTATCTGTCCTGTCTATTTATCTATGTATCTGTCTTGTCTATCTATCTATCCTCTCTCCCTCCTTCCTTTCTCTCCTATGTATATATTTATATTGTCTATCTATCCTGTCAATCTGTCAGTGTATCTATCTATCTATTTATAGATAGATAGTCAGAGCTGGAGAAGTCTTAGAACAGGGAGTGTCAGAGTTGGAAGGGGACTTAGAACAGGGGATGTCAGAGCTGGAGAAGTCTTAGAACAGGGAGTGTCAACATTGGAAGGGGACTTAGAACAAGGGAAGTCAGGGTTGGCTGAGACCCTTGACAAAATCCAATTCCTTTGCTTTAGAGATAAGGAAACAGTTTTTAAAGAATAGAATGGACTTTCCTGAAACCCAGTGAGTCATTATTTTCCAGAATCCCTTTTTTGTCATCATCTCTCTGAGCACTTCAGGTCGAGCTGTGGTGGTGAGGAACTCTGAAAAGTGTGACTCTATTTCAATGCCTTTCTCTGTGTTTTGTCCTGAGCAATGTTCTCGTCTCACTGCTCCCTTTCTCCTTCTCTGCCCATCATTCTGCTTTGCCAGGGATGGTGTTTCTTCTCACTCAAGCATGGTGAGCCATAGGATTTGACTTAAAGGGGGACTGTGGTGAGTTTGTTAGGATAAGCACAAATTCTGGGCTGATTTGGGTTGTGGGGTGTGTGTGTGTGTGTGTGTGTGTGTGTGTGGTGTATATGTGTAGGCATTCAGGTTAGCAACCTGATCTCAATACCTTTGTGCCCTTGATATTTGTGGAGTAATTTTGGCTCTTTGTGACCTTGTTTGGTGTTTTCTTGTCAAGGATAACAGTTTATTTTACAGATAAGGAAACTGAGGCACACAGGAAGAAATAACTTGCCCAGGTGAGGTGTTCTTGACAAGGATACTGGAATGATTTGCCATTTCCTTTTCCAGTTTATTTTACAATGAGGAAACTGAAGCATACAGGGTGAAATAACTTGCCCAGGTGGGGTGTTCTTGGCAAACACACTGGACTGATTTGCCATTTCCTTTTCTGGTTTATTTTACAGATGAGGAAACTGAGGCACATAGGGAGAAGTAGCTTGCCAAGGGTCACACAGCTAGTAAGTGTCTGAAGCCAGACTTGAACTCAGGAGAATGTGCACCTAGATGTCCTTGTGATAAGATTTCAAAGGCTTGGCATTGGAAAGGCCTGAATTTAAATTTTCTCTCCAAGGCCCACTAGCAGTGTGATTGTGGGTAAAGTGCTCTCTGAGCCAAGGTTCCTTCAATTGCTAAAGTAGGGTTCAAATTATCAGCAGAGCTCCCCAGGGTGCTGAGAGCACTAAGCAAGATGCTTTGCAAATTTGAGCATCTCAGAGAAATGTCTGCTGTTAGTTGTGTTGGCGGTTGTTGGGGCCGTCCATGGGCAGACAGGCAGATTCTGCTTCCAGATTCAGTTGGTTATTTTTTAGTGCTGCGGAAATGCAGAAACATTAATCTCCTTGGGACCACTGACTCCAAGGTCTATTAAAGGCAAACAAATGCTCCCTTCACCAGATCTTCTTTCCAAAAGTCTATTATTTTATGAAGCATGTGAATGTGTCTGTGTGTGTATGGGTGTGTTGCTTACACACCCACACTCATTCATCTCATCCCTCTGAACAATGGCATCTGTCTCTTGCAGTCTGACTCCTGCTCTGCCTCCAGCTTCCCGTCTCCAATCCATCCTCTCAACTCAACAGTCAAGACGATCTTCCTAATATACATCGGAGCTCTGCTCAACAACCTTCAATGGTTCCCTATTGCCTTTTGGATAAAATCCTACTTTTTCTATTCAACAATTAAATCCCTGCATGATGTGGTTCCTGTACTTTTCCAGAATTATGTAATATTACACTTCTCTATGCACTTACTATTGCAGCCAAATTGGCTTATTAGCTCTTTCTTAAATCAGTTTTCCATGTCACTGCTCAGGCTATTATCCTCCTCGTCTGGCATGGATTTCACCCCCACCTCTTAGACTCCCAAGACTCCTTCAAGATCTGGTTCAGGTGCCAGCTTCAATAGTGTCTCCCATTAGTATTCACTCCCACCTCAAACTAGATTGCACTCATTCAATTACTTAAATTTTGTCTCTCTTTGGTGGTCCTGGAGTAGAATGTGATCTTCATGAAGGCAGGCACTCACTCGTTTTTGTCTTGTATTTTCAGTGCCTGAAACAATGCTTGGAAAGACTTTGGTACTAGGAGTATAGATTTAGGGCAAGAAAGTAGCCTTAGAAGACATTAATTCCAATACTTTTTCTTTCTTTCCCTCTTTCTTTCTTTCTGCCTCTTCCTCTCTCTCTTCCTCTTCCTTCCTTCCTTCCTTTCTTTCTCTTTCTTTCTTTCTTTCTTTCTTCCTTCCTTCCTTCCTTCCTTCCTTCCTTCCTTCCTTTCTTTCTTTCTTTCTTTCTTTCTTTCTTTCTTTCTTTCTTTCTTTCTTTCTTTCTTTCTTTCTTTCTTCCTTCCTTTCTTTTGCAATTGGGATTAAATGACTTGCCCACAGTGTGGCATCTGTTTTATCTAAAGTTGGATTTGAACTCAGGCTCTGACTCCAAACTGGAGCTCTATCCATTTTACTTTCTAGTTGCCATAGACCTTTTTTTTTTTTTTTAAACAGATGAGGAAACTGAGGCTAGAAAGGTTATTGGCTTGCTTAGTGTCAATATAGTGTGTCTAATGTCAGATTTCAACCAATGTCAGTTCTAAAGAGTTATCTTGCATTTTTTCCCTGTTCCTCTTCCTCCTCCTTTTTCTTCTCTTCTTCCTCCTCCTTTTCTTTTTATTCATTTTCTTCCTCCTTTTCTGCCTCCTCTTCCTGCTTTTATTCTTCTTTCTCCTCTTTCTTCTCCTCTTCTTTTTATTCCTTCTTTTCCTCCTCCTGCTTTTTTCTGCCTCCTCTTCTTCCTCTTTTTCTTCTTTCTCCTCCTCCTCCTTCTTTCTTCTACTCTTCCTTCTCCTTCTTTTCTTTTTATTCTTCCTTCTCCTTCATTCCTGCTTCCTATTCTTCTTCTTTTCTCTCCTCCTTCTCCTTCTTCTCTTCCTCCTTTTCCTCCTTCTATTCTTCTTCTTGTCCCTCTTCCCTCTTCTTTCTTCTCTTACACCTGCTCTTTTTCTTTTTATTCCTCCTTCCCCTCCTCTTCCTCCTTTTTTTCTGTCTTCTTTTCCCTCCTCCTTCTCTTTTTTCTCTTCTTCCTCTTCTTTTTCTTTTTCTTCTTCCTTTTCTTCCTCCTCTTTTTCGGCCTACTTCTTTTTCTTTTCTTCTTCTTCCTCCTTCTCTTCTTCTTTCCCCTCCTTAGATTTATAATTTCACTAGTACAGGAAAACTATACTGTCAAGTGTTAATTAGTACCTTGTCACTGCCTGGCAACCCTGAGATATATAGGGACTCATCCAGAGTCACACAGCCAATAGATATCTAACTTGAACCCAGTAATTCCGACTCAGAGATCTGGGATCACAGTATATTGCACTTACTAAATGCTTTTTTGAATCGGATTGAAAGTAAAGGCTAAAACTAGTTTTGAAAAAGTTTTCCCTAATGTGTTTGGGAAAGGGATAATGCTTCCTTATCCTCTACCTCTCCATTGAAGGATGAGATTGTTTTTTTTTTTTTCCTTTCACATACTGCTTTCTATATAGTATAGTTAAGATAGACAGGCCATCTTACAATCCAGAGACAAGATCAGTTTCTTAATTGCCAGCAATCTGAAAGTCTTCCTTATCACTGTTTATATTAACAGCTTTCATTAATAGCCCACTGGATAATAGAAAAAAAATTATTTTCCCATCACATTTCTTTCTTTTTTTTTTAATTTTAATGCTCTGAATTAATTGCATGTGAATAGATGATCATTGTACTTGAAGGGGATAGGAGGAGAAACAATTCAACAAGAAAATGGTTTAAAAACTTGGGCTCTGGATCTTCTCCAGAGCTGGCCACTGAGGCTCATGGGAAGTTTCCAAACCTCCTTGTGCACGTGCAGAAAGCTAGGATGGGGTGCCAAACCCCTGGTTTCCCAGCAGGGTTGTCCTGGCAGGCAGCCTGCCCAGGAAGGGTAGATTCCCCTCCCTCCAAAGCACTTGGGAATCCCATTAGCTTCCCCTAACAGGCTGGCAGTCTCAGGGCAGGTGGGTGGGCAGCCGAGCTCTTCTGAGCTATCCTGAGACTGGGTCATATGCCATGGAAAAACAATGCACATCCTGGCATTTGTCTATAACACCACAGGCTACATTATCAGCACCGTTCATGTGGCCAGTCCGCTGCCCCTCCCTTTATTGTCCACTTCCCTGGACACTCGGGGAACAATAAGGACCATCACACAATAGGTCTCTAGAGCTGAATTTTCCCTCCCCTGTGAGCCACTAGCAAAGAGAGCTAGAAGGTTAATTGAGTCCACAAGAGTCCCCAAAGGCTTGAATGTATTTGAAAACCAGGTCACGTCCACCTGAATCTTCAATAGCTTGCAAAAGATCACCAAGTGTTAGACCTTGCTAAGCCTGGGGGCTTCAGAATTAGTCACTGGGTGGGTGGGTGGGGAGGCTGGAAGTCTGATGTCCTCACGGCCATAAAGAATGTTCTGGATATACGGCCTAAGTACCAAACTGGGCATCTTTGCCCATCTACACCAACGGACAATGAGAAAACATACAACTGAAGGTTGGTGACTGGCAGGGAGGGGCAGGGCCGGGTTCTGGCTCTCTCTGATGGCTTTCTAATCACTTTTGGAAAAATGTCCTTTGTTACTTTGTTCCCTCCTGGGGAATGTGCCTGTGGAGCAGATCCAAGGAACTGAATAGCCTTTGTGTACGTGAAATCCAAGGGGAATGCACAATAGCCTCCCAGAGCTCCCACCAGCAACTATGAATAATCCTCGGTCCCATTTCACAGACTCACAGATTTGAAGAGCTGCGAGGGTCCTTTGAAGGCATCCAGGCCAACTTGTCTACACATAAACATTCCCCTACAACATCCCAGACAAGTGATCTGTCATCCAGTTTTTTCTTGAAGACTTCCAGAGTCCAAAAGCTCATTACCCCTTAAGACAGCCCACAATGCTTTTTCACAGATCCCAAGAAGCATCCTTTGGGGCTTAGACATACCATTTTATAGCAGATAAAGGCAGCAAAGTCAGAGAGGTCACGATTTGTCCAAGCTCATACAGGCAGCAATTGGTTGATACAGAATTTGTTGACAGGATTTGATGCCCAGTTTGTTTGTTTGTTTGTTTTCTGTTACACTCTACTGCCTCAAGCCAAAGATTGAGATCTAGGAGGGGTCTTAGAGACCACTCACTCAAGCTTCTCATTTGACAGATGAGGAAACTGACATCAAACGGGATGGACTGGCTCCTTCAAGATTATAAGACAATAAGCAAAAAGGCCAGAGTGGATTTGAATCGGGTCCTCTCACTCCAAAGTCAGTATTGCCATTAAGTCACATCTTTTCCTCTTGCAAATCATAGGAGCAAAGCTTTTAAGCTGGAAAGGACCTTAGAGAGTTTATAGACTCTCCTCATTATATACCTCTCCCCACCCCATTTTACAGATTAGGAACCTGAGGCTCAGAAAGTGGAAAAATGATTTCCCAAAGGCATAGTCTAGGAGGTGGCAAGTCCAGGATTAGAACTCAAATCTTCTGGCCTCCATTGTGTGATCTTTACATTTTAAACATCAAAATAAAAAATGTTCTTACAGCCATTTCTTTTAAGACCACAATTAATCCAAGAATTGTGCATTCTTTTGTGCATCCACTAGTCATATAGAGATCAGAAAATATAAAATACAACTGTGTCTACATGAGTGGAATGATGGAAAAATAGATAAGGTAGATAAAGAAATGAATAGAATTTATAGAGATGGGTGAATGAATAGATGAATGGAAGAGTGGAACAATAGATGGATGGATAAATAGATTATCAGAAATAGATTACAAATTAATATTATTAGCTACCTACTATGTGCACTAAGCTAGATGATAGATAGATAGATTAGTTAGATATATGGATAGAATTTGTAGAGACAAATAAATAGATGAATGGAAGAGTAGGGTGATAGATAGATAGGTGGATGAATAGATAATCAAAAATAGATTACAAATGAAGAAATATTTATTAACCACCTACTATGTGCCAGTCACTAAGATAGATGATTGATACATAGACAGATAGATGAGATAGATAAATAAATGAATAGAATTTATAGAGATGGATTAATGGATAGATAGATGGATGAAAGAGTAGGAAAGTAGATGGATAGATAGACGAATGGACGAATAGGTAATCAGAAATAGATTTCAAATTAAGAAATATTTCTTAGCTACCTACTATGTGCCAGGCATTAAGATAGATGATAGATAGACAGATAGATTAGACAGATAGATGGATAGATAGAATTTATAGAGATGGATAAATGGATAGATGGGAGGAAGAGTGGGATGATGGATAGATAGATGGATGGATGAACAGATAATCAAAAATAGATTACAAATCGATAAATATTTATTAATTACTTATGTGTCAGCCACTAAGATAGATGATTGATAAATAGATATGAATAGATAAATGAATGGATGGATAGATAATCAGAGATAGTGAATCAATAAATATTAAGTACCTATTATGTTCCAGGCACTATGATAGATGGATAGGTAGGTAGGTAGATAGAGTTTTATTGAAGCTAAGCACTGAGATTCCACATATAAGCAAGTAAGAGAGCTCCTGTCCTTAAAGAGCTTAAATTATAATGGCGAAAGATAATCCATAAAGCAGAATTGGAAAGGAGATGGGGAGGGTTACCAGCAATGGAGCAAGACAGCTGGCAATGAGGTGGAAGAGCCCCAAAGAGTGGGTCAACCCAGGAATGAAGTGAATATAGCGGGATTCCTTAAGAAGGGTTGATGCTGGTAACTAGAAAATACCTATAATTCTTGCTACTAGGGAGTCTGAGGCTGCTGAATCTCTTGACCTGGGAAGTTCTAACCTACAGTGGGCTAACCCCATATGTCATTCACAGGAATGTGGTAAGTCTCTAGGATTGGAGAAGGCAATGAATTGAGCAAGAACTGATAAATCAGCCCAAGACAGACAATAAAGCAGGTGAAAGCTCCCATGCTAATCATTGTGGGATTAGACTTGTGAGTCTTTTAGCTTTTAGCTTAGATGTGAGAGGGAGACCCAGATTTAAAAAAAAATAGAAATAGTGCTTGAAACTAGAGAGTCACAAGTCAAGAAAGTCAGAACTTGTTACCCTGTAATCATGATCCAAGTGTCAGTCACTGGTCAGTTCCCATTTCTCCCCAAAAGTCAGTTTAACAAATATTTGTTAAGTGCCTACTGTGTGTAAGTATGAAATGGCCCAGCATTTAAAGACACCATAAGAATGAATACAGGTCTGCATAGGATTGGATGCTGATGCATGTGTGACCTAGAATCCCTCTCATTTCATCTTCCCTGTATAATTATGAATTCTTGATGGGAAGGAGAAAACAATTAAAAGTTTCTAAATTGCTACTGTGATGATGTTTCCAGCAGGGCTTCCATGAGAAAAGCTTCAGGCATGAAAAGTAAAACCAAAAACTTGGGCCTCCCTAATTCCCAATTACGTCTTATTAGCATCCATTTCTTTATCTTCGAGATCCAGAGTTCTTGGAGAAAGGCTGATGGTCTCCTGGACCTCCTGTTTCATGAACTTGGAGAGGAAAGGCAAAAAAGAGACAGAGTTCAGATTCTTAGAGATCACTGGAGTGGCCAGATTCTGACACTATTAAGAAGGACGGTGGTTAAAAACAAACAAACAAACGAACAAACAACAACAACAAAAACATGGCTTCAAGATGCTGGATTTGTCCATTTCTAAAACTGGTTTGTGATCTCATATGGAGTCTAAAGACTTTGAGAATAATAGTTTTAGGGAGGAAGTATATCAGGGCAAGATGGTAGAAAAGCTTGAAACTCTACACTCCAAAATTGTTTTTTGGCCAAGTTTAGGCTTAAAAACAAGAAAAACATTCTAACAATTTAAGATATTCCAGAATGGAATGGACTTCCCCATAGAGCAGTGAGCCTCTCATCAGTAGATCTTTTCTAGAGCAGCCTAGATTGGTGTTGAGGGAATTTTTTTCAGGTTTGGGTTAAACACTGAGATCTTTTTCAACTCTAAAATTTTATGATTTTCATTGGTTTGGAAAGTTAAGGTATAGATTCAATCAATTATTAAGCACCTACTGTATTCCAGCATTGTTCTAGATGTTGGGGATGCAAAAATAAAAGTGAGATAGTCCTTGACCTTGATGTTACAAAATAGTGAGAGGAGATGGTGTACCCATCTGAAGGTATTAGCAGCTGGGAGGATCAGCAAATTTGAGCTATATGCTAAGAAAAACTTCTTAACAGAAAAAGGATAGATTGTTTATGAAAGTAGTGAGTTCTGCTTCATTGGAGGAAAGGGAAACTTTGTCCTTCAAATATTAGATGATTACTTTGAGAGTATCTTACAAAGAAGTTTTGAATGCAGCAAGGGGCTTTTGAGATTTGTTTCAACAGAAAAGTCCTGGTCTGAATTTCATAACTAAAAGAAATTCAGCAGCAATTGTCGTCAGAGGCCTAAGTTTCAGGACACATACTTAGGTGCCAGAATGGGAAAATCAAAAAGGTGACTAAAAAGAGAAATCAGAGTTGTTTTCCCTGGAAGCCCAGAAAATACAATGAATTTAAAAATCAAAGGACCCAGATTTGAATTCAAGTGTGCTTTGTACTAGCTGTGTGATCTTGGAGAAATCACTAACAATTCTGGGATTTATTTTCCTCATCCATAGGATAAGGGAGGTCTAAGTTTTTTTTTTTTTAATTCTAAATCAATGATCCTAGGAAATAGATGGGTGAATTTCCTCTGGGGAAAAAAAAAAAGAATAAACCTACTATCTCAGATACTTCTTAACTATGTGATCCAAGGCAGGTCACTTAGCCACTGTCTCAGTTTCCTCCTCTGTAAAATGGAGATAATATTATCTATGTCACTGAGTTAATTGTGAGGAACAAATGAGATAATGCATGTGACGTGTTTTGTAAATCTTAAAGTTTTATGTAAATATTATTATTATTAATTATTCTCACAATTATCTAGTTGAGCCTATAGGGATAGGGGATAGACACATGTCTCCTGCAAACAATTTTAAAAAGCTGTCTGTATCTCTAAGAAGTTACTCACACAGCCAACTCATGTCAGAAGCAAGATTTGAATTCAGATCTTTGGATGCTGAAGCTCTGCTACCTCTTACCTACCCTGGCTCCCTGCCACCCTCTGTTTTAAGTTCTGCAGTTGAGAGGAACTCCACATCCAAGCCACATTTAGGAGATGCTAATTCAGAAAAGGTTCCCCTGACAACCAAAAGCAAACCTTCCTTTCTGCAACATTTCCTCTTTCTGCCCTTTGAAGTCAGGTTCTCTCTCTCTCTTCCCCCTGGCTGCAAAACTCCAGTATTTCTGTGATCTCTGGGCCTTGGAGGTAACTAGAGGGAGAAGTGGTATCCCTGCTCTGGGAAGGCGTGGGCCTGTCAATCAGGGCTTTTCATTACTCAGAGCTTCTAATTAGTTAGCATCCTATCCTTGCCAAGCTGACTAAATCTTCACTGAAGCACCTGGGAGGGGTAGGAGTGGGCTGGGGCTCCCCAATTAACCACCTTTGCATGTGAGAGCTTCCCGGAGACAAAAGGAGGGTGAGAACAGAGACAGCATGGGACACTTTCCCATCAAAGATGTTTGGAAAACGTGTGATGGACAAGCCCAGCTCTCTATGAAAGGCTAAAAGCCCGGGTGGTTAAGGGGAAAACTTAGAAGCTAACCTCTGAGTTGGGGAAATGGAGGGAGCTGGGTAGGGAGGGATGAGAAATAGAATTAAAATAACTCAGTCTGGAGAACTGTGTTTAATGCTAAGAGATGCATTTTAGGAAGGATATTGGTAAATTGGAGAAAACTGGAAGGTGAAGGATCAGGGTGGGAGAGGGCCTTAGATTTTGCCATCTAAGAATTGGTTGATGGAATTGGGGATGATTCATTTCCAAAAGAGAATACTAAGGGGGGATTGAGAGGAATATTCAAGTATTTGAGTAGCTGTCCAATGAAGAGGAGTTGGTGATGTTCTGTTTGGCTCCCAATGCTTAGAAGTAAGTAGGAGGATGGTGGGTGGGGAGGTGGAATAGCAAAAAGGGAAATGGAGGCTTAATGTCAATCAAATCTTCCTCACAAATGAGGGATCCCCCATTGTGGAGTGGGCTGCCTCTGAAGGTAGTGAAGGGCTGCCTCCTCCATCCCCCCCTCCTACCATCACTGGAGGCCTTCAGAGAGAGGCTGCATGACCATTTGTCCTACAGTGGGCATTTCTTGAATGGGTCTATGTTGGGCTATATAGCTCTGGAACCTTTAACTTTCTGGGGTTTTAAGTAAAACAAAGTTAAGGAAGAAGAGAAAAGTCACCCTGTGAAGGAACTGAAAGGGGTCAATGATATAAATGCAAAGGCTGAAGTGATCTTCCCTGTACACGTTTCTGGGTTCCATTGTCCCTTTCACTTTTAAGTCACATGAAGGTTTCAAATCCCCATGAGAAAACAAAGCTTTCAGGACTAGAACACCAGCCCTGAAGTCAGGAGGACACGAATTCAAATCTGACCTCAGACACTTAACACCTCCTAGCTGTGTTACTCTGGGCAAGTCACTTAATCCCAATTGCCTCAGAAAAAGAAAAAAAAAAGCCTTCAGGATGAATATTTCTTTCTTTGTATCCCCAGCATGTAGCATACAGCAAGCACTTTATAAGTGAATATTGATTAATTGACATCTCTTGAAAAACAATGAACAAATGGCTTGGTGCAGGGCCTGAGGTTAGGTTTCTAAGCTTAGTTCTGCCATTGACCCATCAGACAATCATTTCATCTTGGTTTTCTATGGCTCAGCCAGTGGATAGAGTGAGAGGCTAGAACTCCAGGAGACCTAAGTTCAATTTTTACCTCAGACACTTTCTAGATTTGTGATTTGGGGCAGGTCATGTAAGCTTTGTTACAATTGCTTCATCTGTAAAAATGAGTATAATAATAGCACCTAAGTTCTCAGGCTATTGTAAGGATCAAATGGATTATTAATTTCAAAGTGCTTAGCACAGTGCCAGCACATAGTAGGTGCTATAGAAGTGTTAACTATTATTATTAATTATTTTTTTATTATTCCTGATCCCCCAGTTGTTAGTGACCATCTCCCACTACTTTGTATATTTCCTTCAGCTCATCACTAAAAAAGACCTGTGGAAAGTTCAGTCGATGAAAGGCTAGTCTCACTGAAATCTGTATGTGTCTAATGGTGATCAGTAAGCAGAGAAGAAATCCCTGAGATAATGATGGGCTGACTGGAGGAAGGAGATGGGGTCAGAGACAGGACACAATGGAGAAGACAGAAGGACAAAGGGAGAAGGAACCTTGGATCACAGAACACAAGGAGTGCAGATACTAAAATTTCAGGGATACAAGGAGGTTTAGAACAGACAATTTAAGAGCTAGAAAGGGCCTTAGAAAAGGGAATATCAGGTCTGGGAAGATCCTTAGAACAGTCAATGTCAGAGCTGGGAGTAGTCTTAAGACAGGGAGTGTCAGAACTGGGAGGGGTGTTTAGAACTAAGGATGTCAGAGCTGGAAGGGGTTTCAGAACAGGGAATATCAGAGCTGAAAGGGACCTTAGAACAGAGACTGTCAGAGCTAGGAGGGACCTTAGAATAGGGATTGTCAGAGCCAGAAGAAATCCTTGCATAATGTCAGAGCTAAGAGAACACTCTAAATCTGAGTCAGTCAGAATGGAGAGGTCCTTAGGGATCACCCAGTCCACATCCTTTCAGCCCTCCCTGCTCTCCTCAGTTTTACAACCCAGTCCTGTGTCCATCAAAAGAATGTGTGCTAAATAGCAAAGGAGTGGACCGACTATTCAAACCACAGCTGAAATGGCTCCAGCTCAATCCTAAGCAGACCAGTTGTAGCCAAGAGCCCCAGTCTGGCTAGCCTTTCCTGCAGTTTTCCTTCTCGTGCCCAGACAAACAACCATCCTGAGTTTGTGGTGGGTGGGTGAATCACCAGAAAGTGTTGCCTTTGCCTCCAAGAAAAACACGCCTCTCCCCCCCTTCTGGATGACTGTTCTGTTTTCAGGTAAGGCGGGTCTCTGAGCCTCCCTCACGAATAGTCTCTCTTTGGTTGTTGGAATAAAGGCAGAACCATTCTAAGGGAAGATTAAGGAAATTTCTCTTATTTTTAAGGAAAGCCCAATAGCTCTGCTGCTGGATATACTGGCTGCATGACCCAAGCAAGACTCTTCCCTTTGTGGACCTCAATTTTCTGCTCTGTGAAATGAGATTGTTGGACTAGATGGCCTCGAAGGCTGTTTCCAGCTCAAATCCCATGATCCTGTGATTGTTGGGACTAATGTTTCCTCAGTGTTTAAACTGGAAAGGAATAAGAGGCCAGCTAGTCCAACCTCTTCATTTTATTGATAAGGAAATTGAAGCCCAGAAAGGGAGGATGGATTGGTTCTTTCATCCATCAAATATTTAGGAAAAGTTCACTGTATTCCAGATCTTTTGCAAGGTCCTGGTCATCCAAAGAAAAAGTAGCAAGCAGGCGCCAGCCTCAGGAAACTTATAATCAATGAGGGAAGAAAGGGAGAATGTATTAAAAATAACTGCGGAAGATACAAAGGAGAGGTTCAAGCAGTGTTATATGGGAAGGAAGGAAGGGAAAAGGGAGGGAAGAAAGTAGGGGAGGAAGGAAAGAAAAGAGTAGGGGAGGAAGGGAAGGAAGAAAGCAAAAAGGATGAAGAAAGGAAAGGAAAGAAGGAGGGAAGGGAAGATGCAAGGAGAGGGAGGAAGGAAACAGAAATGAGGGATGGAAGAAGAAAAGAATAGAAGTGAGGGGGGAAGAAAGAAGGAAGGGAAAAAAGAAGGAAGATAAGAAGAAAGGAAGGAAATAAGAAAGAAAAGAATGAAGGAAGGAAAGAAGAAAGGAAGGAAAGAAAGAAGGAGGGAATTGAGGAAGGAGAGAAGGAAGGAAGGAAGAAGGGAAGGAGGGGAAAAGGAAAGAAGGATGTAAATGAAGGAGAGGAGAAAAGGTAGCATGGAAGCAAGGGAGGAAGGAAGGACAAAGGAAGAAGAAAGGGAAGGAAGGAAGGAATGAGGGAAAGGATGGAAGGGGAGACAGGAAGGGAACAGACATGAAGGAAGGAAGAAGGAAAAAGTAGAAGGAAGGATAAGCGGGAGGGAGGAAGAAAGAGGAAAAAAGGAAGAAAAGAAGGATGGAAAGAAGAAAAGAAGGAAGGAAGAAAGAAGGGAAGGAGAAGAAAAGTTAAGAAGAATGGAAATGAGGGAGAGAAAGAGAAAAGGTAGTATGCAAGTGAAGGAGGAAAGAAGGAAACAGGAAGAAGAAAAGGAAGGAAGGAAGGAAGGAGTGAGGGAAAAGGATGGAAGGGGAGACAGGAAGGAAACAGAAATGAAGGAAGGAAGAAGGAAAGAATAAAAGGAAGGATAGAAGTGAGGGAGGGAAGAAAGAAGGAAGGAAAGAAGGAGGGAGGGAAGGAGGGAACTCTTGAAAAGTCACTTAAACTCTCTGAGCCTCAGTTTCCCTACCTATAAAAATGAAGGCTCTGGATCTGGTGACCTTGAAGGTCCCTTCTGGTTCTAAGTCTATGATCCTATTAGAAATCCTTTTTTACCTGGGAAGGTCATGGTGATCACAGTGGTTCCTGAGTTGAAAGCCTAAAGGAAAGGCAATTAGATCAACAAAGAGAGAAACAGGAAGGATATACTCTCATCTTCTCATTGTTTCCTCTTTGGCATTCACGGCTCTGCCTGTGTTATCCCGTGCCTTCTCATCTTGTATGACCCTTGTCTGCATCTTCCCATATTTCTGCCACAAAGTCCATGCAAACTTTGGGGATCTTTCTCTAGATCTCTTCACATTCTGTTGGTAGCAGAGTCGTTCATGAACTACCCATCCATGATTATCTGTTCACTTCCTCTTCCTCTCATGTACATACACACATGGAATATAGCTGTTGTTTCTATGCCTTTTTTTTTGGGGGGGGTCTCTTTTGTGCTGCTTTGTTTATGCATCCATAATAGAGTACATAAACACAATAAAGTATCTACATATTAGAGTTTACATGCATATATGTATTACTTATATATGTATACACACATGAGTGTGTACATGCATATACACTTTGGGGTGTTTAAAAACTGTGTAATTTCCCAAAAGAAATCCAGTCCATTTTATTTCTCTTATTTAATTAGAGAACCAGTTTATATCCATTTGCAGCACCCATTCAACATCCATGTCGTGGTGGACCAGTTCAATGGGTCATCCTTCCAATCACTTTTCTTAACAAGAACCCTCATTTATTCTTTTTTTTTTTCCTCTTTGAATTGTTAAGTTGAATCCTAGGGTGGTACAGAGATTCATTTTAGAAGCTCCAAGGTAGTCAGGACTCAGTGCAGTGAAAACTATTATACATAAATGGAAGCATCAAGAGAACTGGAGCATCTTTAGTCTCTTCTGTTTGCATTCTGACATCTTAAATGACTATGACAAATATCCTTGGCAAACAGTAAATGCTTAAGATTTTTTTTGCTTGTTCTTATCATTGATTTCTTTGCTAAGAATACATCTGTATATTTTCTGACTTCCTTGATATTAATAATCTGAAGATCATTGAACAAAATTACCTCTGGAATTATCTCCATCAAGGAATCTTGCCTCATTTTTACATAGCCATAGAAACCACTTTGTTGGAGAAAAACCTGTAAGATACCATTTTTCTCTAAGGAATCAAATACTTTAAGAAAAATAGCAAACCATAAATGCGGTGGGATTTGTACCCTCTTCACCTTTCAGTCAATTCTGTGAAAGTCTAACTGTGGAATATATATATATATATATATATATATATATATATATATATAGTGAGTGTGTGTGTGTATGGAAACCTGACTGTTCCTTTCTCACAACTTTCTCATGTAAATCCTTGATTTGTGTGTAAAAGATTCTCATAATTCCATAACAGGGATGAGAAAATATAAACAGAGATTAGTCGTTATTGAAACCTTCCTGCTTTTCTTTTCCTAGGAGTATTACCATTTACAATTCCTTCCCTCCTCAATTATTCAGTATCTTTCCCCCTTTCTAACATCTTTAAAATTCATTCCTCAGAGCTATTAAAATTTTGTTTCTTCCTGAATGCACTTCCTTTGTCTATATTTGGTTTGGTCTAGTTTGAGATAAACTAGCTAGAATTTCTATTAAGGTTTTAAAGCATTTTACATGTATTCATACATCTAATTTTCACAAGAATCCTTTGGAGAAGGGCTATTATGTGTTTAAAAATGAGGAAACAGTCTGAGCAAAGTTAAGTGATTTGCTCAAGATCATAGAGCTAGTATGTTTCAGAGGCAGAATCTGAACTCAGATCTTCCCCAGATGAAACCTTCCATATGAGTTATTTCCTTGAGAGAATGAATTGATTTACTTTTCTATGTGTATCCTCAATAGGAGGAGAAGGAAGAGGAGGAGAAGAGGAGGAAGAGGAGGAGAGAAGGAGGAGGAATGGGAAGAGAAAGAATAGGAGAGAAGAAAAGAAAGATGAAAATATATAAAAAATCAAATAAATAAAAATCACTGTTATGATAGAATTCAAACACCAATAATACCAGGAAGTATGTTAGAATCTGAATGTAACTGCTATACAGTCATTGGAAATTTGTTTTTTAAAAAAGGCATAGAAACAACAACTATATTCTCTGTGTGTGTGTGTAATTTGTTTGTTTTCCTTCTTGTAGATTCATCTTTCAATGCTCTTGAAAAGATCTGGTCATTTTCATGTAAAACTTTTTTTTTTCCTTCTCCAGTGTTTCCCACAATTTTAGAAGCCAGAGCTACTCATGATATTCTACCACCCTTCTCTCTAAGGTTTTGGAAATGAGTTTACATTTTAAATTTCCATTGATTTTGGCAGTCATTTCTCTTCCCTTGGCAAGTGGATCAAGAACTTGGAAACAGTTTCTGGGTTCTTACATTCTCCTCACTGGTGATACCTTGATATTAGCTAAACTTTCAGAAATAATGATGGTCTGTGTTGATTTTTTTGTTCCTCTATCCAGTTTCCATTTGCGGGGAATGTATACATACCATATCTAAACAGGTCATGTTGGAACTCTTCCAACAATTGCTTTATCTCTTCAGCTTGAACTTTTCTTCTAATAGGTGTTGATTTTGAGCTTTGCTTCAACAAGCTGAAGGTGTAACAACCAACAGTTGATTTGGAAATGATTCTCACAACAATAGCCAATCATTTCCTATTGGTTAAGATAGTCAATGTAATAATTCATGGTATCATATTCGGTGCTCCTCATGGCTAGTGCCATCTGATGTTCCTCTTGAAGAATACTAATTATTTCTTGGCTTGGGATTTCTAAATATTGTACAAGCCTTTGGATTCTTTCCATTTCTTAATCCTGAGCCATATTCTCCTACATATTTTTCATTGCCTTCTCTGCCTGCTATTCCATTAGAGTAATCAACTGTTAAAGTATGTATTGATATAATTTGGATCATATCCTTGAGTTCTTCAGATAACTCCCCCCACACACACCCCTTGTTCTCTGGACCAGATGTTGGAACGTAAGTCGCAAATAGCTTCAGGGTGGTCTTTCCATTTTTACTCCTCACAAGTACTTCAAGGTGAGAGTCAATGAATTCACATAAGCAAATACTAAAACTCAGTGCTATTAGGGGAAGAGATATAGGGAGAAATCAACATCATGTAAAAAACATGATATTTTCATATAGATTTTTAAAAATTACTGACTTTTATTTTATTTTAATTTAAAACTATGTTCAAAATTAATTTTAAAAAATTTAATTTAGTTAAAATTTTAACATTTTAAAAAAATGCTGAGTTCTTCAACTACACACATATAAACATACAAAATGTGTCTGCAGTGTTTCAACACCATCTCTCTCCTTAAGGATACACCATTCTCTTTGGGAAATAATTCAAAATCATCACAAATCACTATAAACTTTCTACAAAGTTATTTCAAGAGGAAGAGAATGCTAAAAACTGAAGTGGAAAGGTGGGAAGAGAGAATCTTTGGAGAGTTTCATGTAGGAGATGGCTCCTAAGATATGCTTTGAGGAAGTTATGGATTCTTTGAGACAGAGATGAAAATGGAGTGCATCCCAGACATGGAGGACCTGCCTTCTAAAGCATGGATGTAAGGAATGGTATATCAGTCTGTAGCCTACCCAGAAGACCTAGTGAACTTGAATGGAGAATGTGTGAAGATGACTTAAGAATGGAAGGCTAGGTGGGAGACACATCATGAAAGCCTTTGAATTCCAGGTTAAGGATTTTTCATCTCCCCTTCCCTTGCCCTGAAACAGAAAGGAGCAATTAATGATTGTGGAGGAAAGGGTTGATGTGGTCAGAGATCTATTTTCAGAATATTAATTTAATGGCTGCTTGTAAGATTTGTGGAGAGGGTGGAGGCTGAATATGGGGCCACTAATTAAAAGGAAATTATAGAAGTTTAAGTGAAAGGTGACGATAAGGATAGACGTACTTGGAGAGAAAGGATTGGATGCAACTGTTAGTGAGAATAGAACTGGAAAAAAATTCCAAGTTTTTGGAAGTGAAGGGGGTGAGGGAAAATGAGGCAACCAAGAATGAGTTCAAGGTTGTATCTCTGAGGGACTGGAAGATTGGTAGTACCAATAAAGATATTAAGGAGAAAAGAAATAGAGCGGAAAATAAAATGAATTAACCACGTTGGGTTTGAGATGCCTAGGGGACATATATATGGAGATGTCTATCAGGCAGTTGGTAATAAGGGACTAGAATTCAGGAAAGAGATTATGACTGGACATACAAATGTGGAAGTTATCTGCCTATAGAGGATCATTGAACCCATGAGAAGCAATGAGATCACCAAGTAGAGAGAGAATGTGTATACATAGAATAAACAAGTGGAGTGAGCCCAGAAAAAAGCCTTGGCAGATGCCCACACTTAGTATAAAAGAAGAATAAATGATCCAGCAAAAGGAACCAAGAAGGGGTGTGCAGAGAAGTGGGAGAAAACCAAGAGAAAACAAAGAAACTAAGAGAGGAGAGAGGGTCAGGAGAAAATAGCTAAATAACTCAGGAAATGATGCTTCTTACTACCTTCCAAATAACTCTTCTGACTCCCTTATTTCCTTCTGCTGGGAGAACCTGGGGGCCATTTCTGAATTCAGCAGCAACTTCCTTCTAGCTTCTGGTTTCATTTATAGTGAGAAGGTCAACATGGCTATGATTTAGTCTTTCCATTAGAATGTGACTTGGTCATTGGACAAGTACATTATATTTAGAGCATCAACCAGTGAATTAATCTTTATGAATATATGATCCTTTTGAAAGATAATTGTATATGTATTTATTGTTATCTGTTATTTTTATATCTATATCCCTCTTTCTACACTTTCCAAGGGCAATCCATTATGAGAAAGATTTTTAAAAGGGAAAAAAAAAACAGTTCAACATAATTAACTAAAATATTTCAGGGGTGAGGTGGGGTCAGAGATGAAATTATATGCAAGGTTCTGCATCTCTAGTTTAACACTTTTGCAAAAAAGAAGGTGCCTTCTTATGCTTCTTCTTTGACACTTTTTGGTTATTATCATTTCATAACCTTCAGCTTTGGCAATATGTGTGGGGAGAGGGGTAGGGAGAAGGCCTACTTTTATATGAAAGAGTTCATATGACAAGTACTCTAGCCTCACTTATGTAAGCTACAACAGGTTACTTTGGAGTTCTGGGTGTACCATGAGGAAGTTGAGGGTGTCTTTTTTCTATTGAAATCAGCCTAAATCCCATATTATTAAGTATGCCCCTTCTTACCAATTAGACACCAGTGACTAGAGTCCTGATTCCATATAATCAGTTAAGTTCGGTTAACTTTTACAGAAAATTATTTACTAAAAAGATATAGCAAGAACCAAAGAACGGACATTTCTCTCCTCTAACAAATGGAAGGAAAGTTTCTCCTTGACACTACACTCTCTGGGAAAATTGGCTCTGACATGAGGTTTTTTATATAGTGATGATTCCACCAGGTTCAGGTGAAAATGCAACATTTTGTTCTTGTCTCATCTACTAATAGGTTGGACCCCAAAGGCTGTTCCTTTTTCCTGTGGATATCAGTGCTGGATGGCAAAATCCAATCTGGGCACCTCTCCTAAATCTCCACTTCTAATTTTACCTATAAAGAAGGAACACCGAGGAAAGAAATTGAGGTCTATATCCATGGATCTTTTGTTTCCCTCTCCCCTGACCATATAGCTTCTCTTCTCTCATTAGAATGCCACCAGGCAGTAAGAAGTCAAACAAAAAGAAGGAAGAGGCATTTATTAGCTGACACTTTTGAAAATCTCTAGTTTCAACTATATTATCCATCAAAGAAGATCCTCCTCACCCTTGGTTAGCTGACAGGACCCAGTTATTGAATCTCCATATATGCTCATCAGCTGAGTACTTTTCCTAACCTCATAAACAACTGTGTTTATGAGTCAGCCCCCCATTATGCTCATTTTCTTTTGTCTTTATTAAGTTCAAATTAAGAAAAAAATTAGAACTAACATAATTTTACTTGTTTCTTTTCTCCCTTATAACATCATTGTAACAATTTTCTTGTTTCGGCTTACTTTATTTTTCATTCATTCATATAAGTCTGCCCATGCTTCTTTGAATTCATAACTTTCATTCATATAATAATCCATTTGACTTCAGTGATGTTCTTTAACTTTCTCATACTACAAATCTAACTACCATCTATTTTGTTGTAACTTCTTTATCACTACAAAACATACTGCCATAAATATTTTATCTCCATATATATATATATACACATATATCTATAATCTATATATATTTATATTTATGCATACATCTATATCTGTTTTTCACATCTATAACTATATAGCTACATAGTCATATCTATGTCTATACCTATATTTTTACAGATTTAGATCTGTATCTAAGTCTATATCTACATTTATATCTGTGTATCTACGTATCTACCTATCCTCTCTTCAGACAGGTAGTCTCTCACCAGGATTATGCTTGAAGACTTTAAAAATTGTCCAGTTCTAGAAATTAAAGAATAGAAATATAGGCACATGCTGCTGAAATCTAACTCTACTGGGATTGTTGATAACTGTTAGACCAGTGATGATATACACCAAAAGGCTACAAGGATACATGCAAGAGTTAGTTTTACCAGTAAGTTAATTTCTCATGTGTCTCTTATGGTCTCTGAAGGTCAAAGCAGTACATGGGGTAAGTTCAGGGGTGGGGGAAGAAGGGAAGGGTAGCCCTCTCCAAACTAGGGCTCGGTCTAAGCAATATTGGGGCCAATAGCATTTTCTACCCAGGAGGGCAAAGATAGCTGGCGTCTTTTTCAAATGCACTAGCAAATACTAGAATTTTTGAATCCACCAACCATGAGTATGCTCAATAATGAACATTGTTAGAGTGTGGGTGGATGTCTGTCAAAGTGAGGTTTAGGGTAGCTAGATGACTCAGTTAGTGGATAGAGCTCTGGGTTTGGAAGTAGGATGACCTGATTTCAAGTTCAGATTGACACTCACTAGCTGTGTGATCTTGATCAAGTCATTTAATTTCTGTTTGCCAAATCCACTGGAAAAAAAAATGGCAGACCTTGCCAAGAAACTCCATGCAGGATCATGACTAAAATGACTGAATGATAACACCTGCTAAGAGCTTGGAAACAGTTTCATTTCTTCATTGGGTGAATAAATCCCCCGTAATCATTGGCAATATCAGTTTGCTTATTTGGTTCTTTTCCTATAGATGATATAATATTAATGTCAGTCCAAACAGCCCAATCCTCATGAATTCTAAACAAACCAAAGGAGTCCCTGAAAGTGACAGAGGTTTGGGGACACACCTAATCCACAAAATTTCCATCTGGACATTTCTTCCTCTCTATGCAGAGGCAGTGTGGCAAAGGGAATAAAATCCACCATTTATTAATTTATTAACCATGTGACTTGGGGCACTCAGGGATTATGGGAACTGTGTGACTCAATGTCCAGTTCCTCATCTGTAAAATGAAAACAATAATAGTATACTTTATACCTGAATGAAAAAAAAAAGTATTAAGTGCTTACTGTGTCCCAAGCACTATTTACAAATCTCACAGTATTATTGGGGGGGGGGGAGTAAAATGAGATAATGCATGCAAGTGACTTGCCCCTTTAAAACACCATATGAACATCAGATATTATTAACTGGTAAGCAGCATGATACAGTTATCCTTGGAGTGAGCAAGACCCAAGTTTTAGTGTGCCTCTGATACATGCTGACTGGTCTCTCTTGGATGTTTAATGAATATTCTCTTGAAAATGACCCTCAAAAAATTAAAAAGAAAAGAAAGAAAACAAGTCTGTGAGGCTAGAAGTAACTGACTAATCACTGACCTTTATTGTCATGGCAAAGTTCTTCTTCATTGCCACCTCCCCAACCTGAAAGTTTCCTATGGCAATGAAATCACAGGTCTGATCTAAAAATAAAAATTATTACTCATATTACAATTATAATTCTGAATCTATGCCATTCATTTTCTGACCCTTTCCCACTTACAACAGAATTTAAAGATCATCCTTTCCTTCTTCCTGTCTCAGGCTTTCTTTCCTTTCCTTTCTGCAGCCAAATTGCTACAATCCCCCACGGGATGATCCATCCATGCCACTCCAAGTCTTGTAAAATTGCAGAACAGAGAGGCTCCGCAGTTTAACCAAGGTCACGCAGTGAGTCAGGGGCAAGGAGGGACGAAAATAGACACAGGTCCCTTGGCACAGCACGCGTAAATCCTCTCAACCTCATTCGTTCTTTAGGCAGGCTTCTGGATGACACACCCTCTTACATTTCAGCAGCAAGCCACAGCAGGTCAGGAATCACAGGGCATTAATTAATTCCGCGTGCAGCTCGGCACTAATGCACTCTGGCATCGATGGGCTGCCCAGTTGCCCCATCAGTTAGCCACTGACTCGGTGTCTGTGGCACCGGAGAGCAGGTTTCTGACCTCGTCCAGAAAGCACAAACCCCCTCACTTTGTCAGCAGAAGTGGGGGCCGCTTTTAGCAAGCAGCCCCGGCCAGGAC
Source organism: Sarcophilus harrisii (assembly GCF_902635505.1). Classification (NCBI taxonomy): domain Eukaryota; kingdom Metazoa; phylum Chordata; class Mammalia; order Dasyuromorphia; family Dasyuridae; genus Sarcophilus; species Sarcophilus harrisii. The sequence continues at coordinate 692,888,270 of NC_045426.1, forward strand.
AGATGGAGATCACCATGCGGTGTTTCCTATGACAAGCCAGATTTAGCATCAGGCAACCATATACTCTGATAGGGTCCAGGGGAGCCCTGTTCTGGTATAGGCTGAACTAAAAATCCAACTCAGGGATTCTGGGATTCTCCACTGGAAATGCTCATTGATCCCAGAGTGGACACATGAGGAAATGGAAACTGAGTCAAGAAAGGAAACAGCTTATCCAGGATGCCATAGGGAATGGGCAGCAGAGGTGAGTCTGGGACACCGGTCTCCCTCCCGTCTCTCCATGTCATGTCTCATCTTTTAAATGGAGTGACCAGATTCAGGAGACATGGGTTTGAGTCCCATCCAGAACATTTCCTAGCCACATAACTTTGCCTCTCTTAATAAATCATTAATAAATCAACAAGCATATATTAAGCAACGACTATATGGTAAACTCTGAGGATTTAAAAAAAATAAAACTGACAAACAGACAACAAAACCAGACTCTACCCTCAAAAAGTTTATATTGTGATCCAGGAAGATCACATCCATGTAAATGCTTATCTAGAGAATAAACACTAGGTAATTTTGGAGGGTGGGAAGCATCCTAGCAGCTAGGGAAAGGAGATTTGGAAAATTTCAGGAAGAACATGGTCTTCCACTGAGCTCAGAAGGAGATTAAGATTCTATAAAATGAGGATAATATTTTCACTCTGTCCCTTCCAGTGTGATTCTAAGTATTAAACCGTTATAAGTGGTTCTAAGACATGCTAATTATTGCTATCACACAATTGTTATTAGTTTGTTTTCTCCATTCCTGCTGCTCATATTAGAGAAATTGGCTTTAACCATTTTGGCTGTTAGGATAATATGCTGGATTTGGGGATTATGGGTGTGGAAGGACTGTTGCCACCTTTTATAAAAGGCCTTTCTTTCTCTCTTGTGCTCCCTAACCCACTAAGTGGATAGCATACCTTCCTACTTGAAATTTCATTACCATGCTTTGTGCTAACTCATCTCATATGTCTCACCAGCAGAATGTAAACCCCTGGAGGACAGGAACAGTTTTCATTTTTCTTTTATCATCTCAAAGTACCTAGAGGCAGTGAGTTATAGTGGTTAGAGAGTAGGTCTCAAAATCAGAAAAACTTAGATTTAAGTAAAGCCTGACTCGGATATTGGCCATGTAGCCCTGGGCAAATCACTGAAATCCTCAATTGTTTTAGACAATGTTTGGAGACTGTTAGAGGCAGAGGAGATGACTTTTATTTATAGACGGAATTGCTTCACCAGGAAGTTCTCTCTGTCTATGAAATCACATGTCCATTTGACCCCACCCAACTATTAGTTCTTCCCCAAATCTAGCATTTTTTTTTTCCCTGAGGCAATTGAGGTTAAATGACTTGCTCAGGATATCTAGCATAATTCTTGAAATGCATAATCAGTGTAACAAATGCCTGTTCAACTGAATTTCTTTTAATTGAAAGCATTAAACAGCTTCTTATGATTTGATTCCACTTCTCATTAAAGAGTAGCTTTAATGCACTGTTTGGAGAATGACTTAGTGGATAGAGGACTACTCTTAGGACCAGGAAAGTCTCAGTTCATCTATGACCTCTGAACATTCTGACTATATGACCTTGGATTACTTACTTACCCACTTAGTATTTCTGTTGTCCAACTCTTTATGAACCTATGGGGTAATATTATCTATAATATTATCCATATACAATAGGCTAATATTATCCACAGACAAATGGGCTTTTTTAGATAAGGATACTGGGCTGATTTGCCATTTCTTTCTCCAAGAAATAAGGCGACTGGATCATTCCTTAAGGCTACATAAATTTCAAAAAAGGTGCAGACCTACATTGGTGGTGGGAATTTTCTTATCTGAAAGTTCCAGTACAGTGAACTCCCATCTACTCTGTCCTTATTCCCTGTAAAGGTCAAGGCGTGAAGGTTGAGTTGATCAGGCTTGTCCAAGCCACTACCTTTACTGATGGAAAGACAGGAATAGACCAGAAAATGAGGTCAGGAAATACCTGTAAGTGGCCTGGGGGGAAGGAAGGAAGGAACCAAAGGCACAGGGTACTGAAAGGAAGCGACTTTGGACCCAAGGAATCAGGCCCAATTGAATTTCTGCCGTCTGCCTTCAGTTTGGCTGAAAAGTCTTCCAAGTAGAAGGTGAATGACTGGCTTAAGAAGCCAGCTCTGGTTTCTTTCTGCATTTCTAAAACTTCCATGCCAGTAAAAGAAAAATGTTTACCGCAACCTAGTGAACTGATGAGCTCAAATCCCTCGCTCCTTTCCAAAGGTTGTATTCCCCTCCTTAGCTCCAAATTCCTTCTAGCCAGATGACTCATTTCTTCCACAACATAGATTGAATAGCAAATCACACACAGGGATGTGACTCACACCAGTGTGCAGGCAAACACCAAGGCAAGAAGGCAGGTCAACTGAATGAATGGAGGGAGAGTTTCTTGGCTTCTTCTACCTTCTTCTAGCTGTTAATTTCTTTTTATTCCCAACCTCCCCACTACCCCAAGGCATAATTCCCTTTCAGAGTCTGTTTCTTGCTTCCACCCAGCCTGGGTGTCACCCATCGACCCTGCTGCCTTCTAACATCTGGGACAGGATCCTACAGCCTGGACTTCTAGAGAGCATGTCTCCTTCCTCACCACTACCACCACCTTCCTCAGGAGAGCTGATCCACTTTGTAATTCCACCATGGACTGAGTTGTTCTGATTTGGGAAAGGAGCATATATAAACTTAACCAACCCGTTATATTCAGCTAGCCTCAACCAGACTATATTTCATATTCATTCTTGGTCAACACCTTGTCATTTGTCCTGCCCCCGAAAATATCCTAGCCCTTTGCTCTTTTCTACATCTTCCTTTGTGAACATTAATCAAATGAATATTGTGAAACTCCAAATTCCCTCCTTTCCTCTGTGTATTGTTGTCCCTTCTTAGAACAAAAGCTCCTAGAAGGAATTTTGCTTTTATATTTATACCTAAAGCTTTTAGTTCTTAGTCAGCACTTACTAAACACTTTTTCACTCTTTCCATCACTCACTCACCATTCCAGTGACTTCCTCAGGACAAAATTCTCTTCCCCAGCTGCCACCTGACTTGTTGTATCCTCTCCCTTTATTAGGACAGAATTTCCTCTATCAATACAAATTTACACCTGTTATGTAGTTTGCTGTTTTAGAAGGTTGCTCAGGATACTGGTCCTTGATGTATTCGAAACCCAAATGTGTTTGACTCAGAGGATGGCTCACTACCTACTAGGTAATACTACCTCTCAAAGAGAATTAAATGAAAAAATACCTATACCATAATTCTCAGACACTTATTAGCTCTGTGACCCTGAATAAGTCACTTCACTCTATTTATCTCACTTTCCTCATTTGTAAAATGAGCCAAAGAAAGAAATAGCAAATCCTTTCAGTATCTTTCCCAAGAAAACCCCAGATGGGATCGTGAAGATTCGGCCATGACTGAAATGACTGTACAATAAAAAACAGGAAGGTATTAGTTGATCAAGATGGATTTCTTGCAGGAGGTAGAACTTGAGCAGAGCTTCGAGAAAACCATGGATTCCAGAAGATGGGAATGAGGCGCATTTCTGGCAGGAGACATGGCCTGTGCAAAAGCATGGGAGATGGAATGTCCTGCATGGGATTAGCAAGGAAACCGATCTAGCTGGAATACACAGTACATGTGGCAGGACAAAAAGCAACAAGTCTAGAAAGACAGACTGAAGATGAACTCTGAATGGCTTCCAAAACCAGAGTTCTTTGAGTGCTATCTGAGGGGCAGGAGGGAGTTACTGGAAGTCTTTGAGCAGGAGTGTGGCTTGGTCATATATGAGTTCTAGGAACATCAATTTGGTAGTTCTGGGGAGAATGGATCAGAGAAGGAAGAGACTGAGTCAGGGAGACCTTGGACTGATGGGGAGGGAGGTAAAGGAAAACTTGCTAGAGGAGTGATATTTGAATTAGGTCTCAAGGATGAGCATTAATTCATCAGGAAAAGAGTTGGTAGTGGGGGTGGGATGGTAGGGGAAGAATATATTCTAGAAGAATGGATCAGAGAGAGAAGATACTAGAGTTAGGGATACCTTAGATGGTTGAGGAGGGGGGTGAAGGAAAACTTGCTGGAGAAATAATATTTGAGTCTGATTCTTAAGGATGAGCATTAATTCACCAGGAAAAGAGTTTGGGAGGGGATGGGGAGTATATTCCTATAATAAGGAACTGTGTGAGAAACAGCAAGGAAGTGGGAGGGGACAATCAATCAATTAATTGATAAGCATTTATTAAGCACCTATTGTGTGCCTGGCACTGCTCTAAGTACTGAGGATGTAAACAAAAGGTAAAAAGGGATCCTGTTCTCTCAGTCTAATGGGAAGGCAATATGTAGACAGCTGTGTACAAATAAGCTATGGCAGGAAAAACTGAAAATAATGAGCTGAGGATACAAAAAGGGGCAAAAGATAGTCCTTGTCCAGAAGGAGCTTACGATCTAATGTGGTCAGAGAGATTTTGTTCATGTTCACATAGAGCAGGGAGAGAAGTAGCTCAAGAGAAGGCTGGAAAAGGAGGGTACCGCCAGATTATAGATGGGCTTAAATGGTAGCCAAAGAATTTGGATGTAAATCCAAAGGCAATAGAGAGCTAGTAAAGGTTATGGAGCAGATCAATAGCACTATTAGATCTATATGTGTGCACGTGCACACACACACAGTTTTGGAATCATTATAAGAATATATTGGAAGGAAAGATAATGAAAGTAGAAAGGTCTGCTAGGATTCTAGTTCCATAGTCCAAGTGAATAATACTGAGGGTCTATTTCAAAAAAAAAAAAAAAAAAAAAAAGAAAAAGAAAGAAAGAAAGAAAAAGAAAAAGAAAAAAGAAAGAAAAAAAGAAAAGAAAAAGAAACATATTCTTTGTAACAAGAATACTGATAGGATAATGTAACAATGCAGCAAAAAATGTAACAAGGATAATGAAACAGTTCTTCATATCTGATCTCACTTATAGACATATTACTACATACAGGGTGTCCCCAAAAACTCAGTGTAACATTAAGTCATTAATAGCTTAATTAAGTCATTAACTAAGCCATTAATGACTTACAAGTACATGAGGACTTTGAGAATAACCTGTATATATGACAAATAAATCCAAGGTTATTGAGTGATGAGGCAGCAACATTTAGGGGAAGGAGAACCAGGAAGGCTTCATATGGGAGGTGATGCTAGGGCTGAATTTTGAAGGAAACTAGGGATTCTAAATGATGGAAATGGATGTGGTATGGGTCCAGGCATGGAGGTGAGTAGTTGGAGCAGAGGACTAGTGTGAAGATGGGGAAAATAACCCCTGCCCTCGAGGAGATTATATGCCCATTATAATTATTATAATTATAAGCATACATTTACATATATTATATTTATAGAAATAGACACAGGGAGATGAGAAGGGAGTATATATTCCAATCTCCATTCTCCAGAGAGAAACAACTTGCACGTTTGCAAAGAGATGGGAACTGGATTCTCATGTGTAATGAGCAGAAAGGTGTCTATTTTGGCTAGACTGTATGTATGAGGTTAGAAAAACAACTTGGAGTCAGGTGGGGAAATTGAAACTTCCTATTGAAGGAAAATGACTCACTCAAGATCATGCAGTCTATCAGTGTCACTCAAAATGGTTCTAAGGAAAAGGTGCCCTGGTTTGTGGTCCATTGTCTTTCTATAGCACCAAGCTGTCTTCAAGTGCTTCTTTCATCCAAATTATCTGCAAGGGGACTTTTTTTTTTTTTTAATGAGAAACTTTTTCCTCATTAACTTAAAAAAGTCAAATGATAGGTAATGGCCACAGAGGCCAAGGGCTTTTGCTTTTCAAATAACATTAATGAGAGCTGATGGTGTGCCTGAGTAACCCTCACTCTATACCCAGAGGTATTTTCCTCCAGTCTTAGACAAGAGAGTCAGGGCAAGGAGAGAGAAACCATCAAAGGAAGGCCAAGAGGCAAGGCAAGCTACATGTCTCAAGAGGGCATGAACCCACAGAAAGGCTGCAGGGGGAAGACAAAGGGCTTGGTTTTCTCAGTGCCAGTCCTGGGAAGAGCCAGAAGGTTCTCCTTGGCATGACAGAGGCATGGAAGCAGACAGCTCTGATTCCTACCCTCTGGCCACAACCCTTAATGGTCAGGACGTCAGCTTGGGAGAACGTCAAGGAGGCCATTGGGGTGTGTTGTCACAAAAAATACAGATAGAAGAGAGAAGAGAAAGTGATAGGGACAGAAGATGGAGACACTCCTAAGTCAACTAGAAAGTCTAAGAGGTGGAAATGAGGAAGCAGAATGTTCCAAGCATAGTGAAGGGACAATGAAAAGCCATAGAGACAGGAGCACCATGTAAGAAAGTCAGTTTGACTAGATTGCAGAATGGGCCAAGTACTCCATTTTCACAAAAGGCAGCTCTTAGATCTGTCTCATTGGATTGGGAATCTGGAGCTGCCCAAGTACTATCCTAACCAGAACCAGAACAAATCAACTGGGCCTTTCCCCCAGAGTGCCAAATTTAGAAATGGCTGAACTTCAAAACCAAAGTTAGAGGGGCTTAAATGTAAAAACCAACAGCTCTTAGAGTCCTTCATATGGACTTAAGAAATTAGAATTTAGTTATAAAAATAATTAATTAAAATTGAAAATCAGCAGATGTTAATCTGCAGGAGATTCCCCCCCTGTGTATGGACATACTCATATATTTGTGTTAAATGATACTAAGTATAGCATTTTATCAATCAAAAAACATGTATTTCTACCAGGCACCATGATTAATCAAGGGTAGAAATGGAGATTTCTTAAGAACATGGGATCGAAAGGAAAGGATGAAATTATTTGAACTGAATAGGAGGGAAAACTCCAAAATAAGTCTTAGGAGCACGAAATCTATCTTTAAAAAAATTAAATAGTATTTTATTTTTCCAAATACATGGAAAGACAATTTTCAGCATTCACCTCTGTAAAACCTTGTATTCCAAATATTTCTCCCTCTCTCCCTTCTTCCCCCTTCCCAAGACAGCAAGCAATTCAACACAGGTTAAACATGTTCAATTCTTCTAACATATTTCCATATTTATAATGCTGCACAAGAAAAATCAGATCAAAAGGGGAAAAAAAAAACACAAGAAAGTAACTCTACCTTTTTAACCCACTGACTTTCTTCTCCGTTTCTACTTTCTCTTGGTGACCTAACATCAACAATGGACTATCAAAGTAGACCATCGATTGAGATACTCCTGATAAGAGTATTGTTGGAGAGGCTTAATAAATTGTTAATTTATTAATAATAATGCCTTTTATTCTCCTTAATGCTAGTCCCTTCCTTCTGTTGATAACTTCCAGACTATCCTGAATATGTTTTGTTTGTATATAGTTGTTCACATATTGACTCCCCGTTAGGATGAGCTTCTTGAGGAAAGGGATTGACTTTTGCCTTTCTTTGTATCCACAACACTTAATATGATGCCTAACACATACTTAACAAATGCTTAATTATTTGACATCTCATAGAACTAGCACTCCATCCGTTTAATTCAGAGAGTACTTTTAGCTTCTGTTATGTGCCAGGAGCTGCTCTAGATATAAGCAAAGCAAACAAACAAAAAATCCAAAATCAGTTTCTGCTCTCAAGGAATATACATCCTGTCATATGAATGATAAGACATAAATTCAAAGTTATGTGTCATAAGTACAAAGGAGAGAGAACTAACAACTGGGGACATCAATAAGATAATATTTGTAAGACACATTGCAAACATGAAAGTGTTATGTGAATTCAAGTTATCATTATCATCACCACCACCACCACCACCATCATCATCATCATCATCACTATTACACCTAAATATGCTTTGAAAAGAGGTAGGGTTTCTATGAATACCCATAGTGGATTTCTACAGATATTTACTTAGGAAAGTGGATCCTCTAACTATTGAGAGTTGCAGTAGATAGAGGGATACCCTTGGGAGTTGTACAACCTGAAAACTTCAAATATTAGCCATGCAAGTATTTAACTGAACATCATTTAACTTCCCCATGCCTCCATTTTTCCATCTATAAAGTAAAAAAGATTGGTTCTTATGATCTTAAAGTTCTTTCTAACTCTGTACCTAGAATCCTATTGCCACTCCCCTCTTGGAGTTTACATTCTACTGGAGAGATTGGCGAAATGTATATTACCCACGAATCTTGCAGGAACCCTGTGAGTTAGAAAGAGTGAGCTTTATTATGCCTCTTTTACACTGGAGGAATCTGAGATTCATCAAAATCAAATGACTGGCCAAAATTCAGCCAGCAATCATTCAACAGGCATTTATTGTCACCTACTGTGTGCCAAATACTGTGGTAAGTCTTGGATATACAAAAAAGGCAAAAATATAGTTCCTGTCCCCAGGGAACTCATATTCTCCTAAGGGATACAGCTTGTGAATACTGGTACATGTACACACAGTAGACTTAGAACTAAGGCCCAGGTTTTCTTGGTCTCCCAGTACCAGACTATTTCTACTCTATCACAATACTTCTCCAGTGACTCCCATGGGGCTGACCTCTTAAAACTGGAAAGCTCAGTGAGGTGAGGGTTGTGACTAAAGCAGGCTGGGCCAGACCCAGAAAAACACTGGAGAGGAACCAAAGAGGGAGAGACTTCCCAAAATGAGTGCATTTATTATTTAAACATTGATCGTGCTGTTTAAATCTCGCAGCTGGAAAAGGTCTCCCATTTGTAAAAGCAGTTTTTAATGGAAGATCAAAGCCTGTCGACATCCCATGTGATGCTGGCCTCTCGAAGTGGCCATGGAGGGCTGATAAGGCTGGCACGCCAGATGAGGGATGAAGAAAACAGGCTCCAGGCTCCTGTCTGCACTGGGACAAATGTGTGACTCAGCTCCCAGAATCCCCCAGAATTCCCCCATCACAGATCAGAGAGGTACTCTAAGGACTATGTATATAGTCCAGAAGTTCTTAACCCTTTTTTTGGTGTCCTTAATCTCTTCGGAAGTCTGGTGAAGTCTCTGGAGCTTTTCTTAGAGTGTTTTTAAATGCATAATATTTAAAAATATATTTATATAAACTAGCACACATTTATATAAATACCTAAATGCAATCTGTAAGTGTATAATATATATAATTTGTATATATGTGTAACATATACAAAGGAAACTAATGATATTGCAGTAAAGACATGCTTTAGTTCTTCCTATCCATTCATGGATCCACTGAAATCTAACCATTGATTTCTTTGTCACCTATGGATCCCAGATTAAGAATTCCTGATTTAATATGACTGAGACTTCCTCTACAATGTCCTAGATATGTTGTCATCAAGCTTCATTTTGAAGACCATCACTGAGTGGGAACCCAGAAGCTCCTGAGATAGCCATTTCCCTTTGGCATCAGCTCTACCAGTTAGGAAGCTTTTTCCCAATGTAAAGTCTAAATTTGCTTCTTTGCAATGTAGAAAATGCTCCCTTGCTTCTGTTTCCTGTTGTCTGAGATCAATGAATCATTCCACATTTATTAAAAGTTCCTACTATGTGCAGGCAATGTAATAGACACAAGGGACATGAGGGGAAATAATTAATCCCTGATCTCAGTATCTCCCACCAAAGCAGACAAAATGTTTGTATATGTATGTGTGTGGGAAAGTGTGTATACCAGAAACCACATTTAATTACATCATTTGTAAAATATCACATATCTCCCAGGATTGCTATAAATATCAACTAGGATAATAATTGTAGAGTTCTTTGCAAAGCTTAAAACATAGTACAAGTGTTGCTATTGTTGTTATTATTATTATTAAGAAAATTAGTTCAAATCCTCTTGCCCCGTTCGTTAAATTTCAAGCATACATGATTTGGAGCTCCAGAGAGGGGAAAATATACCTTCTGTCTTTCTTTAAAGTGGTCCCAGTCCACCATGGCCAGATAACAAAGGTGGATGCCATCTTGCCTCTGTCACTACCTGCATAACCTTGAGCAAGTTTTTTTTTTTTTTTTTTTTTTTTTTGTTGTTGTTGTTGTTGTTTTTCCCCTTTCCTGGATCTCGGTTTGCTTCTCTGTGAAATGAGATTTGGACTGGGCAACCTCTAGGGACTTTTCAAATTATAGAATTAAATCTATTATGCTGTGATCCATTTCTAGGGGGAAATGCCCTGATTGTCACAACAAATACATACATGGAATCAAATCCATTTGGGTCAACAAGTGAGCCTTGCATTATGAAAAGTTTCACCAAGAACCTCCAATAGAGGTATTGCATTGTACAAAGTGGGAAACCAAAGTTTAGTTAAAGCATGTTTTTCTATCCCTCATCTTGTTTCTAATAATTTCAAGGTATGAGTATAAAGTAATGATGCAGACTTTCTCATTTAGCTTATGAAAACCAAATTCATTCATTACTTTGTAATCATTCTTCTTAGTGGTAGGGGGTTGTGGGGAAAGAGTTGTGAAAGGGAGTAAGTAGTAGGTGGAATTTTGTATAAACCCCAGATTCTAAATCTATCTCTGACACCTATATAAGAAAACTATTGAGTCTTAATTTCATCTTCCATTAAATAAGCATAGTTCCTAAAGTACCTCTCTTTACAGAATTGTCAAGAGACTCGAATGAAATAATATATGTAAAATACTAGATATAAGTTGTCACAAAAAGTCTTAGTATGAGTACAAGTTATAAAATTATATTGTTAATAAGCATTGGTCAAAAAAGACACATGATCAAAAAAAGCTGGTCATATGTCACAAATGAAAGATAGAAGGTAGACAACTTATGAGCTCCATCCGTGTCCTTCTGAATTAAGGGAAAAAAAAATAAGAAGATCGTCAACTCATTGAATAGACTCTCAGAATGAATTTATGGGATGACATTGTCTAGAACATAGGTTGGACTGAGTTATAATCTGATTATCCAGGAAGGATAATCCAGGTGGAGCCATTTGGCTGTTTGAGTTGCAGTTGAGTCTGCATATATACCTGAAAGGCATTTTGCTAGGATCAAATAAGATCATCAAGAGTGTTTTGTGAAGTTTACAGCACTTGTAAACTCTACAGTACCAATAGCCATGTCAGTTTTAATATCATTCTGTTTCTAAATCCATCAATAATCAATTAATAAACAAGCATTAAGCAAGCATCTGCTATATGTCAAGCATCAGGAGTACTTTTAGACAAAAAAGGATATAATCTTTGCCCTCAAGGAGTTTTCATTCTATTATTAAATAATTTACCAGTAATTTGTTAAGTTTCTGTTACATGCCTGGCACTTAGCTGGGGGCTGAGAATATAAAGACAAAAAACCCAGTCCCTGTCCTCAAGGAGTATACTTTTCATGATCAATCAATCAATAAGTATTTTTGAGCACCTATTATGTGCCTGCCAATACGCTGGGCAGTAGACATACAAGTACAAAGAACAGGTGCTACTTGTTTATGGTTCAGGATTACCCAGCACGGCCATCAAAGAGAAAGCCGTGCTCTATAAACAACGCTAACACGAGATACTTAAATATTGAGACATATCCAACTCCAGTGTTCAAGTAGACTATTTGTGTCCTGTGGTAGAACCTTCTGAGCTTGTATGGGACTGATCAGCCAGAATCAAACACATTTTGCTTTCTTTGACTCCAACATCATAATGTCATTGGTCCTACTATACTATGAAGTGTGAACAACAAAAATTAAAAATACCCTCTGTTTCTACTAACAGGGGACTTACATTGTAAGATAAAATCTCAAAAAAAGTCATCTAAATAACTATATAGGATGAGGGTGAGAGAAGGATCTCAAGAGAACGCCAAGAATAGGAACCTGAGTGACTGGAAGGGCTGTAGTGCCCTTGATAGAAATTAAGAAGTTTAGAGGAAAGGAGGGTTGAGTGGTGAAAGACATAGGGACATTCCTCTGCACTCACTTGGCATTTCTCAGTGTAAAGGTGCACCAAGAAAGCTCTTTTGTGCATTGGCTGACTGTATCTGCAAATACTAAGAATATGGGAAATGGTGGAATTGATGATGACCTTGCCTTCTGAGCTCAACTTTTTTTTTCTGAATCTTTTCCCTTGATCATTCTTTTACACAAATTGCAAGAAGCTTTGTGTTGGGAAACTAGGGTCCCCTGAACCCCAGGGCTATTTGGTAGTTATTATGGAAAATAACCATTAACTAAAATACTTTGACCTTCAGAGATCTTGAATCAGAGATAAATGAAATATACCCCACAAAGCTACAGTGGGGTCACCTACTGAGACTTAAGCTCAGTGACCAGGAAGTATATTCCAAAAGAAAAGATTAAGCATGAAAGTGTCAACAAAAGAGAACAATCATGTGCTTAGTTTCTTCTTTTTTTAAATATTTTTATTTTTTGTTATAGCTTTTTATTTACAAGATATATGTATGGGTAATTTTTCAGCATTGATCCTTGCAAAACCTTCTGTTCTACCTTTTCCCCTCCTTCCACCCCCTTCCCTAGATAGCAGATAGACGAATACATGTTAAATATGTTAAAGTATATGTTAAATACAATATATGTATACATATCTATACAGTTATTTTGCTGCACAAGAAAAACCAGACTTAGAAATTAGGTAAAAGTAACTTGAGAAGGAAATCTAAAATGCAAGCTGACAAAAACAGAGGGATTGGAAATGCTATGTTGTGGTTCATACTCATTTCCCAGAGTTCTTTCACTGGGTGTAATTGGTTTTCTTCATTATTGAACAAATGGAACTGATTTGGTTTTCATCTCATTGTTGAAGAGGGCCACATCCATCAGAATTGATCCTCATATAGTATTGTTGTTGAAGTATATAATGATCTCCTGGTTCTGCTCATTTCACTCAGCATCAGTTCATATCAATCTCTCCAAGCCTCTCTGTGTTCATCCTGCTAGTCATTTCTTACAGAACAATAATATTCCATAACATTTATATACCACAATTTATTCAGCCATTCTCCAACTGATGGACATCCATTTAGTTTCCAGTTTCTAGCCACCACAAAAAGGGCTGCCACAAACATTCTTATACATACAGGTCCCTTTCCCTTCTTTAAGATCTCTTTGGAATATAAGCCCAATAGTAACACTGCTGGATCAAAGGGTATGGTGTGCTCTTAGTTTCAAAGAGATCTGTTGTCTGACAATGAGAATCTCCTACTGCAGAGATGAGAAGCTTTGTAGCCAAAATACAGAGGGGAAAAAGACAAGGGAACTTGAGAGGAAGCTAGTCTCTGGGTCCAGGCAATCTGAATCACCAGAAGACACCGTTAATTCTGTATCTTGGTAGGCGTGAGTTTAATGTATCCTGGTCCCATGTGCTCCCTATATTAGTGTCCCTCCATATGTGTACCACAATCACATGTGTTACTTGTGTGAGACCCCTTCATGCATAATTTTTACACATGCCTACTCTTTCAAATATGTTGTTTGCATTTGTAAACAAGTCTCTCTTCCATCAACCCCAATTAATGTTACCAACAAATTGTGCTGTGCCCTGGTACTTTCAACAGTTAAGAAGGTCTCTTGAATGGAGCTACGGAAGCAACAACATATTACCTAGATACGGACAATCCCTAGACATCTCCACTGAATCACTCAATTTGTTGATCAAACATATATATTAAGTGCCAACTGAGTGAAAATAGATGAGCCACAAAGGGAATATCATGTGATTGGTTAAAGAGAATCAGTTATGTCTTTTGGGACTTGGGTAAAACAGCAAGCCATTTTGGAATATGGCATTCCCATCTCACCAACCTAGAAATGGAAAAATTCCAGTTAAGCCCTTGAAAGGGAAGCAGTTGAGGGAATGAAAAGGAAAGAAATGATGAGAGTATTCTATTTAACTAGATGCTGACCTTGTGAATGTCAAATGGTCAAACTATTTGGTCAAATTCCCATTAAGGCTGGCTTTAGCAGTGTCCCAGAACATGGTGGCCATAAATAGCATCTACATTGGGAACCAATACCAAACTGAACATTCTGAGAAAGAGAACAATTCACACCAAAAAGAAACTTCTTGTGAGTCTGAAAAGGAAAAGAGCTTCAACAGCTGTGTGCTACCCATTTATACTCTAAATTTGAGCCCAAGAAACTTGTGAATACGGAAAGGAGTTTGCCTCAGATTTTTGAGGGGGACATTTTTGTAGCAACTATTCTTACCATGTATCATATTTACAAATAGCCCTTTCTACAACTAATTAGCCTCGACTGCCCAACTGATATCAATTAGTTAAATTTTATAGGGGTGAGAGAGGGGTCCATAAGCAATAATATTAGAAATCATCAATTTAAGGTCAGAATGCTGCCAGAAAATTAAAAATAAAGAAATAAACATTAAAAAGAACACTATGATAGCCAAGTATCTTAAGACCTCTTTGTATCCCCAGAACTTAGCACAGTATCTGGTACATAGTAGGTGCTTAGTAAACATTTGTTGACTGACTGTATGAACAAGAATGGGAGGAAGTCAAGATACTTAGTTTTGTATGAAAGCCCTAGGGAGGCTTACTTAGATTTCAAGTCCAGAACTCTTTCTGCTGCTAGTTCTACAGAAGTAGAAGGCAAAAGAACAGGGAATGTCAGGGCTGGGAGAGGCCTTAGAAAGGGGATGTTAGAGCTGGGAGGGGGCTTAGAACAGGGGGTGTCAGGGCTGGGAGGGGCCTTAGAACAGGACAAAGTAATAAATAATGTGTGTGGGGGGGACGTTGAGGGTATGTGTATGTGGGTAGCTTAGAATAAAGAATGTCAAAGCTGGAGGTGGGGAGGTGGTTAGAGTGTCTAGTTTAACACTCATTTTACAGAGTAAGGAGGAGATTTCATGTGAACAACTGCCCATGGTCTTATACTAAGTTAGGGGCAGAGCTGGAACTACAACTCAAGTCCCTTTGCTCTGAATTGGGTAATCTTTCCACCATGCCAAAGTAATGAGGGTTTCTTTGAGCAGAGGTTTGAAAAACAAGCTGATTTCCCCCATCTTCCTTTGGGATCCCTGTCCGTCCATTTATCACCGGTCCAATCCAGAGCAAGCATCGCCCGGGTCACGGCTGCTGCCTTCCCAGCAATCACAAAAGCCCGATTGTCCAGGCTGCGGCATTTGGACAAAGGGAGCGGCGAGTCCCATCCCACTGCTGGCTTTGCCCCCCCACCCCCCTTCAGCTTCTGAAGCTCCAGAGTGAGGTTTCTGTCTGAAGAGCCTCTCCTGGCAGCTGGCGGCTGGCTGGTGACAGGCTGAGTGGTTTGGGTTGGACGCGCCAGGATGTAATGAAACCACTGAGCACCCAGGATCTGCCAACGGAGGGACTGCAAGGGCCTTGGAAACAGATGCCTTCCAAATTCCAGGAATCACATGGTGTTTATTCTGAGGCTGGGCCTCCCATCAGCCACTCAACTGGATCAGCTCCAGAGCTGAAGGGTTCACACTGGACCGGATCCAGATTAAATAGCAATGTCCTAAGGAACACCTCTCTGATTTAGTCTACGGCCTACGTCATATGAAAGGGACAAGGCCAAGTAGCATAGGGCCCCATCTTGAGGCCTAATGGACCATGAACTATTTACAGTCTGCCAGAGATCACACTAAAAAAAAAAAAAAAAAAGTTAGCATTTCCTCTATTATTTTTGCCTGCTCAAAATTCCTTTGTTAGAGGCCGTGTGGGATAATAAAAAGACAACTGGTCTCTGAGAGTAGGAAACCTTGGTTGGGTCTCACTTCTGACATCCTGATGATCTGAATGAATCACCAGTTTCTCAGGGGTTCTAGTCTAAAAAATCATAGAACATTGGCTGAGGCAGAATTTTCTCACTGAACCTGAAATCACAAGTCTGACATAAAATGAACAAACAAACAAACAAATAAAAACTCAAGGATTGAACTACTGGTTTTGTTTCTACCGGTCCTCAAAAAAATGCAAATTGAATTCTACACAGGGACTGATACATTCATTTGGGGACAGGGAGAAGGATGGTCTGAGATTCAATCACAGAAATAAGCAGAGACTTTAGAGATTTTCTGGATGAAGAAACTGAGACCCAGAGAAAGGAGATAGCTTGACCACATAATTATTTACAGTAGATCCAAAGCTGGAACTTTAAACCTGCTCTCCTCATCCCTGGTCCAATGCTACTTCTGTCTTTATACGGGCTTTGGAAATGGCCTGACAAATGCATGTTTTATTAATTTAAGACTGCTCCTCCATTCCTAAGACTTCTTTATTGCTATGCTCCTAGGAAATAGTCAGCACAAGGCACTATTTCCTAGGAAATTCCTCAGAATTTCATATTCTGAATTCTCAGAAAAAATGAATCAGCTGTGTGCACTCTGGTCAGATAAATCCTTTCCTCTATTAGAAAGATATATATGTGTGTTATAATTATATAGTTATAATTATAATTATGTATGTATACATACATATACATAGGTTTATACAATGTATATACATGGATATATTCGTGTATTTGTATGTATAAATATAGCTGTATATGTATGTATAGGTAGATACACACATGCACAGGCACACACATGTATATATATATGTGTACATATGTATTTATATTATATACATGCATTTCTTATATGTAGCTAATACATATACACATATATGCACATTTATCTTCAAAGGATAAAATATATAATTCCATATAAATATATATTTATATGTAAATATATGAAAAGCATATATTTATCCTTTCAAGATATATATATATATATATATATATATATGCTGATCATATGTATATATGTTGACTGAAAAGATAAAATTTATATAAATGTATTTATATATAATTTATATAAAATCCATACTTACATATAAGTTACTATATAAATATATTATCTATGTTTCTCATACATTTATTTGTTTATAGACATTAACACTGCTCGAAAATATCTGCAAAATCTCAGAATTATAAGGATTTTAGAAGCCACCCAGTTGAATATGTACCCAAGCACCTCCCCTCAGCTGAATAACCTTTGGCACCACTTTAGCTGAACTTCATCCTCATCACTTCTCATCTATACTACTGAAATAACCTCCTCCTCGTCTCTAGTCTCTCTTAACTCCAACCCATCCTCCAACTAGATGAAAAATTAATTTTCTGAAAGCACAAGTCTGACCAGGCCAATTCCCTGCTTAAGATCTTCAGTGGCTCCCTATTGTCTCTAGGAAAATTTGAAAACTCTTTTTGTTTCAGATCTAATCTATCATTATAGTCATCACATTATTGCTCCTAAGATAGCCTTTTTTTTAAAAAGTTCTTCAAAATTGGACACTTTCTACTTTTCTAGTCTTTTTTTCTGTGCACTCTGTAATCTATTCTTACCAGGGTACTTCTTGTTCTATACATACAATGCTCCATCTTCCATAACTCTCCCTTTATCTTGGCTGTTCCTCATCCCTCAAATCCCATGATCCCTTCTCACTTCTTCCTCTTGCAATCTCTGGTTTCTTTCAAGACTTTGTTCCAATGACATCTTTTTTCTGATACCCCCAGCTGCTAATCTTCCTCCACCCCTACTACCTTGAATTCATTTTCAATACATTTTAAATGTACTTACACAGGGATGCATCTCCCCTATTAGAATGTAAGCTCCATGAAAGCAAGAACTGTTTCACTTTTTCTTTTGTCTCCACAATACCCAGCTCAATGTCTACCATATACATGCATACATATGTGTGTGTGTGTGTGTGTGTGTGGCGCGCTCTTGGTGCTTGAATGAATAAGAATCAAAGTGCTCTATGTGCTGTTGCTGATCCATTTCCAGCTTCCATACCTTTGCATATACTATTTCCCTTCCTTCTGTGTCCTTGCCTCTTCTGTTTGGAAGCTCTAGCTCTATTCAAAGCTCATCTCAATTGCAACTCCTACCATGGACTTCACACACACACACACACACACACACACACACACACATACACCCCTTCATCAAACTTACTTTGCATTTATTCATATACGCTTACTTAGCTTTGTATATATTTTTTCAAGGAGTTGTAAGGCCTTTGAGGTCGGAGTTTTTTTTTTTTTCATGTTGATTTTTGTATTCCAAGAACTTAAACACAATGTCTGGCATATACTAGGTATCAAATAACATTTTGTTGGACAAAGCAAATTGAAACCTCCTCAAATAGGAGAACCTATGGCCTCTAAGTAGCCCAGTCCATTTCTGGCATTTAGCACAGGGCTTGGCACATAATAGGTGTTTAATAACTGCTCATTGATTTATTAATTTTTGAACAGAATTCTCTTCGGGGAAGGTTAAACAAGTAAAGGAAGGAACCTGGAATTCTGGTAATTTCTTTTTCAGTGACGTGTATTTAAGGTTATATTCCCTAGATCCATGAAGGATGAAAGTGGGCCCTGCTCTGGTCTGGGATGAATAGAGCTCCAAATGCTAATACATGTATTTCTACAGCCAACAGAAAATGATAGGTGTGTGAGAGAGTGGAGATGCTACTGAGAATCCCAATGCACAAGATGGCTGAAGAGCCCCTCTTCAGTGGAGTGGAAGGAACAGTGAGGGCTAGACTGATGCTAGAAGAGTACAAGGAGAAGGCAATAGTGAATGAGTGTAACAATTGTAATGTAAATATGTGCAAAAGACTGGCATTATTGAAAGGGATGTCAACCATCAGTTGGAGGCACTCAGCTAAACAGTGGCTTAAGAAAGTACTTGAAAATGTTTTGCCACATGTGTAAGAAATTAAAATTAGACTCCAACTCACCCAAAGAGGGACTGGGACATTGCCATGTGGTGGGACAAGGGTGGGGAGGAAAGTAGCAAAATTACTTTTTGGATTTAGCAAATAGTTAAAATTTGTGTGTGTGTGTGTGTGTGTGTGTGTGTGTGTGTGTGTGTGTTTCCTTTTCAAATGGCTTAGGTTCAGTCAGGACCCTCAATTTATTTATTTATTTATCTCAACTATCTTTCCCTCTTCCTTATAAACCCTGGGAGTATTTTAGATGTATATTGAATCCACATGTAACCCATTCATTTACACTTAACTAATCAACAGATTGTTTTGCAAGAACCATTTGATGTTTCAGGAGCCTTTTAAGCTTTCTTTATATATATAAGCATTCTAAAGTCTCTTCTGAGAAATGGGAAGCTCCATTTTGCTAAGCATTGGCTAAGTGTGAACATCAAAGAGCTCTAAAGAGATTCCAAATGGGCAAGACCACAAATTCTTATTTCAACACACTATGCTGTGCTCTTTGACCAAAGGTAGAAATGAGCAGTAGAGTGTTCATCCTCCTTTGAGAAGTATGGCACAATGAAAAGAGCAGTGAATCTCGGCTCAATGCATATGGGCTCAAATCCTTCTGGTGTTTACTACCTATGTAAACAAGTCAAGGGGACTTCCCAAGTCAGGAAAGGAATCTTCATTGGTCTTGATTTCCTCATCTATAAAATCATGGTGTGGGACATAGATAGCATTTCTTCTTCTTTCTTCTTTCTTTCTTCTTCTTCTTCTTCTTCTTCTTCTTCTTCTTTCTTCTTCTTCTTTCTTCTTCTTCTTCTTCTTCTTCTTTCTTCTTTCTTCTTTCTTCTTTCTTCTTCTTCTTCTTCTTCTTCTTCTTCTTCTTCTTCTTCTTCTTCTTCTTCTTCTTCTTTGCTGTGGCAATTGGGGTTAAGTGACTTGCCCAGGATCACACAGTTAGGAAATGTTAAGTGTCTGAGATCACATTTGAACTCAGGTTCTCCTGATTTAGAACTGATGCTCTATCCACTGTGACATCTAAGTGCCCCTGTATTTCCATTTCTTAATGAGGGGGAAGGAAGGAAGAGTCTACTAGGGTAGCTGGTAGCTTAGTAGATTCCTGTAATCAGGAAGACCTGAATTCAAAGTTGATCTCAGATACTCACTAATTGTGTAACCCTGGGCAAGTCACTTCACCCTATTTGTCTCAGTTTCCTCACCTGTAAAATGAAGGAAATAATACTACCTACCTTGAAGGGTTGCTGTCAGAATAAAATCAGATAATATTTGTCCCCCCCCCCAAAAAAAAAGAAAACTCTTAGTATGGTACCTGACACACAATATTTAAATGTTTTTTTCCCTTCCCTGAAGCAGCCATTGCTTCTGATTCTATGAACTATCTCAGAATGGAGTGGGCTACCCAGCGAACAGTCAAAATCTCTCTTTAAGGGCCACTGAAAGTCTCTGCTAGATCGAAGATTCTGATTCTGGGTGAGATCATCTCTAAGGTCTCTTCCAACTTTCGAGTCTGTGAACTTTCATATACAGACCTAGCTGTATTCCCTGCCCTTGCTGCAAAACAGCTTGTGAGTGTTCCAGTTGCCTCCTGCCTATGTCCTGGAATCCTCCTGGCAGCTCTCCCAAGATCTAACACGGATCCATTTCTGCAGAGCTGGTGAAATTCCCTTTCTCATCTGCCTTTTAGAGGCTGTCACTCATCTGATTTAATCAAATTTCCACCTTATTTGATGTTCTATAATCTTCCATGGGAAGCCCTCCTTAAGCTGGCTGCTCTACCTCTTCATACACCTTTACTGGTACCCTCCACTCCTGGGTGCATTTACATCGCCAAGGCATCAGTCTTCCCTCCGCCTTCCTACCACCAAGCCTCTGTCCTAGCAGTTTTTAATGTATGGAATGCTTAGGCTCCCAGGATTTGGAACTGGAAGAACCATTAAGAGGTGTCTCATCCAACCTCCTCATTTCATGGAGAAGGGAGATGAGACTCCAAGAAATGAGGTTACATAGAGAGTGACAGAGTTGGGATTTAACTCTCCATTCGTTGATTTCAAATCTAGGGCTTAGAGCTAGAGAGGATCTCAGAGGCCATCTTGTCCAAACCATTGGATATTCCCTTAGTAATCTCTCCAAGAAGGGATCATTCTTGAGTCAGGTCTTCCTTTTCCTATTTACTCTTCATAAACTCTAAGGTGTCCTCCTCTACTTGTGTCCCATATCCAAGCAGCAATAAGATTTCCTCCAATAGGGTCTCCTCCAAGTCCATTCAGGAGTAATAATAATAACAACACAAGACATGAAATAATAACAGGAGAATGTCAATTGCCCCAGGACCGTATCCAAGAATAATAGTGAAAATTATACCTGATGCTTCCAATGTGCTTCAAAATTTGCACAGCACATTACTTATGAGATCTCATGGGAAGGTCTTTACAACAACCCTTTGAGAAAGATATTATTATTATCCCTTTTTAAAAAAATACAGATGAAGTGATTGTCAAAGACTGGAGGGGGAAATAAGGCTCACTGGAAGCCTCTAAGTATGTTCAAAGTTTACATGCCCTTTTCTCTTGCCTTTTCTACTGAATTGTAAGCCCCCTGAGGGGACGGGCTGATGGCTCCTCTTCACCAGATACCCCAAAGCCCCATTATTCTGCTCTTTGGGTGTGTCACAAATCCCAGCCAGTCACCTGGCAAGGATCAGATATCCAGAACCTTTGGTGTCTGTTTTCTGCATCTCTTGCCACTCACACATCTGGCCAGTTTGTACTGGGTCTAATTCTTCCCAGGGGTTGCCTGGCCCACATCCAAACCCTTAGGTATCTCCACATGGAATTGTAACACTTTCTTTAATTCCCTCTTAGCTCCTTCTGGCTTTATCTTGGATTAGTGATATTTCTCTTCTGTTTCTTATCCTGACCTGTCTTTCTGCCTGTTGAAAATCCCTGGAGTTGATCTGGTAGCTCCCCCTCACCCCCACCTCCTATCCCCCCACCTCTTGCCCAGCCAGTTCACAATGCCTGCTGCAGGGAATGACTCAACAAGTCATCACTTCCTGAGCCTGGCAGAGCTTTACGAATGCTTGGGCTGACACGTTGTTTCCCAGAAGGCTTCGCTTTCTGCTCTATACCCACTATTTTTTTTTTAATCCTTAAACTAACCTCTGGAAGAAATAAAAAAGATTTTCCCCACCTAGGAAAGGAAAGGAGCACACTTAATGCTTGACGTTGACATGGAAGCCCACTTGCCAGTCTTGTCTAGCCTTCCTCACCATGGATTCCATACCTATCTGTCTGATGGACACACATTCTCCCAGAAGAAAATGTTTCCTTTGGATTCACATTCAACCAGGCCTCCCTTCCTTCTCCAAACCACTTCTCTGTTTCAGCTCCAGATTTACCACCTGTCCCTCCTGGCTGGCCACCCAAGATGCCTGGCAGGCCCTCCTCTGACTCAGAGCCCTTTCTCACACTGTCCTCTCCCTCCTGAGTCTAGCAGCCTGCCCACACTCACAACCAACTCTACCATCAGCTGCCTGCTTCAAGGTTCCTTTTGCCTGGCCCATTGCCTCCTTTCAAAAAGCCCTCCCCCCTGCCCACTATCTGGCCAAAGAAAAGCTCACTCCAAGACTTCATACCTCCCTTGCTTTCTCTTCAGTTGCTCCTCCCCATTTCCCTCCTCCCCTTCCTCTTCCTTTCCCACATTATGGCCTGAGTCTTCAATGTGAGACATTCTAACTAGGAAGAGAGAATAGCAGACCATCCATTGTACCTTATGCTTGGACTAATTCCAACGGTGGTAGTGATGGTGCTGCTGGTGGTTGAAGGGTGGGCCTGGAAATTTTTATAGCTATTAGTATCCTGGGAAGGCTCAGTCATAGAAGGTTCAGTTGTAATATTATGAAACCGGGGGGTCAGAAAATATCTGAGAAATTTAGAGATTTGAAATAGTCACAGTGAAATCTTGTTATTTATTATTAATAAGAAACAGATCTTCAAATGGCATCCTTCCTTTTCATCCTTTCTCTTCCTTTCTCTTCCCTCCTCTCCTTTCTTGATTCAGTCTCTCAGGGAATGGGCACAGTGGTCTCAGGTAATGTTGTTCCAGATGAGGAGAAGACAAGCATTGGTAAGATACTTGGATAGGTCCTAACTTCTTGGTGGCTTGCTGGACAGACACTGGATCATGTCAGAAGGTATCTTGGGCAAAGCAGTCACCTCTTGGAGTCCTGGACTCATCGATTTGCAGGTTTCTGTGTTTGTGTCTACATATAAATAATAAACGCTCCCTAATTTACAAAGTATTTATTATTGTTTTGTTTTAAGAATAATCGTTGGTTAAAAATGAAATAAAACCTAGTCTTATAGTGAAAAGGGTCCCAACTTAGAGATAGGAAGATATGGTTCAAGTCTCACATCTCACACCTGCCCGCTATGTGAGCCTGGCATGTCAAGGCCTTCTATGATTTTCCATTTACTCTTCTACAAAATAAAAGAATATCCAAAAATCCCTTTTAGTTTTAATTTTTTAATCTCTAAGGAGTCCATAAAAATGACCCTTTGACTTCAAGGAATATTCATTTTATTGTAAGAGATGGGTTGACCACCCCCATTATCACCTGTCTGTCTGTCTGTCTGTCTGTCTGTCTCTCTCTCTCTCATGTGTCTGCCTGCCTGCCTATCTCTGTCTGTCTATCTATCTATCTATGTGTTTATCTGTCTCTCTGTATATCTATCTATCTGTCTATTTATCTGTCTAATCTATGTATTTGTCTATTATATCTGTATATATATAAACATATAACTATACATTCATACTCACATATGCATTGATCTACCTGTATGTATATAAACACACATGCATATACACATGTAATTATATGTAGATATAAAGACATAAGCATGTATATATAAATATATTTATATGTGCATATATTTAATTATATGTGTGTATATGTGCACATATATACATATGCATAGATGTCCATCTAACTATATGAGTATATACAACTTATATATACACATAATGTGTATTTATCTGTATATATATATATATATATACACATACACATAAGTAAATAATACATATGCATCTATTTGTATATATACATGCACATACATGTCTATCTATCTGCATATATACAGTTCAATATTCATCATATATACACACATATATGTGTCTATTTTTCTATATGTATATATACACATATATGTGTGTATATATATCTTTGCACATACATATATACAATCCATATTTATCTATATGTATCAATATATATGCACACAAATAAATGTTTCTATCTGAAAAAGTATATATATATACATACATAGATAGAATACATGTATAACTATCCGTATGAATGTCTGTATATATCTACACATATATATTTACACACTTACATATCTATCTATACAGAAATACATATACACATACAGAAAAAAAAAGTCAGTATAAGAGAAGTACAAAATAATTTGGCGACAGAAAAATCTAAAAATTGTGTAGGATGTGGTGCCTGAGTCTAGTCTTTGAGAACTGGGAATAATTATGCCTTTAACCTTAAGATCCCAAGACTGTAGTGAGAAGGAAAAGTGACAACTTAAGTTAAGTGTTTAGCAAGCCTTAATGTGATATAAAAATGTTACTGGTATTATTTCCAGAAATGTGGGTTAGAATTACAAGTGGTCTTCTAGAGGAGGCTGCCTGATACCTTCCTGAGTATATATCTAAGGGATAATTCTTTAGGTGTTGATTACAGCTGAGGTCATTTCTAACTCTGAGACTCTGTGATTCTGTGCTTCAGATATAGTAGGTGCTTAAATGTGTAGTTATTGGTGATGATAATTGTGTTAATTCAGGGAGTATAAACAGCCAAACTGGATAGTCAAGCTGAAATGGATCATTTCCTGAAACTGGTCTACAGTTTTTAGCGAGATGAAAATTAAACCCTTAATGTTGGAAAGAGGGACACATAGTTGGAGCCATAATGCACAAGTTTGTAGTATAGAAGTCATGAGTTCCAACCCAACCTAATTCACTGTCAAGTCACCTAATTTCTATTTGCCTCAATTTCTCAATCTATAAAATAGGGGAAATGATGGCACCTTCTTTCTAAAGCTGCTGTGAGATTATATTTGTTAAGTGCCTTGCTGATTTAAAGCACTAAATAAAATTAACAGATAAATATCTGCAATCTCATGGGGTAACGTTGATCATTAAGAATTGCTACTTGCTAGAGTACCAGCCCTGAAGTCAGGAGGACCTGAGTTCAAATCTGACCTCAAACACTGAACACTTTCTAGTTGTGTAACACTGGGCAAGTCACTTAATGCCAATTGCCTCAGGAAAAAAATCGCCTCTTGGGAGCAGCTAGTTGGTGCCAACCCCGAAGTCAGGAGAATCTGAGTTCAAATCTGGCCTCAGACACTTAACACTTTCTGGCTGTGTGATCCTGGGCAAGTCACTTAACTCCAATTGCCTCAATAAAAAAAAGAAAAAGAAAGAAAGAAAGAGAAAGAAAGAAAGAAAGAAAGAAAGAAAGAAAGAAAGAAAGAAAGAAAGAAAGAAAGAAAGAAACAAAGAAAGAAAAATAAATTGTCACTTGTCGGGTATGTTTTCAAGTAGGGGCTTTTCATCTTTTTGATGTCATGGACCATCTGACAGTTAGTTGAAACCTAGAGATCCCTTTTTATTGTTGTTCAATTGTGTTTTATTTATGTCTGATGAGTCTATTCCACTGACCTGTTAGTGTTTGTTGGCCAGTATTTGATTCCTTTCATGATTACTAATTTATAATAAGTTTAAGAGGTTGCTAAGTCTCTTTCCTTCACATTTTTTTTATTGATTCTCTTGATAGTTTTGATCATTTGTTCTTTCAGATGATGTTTTTAACTATATTTTTCTAGCTCTAGAAAATAATTTGGGGGAGTATGGCACTGAATAAGCATATTAATTTTGGTAGAATCACCAGCAATGAAAATTTAAAGATAGAAATGAAACAGCCCCCACTCTTAAAGAGCTTCCATTCAATGGAGAAGAAATAATATGTATGCAGATAATGAAATTTATCAAAAAAAAAAGAAAAATTAAAATAATTTCAAGAGGGAAAAATCATTAATGACTGGGGATATAAATATAAGTATCATCTAAAGGGGATCACCCAGAGATTCTAAAAGATAAAGGTGATGAGAGAATGTATTGAAGGCATAGTCAATAGCCTCTACAAAAGCAGGTAATGGAATGACTGAATAGACCAATATGAATATAATAAGAAACTTAGAAAAGAGAATAATGTGAAATTAGACTGAAAAAGGAAGATAGATACCAGATTATGGAGGGTTTTCAATACCTGGCTAAGGTGTTTATATTTTTTTCAATAGGGAGTCACTGAGGTGGTGACATGGTCATATCTGTGTTTTTAGAATATGAATTTAGCATCTCTGTGGAAGGTGAATTGGAGAGGGGAGAATCTATAATTGCAATAGTAAAGTTAGAGATAATGTATTCCTAAATTAGAAAGAAAAGTCCCAGAGGAGTAGAAGCAATGTGAATGGAGAAGGGGACAAAGATAGGAGATTTAGTGGAGTCAAAAATAAATTGGTAATTGATTGCATATGAGGGAAGAAAGGAAGGGAAGAGTCAAAGGTAACTCCATGGTTTTGAATCTTAAAGACTAAAAAAATGGTGGCTTATAGATTTAGCCCACTAGCTGCTTCCTGTTCAAGACAGTTTTTTCCTGTCTCAAGCATTTGGACAGGCTGTTTACTATGCACTCTTACCTCCTTTTTAACCTCTTTGATGAGACAAAGAATACCCAGAGAAGGGTAACTAAACAAGGTGAAGGATTTTTCATTCATGTTATTTGAAAATCAGTTAAAGGAACCTCTGTATGATTGTCCTGGAAAAGACAAGACTTGAAGATAAGATATCTGTGTTTGAAGGGCTATCTTAAAGAGGAGAGTCCAGGCTTGTTTCTTTTTGGCCACAAAAGACAGAACCATGAGCAATGGAGGAAAATTGATAAGGGGCAGGTCTAAGCTTGATGTTGGGGTGGGGGGAGAAAGGGAAAAAAAGCCCAACAATGATGGCTGACCCAAAGAAAAATGAGAGCTAGTGAAGATCTTCAAGCAGAGGTCAGATTCACAATAGTTATAGTGGGTATTGTCCTTTTGTGTATGGATTGGACCAGTTGAAGGTCACTGAAGTCCTTATCAACTCTCAAATTCTGTGATTCTGAGAAATTATCATGTAACATTCTGATACTGCTGTCTTTGATATGTAGAGTCTTCTCTTTATCACTCCCATGTCTTTCTTTCCTTCCCATTCCCTCCCCCTGCTTTTATCCCTTCTGATTTCTCCCATCCTAATAGGAGATCTTCCCAAGGCAGCCTTCAAGCTTACGTAATTTTCTATCCCTGACTGCTCCTTTCACCCATTCCACTGGATGGGTCATCCATAGCTCACTTAGCTCATCTTTCTGCAAGAACTCCATTCTCTCATGTGACTTTTCATCACTTTCTAGCGACCCTTGGATCAGAGAGATGGCGGCAGCAGGTGCGACCGTCATCAGATTCCCCAGGCCTCTCGCCTTTCCTTGTGTCATATCTATTTGTCCTATGGGCCCTTGGAAAATAACAGGAGCAAATGGAGCAGTACTTGATTTGGGATTTTCCCGGAAATCCAGGGAGAACAGGCATGCCGATGTATTTTTGTCTCCTCAGTTCCAGAATTAACCAATATCATCACGGGTCACATTGAGACATGGGGAAAAGTTTAAAATGAAGGGCTTTGGATTTAGCCAGATGAATGAAGGACAGAAGGGATTTTTTTTTTCCTTTTCCTAGAAGCAGTGGGAGATATGGGGAAGCCCTCAGCACAGATATTTCAAGACATTCAAACCAAGCTTATACTCCTCCTTTGGATCTTATCCAGACTCTGGATTTGATAATCAGAGGATTTAAGTTAAAATTCCAAGGCTTGTCAGTTAGCAAGCACTTATTAAGGGCTTAATCTATTCCAGGCGCCACATTGCGTGCCAGAGAGTCAAAGAATTGGAATAATAGTCTTGGACCTCAAGGAACTTATCTTCTAGTGGGTGTGCTAGTGTGTACACAAACAGGTACTGGCAAGGTACCTGCAGAGTAAATGGAAGGTCAGTGAAGAGGAGGTTTCAGATCCCCATGGCCAGTATGGTAGGATTGGGCTTCATGCCCTCCAAAGTCCCTCTAAATTCTGACTCTATGGGAGTTTATTATCAAATATTATATTATACACAATATATTATTTGATAATAATTGTTGTTCAGTGATTTCGGTCATATTTAGTTTTTGTGACCCATTTGAGGTTTTCTTGGCAAAGATACTGGAATGATTCACCATTTTCTTCTCCGGCTCATTTTAAAAATAAGGAAACTGAGGCAAACACAGTTAAGTGAGTTATCAAGGGTTACACAGCTAGTAAACATATAAAATCATACTCAGAAAGAAGAGAGTTCCTGATTCAAGGTTCAGTACTTTATCTACTGTGCTACCTAGCTGCAATAATAATAATAATAATAATAATAATAATAATTTATTTCCATGGGACTTTGCAAAGGTTGCAAAGCTCTTCGTACATATGATCCCATTTGAAAACCCCAATAACCTTGTGAAGTGGGGGCTATTATCATCCCCACTAAATAACAATAACTTTAAAATAGTGCTTACTTTGTACTAGGCACTGTGTTAGGCACTCTTATATTTATCATCTCATTTGATCCCTACAACAACTTTGGAAGACAGGCAATATTATTATGCCCTTATTTACAGTTGAGGCAATTGAAGCAGACAGAAGTTAATTGGCTCATTCAAGGTCCCACAGCCGACAAGTGTCTGAAGTTAGTCGTGAAGTTGTTCTTCCCGACTCCAAGCCCAGGGCTCTCTCCACAGAGGCTGAAAAATGCCCTCTTTGGGTCACGTAGGCTGAGGGAATGTCTACATTGCCCTGAAATAAGGAACAGTGTGGTGGAGAAGAACTGGAGGAAGGAACAGAGCCCCAGAGAAGTTGTCATTTGTTTAGTATCACACAGGAAAGAAGTATCTCAGCTCTGATATGACCCTGTGTGCTCTGACTCTCAGCCCTCTTTTCCCCCTGTTCCTTCTCACATTACCTGCTGCCTGAACTGTGGAGCAAGAATGCTGAAATGCAGGATTATATCCCTAAATGAATGTTGAACTTCAGCAGACTGAGCTTTCCCATTTCCATCACTCTGACCATCTCTCCTTCCATGGAATTCTCCTTTGCCCTTTAATGATATTTGCACTCCTAACCCCCAGGCCTGTTGTAAGAGGCAGCTGAGATAATAGCTGCGGAGTGTTTCCTACATCTTAAAACCCTATAAAAATGTCACTGTCATTATGTTTTTTCCCCTCACCTGGAGGGGAAACAACTTAGGTGATGTTTCTTAGTATCCCCAGACACCAGCTGAGGGCCTGCGTGCTGGAGGGGCTCCGGGATTATTAAATAAATAAATAAATAGGTGGGATTTAAATAAATAAATAAAGGAGAGCTGAGGTTCAGAAAGTGCTTTCAGATTGGCAAAGCACTTGAGATACATTATCTCATTTGTGCTTCACACAAAATCTAGAGGCTATTTTCACCCCCATTTTACAGATGAGGACACTGAGGGTATCTTCGGTAGTCCTAGAGAAGTTTGGGATCATGGAAAGTGGGGTCTAATAGATAGAGGCCTTGCCTTGGAGTCCTTGTTTAGAAAGAGCTAAATTCAAGTCTTGCTTCAGATATGTGACATTAAATATCACATAGGCTTTCAGTATCCCCAGGGAATTCTCTAACATTCTAAGTCATAGAGAGCTTGTCATTCTTTACCAGTGGAGTAAAGTTCCATACTGGGAATCCTCCAAGTCAATGACATCATTGATGTGAATCCTTCTGGACTACCGGACTTCTTTCTTCTTAAAATAAATAAATAAATCCTTCTATGTCCAACTTCCAGCTCTGTCTACCAGTTTTTTTCCTCCAGAAATCCTGCCCTAGTGCCTATCCCTTTCCTGCCTTTTAGGGATGTTGTCTAGAAGAAGCTAAGCCAGTGGCTCAACTGAGACAATGGCTCCTCCTCTTCATCGGAATATTTTCTTCTGTATCTCTCTCTCCCCAACTTTACATGAGCAGGCTGCTGTATTGGTACATACGCCATTTTTGGGACTCCCCAGATCATCTGCCTACCTAGATCTCCTTTGCAAAAAGCCATTTACATATTAGCTCCTTCCAAAGACTGTGCCATCCTTGAGCTCAAAAGGACTCCATTGGGCTTTTCTTCACATCCTCAACCCATAGTACAGGACCTTGTGCCGGGAAGGAAGGTAATAAGAATCCCAGCCCTCAAGGACCTTATTGTCTTATGAGGAGACAAAATGTAAATAACTGGTATGGAATACATATCATATATTTAATACAATTTAATTTAATATAATGAATATGTTATAAATTATAATATGATTATATATTTTATTATATGACATATTATCTATATTGTATGTTCTTATATATACCCTGCAAAGAAAAACAGTGAAGTCTTTTGACATCAAGGATGTCACAGTCTATGGAAGGAGCTAACACGTAAACAACTCTATACAAAGGAGATCTAAGTAGAAGTTGGTGGAGTTGTTTCCAAGGAAAAGCACTAGAAGGGATTGAAAAAGGCTTCCTGTAGGAGGTGGGATTTTAGCTGGGACTGAAAGGAAGCCAGAGAGATCAAAAGGCTGAGATGAGGAGGGAGAGTATTCCAGTCATGAGGGACAGCCTGAGATAAAGGATGAAGGAAGGAAATGGAGAGCCTTGGGGGAGAAACAGTCAGGAGGTTATTGTCACTTGACTGGAAAATACACAGTCAGGAGGGAGGTAGACAGAGACTGGAAATGTAGAAAAGAGTGAGATTATGAAGGACTTTAGATATCAAGGAGAACATTTTATATTGGTCCTGGAAGCAATAGGGAGCCACAGCAGATTATTGAATAGGGGAAGTGACATGGTTAGGTCTACTCTTTAGGAAGACCACTTTGTCAATTGAATAAAGGAACTGGAATGGGGAGAAATGATGCAGGGCCACCAATAAAAGGTTGTTGTAATAGTCCAAGATCAGATATCACCACACACACACACACACACACACACACACACATACAAACACATATACACCCAAGCACACGTACAGAGGAAATGAAGCATGGAGCTATAGATAGAGAGCAGGTCACAGAATCAAAGTCCTTGGTTCAGATGTTGATGACCAACCCTTGCTCCAACGCTCAAAGGTTCTTTTAAATTCATCTAGTTCAGCCCACTCATCTCACTTAGAAGTGGAACCTTCCTTTGAATAGCAGAGTAACACAGTCAACTTTGTACTGTGGAAATATCACTTTGGCAGCTCTGGGAAGGGTGGATTAGAAAAGGGAGAGACTGGACACAGGCAAAGCAATTCAGGCTATTGTGATAGCCTAGACTCACCTATGATGATTACTTCCAGTTTCTCCTGTCTGTGCCTTGTTGGCACTAGGTTGCTTGCATATTGTCTCTCCCATCCGACTGTGAATTCCTAGGCAAGGGGATTGTCATTTGTCTTTCTTTATATCCTTAGCACTTAGCATAATACTTGGCCCATAGTAAATAATCAATGCTTTTTAATGAATTAATTCAAATGTATAATATGTATATACATATAAACCCATATATGTATACATATACACATATATATGCATCTCTACTATATATATACACATATGTATATACATACACATATATATGTATCTCTACTATATATATATATATATATATACATATAGTGAAGATACACAGAGAAATACACATTTATATAGGGAAAATACCTATTACATAAAAATCTCAATAATAACTACCTATGATATATATACTATATACACATATAGAATCCTTATAGAATCTCTCATAATAACAATATCTAGTATTTTATGCTGTTTTAATGTCTGTATAGTGCTTTATAAATATTATTTCATTCGATGCTCATAACAACCAAGGGCAGGGTATATGCTCCAATTATCCTCATTTTATAGATGAGGAAATTGAGTCTGATCGAAGTACAATGACCTGGTGAAGGTCACAAAGCTGGTAAGTATTTGAGGTAGAATTTTATTCCCAGGTCTTAACTTATTCTAAGTCGACACCTCCGCCCCCACACACATATACCTCATTTCCCACACATATTATTAAGGAAATGTCAGCATTGGAGTCAGGAAGATCTGAGTTGAGAACAGGAAACACACTTAGATTTTAAGTTTCACAGTGGTTTCTGATCTGTATTTGATGGAATGAATGTCCTCACTAGGAATTTTATAGACCATTAACATCACAGAACCAGACCAAAATCAAAATTAAAAAAAAAGAAAAAGAAATCAGTGTCCGAGGCCTTTGACGAGGGCAGACACAGCACCAGGCTAGCCAGCCAACATTCCAGCCACAAAGTTGCTTCCCAGGAGACTGATTTCTCTGGGCCAGAGTAGGAGGCCCAGATGTGACTCAGAGGCTTCCAGGGCCCACAGAAGAATGATTTTCACACCAGAGGGAGGTGAAGATGCGTTCTTATCTTAACACTTCAAAGAGTCCTTTCCCCCTTTGACATCTCCCTATCTTGAACGGGGCTGATTTGGAAAAGTTGGCTGTGAACCCTTTGATCTGGGGGCAGAAGGGCCAGCTCTGCCTGACCTCAGGAATGCTGGGCTTCTCCAAAGCTCTGATCCTCAGGGAACCAGCTCACTCAATATTTATAGCCTCAGATTTATCCCTTTAAGTGTTCATGTTGTGAGAAGAGACCAAGACTAATACCCTGGGATATGGGCCCAAAAGTTGATCAAAATATCAGTTGACTGAGCCCCTCCTTTGACAAGGATACCTTCTCTCCTGCCCTTCTCTGCTCCCATCCCTCATTGGAAAAATATATTGGTTTCCAAGAAAGTGAATGGAAAGAGTCTTGGGATGTGACTCTGACGACTAGGTATAGAGTATGGATTTTATTAATAGTAATTTTTTAAGGGCCCAGGCCTTAAAATCAGAGTACCTGAGTAAGAATACCCATGTTATCTTGGGAAAGTCACTTTACTGACAGAGGTGTCTCTTTCTGCAAATGTTGGACTGAATGAAAAGGTTGGACTAAGGGGACTTGAGGTTATTTTTATTGAAAGAATGGGTAATCATCTCTCTGAATCTCAAGTTCCTCATATGTAAAATTGAAGGAATCAACTAAAAACTTCTAAGGTACCATGCAACTCCAAATCAGTGATACTAAGTCATGTCGTGTATCTTTGTCTTCAACCCTCAAAATGAGGGGGATTGTCATTATTTTTGATGTCCTAATAGAAAAAGCATTGATTTTAAAGCTAGAAGACCTGACTTCAAATCCTAACTGTATCTCATAGGATTTTGGGCAAGATATTAAATGTCTTGGTGCCTCACTTTCCCCGTATGTAAAATTAAGGGGATGAATTTGATGGACACTAAGGTCTTTTTTCTGGCTTTAAATCTATTATCCTATCATTCTATGAACTAGTCCTGTTTATTTAAATTTTAATTCAATGACCTTTTGTTAATATTTATATATATATATATATAATTTATATAATACTAATAATATAGTAGAACTTAGTAAGTAGAACACTTAGTGAGTTCTAGGTGACTAACTGACTACCTGAAAAATCACTTTCATGCCTCAGCCTTAAACTGAGGAGGCCGCCATCTTCCTATAGGGTCTAGTTGGGATGTTCAAAGAAGACTAGCTCTTTTGAGATGAAGGCTTGCCAAGACCTTCTTAGGATTATTCATCCACCTTTGATAATGACCTGACACTCAACTCTCACCTGTGGCTCCAGGAAGTTGTAACATGTATAGAGGACACACTCACCTCCACCCCAGGAAAACCATTTTGGCAGGTAAAGGGTAACCAATGGGAGTTATATACTGCAAGCATGTGAAGACTTCCTCTGGTGGAATGGGTATTTGAGAATAGTTTGTTGCAACAGCCATGAAAGGGCCAGATCAAGCATTGTAGAGTCCCAAGAGACTGATCTGATATTGAAGACTTTGAGAACATCAACTGCATCTGCAGCCATCATCATCATACTGACTTTTGTCTTGTCATCGGATGGCTTAGGAAGAGCTCCGGAGGCTGGTGGTTTCCTGCACTTCTGCCTCACTTTAATTCATAAAAGTCAAGACACCACCCTGTGATATCATCAATCCTTTTGAAAAACAAAGAACAGAGGACAACACTATATGGTTTAGTTGAAAGAATAATGGCATTAGAATCAGACGACTGAAACTCAAGTTCCTTGTTTTTTTCTGTGCCTTAATTTACTCATATGAAATGAGAAAACTAGGCTAGATAACTTCCCAGGTCCCTTCTTCTTCAAAGACTGTGATCTGGGTTTGCATTATCAATAGCAATTTATAATAATATATATAATATTAATAATATATAATATAATAATAATAATAAATAGCCTTGATACAATTTATTACACTCATTACTACTGCCCAATAGCTGTGTGGTTCAGCAAGTCACTTACTGACTTTCTCTGAGCTTCAACTTCTTCATCTATAAAATAAGGATGATTTTCAAGATCTTTGAGCCCTAAATTCCAGAACTGATCACTTATTTTCCTGTGAGTCCTTGATTCTGACAATTAAATTATTGATTTTTGTTGTTTTTGTTTATTACTCTTTGTAATCCCATTTCAGATTTTCTTGGTGAAGATACTGAAATAATTTGCCTTTTTTTTTTTTCCTTCAACTCATTTTACAGATGGGGAAACTGAGGCAAACAAAGTGAGTTGTCCAGGGTCATATAGTCAGTACGTGTATGAGGTCACATTTCAACTCAGGTCCTCCTGATTCTAGACCTGGAGCTTTTTCCACTGTGCCACCTAGTTGCCCCAAAATTAACTAGAGGGTAAAATATTCTCTTGTTGGTCATTTTCCCTCCTCTTTTCAGGAAGATGAAATATCCTCTTCCCCTGTAGAATTCTGTTATCTGGAGATTATTTATTATTATTAATCTTATAAGTTATTTTTATTATAATTATAGAAAATCAGCATTAGAATTATTATAAGTATTTATTAAAGACCTACTATGTGGTAGGTCAGGGAGAAAAGCACAAAGAGCAAAACAATGACTATGCTAAATGAGTTTATATTTTAAACAGAAAAGACATATATATATATACACATATGTAATATAATATACACACATAGATATATCTATAAATATGCATATGCAATATGTAATATATAAATATACACATATATAATATAATATATACATACACACATATATAACAACAGAATAATTATAATATGAATGAAAACAAATAGAGAATAGCTAAAAGCTAGGTAGTCTGGAGAGGGAGGGCTTTAACATTGGAGAGCATCTGGAATGGTCCTGTCCAGAAGATGATGCTTAAGGTGCCTCTTAAAGAAAGAGGGGGACTCTTGAAGGAGGAGGTACGTAGGTGTTCTAGATGCATGAGGCAGCCCGCTTGGTGAATGTCAAAGCCCAGCAGTGAATCTCAAGTTATCGCCCTAAAATTTTTAAAAGATTGAGTGGCACTAGGCCGGCCGGCAGTTTGCTTTCGCGATCAATACTGCTGGGTTGTAATATCTGATTCGTTTATGGCTCGACTAGCCATCTCAAAGCATTCCTGATTATTTATAGTCCCCGGACCCGACAATGAGCAAGCCTCGCTCTGCTTTAATTTCGGGGCCAGACACTAGAACAAAAAGCCTTTGGAGATGGTGATGAATCACACTGGGAAAGGTAGAGATGTCTAACTAACAGTCTAACAAATAGCGGCCAAGTGCATCTCTCTGGTCCAGATTGGATAGGAGATTCAAAGCCTTGGTTCCAGGGTCGGGCAGGAACCAGCCCAGGTCTCCTTGGCTAGGAGAGCCTGGGTTATCTTTTTTCCTGAAGATTCCTTTGGCTGGAGATCAAGAATCATAGATTCAAGATTCATAGGTATTCTTCCTAGTCCTAATCACCCATTTTATAGTGGAAGAAATCAAGGCCCAAGAAGAAGAGGGAAGAAGAAATTTTAGGAAATCCCTGGAGATTACTGAGCAGCAGGATAAACTAGTTGAGACAGCTAGTAGCAAGGGTGAATAAAGCACCAAGCTGGAGTCAGGAACATTCTTCTTCCTGAATTCAAATCTGGCGCCAGACACTTACTAATTGTGTGATTCTGGGAAAGTCATTTACTCTTTGTTTGCCTCAGTTTTCTCATTCATAGAACAGGGATAATAATAACATCTACTTTTCAGGATTGTCATGAGGATGAAAATTAGATTATATTTGGTGTTTATCTATAGACTGCTTGGGGCAGGTGGGAGGGATGAAGGAGGGGGGAGAATAAAGTGTAAAAAGAAAAGTGCACAAGCAGAGAACAAAAGAATAACCTACAAGGAAGCAAAAAAAAAAAAAAAAAGATGGACACTTTCATATAATCTATGAATAGCTACTATTTTATATCCTTTTTTGAACTGGTAATTTATTTTTACGTATTTTGCATCCTTCCTGATGTTCTGCTGGGCACATGACAATATTCCCTTCTGTTCTATTTTATTTTCCTTTTCTGTTTTTCTTTTTTTTTCTATTCTTTTTTTAAAATAAACTTTTTTAAAATTTTGGGATAAAAGAGGGTTATAAGTGCCTGACACATAGTTAGCTTTTTTTTCCCCCAAGCCAGACCTGTGCTTTAAGAACATCATTTCACTCACTGTGTGAAAGCTCATTTGAAGAGGGGAGAGACTTGAAGTGTTTTAGTAGAAAGAACACAGGATTTTTAGTAAGAAAATCTGGGTCCAAATTTTGCCTCAACTATTTATTAACTATGGGTAGGAAACTTTCGGTAGGAAACAAAAAAAATAATAAATTTTACATAGCACCTACTGTGTGCCAGGGAGTGCATTAAGTGTCTTTACAAATATTTTTGATCCTCTCAACAATTCTGCAAAGTAGGTATTATCATGATCCCCATTTTATAGTGAAGCGAAGAGGTTAAGTGACTTGCCTAGGATCATACAGCTAATGAAGTGTCTGGAGGTGGAATTTCAGGAAGTGATCTAGCCACTGTGCCAACCTTGGGCAAATCATTTAATATCAATAGATCTGAGTTTTCTCAGCTGTAAGAAGTAATTTAGATCACAATCTTTGAGGTTCCTTCTCTATTCTGATAGACTAGTGAGGAAATCATTGCAATAAGAGAGTCTTGTTCAGGTTTCCATAGATGCTAAGATTCCAACCCAAATCCTCTAGCTCTGGATCCAATAATCTTCCCACAAGATCATGTGGCCAACAACAGTCCCTTCTTTTGGAGAATGAGGAAACGGCACTTTCTCATCATCTCCAGGTTTAGAATGCTGGCATTCCTTTGGGGTTCAGCCCAAGGGTCTTCTATGTGTAGTTTTTCCTTAATTTTCCAGATAGAGCCCTCCCCCAAAGGAGGTTGTATCTATTTTATACATGTAGGTTCAGAGGATTGTTACTCATTAGAGAATTGAGAATATCCCTCCCTCTCCTTTCTTCCCTTATTCTATCCTTTCCTCTATCCTTTTCTCCCTCCCTCTCTCTTATTGTTTATCCCTCTCTCCCTCCATCTCTCCATTCCTCTCTCCCATTTCCCTTCTCTCCCTCCTTTCCTCCATTCCTTCCTTCCTTCCCTTCCTTCTTTCCTTCCTTCCTTCCTTCCTTCCATCTGTTCTTCCTTTCCTTCCTTCCTTCCTTCCTTCCTTTTCCTTCCTTCCTTCCTTCCTTCCTTCCTTCCTTCCTTCCTTCCTTCCTTCCTTCCTTCCTTCCTTTCTTTCCTTCCTCCTTTCCTCCTTTCCTCTCTCTCTATCTTTTCCACTCTCTCTCCTTCCACTCCCCTTCTCTCCCTGTTTCTCTCTTTGTCTCCCTATCTCAAACAGGTAGCAAGTGCAATGTGAACTTACCAGTCTTACCCTACTGCTTATCATTATGCTTGGGACTTTTGACCTGCTTTTTCTCATCTGAGGTAGCTCATTCCTCCTTAGACACCCTGGGCCCCCTTTCCCAGGGATCTCATTGAATTGCTATCAGACTTGGTACAAATGCAATATTGCAACCCTGAATTCCTGAGACCAAGTAAGTGATCAACCATTCTCAGGCCCCAAAGTAGTAGGCATGACAGGTAGATCCTGCCATGCCCACTGAAGACCAGGACCATTTCCCTAGTGCTTTTGAATCCCCAGGTGCCTAGCACATAGCAGGCACTTAATAAATCCTTGTTGATCAAGAGACTTGACCCTCTGAATTTTTCCTTCTGGCCAACTGTCTTAAACCGATATAAATAAAATATTTGACCCCCACTTTTTTTAACTTTAGTTCCCTTTTAGGTTTAGTCTTTGTTTTAACTGAATGTTAAGCCCCTTGGGGATAGGAACACCATCTTACTAGCTTTCATTTGCACCCCATGAGTTTAGCACAGTGCTCAGAATATAGAAAATACTTAAATGTTGTATGTATGTATTATTTATCCATCTATCTTTCTATCTCTGGCTTATCCATTAATCTTTTAGCTGGAGGATTAAAGGGGGAATATAGATTCTTCACAGTCAGCTTCCCTGATTTCAAATCCATTTTTCTAGTGACTATAATATGAACTATTTTCTATATGTTCCATACTATAGCATGGATCTTTCTAACAGAGGTAAGGATGGAGGGAGAGGCTTTGAAAGGAAACCAGCCAACGGAATGATAAGTGGAGGAAGGAACGAAAAAGATATTATTCAACTTATTGGAATTTGCAGAGCCTAGGTCCTTCCCCATCAATAAAAGGCATCATCAATGGCCAGTTCCTCTGCTTGTAGGACTAATTTATGATTTGACGATTGGGCAACTGGGACATAATTCACTCTGGACTGTAAGAATCAAGTCAATATATGTTTAAGTAAAAAGGTTTCATGAAACCCTCAGGGGTCAGTAGGGGTAGGAGGGGGGCAAAAGGACAAAAAGCAACATCAATGATAGAGAGAGAGAAGCAAAGGTAAAGGAAGGAGAAGTGAGAGGAGCTATTTGTAGCCAGAAAATGATCTGTGATTTTTTTTTTTTTTGGCTAAATTACAACTTGCAGAGAGGTTGAGCCGGCAAGACCAACTTTGTGAACTGAATGTTGTGAAGATTGATAAGCCAAGATATATGACAAACTTCGCAAACTTTAAAACACTAAAGTTGTGTTATCAATTCTTATTATTAGGTGAATAGTTCTCTGGATTTTGAGTCAGGAAGAACTGAGTTCAAATTCAGTCTCAGATGCAACAATTGGGTGAGCCTTGGCAAATCATGTTTCAGTTTTTATTGTTGTTGTTCAGTCATTTCAGCCTCTTTGTGACTTCATTTGGGATTTTCTTGGCAGTGATACTACAGTTGTTTGCCATTTCTTTCTCTAGTCTATTTTCCAGAAGAGAAAACTGAGGGGAAAGGGTTAAATGACTGGCCCAGGCTCACACAGCTAGTATCTGAGATCAGACTTAGACTCAGGAAGATAAGTCTTCCTGACTTCAGTTCCAGCTCTCTGTTCACTATGTCATCTAATTGCTCAGTTTCCTCATCCATAAAATGGAGACGATTATGTTATCTATCTCTTGGAGTTGTTTTGTATCTATCTGTTGGAGTTGTTTTGAAGATAAAACAAGATTATATGTGTAAAGCACTTCAAAAATCTTAAAGTATTATATAATTGCTAATTATTGTTATTATCATTAGCGGCGATGTGGTAGTGGTAGTAGTGGTGGTAGTAGTAGTAGTAGTAATAGTAGTGGTGGTGGTGATGATGGTTATGGTAGTAGTGTTGATAGTGGTAGTAGTACTAATGGTAAGTAGTAGTGGTGTTATTTTAGTAATAATAGTAGTAGATGTGGGATAGTAATAGTAGTATATTAATAGTGATAGTAGTAGTGGTAGTAGCAATAGTAATAATAATAGTAGCAGTAGTCATGATATTGGTGATAGTAATGTTGATAGTAGTAGTAGTAGTAATGGTGTCAATAGGAGTAATAGTAGTAGTGGTGTTATAGTAGTAGTAAATGTTATAGTAGTAGTAGTAGTAGTAGTAGAGTAATAGTAGTAGTTGTGCAGCACTAGTATTGGTAGTTGTAATAGTCGTAGTGGTGGTGGTGGTGGTGATAATGGTAGTAGTAGTGGTGGTAGCAGTAGTAGTGCTAATAGTAGTGGTGGTGGGTGGAAGAAGTATCCCTTTCAGAATTTGTACTATGTAGCCATGATAATGATGATAATATTAGACTAACCATATTGCTTCAATATATATATATATATATATATATATTTTTTTTTTTTTTGCTTTGTTTTGGACCTGTGATTTCATGGGTGTAGGGCACTTCCTCTACTATAAATCTGTAAATGTCCTGAAATCTAAAGAGCAGCCTGGACCCTGAAAGATTGAGTGATGTGCCCAGCAATACACAGGACATATGTGCCAGACTTGATCCCAGGTCTTCTGATCTCAGACACCAACTCAATATTCATTACCCTTCTCTCCACATGGGCATTGCTTTGTTGGAAATTCTCCTCAAAGGATTTCTACCAACTCATTTCAAGGATCGAATCTCCCCACTAGAAGGTTCCATAGAACACAAAAAATCAGAATGAGGAGGGTTCTTAGAATCTTTAAATGCTAAAGCTGGGAGGATCCTTGGAATAGATAATGTCAGCATTGGGAGGGGTCTTAGAACAAGGAATGTCAGCGCTGGGGAGAGACCTTAGAAAAGAAAATGCCAGTGCTGAGAAGGGACTTAAAATGTCAGATAGTTTTAGAATGAAGATTGTCAGAACTGGAAGAGATTGTAGGACAGAGAATTTCAGAACTGAAAAGAAATCTTGGAAATTACCTTATAAGAGGTGGAAGGGACCTGAGGGGGGGGAGGAGGGGCGGGAACAGATCCACAGGGAAGAAGTGATTTACCCAAGATACCTACAAGACCAGTAGAGCAAGTGTGATTGATCCTTATAAAGGGTTAAGCAGAGTATTAAGTGAATAGCCAGGATTGACGTTCTGGTCTTCTGACACCTAGCCATGTGTTGCATTCCTGGAAAGGAGGCTGGAAAACATGAGAAATGGAGGCGAAAGAGTATTATTATTCCCATTTTATAGGTTTATACATGAAGGCAAAACAAGGTCAACCACTTCAACACAAAACCCCAAACTGGAGTTCAGCTCTTCTGATTCTCAAAATGCCTCCCAAGAGAACTGTGCTAATCAGCTCTCCTTTTGCAGCCTAATGCCTGCCCACTATTTTCTTTCTGATATTCTGATCAACATAAGTCTTGGTGTTTTGACAAGTGAATGAGTTTGGGGAACAAATTAGTTTGAAAATCTTAAGCCTGTTGAATTGGAAGGAACCTTGGCTGTGACCGAGTTCTGTTATTGTATATGACTTTGAACTTTGAAGTCACTTGTCCCCTCTATGACCTTCATTTTCCTCAACTGTGAAATCAGAATGATGATCAGACAACCTCAACTCAAAATTCTCAAACTAAGGAACTAAGGTTTATTCTCAAGAGCAGATCACAGCAAAGAATGGAGAATTCACTGGGCCGAGAACCCAGAGACTTGGCGCTTCCTTAACTTTTTTTTTTTTTTTAACACCTTGGACAGCTCACTTTTATTTTCTCTTTAGTTTTTATCTTTCAAATTAATATTTATTTATTATTTATTATATTTAAGTATTTATTATGCACCTACTCTGTACTAGTGTGCACTGTATATGCAGAGAAAGGCAAAAA
Organism: Sarcophilus harrisii; assembly: GCF_902635505.1. Classification (NCBI taxonomy): domain Eukaryota; kingdom Metazoa; phylum Chordata; class Mammalia; order Dasyuromorphia; family Dasyuridae; genus Sarcophilus; species Sarcophilus harrisii. Next base: position 692,929,868 of record NC_045426.1, read on the forward strand.
GAGGACACTCCTCTCAAGGAACTCACATTCTACTGAGAAAGATAGCTTGCAAATGATTATGTACAAAAGAAGATATACACAGATAAATCGGAGATAAACAATGGAGAGAAGGCACTGGCTTTGAAGGAACTAAAAAAAGCTTCTTACAGAAAGGGAATATTTTTGCCAAGACTGGAAGGAAGCCAGAGAAAAGCAGAAGTGGGGGGAAGGTGAGAGAGAATTCCAGGCATGGGAAAATACATACATAGGAAATGGAATCTTGTGGTGTGCAAGGAATATCAAGGAGGCCATTGTCATTGGCTCATAGAGCACATGGAGGAAAATAATATGTCAGAAAATTGGAAAGGCAGGAAAGTGGAGGAGGAAGGAATTAACTTGAACTTTCTAGGATTCTAATCAGGAAAGAATGCTGAATTTGAAACTAAAGTACCTGCAGTTCAAATCTTTTCTCAGCATTTTTTTTTTCTCACTTTCTTTTGGGTAAGGCATTCACTTCCAAGGGCTTTGGGTTCTTTAACTGTGAAAGTTGGTTGGTCCAGAAAAGTCAGTCATATCCAACTATTCATGACTGCATTTGGATCTTCTTGCCAAAGATACAGGAGTGATTTGCCATTTCTTCCTCCAGCTCATTTTCCAGGTGAGGAATTGAGCAGACAGGGTGAAGTAACTTGCCCAAGGTCACACAGGTACAAAGTAGCTGAGGTTGGATTTGAACTCATGAAGATTAGTCTTCTGGATTTAAAATCCAGCACTCTATGCACTAGGGCACCATAGAATCCCTAGTAACTCTCAATCCTGGTTCAAGTCACCCTGAAAATTGTAATATTCAGTCTTACCCACATCTTCAGAGAGTAAGAATATTCTGAGCTCCACAATTCAGTGTGTAGTGAGGGACAAAGAAAAGAGAATTGACTTTGGAGATCAGGGGTCCTGCATTCAAATCCTTTCATGATTACATCCGTATGACCCTAGACAAGTCACAATCACTCGAGGATTCAATTTCCTCATTTATAAAAAGAGGGCATTGAACTGGATGTTCTCTAAGGTCTCTCTGAGCTAGAAAGATATGATTTTAAAATCCTAAATCATTTTAACTCTCCCAGGTCTCAGGTTTTTGTTTTGTTTTGTTTTGTTTTTGTTTTTGTTGTTTTTTTTGTTTTGTTTTTTGTTTGTTTGTTTGTTTTTTTCATTTATAAGATGAACCAAATGAAGTCTCAGGTCCCTTTTTGTGCTAGATCTATGATTCTACAATGAGATGATCTCCAGGGCCCCTTCCAAGCACTCAGTTAATGATACTTTTTTACCTGAGAAGACAAGCCTCCTTCTCAAAATAATTTCAGTGCATCTCCCCCTTTGATCTAATGCAAATTTCTGGGGGAGGTTTTACATATCTCATCCACCCATATAATGGTAATCACTGAGACAGTGCTTTTTAGGTGTACAAATATTATTATCTCATTGGGGCCTTATGACAACACTGTAAGGTCGATGCAGTTAATACCCCTACTTTATAGTTGAGGAAACATAATACAAAATTTCTATAGCAAGTCTTCAGATCCCAGCTCTAGCTCTCTAATTCACCTAAATAGGAATGGATGGCAAGGGGAAAGAGGGGATCATTGCATGATGAGAGCTCTGAAGCTGTAGATCCAGCCCCTAAGCACCAGTGTAGGTTGAAATCCATCTAGGGATCTCCTGGAGCCACATAATCCTTGAGCAAAAGCTGATTGTTAAACTTTCATTGTGATCATTTACACCTAGGGAATCGGCAAACTCTAATTCATTGTTTTATTGTCTGTCTCGACTTAAGAAAGTGACAGAGAAAATGTTAACAACACAGATTATACTTAAAAATGTATAGAGGACAGCTTTTTTTTTCCTAGGGAGTCAGTTGTTAATCATTTACCAACACACCCCTGGAGCCAGTCTACAAAAGGCAAGCAGACAAATTCCATTACAGACAACTGGGCCAATCTCCACTTTGTCATTGACTAAGCTATGACCTTCTTGAGACATTCTCCCTTTAATCTCCTTGCTAGGGGCCTGGCCTTCTCCCATTAGCATCTGGAGACAGGCATATTTACCTGTAATAAAGCTCTTGAAGATCCATCAGATAAAGAGCTTTGTATTCACATAGCCCACAGCTCTACGTGTTTGTGTGTGTTTTATCAACAAGTCTCCCCTCCAGCCTCCAGGCCACCCAGGCCCCCAAAGTGCAAAAATTTTCCTTGTGGCTCCGCCCAGTTGTCTCTAGACAAGTCCATTTGTGGGCTGTTATCTGGGGCTTACTGAAGACTCTCTCTCTCTCTTTCTAATAGGCTCCCCCAGAGTTTCTCTGGAGTGATTGCACTGGAGTCCAGGAGACAGCCAAGTCCTACTTTGCAGGTCTGCTTGTTCTCGTGGTCCCTTGTAGTCGATAATAACTCCCCTCCAATCCCTGACTATGTTTCCATTAAAAAAGCCCAATAATCTCAGTTACACTGACTTTGTCTTCATTGTCCTGGAGGCTAAAGGGAGATGTAATCATGGAGGTTAATGGACACAGGAGCCATAGATCAAAGGAGATCATATCTTCCTTGTATAGTTTCCCTCCTGGGGCTCATCACGATTGGATTGGCCCCGGGTATCTCCAAAGATCTGGCCCAATCTATTGATGAAGTGGAAGATGAAAAAAAGAAAGAAGAGGAGGATAATAAAGAAGAGGAAGAGAAGGCAGAGGAGGAAAAGGAGGAAGAGAAACTTGTCATCATCAACCAACATCATCACTCACCAGCATTCAAGTCAACAAGCATTTATTAGGTACCATGTTTCAGTTAGTGCACTAAATGCTAGGGATGCAAAGAAAAGCAAAAGAATAGTTCCTGATCTCAAGGAGTTCCCAGTTGAATTGGGAAGACAACAAATAAACAACTATATACAAACAACAGAGGAAAGACTATATAGTATTAAGGAGGATGAGGGAATCTAATTTGTTGTCAAGTCCTTTCATTTCTACTTCCATAACCCCTCTCCTATAGATCCCCCTTCCCTCTAATTACCCAGCTGTAATTCTGGAATAGGTATATGACCTCATCTTTTGAATGTTGAATTAGCCTCTTAATTGGTCATCCTGCCTCAAGTCTCTCTCTCTATTCTGCTCCATACTCCAACTGGCAAAGTGTTCTTCCTAAAGTTCTCTCCACATCATTTCCTTCCTCGGTGAGCTTCAGTAGCTCCCTGTTACTTTCAGAATAAAACATAAAACCTCCTATTTCTCTTTTAAGCCCTTCCCAACCTGGTCCCCTCTCTCCTTTTTCAATCTTATATTTTATTTCTTTCCAGTTTTTCTTCAAATCGCAACGTATATGTTCTTGGTATATGGACATTCCATATTCTGATTCATTGTCTTTTCCTTTTCTATCTCATTTGATGGGAACTCATTCCCTCTATCTTTCTAACTTCCCTCAAGATTCAGCTCAAATTTTATCCTTCTTCGTAAGATCTCCCCCTTATCTGATGAAGTTTCTCCCCACCCCATCCCAACTTTTGATCCTCTGGAGAATGAGCAGTTATTTTTACATTGGTCATTTCCCATTAGAATGTCAGCCCTTTGAGGGAAAGTACTGTATTTTTACCTTTCTCTCCATTCCCAGTTCTAGCTCAATGTTTGATGTTCAGAGAGCACTCAATGCTTTTTGTCTGACTTGTTCTTGGAAAAAGTAGCACTGGGAAAAGGATAAAGAGAAGATGGGAAGAAAGGAGGAAGAGAAGGGGGAAGAGAAGGGCAAGGAAGGGTAGGAAGAGGAATAAGGAGATCAAGTAAAAGAAGAGAAAGGCAAAGACTGTATTCCAGTTTGATAATTCTATAAAATCAAATTAAGAGTATTTTATGATAACTGGAAACAATGATGCAAGAGCCATAGACTACAACCTCTGGACTAGGTCTTCCTGCATCCCACTTCCATTGAGAGGCATGCTCACAGTGCCCCCCACTGTTGTGTCATGATAAAATGACCGGAGAAGAGCTGATGAAGACATGGAGGCAGCTCTCATGCTTGCTGAGGTGGTGGGGATTTTTATAACATTATCAACCCAAATTTCTAGAGGGCTTTTTGATTTTCTAGGCACTTTCTATGGAGGCTGTTCTAGTGGACAGAGTTTTTAGATTTGGGAAGACCTGGGTCTGAATTTTTTCCTCATTGGGACCACCAAATCCTGGGAAAGTCATTTAATTTCCATGAAATGCAGTTTGCTCATGTGTAAAAAGATAAGGACTGGTTCTCTGCTTCTGCTGATATAGAGAATTTCCCAGTGAGGAAGCTCCATATAAAAGCCCACATTCTACAGAAAGCCTTTCTGAACGCTTCTTAATTTCAATGCTTTCCCTCTTTTAATTATTTCCATTTATCTAATATAATACTATCTGACCATCTAATGAAAATGTTGTTTTTAGTAAAACACTATTGCTCACTGTATGTAAACGTTGTTCTATAAACACTTCCTTTTTGCTTCCCTTTGCTTTTGTAAAGAAAGCAAGATGGAGTGAAAAAACAGATGGCATTGGGGGCCAAGGACTTGGCTTTAAATCCCAAGTCTATACTGTGTGACTTTGGGTGAATAAGTCATTTGCTCTTCTTTTCTTCATCTGTGAAATGGGAATGTTGGAATTATTAAAGTATCTTCTGACTCTAAATTTTTGGTCCTCTGATCCTAATAGAAGAAGAGCAATTTAATTCAATTCTACAAAGATTAATTAAATGCCTAGTAGGTGCAAGGAAAAAGGTAGCTCTATAGGATGACAAACAAAAGGCAGGGCATGGGGAGAAGATCTGTTTTAAATCCCACACCTGACACAGACTTCAAAACCATGGGCAGGTCATCTTATCACTTTCCATCTCAGGTAAATTTCCTTATTTAAAAAAAATAATTCCTCTCTCTCCTTCTGTCTCTCCTTCCTCCCTCCCTCCCTCTGTTTCTTCCTTCCTTCCTTCCTTCCTTCCTTCCTTCCTTCCTTCCTTCCTTCCTTCCTTCCTTCCTTCCTTCAGTATTGGAAGCACAGGGGCTAGCTACTCCCTCTGTTTCTGATTTGGGCTGGTTATACCTTAGTGTGGATAACTGATTAGCATAGTCCACCAAGGTGGGAATCTTTGAGTTCAAGAGATCCATTAGCTTCAGTCTCTTCAATAACTCAGACTAAGGGTACATATCACTATGCCCAGAAGCCTCAGACAAATTTCTAAGATTTATTTGCTAAATTATGTATGTTTTGTACCCATTCAAAACATGAAAGAAGGAAGGAAGGAAGCAAGCAAGGAAGGAAGGAAGGAAAGAAGGGAGGGAGGGAGGGAAGGAGGGAAGGAAGATGCGATGGAGGGAGGGAGGAAGGGAGGAAAGAAAGAAGGAAGGGAGGGAGGGAGGGAGGAAGGAAGGAAGGAAGGAAGGAAGGAAGGAAGGAAGGAAGAAGGAAGGAAAGAAGGAAAAACAAATAAAAACAAAATGGGGAACCATTCTGCTGGGCTGCCAGGATTCTAGCAGCTACTGCGCTTAGGCCACCAAGACTACAATACCATTCACCTTTCTCTGGCCAGACTGCCCAGCCTCCCTGAAAGCTGCCTGAGTGTTGGCTCTGGGTCTCTAACTTGCGGGAAACCTAATCTATCAGCAGGGCATCCTTGAAACAGCAACCTCAAGCTTTCCTTTTAATATTTAATGTTTTCTCTGAGGCTAGAAGAGCACAATGTGAGAAATGTCCCATAAACATCCATTAGCTTTAATAAAATACCACCCAGCAGGTTGGCTATTATCAGCAATTAAAGTTTTCCAGGGGGTCAAATCACTTTTTGAAATGATTTGGGCAGCTGCTCATCCTCCAATTTCATAGTCCCGACCTTCCTCTTCTTCTTCCTCTCTTCTTCCTGCTTTTCCTCATTAGATTTGTAGCAAGGGGTAGGGGCAGGGGTCAGAAGAAGCTGACTTGCTAGATGGGAACACCTCCCATGGAGCCAGTCATGTGCTCAGTCATCAATAATCACGGAGGCAGTGCCCTGGTCAGGAACTCAACTCTCAGCAAGGGGCAGAACATATGTCTTGCCCCATGGGAGGTGCCCCAGTCCAGCCAATTAGGGATTCCCCTAATCACAACTTCTACACTATGACTGCTATTAGTATTATTATAAGGGGGATGGAGAGGGAACAAACATTTATTGAAATGCAGTCTATGTGTCAAGACCTAAAATATATTATCTCATTTAATCCCCACAATGACCCCAGGAGGGAAGGACTATTATCCTTATTTTAAATTTGAGGAAACTAAGGCAGAGTGAGTGACTTGCACAGGATTACACAGCTAGTAAATGTCTGAAACTGAATTTAAGCTGAACTTTTCCTGACTCCAGGTCCACCATTTTATATACTACCTAGTGGCCATGGTACGATATTCAGTACTGTAAATAGACCATGGGACTTGCCATGAGAAAGACCTGGGTTAAAATGAAATGATATCTGTAAAACACTTTGAAAACCTTAAAATGTTATATAAATGCTAATATTTGTGATTATTACTATTACAACAACTATTACTACCATTGCCGCCACCACCAAATCCCCCACCATACTATTCCCATATTACTAATTACTAATTCTAATAATTACTAATTACTAATTACTACTGCTACTACTATTACTACCACTATTATTACTGTTGCTGCTTACTACTATTATTACTACTACTGCCACTGCTACTGTGATACTACTGCTACTACTACTACCATTCTACTACTACTATTACCACCACCACCACTGCCATAACTGTATTACTCCCATACTAATGTTCCTGCTGCTACTCTTACTCCCAATATTACTAATGCTGCTTACTCCTACTGCTACTATCACCCTACCCCCACTACACTATTACTATCATTACTATCATTACTACTACTACTGCTACTACTACTACCTCACCACATTATTATGACAGTAGTTAAGTAACTCTGGGCAAGTCACATAATTTCAAGCAACTCTCTAGTACTCCTAGTAACTTGGTACTTTGGAAAGAGTGATGGATTTAGAGTTGAAAGCCCACAAACCAAATCTTTCTTCAAAATATATTAGCCATGTAACTCCAAGTAAGTCATTTCAATATATGAGCCATAGGCTTCTCATCTAAAACATGAGGAATTTGGACTAGAGCACCTCTAAGTTTACTTCTAATATTATAGCTGTGAGTTACTGATTAGTCAACATGCATGTACTAAGTACCTACTATGTGCTTGTCCTTGCTGCTGAGGAGGAATGAAGAAAGAGGAATGGAAAATGGAGAGAGCACCAACCTGTTTTGTTATGATCTTCTTCTCTTCTTCCTCACTCTCCTTCTCTTCCTCCTGCTCTTCTTCCTCCTTCTCCACCATCATTACCACCACCATCACCTTCTCCTTCTTCTCCTTCTTTTCCTTCTACTTCTTCTTCTTCTTCTTCTTCTTCTTCTTCTTCTTCTTCTTCTTCTTCTTCTTCTTCTTCTTCTTCTTCTTCTTCCTCTTTTTCTTCTTTTATCCCTTCTTCCTTATCTTCCTCTTCTTTCTTCTCCTTTATTTTCTTCCTCCTTTATCTCTTCTTTCTTCTCTCCACCCTTCTCATTTCTTCTTTCTTTCCTTCTCTTTCTTCTCCTCTTCCTTCTCTTCTTCCTCCTCCTTTTCCTCTGTTCCCTTCTCTTCTCCTCCTCCTCTTCTTCTACTTCCCCCTTTACAGGTCTCAGTTCCAAGCAGTGAATTATAACATTAATGAGGTGTTTATATTCCCTGCTCATCAGTCACAGATGTGTGAAAAAGAAAGCCCCAGTGATACCTGGGAAAGTCTAGTGTGCTGACAGAACACCAAGATTCTTCAAAAGGAGTTATCACACCTTCATGAGCCCCCTTCGAGTCCAGGAGATGGGGGAAGAGGTGCTACTTCTCACACCATCCTCCCTCCATCCTGATGAGAGATGGAGGTAGGGTATGTCAATTTATTGACTGGCTTCAATCTAGGAATTTCTCTTAACCATGATTCTCTAACACCCTTCTTTCTTTTCTCTCTTTCCCAAGTCTCACCTTTTCTTACTAAGGGTTGCTTGTCCAAGAAATAAAAATATAAGCCACTCCTTTCTCCACCAGGACTTTCCTCCTCCATATCAGTCCACTCTACTAACTTTCTTCATTTCTCATGGCCCTTAAGGCAAATCTGAAAATCTCCTGTCTTGAACCATTCTACCCTGAGGCTGACACAGAAAGTGTTTCTCATTTCCTTTCTTTTCAAAATATCGGGCAACAAGCAGCCAGGTGTGAGCTAAGGCAGTGGCAATCTTTAACAGAGGAGCAGGGTTACCTTGAGGACAGGACTGGAGCAGTCCCATTGTTGTTGCCTGATGTCCTGGGATATTAAATTCTGGACTTTTTTTTTTAATTTTAATTTTCCTTCTAAATAGCTTCTGCCAAATGGCTTGAAGTTGATCTCAGTGAAACTGCAGTTGGAACTGAGTAGTTCTAGTGTTTTATTTTGTTTAGTTTTTTCCTCCCCACAATCAGTTAATCAACAATATATTTATAATCAATAAACATAACAAATATTAAGGATCTGCTGTGCTTAGCACTGAGGAAACAAAGGCAACTATAGAAGGAAGAAAACTGTCCTCAAGGAGCTTGCATTTTATTAAGATACATATGTATCCTACATTTTATTTTTACATTTATTAGGATATATATTTCTATGTATGTATAACATACAAAGTATATTTTTGTGGATACATATGTATCCATATATATATATCCACACATTATATATGTATTTTATATACATACATGTACACATATCATATATGAGCTACATATACACGTATGCATCTACATATATGTACAACTCATATATTAGATATGTATCCCACACACATATATACATATATATTCAGATGTTTTATATATATATATATATGTAATTACATGTCCACATATGTATATACACACAATGAATACAAGGTATTTTGGGAAGGAAGAGATTGGGAACTGAGTGTAAGAACAAGGAAATCTTTATAGGAAGGCATTACTTAAGCTGAGCTTTGAGAGTTGAGTGAAACAGATATGGTGAACTACAAAAGACTGGGAAAAGAAGGGAATGGGATAATTGTCTTCCAATATTTCAAGAGGTAGTTATGTGACTTAGTAGATAGAATATCTGGCCTAGAGCCAGGAATAATTGAGTTCAAATTCAACTTAGTCAAATAATTTTAAGTAAATCACTTAACCATGTTTGCCTCAGTTTCTTCATCTGTAAAATGATCTGGAGAAGGAAATTGCAGACTATTCCAATATCTTTGCTATGAAAACCCTAAATAAAAGTGGTAAAGAGGCAGGTGTGATTGAAAAGATTAAACAACACCAATAATATTTCAAAACTTATAATAGAGAAAATACATTTATTTTATTTGTTCTCTTTGATTCCAGAAATCAAAACTGGGAGTGAAAGGAAGAAGAGAAAGAAAATTGGTCAGTTCTTGATGAAGAGTGCAGGATAACATATAAACTCTATATCTGCTCCATTGAAGTCCATATGATGTGTCAAGAGATCGGCAGGAAACTCTATAATTTGTGGAGCTGACTCACAACTTTTCATATCCCATCTCCTTGCTTTTGTATTGGCGGTGCTACATGCCTGGAAGGGCTTCCCTTCTCATCTGTCTCTTTTCTGGATCCTTTGAGATTTATCTAGAACAATAACAGTCTATATTGGTGAGGGGATTTCTTTGCTGGGAGTTTCTTACACCAATGAAAATATACCTGGGCAAAAATATAAAGGAAAGAGAGCATGTGGTTGGTATTATATAAATTTAATTCTATTTTTTCTATATAAAGAAACATTTATTGACTATGTTCTACGTACAAAGCATTGTGCTAGAGATACAAAAAACAAAATCAAACAATCTCTACCTTAAAGGTACTACTTCTTCTACTAGGATGGGAAAAGGGCAAGGAGATAAATGAATAAATACAAAGTTATTTCAGGGAGTGAGAAACAGGTGTCTGGAGAGAATCAGGAAGAGATTTCCATAAAAAGACAGCCTGAACTGACCTTTGAAGAAAGCTTTGGTGGCACAATGGATAGCATGCCAAACCTGAAGTCAAGAAAACTCATCTTTGCGAGAGCCATAGCCACTTACTAGTCACTTAATCCCAATTACCACACACACACACACACACACACAAACACACACAAACACACAAAGATGGAAAGAGTAAAAATTCATGCACAGAGCCTGGGAAGCTCAATTCTCCATAAGCCTTTAGGACAGCAGTTTTTAATCACAGATAAAAGGAGTTTCAAAAAACTAATATTTTGATAACTGTAATTGAGATAACTAGTTTCCTTTGTAATCACATATATTTTATGTTACACAGTTAAAAGCCTTATTCTGAGAAGAGATGTTTGGACTTTACCAGAGTACCAAAGAATACCTTGACAAATGCAAAAATGTTCTGAACTTCTTACTCTAGGACATTGTTCTCAAACTTTTGTTCTCCGTATCTTTAAACTATTACAAATTCTTGAAGATCTGTCCAAAGAGTTTTTGTTTATGCAGGTTTTACGCATATCATATTAGAAATAAAAATTCATTTTGAATTTGTAGATCCTCTGAAAAGGCTTTAGAGACCCTCCAGGCTTCTCTGGACTAAACTTTGAGTGTCATTTTATTCTATGAGAATGGATCAGGAGGAGTTGGGATTAAGCCTTGTGTTCTCCCAATCTACCCAGAACCAAATGTTACAATTTGGGAATCAGCTGGTGTTTTCTTGGTCCCAGCTGGATGACTCGGAAGGGGAAGATGGGCTTGAGCAAAGACCAGGATATTCTTTAGACATCAGAGAGGCTGGAATAACAAACTTACTTCTGATCCTCAAGTGGGTTTGAGTCCATTTAATGAGATTGCTGAAGTTTTCTTTTTATGAGTCTATTATATGAGCTGGCTCCTCTGTCATTGAAGTAGTTTGGACTTGTACCTCTCCCTATGTTTTAAATGCCATTTTACAACATCTATTTGAAACAGGAGCAAGTCAGATATGTAGGGTTCCACCCAAGGGAAATAGGTGCTTTGTTTTCCTTTTAGGCTCCTTCCTTACTTGGCGTGACTTTTTGGTGTGATTTAGGAGAAAAAAATTCAGCCAGAGCCTCCACATGTCTTCCTTCATGCTTGGTTTCTCAGCGACTCCATTCTGTTTCATTTACTTGGCACTTTCACTCCTTCCTTACTTTTTCTGATGAATCTCCTCAATGTAGCTCCATTGCCCTTCCTAAAGCTTATTTCCCCTTTCTCCTTTTCTTCCTCCTTGATCAGGAGTTGGGTGTTTTTTGTTTTTTTTTTCTCAGCCTCTCAAAAGCCTCTGTTAGAGGCTGGTTTATCTAGATAAGAACAAAATTATAGTATGTCCAAGATGGAAGAGAGCTTAGAACAGAGAATGACAGAGCTGGGAGGGACCTTAAAAGAGAAGAAGCCAGAGGTGGGAAAGAATATTAGAGTTGGGAGGGCCTTAGAACAGACAATGGCAGAAACGGAAGAAAATTTAGAAGATGGAATACAAGGCAGTGCTAGGAGAAGAATATCAGAGTTGGGAGGGTTTTAGAACAGACAATGTCAGAGATAGAAGAGAACTTAGAAGATAGAATGGCAGTGCTAGAAGGAACTTTAAAAAGGAAATGGAAAAGAGCTAGGAAAGCAATAAATTGACCTTTCTTTTCTGGGTCTCAGTTTATTTCATCTGTAAAATATTTTTTCAAGTTGTAAAATCCATTTTAAAAATATGACTATCAGGGAAGTCAAGCTTCAAGAAAGTTTTCAGGGATCCCATGGAAGAAGACTGTGAGGGTAAGTCCTTTAAAATCAGGAACTATCTTTTCTTCTGATTTTGTTTGTATTCTGAGTGCTTACTGGACTGTCTAGCACATAGTAAACACTTTAAAAGTATCTGCTAGCTCATTAACTCAGGGGCTATCTATCCAAACTCTGTATTGGGAATTATAGCCTGGATGAATCGTCAATCACTAATTTTTTCCTGTTTCTTTGATATTCAAGGACTCACTTCCCTTTTCTGGGACTCAGTTGCCTAATTTGTAAAAAGGGGGGGGGAGGTTGCCTTTATGGTCCCTTTCAGCTCTAATTTGTGAGTTTAGGAACACTCACCAGTGAATGACCTCTCAAGTGTGACACTGGGAGAATTATTCAGTGTCTTTGAGCCTCAGTAATTTTCTCTGCAGAATGTTAGGGTTAGATCAGAACAACTAATGCCTCTTCTAGTTCTCTCTCTATGACCTAGAATCACATGTAGGCTGTGGTTGGTCATTCTAGCTCTATGCTCCTCAGGGGCTGGTTCACCTCTGTAGAAAGCATCAGATGGTGCTGTTCCAAGGCCCATCCTCAGGTTGAAGGGAAAGAAAACAAGCTAAGGAAAGAGAATTCCTCTCTTGCCCTATTTTTTCCCATTTGTCTTCTAAAAATATTAATAAGGGCTTACAGGAAGTGGGAGAGAAGGGAAAAAAAAACAAAGAAGCAAGAGTTCATTAGCATAGTTGACCTTTCGAGGTGAAAATTAATTCCGATTTCCCACGTACAGACTGTGTTACTCGGCTTTGTCACAACGGTGTCCTCATTAAGGGAGAAGACATAGCTTTGGGGGACAAAGTGTCTGCCACCTCAGTCTGACTTGTACCCTGGGCCTGAGAGCTGCGGCAAATGGAGCAGTGACATAGGCGGCTCTGTCAGCTTTTCACAAGGCATTAATTTTTGTTCCACTGGCTGGAGGAATTGTTGTCACCATTCAGTTGGGGTTGATGACTCCAGCCAGACGCTGTGCCAGCCCTGGCCTGAAGAGGTGAGAAGGCAGCTGGTCTCAGGACTCAGATCCTGGTTTAGAGATTCCCATCATTTGCTAAGAGGCAGCTTCCTATAGTGGAAAGAGCACTGAACATAAAATACAGAAGCAAACAAAAAGGTGCTGGAAAGGAGAACAGACAGATCTGATTGGTTACCACTGGGTTAATTCAGCATACACATTGACAAACCATATAGAAAAGTTCATTTTCATATGCAATCCTCTTTTTTGTTCTCTGTATATTGAAATACTCAGGTCTATTGATGAGTACAGAATTCTAAATACAAAACATGAAATAAATAAAATGGAGGAGTGAAGCTAGACTAAATGTTCTCTAAGTCCTTTTCAACTTTAAATTTATGTTATCCTTTATTTCATTGCCAAGAAAACCCCAAATAGGGTCATGCAGAATCAGACACAAAAGAAATGACTGAACAATATAAGTGCTCAACCTAATGTCTGGAATATGGTGGGTACAAGATCTTTTTTCCTTCTTTCTTTCTTTCTTTTCTTTTCTTTTCTTTTCTTTTCTTTTCTTTCTTTCTTTCTTTCTTTTCCTTCCTTCCTTTCTTATTTTTCCTTTCTTCCCTTCCTTTCTTCTTCCCTTCTTCTTCTTTCCTTTTATCTCTCCTTCATCCCTCCTTCCCTTTTTCTCTCCCTTCCTCCCTTCTTCCTTCCTTTTATTTCTTTCTTTCTTCCTATCTTTCTTTCTCTCTATCTTTCTTTCTTTCCTTTTTCTTCCTCTCTCCCTCCCTCCCTCCTTCCTTCCTTCCTTCTTTCCTTCCTTCCTTCTTTCCTTCCTTCCTTCCTTCTTTCCTTCCTTCCTTCCTTCTTTCTTTCCTTCCTTCCTTCCTGCCTTCCTTCCTTCCTTCCTGCCTTCCCTCCTTTCTCCCTTCCTTCCTTCCTGCCTTCCTTCCCTCCTTTCTCCCTTCCTTCTTTCCTACCTTCCTCCCTTTCTCCCTCCCTCCCTTCTTCCCTCCTTCTTTCCCTCCATCTCTCTCTTCCATTCACCTATCTGGAACAGTTGCCTCTCCAAAACATCTCATCTCCTGAGAGTCTAGATTTGATCACACTGTGTGTTATCATTTGATGGAGGCCTACAGGGAGACAATGGCAACTTCTGGTAACAACAACAACAGCAGCTGGCATTTATATAGCATCTTCCTGTTCAAAAGCACTTTATAACTATCTCATTTCATCCTCACAACAACTCTGTCTGGAGCTGTTGCGCTACTCCTGGTTTACACATGAGGGACCTGAAAGTTGTTTCCTCTTATTTCTACTTCAAAACGTTGTTTCCAATTGCCTCCATGGGCTCCAGAATAGATTAGTCTCAGAACAAAAAAAGAAGGAAAGGAAGAGGCTCCCTCTTACTAGAGACCCTCCCATCAGGTTCAAATAAACCACTTGTAGAGGGGCCATAGAGCACATTCATGTTTGGGCGCTGCTTGGTCTGCAGGGTCTCAGAGACTTGGGGATTCTGTCAAGGACGGGAAGAACCCTTCCCCCTTCAGCTGCTCTACGGAGTCCAAGAGGCAAGCCATGGCCTACAGGGTTAAAAGGCAGTCATCATCAATGATTTACCAGGGCAAAAAGGAGACTGAGGAAATTGTTCTGATTGCATCTCAGCATAGGTTACAATTCCAAAATCTCCTGCAAGAGCCCCTGGGGCTACTATGGCTAATCACCTCTCCCTGAATTTCAAATGCAAGGTGGTGACCCTCATTTCTGAGGCTGCCCAAGGAAAAAAGAAAATTCTTCCTGCCTCCTGTAGGAAAATCAAAGATCATAGGATTTAGGGACTTTAGGGATCAGCTAATTTAACCTTCTCATCTTACACACAAGGAAATTTTAGTCCAGAGAGGGAAGCACTTTTTCTTTGGTCACACAGGCAAGAGAGTTTAGATTTGATCCTTAGTTCTCTTCAATCCAAAAGATTTTTTTCCTTTTTCTAAAAAAAGGGACAAAAAGGAGGAAAAACAACAACAACCATTCCTTTTATCAAGAAGTCCCTCAAAGAGGGAGACCATGTGAAAATGGCTGTGTATGAAAAAGATATAGACAAGGTAAACTAGAGATCATCAAAAGAGATAGTGCACAAGAATTAAGGCAGATAAGAGTAATTGCTAACATTCATATTATTATATAAATATATAATGTTATATTATTATAATTATATTATATAATAATAATATATAACATAGCTAATATGCTATTATTTCCACCCTTTTACAGTGGGAGAAACTGAGGCAAACAGAAATGAAGTGGCTTGTCCATGAGTACACAACTAGTAAGTGCCTGAGTCTGGATTTGAATTTTCTGATTCAGGTTTGGTGTTCTATCTACTAGATCACTTAGAAACATTATAAGATGGTCCAGGACAGAGTTAGAAAACCAGCACAGTTGGTGGGAATGAAACAGATAAAGATCCCAGAAAGAAAACTGAATAGCTATGCTTGGATAGTTAGAAGGAGAATTAGGAGAAAGCAGTTCACAAAAACCTGGAGAAGGAAGTATATCCATGTGAGAGGAAAACGATGTTTTTGCTTATTATTCCCAAATTTTAAAAAAATAATTCACATGACAATAAGGACATATTCATTAATTACCTAGCAAGTATGTCTAGGAAGGGTGGTCTTAGAAAAAGTCTTTGTCATAACTCTTTGTGTTTTATTTGGTAATAAATATATTGTAAAATAATTGGAGCCTACCATTTTTGACCCTTGAAAAGTTAACAACTTTATAATATATTTAGGATACAAGATTCCTCAATGAAAATTTAAGCACGAGTTACAGGGTTTTCCTCTCCTTGTCAGATAAAAGTTTGGCTTAAGTTTTTAGCTGAGGGTGGCAGGTTATAATCACTGCTATGACTAAAGAACTGAAGAACCTTCCTTCTACCCCTCCCCATTATCAAGGAGAGGCTTTCTAGTCATTGCAGTACCACTTAGAGAAATGTGACCCAGAAGCCATTAGCAGAGAGAGGTTTGGCAACTGTAAGAGCAATGGAGACACGTGACCATGAGACCAATGAAACTCTGTTCAGAATTTTCCATACAAGGACATGGTTTTCATCAATAATGAGGTGATTCAGACCAGTTACAATGATTTGTGATGAAGAGAACCATTTATACCCAGAGAGAGGATTGTGGAAACTGAGTGTGGACCACAACATAGTATTTTCCCTCTTTTTATTGTTTGTTTGCATTTTGTTTTCTTTCTCATTTTTTTTTTCTTTTTGATCTGATTTTTCTGGAGCAGCGTGATATTTATGGAAATATGTATAGAAGAATTGCATATGTTCAACATACATTAGGTCACTTGCCAACTGGGGGATGGACTGGGGGAAGGGAAGAAAAAAAATAGAACACAGGGATTTGTAAAGGTGAACGCCAAAAATTATCTGTGTATATATTTTCAAAATTAAAAAAAAAAACTTTCATTAGAAAGAAGTAAAAAAAAGTTCCATACAAGACAATCAGGGAACAATATCTCACAACAAATACATAATAGAAAAGATTGTCAAGGAGCAGGATGAATGGGGGCATTGACACACCCAGAAAGTGTAAGTTGTTTTGGTCATATTTATTCTCTACTTATATACATCTCCTTATGTATTTCCTAGGCATCCACCATCCCTATGATGTCATATGTATGTATGCATATAATATACGTGTATATATATATATATAATATAGTTTCACCATCAAAGAAATATATGTCTATGTATATGTATAAATGCACATAGATATAGACATATATGTATATATATAATCATACTCTACAAGAAATATACATATATGTATATAAATAGATATATAGTCATGTATGTGTGAATATGTATATATGTATATATAATCACACTTTCCAAGAAATGTATATGCATATATATATAGACATATATGTGTGTATATATAGAAATATATAGATATAAATATAGTTAGATCTAGATATAAACATATATATGGGTATGTATATATGTGCATTATGTGTATATGTGTGTGTGTACATATATCCATATAAAATATCACATTCTCCAAGAAATATATGAATATATATATAGAGAGAGATATAGAAATCAACATACGTGTATGTATAAATAAAACATTTTCATGGATATTTTCTTTCTTAGAGACTATATAATAAATGTTGTCTTTTTCTTATTAAGCTATTTTTTTTTTTTTTTGATAATTTTGCTTTGAACTAGTTGTGTCCTTTGGAAGACTAGAAAAAGTAAATACATCAGTAGGATTTCTGGGCAATGATTTGTTGTTGCTGTTTTTAAGTAGACTTTAATGTACAAAGTAGTTTGATCTTGGGATACCTTGTTTGGGAGCCCTATATGGGAGAAGGAAAGATACATGAGGCGCTATAGCAGACAAGAAAGCTAGAGTTCAGAAGTTGTGACTTTCCAAGGCCCATATTGGTAGATTTCAATCTAAGTCTTTTAATCCTAAAACCATTGTTTTTTTCTACCATATGAGCCACCTTGGCTAACTGATTAGTGAATGGTTTGGGGGTGTTCCAGGAGAACCAGCTCCTCTGGTATGAGGCTGCTAATCTACCTTTGACAGTTTATCTGTTATCCAACTTTCACCTCTAGCTCCAAGGAGTTGTAGCTTGCCAGCCATTATATCTCGATAAAACCATCCTGGTAGATGGGTTAAATGAGAGTGAGAGTAACTGACAGGACTCAGACCCATCGGTGAGTTAGAGGGATGTCTAGCTCAAGCATATGAAAACTTTCCCTACTAGAGTGGACAGATGAGAACAATTTGTTCCAGAGCCCATGAAGGCCACTGGAGCTGGTGGTATGTGGAAACCTTAGAGCTTGTTCAGATATTAAAAAGGCCAAGGTCATCCACGGTGTCCTGGGCCATCACCAGGCAGCTTGACTTTTGTCTTACCAGTGGACTTCGCTGACTCTGGATGAGAGAATGAGACTTGTTCTGCAACTGCCTCACAAATCAAATTCATGAGCAAGTCAAGACATCATCTACCATCTACTATTTTACTATTTATCATTTTAATGGCTTACTCTCTTACCTACCTAGTGAGTGATTCCCATCAGTTCAACATAAGTTTATTCAAACATTACCTGCTGGATCTGTCAGACAACTGTGTTTTTGTTTTTTGTTCTTTGTATTTTTTTTTAAATTAGGGAATGAAATAATCTCTGCCCACTTGAATCTTACGTCCTACTGCAGATAATGGGATACTCACAAACTAGAAGAGTTCCAAGGGAAATCACGAGGAAGATGGCCTAGTTAGACAGGTATTCATGAGAGAAAGAATTTTTTGGGGGGGGACCTGAATGATGGATCACTAATGGAGTAACCCATGGACATGTTTACAAGTCACTCTCCTGGGTAAATCCCAAGCTTCTGGAGTTACAAATTACTCAAATTATCAATCTATCTCTCAACATGAATTTATTAAGCACCTACTACATGCCAGTCACTCTACTTATATGCTGGAGATGTGGAAACAATTTCTTTTTGGTTCCTTGGAAATGCGGGGGAAGGTAGAATATGAGCCAAAAAGCTACAATTCTAGTCCCGGCTTATACTGAGTAATCACATAAACTCTGAGAAAGGGAACAAGGATTGATTAAGCACTTACTACATGCCAAGAGCTATGTTGAGAGCTTTATAAATATTATCTCATTTGATCCTCATAACAATACTTAGAGATAATGTTATAATCATCCCTAGTTATACTTGAGAAAACTGAAGAGGATCAAGGTATAGTGTTTAGGGTCACACAACTAGTAAGTATATCTGAAGCTGGCATTTGAACTCAGACCTTCTTGACACCAGACACTGGTCTATCCACTGTGCCATTTAGCTGCTGTGACTCTCAGTTTTGGAAAGAAGGAAGAAAGGAAGGAAGAAAGAAAGAAAGAAAGAAAGAAAGAAAGAAAGAAAGAAAGAAAGGAAGGAAGGAAGGAAGGAAGGAAGGAAAGGAGGGAAAGAGGGAGGGAGGGAGGAAGGGAGAAAGAAAGAAAAAGAAAGAAAGAAAGAGAAAGAAAGAAAGAGGAAGAACTGAAGGGAGGAAGAAAGGAAGGGAGGAAGAAAGGAAGAAAGGGAAGAAAGAAGGAAGGAAGGAAAGGGAAGAAGGAAAGAAAGAAAGAAGGAAAGAAAAAAGGAAGGAGGGAGGGGGAGAATGGGGAGGGAGGAAGAAAGGAAGGAAGGCAAGAGAGAGGGAAGGGGGAGGAAAATAAAAGAAAAAGGACTCGTTTTTATATGTCAAAGTTTACAAGGAGATTTCCTCACATTTTCCCTGAGAGGCAGCAACTGGAAGCATTATTGTTTCCATTTTACAGATGATGAACTGAGTTAAGAGAGGCTGTGAATTTTCTATAGTTCATCAGTAGTTGTGTATTGAAGGCAGTATTTGAATCCAGGTCTTTCTTGATCATCATAAACATATCACCTCTAACCAGAAGTTAGGAATCATCAATCTAGTCTTTAGACACATAGAACCTATTTTGGCTTTGAAATTTTATTTTCTCCTCTCTCAGGACTTTGGCACAGTCCCTGGAACATAACAGGTGCTTAATAAATGTTTGATTCACCCTGTGCTTCCTCTTATTCCCCATCTTTATTTCTTCAAACACGCTAATTCTTCCTCTGTCTTTTCTCAAGATCCCACATAACTACAGACAGTAAAGGGAACGGACTGCCTAGTATGATGTGAACGATGAACAATGAAGATTATCATATTCCTTGAAATCTCTCTCTTAAGAAATGATAAGTGATATTGCTGATGCCTGTAATTCCACCATTAGAGATTTCTTCCTCAGTATATTTTTCTCTGAGTTCCACTGTTAAAAGTAAATGGAGCAGAGTTAGCCACCAATACCTAGTGTTAACATTGATTCTCTCCCAGACAGGAAGAATTCTGGGTCTCGGGAGAAGACAGTGAAAGGGTTATCACTGAAAATCTAGAAAAAAAGATAGAGAGGGGCAGCTAGGTCATGCAGTGGATACAGCACAGGATCCAAGTTCAAATTCAACCTCAGACTCTAAGCACTTGCTAACTGTGTGACCCTGAAAAGTCACTTAACCCCAATTACACATACATACAAATGGAGAGAAACGTAAGATAGAATGAGGGAACCGTGGATTTCATATATTTGTCCAGGGCACTGACCTTGTAGACTCATCTTCCTGAGTTCAAGTCCCCCTTCAGACATTTTCTAGCTATATTACCCTCAGTAAATCACTTAATCTTGTTTGTCTCAGTTTCCCCACCTATAAAATGAGCTGGAGAAATAAAGCACTCCAATATTTCTGCCCCAAATAGGGTCATGATTAAAAAGACTCAACAACAAAAATACTTGTTCAGTGACTCCTCAGATAGGCAATGAGGGCAACGAGACGTGGGTAACAATCATTAAAGGGGGTTAGTTTTTTCAAAAGCACCAATACTATAAAAGTCATAAATTGGTCATTAGCCAAATGTAATTTTATAGCATAGAGTGTCAGGTTATGGCATCTTAACAGAATTATCACCCAACATTGTTGTTTGGGGACCGGTTGTGTCCAGGATCTGCCTTATATAAGAGCTAATTTCTGCCTTTTTTTTTTTTCCTGGCTAGATTTTTTTTCTATTTAATCACTGTGATTTCCCTCAATGGCTGAGGGAGCACACAGGTGAGCTGGAGGAAGGGCAGGCCTGACTGCCTTATGTTTCCTTAATGAATCCCCTCTCCTTCTGGCCTCTGGAGGCCACCTCAGGGGCACATTATTGCACCAATAATCAGGGTATGTTGGTGACCCTTGGACCCTAGCCAGAAAGCCCCCAGACCATAAAGAGCAGGCATTATAGCCCAGATGAACTTGGAGGGGGGGTGGCAAAGAAGACAGGATGATAAAATAAAAAGCCATCTCCTTCGTTTGCATAACTCCCATCATGCAATGCCATAAAGCATTTGATTTAAGATATTAAAGACTGCTGGTGATGAGAACGTCATGTAAAATTTGCTTTTCGACTTCTTTCTTCTCTGGCTGCCATTAAAAATGATTTATAGACTCGGCAAAGCCTGAGCAACAACATGATTAGAATGGAGACCCTCTATAAATTAGAGGGCTTTGCTTTTTGGGGGCTGGGGGGAATCAGGTTACCAAATCCAGCTCACCTCCTGCTACCCAGAAACTGGAAAGTCTGAGGAGCAAAAACTCAACGGCTAAATGTTTAAAAGGTAAGCAATCTCCAAAGAACCACATGTTCCTGCCTCCAGTAGAAACAATGGGGACCTTGTCATGCTTTGTAAACTCTCAGTTTCCAAAGGGGAGCAGGGAGAGGGATCCTACTATGAGCACTGGGGAGGACTGGTGGGCTCTACAAAGAATCATAGGTTGTATACTAGAGTGGTCCTTAGAAACCATTTAATCCAACCCATTTATTTCCCCATTTTATGGGTAAAGAAACTGAGGTCCCTAAAAGTTTCATGAGTTGACCAAAGTCCCTCCCAAGTAGAAAATCCAAGATTTGGATTCAAGTCCTCTGCTTCTTGTTTTACTGATCTGTTCTCAGTTATTATAATGTTTGTCTACAATTCCAGTGACAGAGGAGCTTCGAGTGAGGGCCTTGTTGTGACCTGGGGACTGAATACAGTGGACATCACGTAACACACACATGTGTAAGCACACATACTCTTTATGAGTTTAAAAGTAAATAGGCCACATATGGATCAAATTTCCCCTGAAACTACTTTTGGGTTTAAAAGTTTAGGGTGAGGATGGGAGTAGAGGCAGGAGGAAAGCTTGGGGCTTAAATCCCTTGGGAATCTGGGAGAACTTGGTCTGGTAGGATCATTGTCAGACAGAGAGGAGTCTTGAGCCCGGAACCGAAGCAGAATCCAGCACCTTAGCCGATAGGGCTCCTCCTTGTCCCGGACACTTTCAGTTTATTTGGAGAAAAAAAAGACTGAGTCATTGGCCAACAGAGACCTAAACACATTGATGTGGCTGGCTCCTGGGAGAGGATCTAGGTGCAACAGACTCTGGAAAAAGGGCCAGGCTTGGAGGCCCAGGCTCAGATGGATGGGTCAGACGCGGCCATTGTCTTCCATCTTTGTGTCTGGCTGGGTTGGAGGGAAAAGTGGTGAGACGCCACAAGCGGGCTTCGTCTCCAGGCGTTTCTGAAGCAAACCTTAAAATCTAAAGTCGGTGCCATTGGGGGTGCATCCAAGCCTGCGGATTAGCCATTAAGCCCCAAGACTTGGAATCAGGGGCCCCCGCATTCAACTCCCAACGATTAATCACTGTTATTATTGGGTCCTGACCAAAGGGGGAATAAATCCCTCTCAGAGAGATGCTATTAGCCTCTTAGTGGGGGGATTTGGAGCATCCTTCCCCAATCCTGTTCAACCAACATTTATTAAACAGCCATTATATGATATAACGTGTTGTGTGCTTGGTGCTGGGACTGCCTCCTGACTGAGGCCCAGAAGGACAGCCTCAGACAGGGATCTGGACATTGTCTCTTTGGGAGTAATCTCATTTTATATAGATTATACACCATTCTACAATGACCCTGTCCACCTTCTGCCCAACAATCTGTGCACCAGATAGAAAAGGTTTATTTTATACATGTTATAGGTTCAAATAATGCATACATGTATACATATATAATGTATGAATATAGAAATGCATGGAACATATATGCATATACAATATACATATTTGTGTATATGTATAACTGCATGTTACATATAATGTCTTATGTGCATATTTCTACATCTATATATTCTATATCTTTATAATGCCTTTATCTGTGGATCTCGCTCATATAATATATTTATATATCACAATAAAAACTATATATTTATATAATATACACATATATACATGCATATACTTTTGCAGGCTATATATTTAAGTATATATACATATATATGTATAAATGTGTAGACTGCATATTATGATGCATGTACATTTATATAAATATCTGTACATGTGTACATATAATCAATATAAATATGTTTATATGTTGTGTAAATATGTGCTTTTGCAATGCATGCATATATATAAAAATGTGTGTATACTATATAAATTTTTAGTAGCTGTCTTGTTTGTGTAGCTACGTATATATATGTATATATGTAGGGTTCTAATTAAAGAAATTCTAGGAGCAGCTACGTGGTGCAATAGATTGAGCACCAGCTCTGAGATCAGGAAGAGCTGAGTTCAAATATAGTCTCAGATACTTAACACCTCCTAGCTGTATGAGCCTGGGCAAGTCACTTAACCCCAACTGCCTCAGGGAGGGGAAAAGAAATTCTACAATATAGTTTTAGCTCATAAACTATAGTTTCATAAACTAAATTACATATAAGCATAGTTTAGTTATAGCTCTATTGAGGTGAGGCAGCATTAGAATTAAAAGTTTTATTTCCATTTTGATTATTTACAACAATAAAATTTAACCCAATGACAAAAGTGCAGACCCTCTTAGCCAAGGGCCTCATTATAGAAAGAAGATCTAAGAATGTCAGAGGTGGAGGAGCCTTAGAACAGAAAATGTCTGAGGTGGGAAGCGCCTTAGAACATGAACTAACAGAACTGAAGGTGACTTTAGGACAACATTAAAAATTGTTACAGCTGGGAAGATCATATTTCTAGAGCTGATATCTAATCCAGTTCCACTCATTTTGTAAATGAGGAAACTAAGGTCTAAAGAAGTTCCCACTTTTCAGACCATTTTCTCAGATGGGGCTAAGTTGATCCTGAGCCAAGAACTGAGGAGGATTCAGCTCCTAAAGGAAAGAATTTTGCCTTTTATAGTCTCATCTTGACCTTAAAGGGTTAAAGCAGGTGAACCAGGATCCCTAGAATACTCTGGGATGGAAGCCATATACCGACCCTCCATCTCCTGGGCTCTTTAACATGGGAAACAGAGTGAGAGGGCTGTAAGTTGGATGGGGCGTTGCACAGAGAGATTGTGCCCAAGTCCTATTTGCATTTACACCCCTGCTCTAATTGCATGATTATGTCCTGAAAGAGTTAATAAATTCCTCATCATATCCCACTGATTAAGGGAAAGGGGGCCGCTTTCTGTGTGACCAGGAACAATCAGGATTCAGGACTGTCAGTCTGGAAGGAGAGTACCCCAATGCAGCCTGTAAAGAGAAAGAGACTCCAAATGCTTCCACATTTCCCTTCAGCAAAACAGATGGCTGAATGAAAATGTGCAAATGGTGTTTTTATTTTATGCAAAACACACACACACACACTCACACTCACACACACACACACACACCCAGCAGGCAGTCAAGTGGCTGTCAGTGAAGCCCATGTGTGGCCTGACATTGATGAGAATGGGATCTTTCACCAGGAGATGGCTTTGGTTCCACGGCTCAATGTGCTTCTCTCTGCCCAATGTCGGAAAAGACTAAATGTCATGTCAATATCTTGTTTGAATTCGGAAAATAAATGTCTGAACTAAATGTGGTCAAAGAGTCATTCTTTCTCTTCCCTTCTGGATTTTTTTGAGGAAAGAAAATATATATATATAATACACATACATTTATATACCCACATATTAATTTCCCCATCATGTCACTTTCCTGAAGTTTAGCTGCCATCTACAATTTTGCCTCTGAAAGGAAATCCCCCAAACCGCCCACAAGCATGAGGATCACTGTCTCCTTTGGATGTCTTTCTCTCTCGCCCATTTTCTCTCTTTAGGATTTATAATTCGGATAAAGCACTTGTTAGACTCCAATCCTATAGCCGCCCTGTTCTGTTTGGCCTTTCTCCTTCCACAGACTGATTCACAGGCTCCTTCCTTCCCCTTGCCCCGACTCCTTTCGACAGTGACCCTGGAGCCTTAATTAACCCAAATTCCATCCTTCTCCTCCCTAGAGGAAAAGCAGCCAAAGCCTTCATCTTCTATGAGCCCCCCCCCCTCCACCACGGCCTGGGCAAATCTCTTTGGTAACTGTGCCCCTGGAGAAAATTCTCTGTTTCAGCTTCCCTGTCGGGGCAATCAGCGGTTTCTTAGGAGTGGAGGTTCTGCCTGAGATGGTGGGGTGTGTTTTTCATTTGAAACTAGCTCACATCTGGGATTCGCTTAACTTGGTTTGGGCAGCTCTGTGTTTTGTGTCCAAAAAAAAGTGAAAATAAGCCTGAAATTGATTTTTTGTGGATTGATTTTACTTCCGTTAGATTTAACTTACATGGGGGAAAGGAGGGAGGGAATAAAAAAAAAAAATTAAAACCCAAGGAACCCAGAGCAACTTGAGTTTTTTTCATGATTGCCTTTTCTCCTGTCAGATGGCACGGGTTTCCAAGCTCAGACTTATTGAATTAGCCTACTTCCAGCCTGGAGAGGGGAGGTGAGGATGGAATTCTCTTCCCCTCCGCTGTCCCTTCTGGTTACGTGCCCAGTGCAAATGGTGCTGGGATGAAGGGAAAATAGGGGTAATCAGGAGAAGGCCCTAGCCTCGTGGTGTGCGTGACTGAGACAGCAACATGGGGGCCCCTGGAGGAGGTCTCAAAGAAAGGAGGGGCTAAGGGAAAACTCAGCCCAGCGGCTCCATTCCCAGCAGCTCTCCCCATCTACACTAACAGCAAAGCCCCTGTGGAAGGATCGTGATGATCATGGAATTAAAGTTGAGCGAAAATTGTGGGGCCATCCCTTTGGCTCCCATTCTCATCACCCCGGTTTTCTGAAATCCAGAGCATTTTCCAGTGTTGTATGGTTGACAAGTAACAGAGAAAGAATTCAAGTCTAGTCCTCCGAGAAGAGAGCCAGTGGTCTTTACTTTGTATCTCCTCCCATGGTTCAGCAGAAAAGCTTGGGTTTCAGAAGACCTGGCCTTGAGTCCCATTTCTGCCAATTAGGAAACTATGAAATTTTTGGGCACATCTCTTTTTTTTTTTTCCCTGAGGCAATTGGGGTTGAGTGATTTGTCCAGGGTCACACAGCTAAGTGAGATCAAATTTGAATTCAGGTCCTCCTGATTTCAGGGCTGGTGCTCTATCCATGGTCAAATCTCTTTATTCCAACTGGAACTCAGTTTTCTCCTATGTGAAATGGGTTGAGTTAGATAGGCAATGACTTTTACAAGAACATGTTAAAATCTTGGTGTAATGAATAGAAACCTGGGCTTAGATTCAACAACATCTGAATTCAAGCCTGGTTTCTGACACGTACATGTGACCCAAGACACATCCCCAAATACAAAGTTCCTGCCTCCAAGAACTTTATGTTTTGTTTATTTTCCTTTTATTTATTAATGGGGCAGCTATATGGTACAGGAGCACCAGTTCTGGAGTGAGGAGAACCTTAATTCAAATCCTACCTCAGCCACTTAATACTTACTAGCTGTGTGAACCTGGTGAGTCACTTAATCCCAACTGCCTCTCAAAAAGTTATTTCTTTGTTTTATTTTAGTGTATGTGGAGTGGGGAATAGGGTATTCAACAGGTCAACAGATAAAAATATTACATTTTTAAAAAATGTATAATAATATATTAGTATATAATATATACTATATAATAGTAGGAAGGGAGCAAGAGTCAAATCACTCTGGTAAAATTTAAGGATTATAATCTGGATCTGGAGCTTAGAGGTCATTTGGGCCAAATCTCTTATTTTAAAGAGGAAGAAACTAAGATCCTGAGAGGTCACAGAACCACTAATCTGAAAGTAATCTAGTCCAATCCTCTCATTTTACAGATGAGGAAACTGAGGGCCAGAGAGTTAAAGGGACTTGCCAAGGGTTACACAGCTAATATCTGATGGTGGATTTGAACTCATCTCTCCCTGACTTTAAGCCTAGAATGCTATGTATCAGCTCCCCTGGATTTCATTATCACCTCTCTGCCGATGATACTCAAATCTGCATGCCTTGCCCCAATCTGTTGGCTGCCCTCCGATCTCATATGTCAAACATCTTGAGCTGGATTTCCAGTAGATATCTGAAACTCAACATGTCCTAAAATGGAGCTCATTATCTTATTCTCTAACCATCCTTCTCCACCCCCACTGTTCCTATTATTGTAGAGAGCATCACTATCCTTCCACAGCCTCAGGCTCAGAACCAGGGAATCATGCTAAACTCCTTATTATCTCTTATCACCCCCATATCTAGGCTGTTGCCAAGGCCAGTTGCTTTTGCCGTTGTAGCATCTTTTCAATATGTTTCCATCTTTCCACTGACCCTACCCTCACTCAGTCTAGACTCACCTCATGTCCGCACCATTGTAAAATTTTATTTAAATTTTATTATAATGCTATGGAATCACTGAAGATTTTTGTTTTTCAGAAAAGGGATAACAGTCAAAGTTTTACCATAGGAAGATATTTTAGGAGATCAATAGGAAAAAGAAAAGAATAATGTCAGGAAGATCAATAATCTAAGTGGGAGAATCTCAACACAGGAAGGGAGGAAAGAAGAAAAAGGCACAGAATCAAGACATACAACTAATAATGACTAGTATTTATATGGCATTTTAAAGCAAAGTACTTTACAAATATTTTCTCATTTAATCCTCACAATAATTCTAGGCTATGAGTATCCTCATTTTACTGTTGAGGAAACCGACGCAGATAGGATGTTTCTGTCTCTCTGTGTCTGTGTCTGTCTCTGTCTGTCTTTGTCTCCAGCTCTCTATCTCTGCTTCTGTCTCCATTTCTTTTTCCCTCCCTCTCCTTCCTCCTCCTCTTCCTCCTCCTCCTCCTCCTCCTCCTCCTCCTCCTCCTCCTCCTCCTCCTCCTCCTCCTCTCTCTCTCTCTCTCTCTCTCTCTCTCTCTGTCTCTCTCTGTCTGTCTTTCCGTGTGTGTGTCTGTCTCTCTGCGTTTTTTTTTTCTGTCTCTGTCTCTTTTGTGTTTCTCTCTATCTCTGTCTCTGTCTCTCCATTTCCCTCAAATGACAAAAGGAAAAACAAGTCCCCCAAGGCCTTCATGCTTTCTTCAGCCCCTTCTCTACCACTTGGTTTGCACCCCTGCTTCCCTTTGGAAAGCTTAGAACAAATAAGAAGTAGGGGTAAAAAGGAGTGAGCTAGGAACAGCCTCAGAGAAGCTCTGTGTGTGTGTGTGTGTGTGTGTGTGTGTGTGCGTGTGTGTGTGTGTATATACATTTTCCCAATTTTCAAGAGACAGTTAGATGGAAAAAAATGTGCCTCTAATTATTACTTCTGTGTGCTTCCTAAAAGCCTCTTTTCTGAACTTTTAAGTCTCCTCAAGTTTCAGATCCCTCCCCCTCTCGACCCTGTTTTTTTTTATTATTTAAACTAATCTAAAAAAGCTATAAAAAGCCTCTGACACTATAAATTCCCCTGTAAACCCTGGTTTTATAGGTTTAATTGCCTCTTTTGACTATCCCATGTGCTTTGTTCCTGCAGAGGGGTTCTAACCCAAGTTCAAATGCATGCTAAGAGCTGGAGAGGCCTGGGATGGGGGCACTGACTGTGGCGGGACAAGGCCCATGGCCAGGGCCAATACCAGGAATCCCGGCCAGCGCCTGGGGTCAATTCTGTTGAGTGGGGACGGTGAGGGGGGTGCGGGGAGGAGGTAAAGGAGCTGTCTCTCAGGGTCTGGCCTTTGTTCCAGTGAATGTTGAGCTGAGAAAGCAGGAAGCCCTTAGGATTTTGGACAGTTTTGGAGGAAGTACAGTCAACCCATAGATGTGATCTCCTGGAGAGAAAGACTCCTTTCTCCTTCCTTGTATCCCATAGCTTAGCACAGCCCCTAGTATGTAGTAAAGGCTTAATAAATGCTTATTAGCTGATTGACTTGGCCCTAGTTCACATCCTGGCTCTACCCTTGTATGACTTTGGATAGGTCCATTTCCTCAACTGTCAGATGAAAGGAGGACCTCGGAGGTCCCCGGCAGCTCTAAATCTGTCATTCTGTGAGGCAAGGACCAGTCAGGCAGAGAGTTTCAAGACAAAATCTCTATCCTATCTTTCTTCTCCAATAGCAGGTTATGGAACATATATTCTTTTGCTTTATTGACATTCCCCCTTCCCCACTGCCCAACATCTCCCATCATACAATTTTTGGAAAATCACTTTGGAAGAGCCCCTTAAATAATTAAGTTCAATCCCATCATTTTACAAATGGGGAAACTGAGGACCAGGGATGAGAAGTGTTTTGCCTAAATCTCAGATTGGGATCTTAACAACTATGGGCAAGTCATTTAACTTTTTTCCATATGCAAAATGAAGGGATTGATGATATGACCACTGAATTGCTCTACTCTAAGACCATAGGGCAAAGTCAGAGATGGAGCAGCTTCTAGAATTAAGATCTTATTGCTTCTAAACCAAGCTTTGGGACCACATGGCCTCAGCAGAAGAAGAAACACATCAACTAGGAGTAAAGGGAGCCATGTGACCCCTGTGATGGCAGTAGAGATGAAATTAAGGGATAGAGAAATCTTGAACAAGCAGAGGAATTTTAAGATCAAACCTGTTGGAAATCCATTTCTGTTGTATCCTCTCTTTGAAAATATATAACTTTTAAGATATTTCATGGCAAGTACAATAAAAAAGGGAAGTTTGAAAGAAAGGATGATTTAGGTAGAAAATTCAATTTTGGACATACTGAGTTTAAGATGTCTATAGGATATGCACTTGGAAATGCCCTATTGACATCTCTTTTTGATATCCCTATAACTTTGAGGAGAGAATATGGGACATGGATTTCCAGTTTGGGGCTACTTGCTACGGTCAAATTTGTATTTAATCTAGTCTGATTTCAAATGCCCATTATGGGCTCATTATTTCTCTGACTGTTGAGGATCCGGATAGAGAAGTAGGTGGTGTAGAGACTAAGCAATGAGTACCCGGGGTTAAAGTCTAGCCCTACCCATTGCTTTCTGTGTAACACAGGGCCATGACCTCTCTGTACCTCAGTTTCTTCATCTTCAGTAAAATGAAACAGCTGGGTGGCACAATGGATAGAGTACTGGGACTAGAACCAGGAAGATCTGAATTCAAGTGCAGCCTCAAACACTGATTACCTGTGACATCCTGGGCAAGTATTTTAGTCCTGTTTGCCTTAGTTTACTCATCTGTTAAATAAACCAGAAAAAGAAAATGGCAAAACATTGCAAAGAAAACCTCATATTGGGTCACGAAGAATCAGGAATAACTTTACAACAACAGAAAATAGGAAGAGAGTTGTAAGGTCGTACCTGTGTTTCAATGTGAAATCCCATCAACAGATGTTTGGGAGGCCTTTATTCAGGAAATGACATTTCGGTTGTGTTTTAAAGGAGAGATAGGAATTCAACAGGTGAGGAGAGGGATGGGAGTACATTCCAGATGTTACAACTGGCCCTGGACTAAAGCACAGAGCAGGGCTAATTTTAAGGATTTCCTATAAATCGCTCTTTGGGTTAGGTCCCCATCGAGGGGTTTCCCTAAGCACGTCCAAATTGTAGTTCATGTATAGATCCCTGCAGAAATGTTAAAAGAGCTCTTTACTCTCCAACAAACATTCAGGTGACAAAACATTCCAGATAGACTTTATTTAATCCAACCGAAATACAAATCACAGAGCTCTAAAAACTTTTATCCAAATCCAAAAAACACTTGCGACTTCCTCATATAGACTTCCTTTTGTTGCTACTCAGTCATTTCAGTCACGTCCTGACTCTTCATGATCCATTTTAAGGTTTTAAGTAAAAGATGCAGACAAAAAAGGGCTGTGTTTTAAAGACTTGGACTTAGTTCCCTTGGAGGCAAGTCTGCACATCTTCAAAGTCCCTTTTGGAGACCTTCTGCCTCAGTAGAAGAAGGAACACACTGACCAGGAGGGACGGGACCCATGTGGCCCCTGTGATGGCAGTAGAGATAAAGGTAAAGGGGTGGAGAAGTCCTTGGAAATTAATAGATAATCTATTTAGGATTCATAGGGGTTCGGTTTACCAATCCATGAAATGATAACATTCTTAAGGAACTACCACATGAACAATCCTTCCCTACATACTGAGAATATAAAGACAAAAGCAGAATAATCCCTACACCCAAAGAGCTTAATTCTGAGGGGAGAAACAACTTGGTCAAATGTAAGAAGATAATTATTTTTGAATAAGATAACTATATTTGAATGAATATCCCACCTGTATGAATAGTCATTGATGTCCTACTTCTTAGCTCGTGAAGAAAGGAAGGAATAAATAAAGGGAACATGAAGGGGAAAAAAACTAACAAGGACACAATTTTCTTGACATTTACCCTGGGATTTACCTCTACATATATTCACTGTCATTTTTGGTGATCTATTAGTCTGTCCATAAAAGCTCCCCCCCCACCTTAAATTTTCCTAATGTGTGGGCACTGGAAAATTGTAAGTTTTAGCTTTTGGGTCAGTTGCTTATCCTTCTACTAAACTGTGAATTCCATGAAGGCAGAAACTATAACTCACCTGAATTGTGTGTCTTCCCCAGAGCTCAGGACAGACTATGAGAAACATTTGCTGAAAGAGTGAATGAAAGGAGTGACTGAAAGAAGGAATAAATCTCTCAGGGGGTCATATCTTTGGGATGACAAACAATGTGAACTGAAGGTTAGTGGAACCTTTGTATATAACAAAGAATCAGAGATTCTTACTGCTTAGCTCAAGTGCTAACCTATATAACACCTTTCCTGCTTCCCGTTCTAATAGCCAACCTTCTGCTCATAAAATTCATTTCGGTGTTTTTTGTGTCACATATAAACACACATTTATAGCTAGCCCTCCTTCATGTCAGCTCCTTGTGGTAAGGGGCTTCCATTTTTGTTTTCATATCACCAGTGCCTGGACACATAATGTACCTTTAATAAATATTATTGAGTTGAATTGAATTAAGGTGAACTTGTGACCCTCAAACCAAAGAACTAAGGAAATTTCATTTCATCTCAGTCATTAGATTGGAATCTCAAAGAAACACATAGCCTTGCCTGCCTTCACTCCGGAAATTGGCTTAGCACATTTTTCAGGGCAAGGGAACAGTTTACTGTGTTATTTCCCATCCCGTGTTGGTCACCATAAGAGTTTCTCAAAGGATGCCTTCCCACTCAGCGTCTGACTCTACTTAACCGGTGAGTATGGATGGTGTCATTGCTCTTAAAAGGTTGTGGGAATGGCTGTTGGGAAAAATTAACACATGTCCAGGGGCCTGAAAGAAATTTGGTTGTGGTAAAGTAAGAATGTTTGTAAAAAAAAATTGAAAATCGTACCTGCAATCATCAGATACGTCATGGCCACAACTTGAGGAATTATAGGGATTTCCCTGGCTGGTAAACATAGATGCAAATGAATGTATTAAAATGGCCCTCTGTACAAGATTGGGTTATGGATAGGAGGCCCTAACAATGGAGCCACATGTACTGATAAATTTTGATTAACTTCAGACATAATTCATGGGCTAAATACAGACCAGTCACCACTATAGACTCATTAGCTTTTTATGCAGATAGGGATAGGGACTGGATATGTTATTTCCTTGATAGGGAAGTTCTATAGGGTGACTAGGTGGCACAGTGAATAGAGTGCCAGACCTGAAGTTAGAAAGACCTGATTTCAAATCTGTACTCAGTCACTTACTCACTGTGTGACTCTGGACAAGTCACTTAACCCTGTCTGCCTCAGTTTCCTCATCTATCAAATGAGCTGAAGCAGGAAATGGCCAACCAATCCATTATATCCGCCAAGAAAATCCCAAATGGAGTTATAGAGAGTTGGACATGGCTGAAATGACTAAACAGTAACAAAGGGAAGTCCTATTTGAGGAACTCCCCCCAGCAATGAAGGTCATAACTGCTTCTTATGGCCTTAGATAGCTGCCCAGAGCACATCCAGTATGTCAGAGACAAAACTTGAAGCCCAGTCTTATTGGCCTTGAGCTCAGCTTTCTACTGCGCTGCCTTTTAGCCCTTTATCTCAGCTGCTATGATACAGAGGAAAGCTTGAGATTTAATCCCTGCCCAAGGAGCAAGCTGGCAGGATCAAGAGGATAATGGAAAGGATGATGAAATTAAGTGTCAGAAGATCTGAATTCAAATCTTTGTTGTTTACTATCAGGAAGCTGATATCACTTCCCCCTTGGCTACTCACCTGGACTTCAACATTATCTCCGGAAACACGTCTTCAAATAAACTTTGAAACTTACATTTGTTTTTTTCACCTTTTATTTTTATTTTTTATTAAAGCTTTTTAATTTTCAAAAGATATGCATGGATAACTTTTCAATATTAACCCTTGCAAAATCTTGTGTTCAAATTTCCCTCCCTTCTACCCACTCTCTCCCCAAATAGCAAGTAATCCAATATATATTGAACATGGTAGAAATTAAATCCAATAAACACATACATATTTATACAATTATCATGCTGCATAAGAAAAATCAAATCAAAGAGAAAAAATGAGAAAGAAAACAAAATGCAAAGCAAGCAACAAAAAGAGTGAAAATGCTATGTTGTGGTTCATACTCTGTTCCCACAGTCTCTCTCTAGGTGTAGATGGCTCTCTTCATCACAAGGTCATTGGAACTAGTCTGAACCCTCTTGTTGAGAAGTACCACGTCCATCAGAATTGATCATCATATAATCTTGCTGTTAATGTACAATGATCTCCTGGTTCTGCTCATTTCACTCAGCAGCAGTTCATATCAGTCTCTCCAGGCCTCTTTAAATTCATCCTGCTGATCATTTCTTATAGAACAATAATATTCCATAACATTCATATCCCATCTCTTATTTAGCCATTCTCCAACTAATGAGCAGCCAATCAGTGAAACTCACATTTCATCAGTTTCTTCTGCTCTTTGGACCTTTCCCTGCTTCTTTCTATTTGAAAATGTAGAAGGCAGACATTGGGATCCTCCCAGACCCTCTGTTTAAGTAGGAGACTCAGAAAGATACATCATTTTGTCCCCTGGGACCTTCCATTCTCTTCCACCCTTTCCTTTGCCCCAACTCTTTTCAATTTATTTTTATAGGTTGTCTGTAACCATTAGATTGTGAGCTCCTTGAAGGCAGGAAATATCTTTTACATATTTTTCTTTTTTTTATCCCCAGGTTTTAGCATAGTACTTGGCACATGATATATGTTTATTAAATGTTTGTTGACTGAGTGAGAAAGTAACTTCATCTCTCAAGGATTCAGTTTTCCCAGGTGTAAAAAAAAGTCATCTCTGAGCTCTAACCTTCATTTCTAAGATTCTCAGGAAGGGATTCCCTATGAAACTTTGGTCAATTCATTTAATTTCTGCTTCTAAAATGACATGTAAGGGACTGAGAATGCCTATGTAGAAGTCACATCTTTTCTTCCTGACTCTTTACAAATTAGGCAATACTGTGTCTATACTAAACTCATACTTTCCTTCCATCTTCTCCTTGGCTTGTCTCCAATCTCTGATTTAGAGAAGGTATAATAGTCCTACTTTTCTCTGGCCTGGTCAGACCACACCTGGTTCTATGGTTCTAGAGACCATAGTATAGAAAGGACATTGATAGGGTTTGGTTCTGGGCACCATAGTATAGAAAGGACATTGGCAGGATTTGGTTCTGGGCATCATAATATAGAAAGAACATTGACAGGATTTAGTCTTGAGCATCATGGTATAAAAAGAACTTTGATAGGGTTTGGTTCTGAGCAGCATGATAAAGAAAGAATGTTGACAGGGTTTGGTTCTACAGTATAGAAAGGACATTAACAGGATGAAAAGTATCCAGAGGAGGGGAATCAGGATAGCAAAAACCATTCTCCCCATGACCCATAGGATCCTGTCTCAGAAACTGGAACTGTCTAATCTATGAAGGTTCAGAGTGAGGAGGTGACATGATGATAACTGTTTTCAAGCTGTTTCAACTGGAAGTTGCCAGCCTCTGTGTTGGTTGAATCTTCCTAACAATTAGTGCTCTCCAAAAGTGGAATAATTTGCATTGGGAAATAGTGGGTTCTTCCTCATTTGAAGACTTTAAGCAAATCATCATTATGATCAATTATAAGTATTTTAAGGTTTGCAAAGTGCTTTACACATATTACCTCATTTTATCCTTACAATGACCTTGGAAGATCTCCGGTGCCATTATTATCCCATTTAATCTTTGAGGAAATTGGCTTGCCCAGGATCCTGGCTCCAAGATCAATCCTTTATGCATGAAGCCATATTGCCATTTGTTCTTTTTTACTTGCATCCCTAGTTCAAAAGCCAGTGCTTGGCATATAGTAGGCATTTAATAGATGCTTGTTTTTTGATCGACTTAAGTTTATGCAATCTACTCTCATCCCAACATAAATAATTCTCTGCTTCTTACAAGAGTTATATACTCTGATGCCTATGGGTGCCAATACAAGCAAAGAGGGTGGGGGTTTGGAATAAAAATCTAGGCTGTAGGATCTTTCCCCAAATTGGCATCCTTCTCCCTTACCCCCTTAAAGGTGGATTCACTTGCTTTCCCCATTAAGTTCACAGGCTAGAGAGTGGCAGAGGGGCTGGAATGAAGGAGGGAACAGGGATGGGGGTGGGGAAGTAGCAGCAAAACCTCCAGAGCAGTGGGAGGGAAGGAAGGAGGCCAGAGCAGTCAGAAAAGCAAAATCTGGAGGGAAAAGAACATTACAAAAGAAATGAACTGAAGAAAGGACTTCTTGTCGATGAAGTTGATCCTGCCCGAAGCACTGAGATCTTGTAAAAGGAGTTTTATTTGCTTTTTTTGTGAGAGTCCTGGGAGGAAGCTATTAAAGGAACAGGCTTTAGGCAGTTTGCACAGATCTGTGTGTGTGTGTGTGTGTGTGTGTGTGTGTGTGTGTGTGCTTGCATACTCCTACCTCCCCCCATTCATCCCTCCTCACCCTTTACGAGGGCCAAGTAGGTCGCAAGGTTAAAGCCAGAGGGAACTGGTTTTGTGTCATAAGGATTTTTACAAAGTGGAAAGGATCAGAGTAATTAGCCAAGGGTGAGAGACCAGGCTTTTTTGGAAAAGGAACCCAGAAAACCAGCTTCCCCCTGCCCAAGTAAGTCTGGCTGTTAACGAAGCTATGTAGCAGGGGAGACACTCAACCATAGGCATGAGACTGCATGCAGTGGGGGTCAACTTTCAAAGAGAATGGACATGGAACCAGCAGGAAAAAAGAATGAGTTGAGAGGGTGAAGTCTCCCTGGAGAAGAAGATTGTCTTGACAGCCCAAGTCAGAGGGCATAAAGTCACCTCCACCTCCCAGAGGTCCCTCACTAGAAACCTCCTTGCTTACTACCTGGAGGGAACACACAGGTACCTGAGAAATGTCACCTCCTTTGTCATTGCTACTGAAAAGACCATCCTGGTTCAGGGGCTGGATGGAAATCTATTTCATGGACCCACAAAGAGAAAAAGGTTAAATACTGAGGTTTCAGTTGAGTGTTTATAAGAGCTAGCTAGCTCAAAGCTCAGAAAGTGGACAGCTTGTGCTTATTTTGATATCTTTGCATGTGGGCCTGTTTCAATCCATTGGAATGACTTTGGGACTTAAAGGGAGCTTCATGGATGAATTCTTCTGGCCACTCCAAGGTGAAAGTAATAAGCCTTCATCCAATGCATTTTCAATTCATGAAAAAGTTCAACTTGAATTGAGCAATAGAAGACATAAAGCCCGATCCTCCCAATTATTTCTTGAATAACTCTGAGCACATCACCTTACTTCTTAGACCTCATTTGTATAAAAGACGGGAAGATGAACAAGATGCTCTCTAGGGTTCTTTATATATTTAAAAAATTCTGGATCAATTAAAGATATAAAAGTAGGAATAAATTCCCACCTGGTTGGGAGGAAGGGGAGAGATGGACTAGTCTTTGAACAGGTTTCCTTTGTTCTAGATGAGTTCTTTCTTCCTGCCTGGCATCTTTTTTTATTTTCTGGAAAAGCTCATCTGGGAGCAGAAAGAAGTGGTCCATTTGATTTCATGTACTGAAAGCTTGTGGGCTGCTAGGTGGCGCTGCAAGGGATAGAGCATGGGGCCTAGAATCGGGAAAACTCATCTTCCTAAGTTCAAATCTGCTTTCAGTCATTTGTCAGCTGTATGACTCTGGGCAATTCACTTAACCCTGTTTGTCTCAATTTTCTCATCTATAAAATGAATTGGAGATGAAAATGGCAAGCTATTCTAGTATCTCTGCCAAGAAAACTCCAAAATGCGGTCATGAAGAGTGCATGACTGAAAATAACAGAACAACAAGTTGAAGCTTGCCCTGGTACTTAAAGATTCACTGGGTGGGGGTCCTTATTATTCCCATTAGTCATGTTAACTCAGGGATGCCAAAAGTGACCAGAAAAATTCTAGGGAGGGGTGTGTGGTCTCTCCCATATGCATATAATTCTATTTCTTGATTGATGTTACAGATCTGGAAATGCCCATTACCAGCTCATCTTATAGATGGGTAACTGAGGCAAATAGAGTTAAATGACTTTTCTTTTGAGGGTCTAAGACTGGATTTGAACTCAGAAAGATGAATCTTCCTGAACCAAATCCCAGTATTGTATTCACTGTGCTATCTAGTCCATAATAGGTACTTAATAAATACTTCCTTTTTTGAGGGCAAGGGATGTTTCTGCTTATATTTGTAATGTCATTACATAGCATAGTGTCTGGCAAATAATAATAATAACATTTATTATTAATAATATTATTATATTGTAATAATAACATTATAATAAAATAACATTTATATAGTGTTTACTACAGTAGCTACATCCAGGTAAATCATGTCAGCAGACCATCTAAACTAGGTTGAGGTCTCAAGCCCATCAGCAAATTGAGGGATGTCTACCCAAGGTTGTGAAGACTTCTGGTGGAATGGGTAGATGAGAACAATTTGTTCCACTGGCCGTGAAGGCAGCTAAAGTAGGCTCTATGAAGCACATAGAGCTTGGTTAGACACTGAAGATGCCAAGATTATCCACTGAATCTCAAGCCATCACCAGCTGTCTTGACTCTGTCCTACCACTGGATTGGGATGACTCTGAAAGAAAAGTGAGTTTGGTGACTTGGTGAAATTCTATCTCACTTAAATCCAATTTATACTGAATTAAAAGGAAATACTCGTACTATTTTATTGTTTCAACATCAAAGTCCTAGGGTGACAAGTGACAAAGCAGCAGTTGAGGATACACTGGAAGTTGTGGTCACAATGCTGCACATAGGCAGCTCAGACTATAGGGTCATCTTCTCACTGGGAACAGAAGTGGGACTTGACAGTCCTGTAGGTGTCAGAGCAACCTTTTAAGGATTTCATTGTTCACCTCCAGGTGTAAGGAAGGGACTAGAAAAGGCATCCTTAAAAACTGTATGCTTGCCTACCCCTGATCTGTTTACCATGTGGATCAGGTGAGAATCTCACCCTATAATTGATACACCAAAAACAGTACAAATCTTCTGAAAAATTGATTCCACACACTGCAAAATCCAGTATACCTGAAAGATGAACATATCTTGTGAGATAACTCAGCAGGTGTCCCATCCAAATAACAGTTCTGAATGGAACAAGGCTGGTTGGAGCTGGATGCGTGTTTTTTTTTTTTTCTGGAGTGGCTACAGTGAAGGTGAGAGATGTTATAGGCTTTGCTATCAAAACTGATTCAGTTAGCAAGCTTGTATGTCTACCAAAAGGAGTGACCAATAGGTTCATGACAAAGCAATTACCATTTGTGGGAAAATGCCGTACCACCATCATCAGTACCTATTCTTCCACCAAGATGAATCCTGAAGGCATCAATGTAAAATAGGGACTAGCTCCCTGGAGGGCCTCAGGGTCAGCCAGAGTCAGGATAAATCAAAGTCCTTGGTCTTTAGGGGGAGAAGTAAAGGAGGCAGGCAAGCAACTTGCCAAGATGTATTCTGGATTCTGGAGTCTGGAGTCTCCAGCCTCTCTCCTCCTCATCCTGTCGCCAAGTGATTCTGAATTGTCTCCCCCAGCCCTCCAATCCTTGCCTATGATTATCTCAACACCAAACATTCAGCAAGCACCAATGATGAGGAGAGCCATCATATCACCATCTCATCTAAATATGTATATAGAGCCATTGTCTCACAGCAAATACGTAATTAGCCTTAAATGCTCAGTTGTCTGATTCAAGCATATCTTTTGGTAGTTTCAGCTTTCTACATATCAAAGTGAAATTTTGTGGAGACCTGGAGACCCTCATCATCAATGTGCCAAAAGAGAACAAGCTTATAATTCTGAGTGACTTTAATGCTAGAATAGGCTCATACTCACAGTCATGTAAGGGAGTCTTTGGGAGGAATGGAGTTGGAAACAGCAACAGCAAGGCTTACTTACTATTGAAGACTTGTGTATCTCATGACTTTCTTATCACCAGTACTATCTTCCATTTACCCAAAAGTAATAAAATTTTATAGATGCGACCTTGTAGCAAATATCGGCATTTAATAGATTATATAATTGTAAGAAGTGATAGATAGGATGTAAGAGTGATGAAGGCAATGTGTGGCAAAGAGTGCTACTTTGATCACAGACTTAACTTCTCCAAGCTAAATATTCACATTCAAAAACAGGGGTGACCCAAGGCAAGATGACTTCCAAGTCAATATAAGCAGATTAGAATATTTCTCTGAGTGGGAACAATTCCTTGCTGGTTTGGAGGGAAAGTTGAGCTGACACTTGTTGACAACAATGGAGCAGAAAAGAAGTGGATAGCTTTCATAGATTTTGTGTACAACACTACATTTATTCATCTGGATCAGGACACATGCAAACATCAAGTCTAGTTTAAAGAAAAAGGAGGGAGAAATTCAGAAGCTGCTGAAAGAAAAATGAGAATTCCATAGGATTTATCAGTAGGATAGTTCATCCATCTCTAAAAAGACAGCATTTAACTCAGAAAAAAAAAATTACAAGTGAAGTGTAGAGAAATGCAGGATTCTTGGCTCAATAAGAAGGCAGGTGAAATTAATATGCTGATAAGTAACAATCCAAAATGCTTTTATGATGCCCTGAAGGCTATTTATGGGACAAAGATATGAGACATATCAAGAACTCAATGTTGATGGAGCCTAAATGATTAGTGATAACACAATCCTGGACAGAAAAGTTGAACATTTCAATAGTGTTCTCAATAATGCTGAACAATGCTGAAACCATAGACCATTTACCTAAAGCTGAAGTGAATTGCTCTGTAACAAAATTTCCAATTGAAAAAGAGGGTTTTGAGGGAGAATTTTGGACAGATTAGTTTGGTAAATTTCAAGCACGCCTGATTTCTCCCACAAATTGAACAAATTTGCTCCTCAGGTTGAATATAGACTGATGAAAAATCAAGAAGACTTGGGGCAGAACAGGGGTCCTGTTGATATAACCA
This sequence comes from Sarcophilus harrisii, assembly GCF_902635505.1. Classification (NCBI taxonomy): domain Eukaryota; kingdom Metazoa; phylum Chordata; class Mammalia; order Dasyuromorphia; family Dasyuridae; genus Sarcophilus; species Sarcophilus harrisii. The sequence goes on from NC_045426.1 coordinate 692,970,034, forward strand.
ACAAGATCTGAGGAAAGACCACAGGCTAAGGTTAACCTATCTGAAGTGCAAACATTTCCAGGCTATCTTTACAAATATCCAGTGGAGACCCCTTGGGTTAGCCAGTTGTGACTGAAGCCTCAGCAGGAACCACAGGGCTTTCTCCACCTAGATTGTTTACTGGCTGGGGGTTTGAGTCCAGGAAGACCCAGTGAACTTTGATTAATTGGGAACCCAGGCCTAGTTGTGCTGCTGAAATGTGGCCCTAAGGAAGAAGGGACCTGCTCCTTGTGAGTGCAGAGGCAGGGGGACCAGGATGCTGCTGCCTTGGGAACTTGAAGGAGGGTAGAGCTCTTGGTTTGGGATTCCTTGTCAGAGTAGAAAGGAAAGCTAAAAGGAGAGATGAAAGGAAATTTGAGGCACCACCCCCACCCCACAATTAAAGGTACTTAAACTAATATGTCTTATTAAAAAATGAACCTGCAAACCCCATCATTGAAACATTTTATGGGAACAGGGAAAACCAGGGTTCAATTTCCGGGGAGGATATTTTAGTAAAAAAAAAAAAAAAAAAGCTTCTATACCAAAGAGTAATATGAAATGGCTCCCTGCTCAGAGAGAATTTATAGAACTCAAAAAAGAATTCAAAAATCAAATCAGGGACATTGAGGAAAAGCTAAAGAAAAAAAAATAAGAAAAAACAAGAAGATATTGAAAAAAATTAATCAATTAGAATAGGAGGTACAGAGTCTCAAAGATAAAAATGACTCTTTGAAAATTAAAATAAGGCAAGGGAAACCCAGTAAAGCTGTGAGAGACATGAAATAACAAAACAGATTATAAAGAATGAGAAAATAGAACAGAATATAAAAAAAAACTCATTAGAAAAACAACAGATCTGGAGAACAAATCAAAAAGAGAAAATATAAGAATAATTGAACTACCAGAAAGTTGTGACCAAAAAGAGAACCTTGACAAAATAATTCAGGAAATAATCCTGAGAAAATTGTCCTGCAATGATAGAACATTAGGGGAAAATAAAAATAGAAAAACAATCTACCGATCACCACCTCAAAGAGATCTTTTGTGAAAAACACATAGAAATATTATTTTGAATTTTGAAACCCCCAGATCAATGGGAAAAATTTGCAAGAAACAAACAAACAAAACTAATTCAAATACACTGGAGCTACAATTAGAATTGCATTAGCATTGTACAAAACTTATCAGCAGTTACAATAAAAGACTACAGGTCTTGGAATCATGTCTACAGACAAGCAAAAGAACTACGCCTATGGCCAAAAATATCATATCCAGCAAAATTATCTATAATTTTCAAGGAAGAAAAAATGGATATTCAACAAACTGGCAGGTTTTCAGGACTTTCTATCAACCAAATCTGAACTCAACAGAAATTTTAACATTGAAGAGCCAATTATCAAAGAGCAATTTTAAGGAACTCAACACAGACTTTAAACATGGACAAATTGCTTGTTTTTTTTTCCTACATGGGAAATGTATATTTTATTTAAGATTTACATCAACAATAGGGAAAGCTCAAAAGAAAGACTGACAGATAAAGGTAAAAATAGTAATCATGTTATATAAATGAAGTACAGAGGAAGAATAGACACAGAGGCATTACAGGGGGAGGAGGGCTTATAGTTATGAAAACCTGCTCACATTGGGAATGGGTTCAATAGGCAACACTACATATATACCATGAAGGGTATAGCAAAAAATCCTCCTCCAAATCTAATCCTCCAAAATCTATAAAGAAATAAAGGGGGAGGGATGGGTAGATGTGGAAGTAAAGAATGAGGGAAGAAGACAAGGGAGAAATATTTGGATGGGGGCAGGTTAAATAATAGCAAGACAAGTTATGGAGCAGAATTTAATGGATCAGCTGGGAGGTTGACTGAAATGTTCTGGGGTATATGTCAAGAGGATATTATCCCCCATGAATTCAAGGATGCCTCCATTGTCCATCTTTATAAATAAAGGAAATAGATCTGTGGCAATCACATTGGGAGAGGTATCTCTCTTTTAGTCATTGCTGGCAAGTTAATCTCTCAAGATTTTTGCCAAAGTCCTCCTTAACAGGCTTATCTTTCATCTGGAAGCCAGTCATTTACCTAAGAGCCAGTATGGCTTCAGAAAGGGCTGAGGGATAGTCAATAGAGTGTTTGCTGTCCAACATCTCCAGGAGAAATACCAGCAGAACAGACATCTGTATACAATGTTTATGGATCTGACCAAAGCTTTCGATGCTGTCATTTGGTAAGGTTTATGGAAAATTATGTCAAAATTTCTTTACCCAGAGACACTGGGTATTGGAAAGCAATTTCATGGCAACATGTTTGCCTTGGTTCTGAATAATGGAGAATGTTCTCATGCTTTCCCAGTTACCGATGAAGTGACTTGCTCTCGTGCCTTTTAGCATAATGTTTTCAGCTATATTGTCGTATGCCTTCAATGAGAAAAAAACATGGTATTAAAAACCAGCTGATACACTAATGGTAAATTCTTAAAATTGGAAAGGCTACCAGCCAAAGTAGAAGTTTTTTGGCATATGATTTTTTGGTTTGCAGATGATTGTGCACTCAGTGCAGTCTCTGAAGCTGAAATGCAACAAAATATGGATCAATTTCTTTGCTACTTGTGCTAGTTTTGGTCTAACAATTAGGTCTCAGTTTACAGTTTCTTGCCACTACAAGAGGGGCTGCCACAAACATTTTTGCACATATGGGTCCCTTCTCCTTCTTTATGATCTCTTTGGGCTATAGACCCAATAGAGATACTGCTGGATCAAAGAGTATTCACAGTTTTATAACTCTTTGGGCACAGTTCCAAATTGCTCTCCAGAATGGTTAAATTTATTCATAACTCCACCAACAAGGTATTCCTGTCCCAGTTTTCCACGTCCCCTCCAACGTTCATCATTATCTTTTCCTGTCATTCTAGCCAATCTGAGAGCTATGTAGTGGTACCTCAGAGTTGTCTTAATTTGTATTTTTTTGATCAATAGCGATTTAGAGCACTTTTCATATGACTAGAAATGGTTTTAATTTCTTCATCTGAAAATTGACCACTTATCAGGTGGAGAATGACTTGAATTCTTATACATTTGAGTCAATTCTCTATATATTTTAAAAATGAGACCTTTCTCAGAACCCTTGAATGTAATTTCCCACCCCCCCCAGTTTATTGCTTTCTTTCTAATCTTGACTGCATTGGGTTTGTTTGTATAAAAAACTTTTTTTTAACTTAATAATAATCAAAATTATCCATTTTGTATTCAATAATGTACTTGAATTCTTCTTCAGCCACAAATTCCTTTCTTCTCCACAGATCTGAGAGGCAGACTATCCTTTGTTCTTCTAATTTGCTTATGATATCACTCTTCATGTCTAAATCATGAACACATTTTGATCTTATCTTGATATAGAATTTTAGGTGTGGGTCAATGCCTCATTTCTGGCATACTGATTTCCAATTTTCCCAACAGTTTTTGTCAAATAGTGAGTTCTTATCCCAAAAGCTGGGATCTTTGGGTTTTTCAAATACTAGATTACATTAGTCTTTGACTATTCTGTTCTGTGAATTTAACCTGATCAGTTACTCTATTTCTTAGCCAGTATCAAATAGCTTCAATAATTGCTGCTTTATAATAGTTTTAGGTCTAGTACAGCTACACCACCTTCATTTGCATTTTTTCATTAATTCCTTTTAAATTCTAAACCTTTTGTTCTTTCACATGAATTTTGTCATTTTTTTTAGCTCTGTGAAGTAATTTCTTGAGTATTTAATTGGTATGGTACTCAATAAATAAAGTAATTTATGTAGTATTATCATTTTTATTATAATTAGCTTGGCCTACCAGTGAGCACTTGATTTTTTTCTAATTATTTAGATCTGAATTTATTTGTGTAGAAAGTGTGTTGTAATTGTATGCATATAGTTCCCAACTTTGCTTTGGCAGGTAGACTTCCACATATTTTTTAATTATCTACAGTTAATTTTTAATGGAATTTCTCTTTCTATCTCTTTCTGCTGGACTTTGTTGGTAATATATAAAAATGGTGATGATTTCTGTATATTTATTTTGTATCCTGCAACTTTGCTGAAGTTGAGAATTGCTTCTAGTAGTTTTTAGTTGATTCTCTGGGATTCTCTAAGTATACCATCATAGCATCTGCAAAGAGTGATAATTCAGTTTCCTTACTGACTACTTTAATTCCTTTAATCTCTTTTTCTTCTATTTTTCCCAAAACTAACATTTCTAGTACTATATTGAATAGTAATGGTGATAGTGGGCAACCTTGTTTCACCCCTCAGTTTATTAGGAACGGTTTTATTTTATCTCCATTCCATCTGATGCTTGCTGATGGCTTTAAATAGATGCTATTGATGATTTTAAGGAAAAGTCCATTTATTCTTATGCTCTCCAGTGTTTTTAATACGAATGGTGTTGGATTTTGCAGAATGTTTTTCCTGCATCTATTGAGACAATGATATGATTTTTTGTTAGTTTGGGTACTGATATAGTCAAATATGCTAGTAGTTTTCCTAATATTTAACCAGCCCTGCATTCCTGTTTCAGTCCTACTTGGTCATAGTGTATTATTCTGAGGATAACTTTATAATCTCTTTATTAATATTTTATTTAAGATTTTTGCATCAATATTCATTAGGGAAATTGGTCCATAGTTTTCTTTCTCTGTTTTGATCCTACCTAGTTTAGGTATCAGTACTATGTCTGTGTCATAAAAAGAATTTGGTAGGATTCCTTCTTTTCCTATTTTTCTAAAATAGTTTGCATAATATTGGGATTAATTGTTCTTTAAATGTTTGGTAGAATTCACTTATAAATCCATGTGGCAGTAGGGATTTTTTCCTTAGGGAGTTGATTAATAGCTTGTTCAATTTCTTTTTCTAAAATGGAACTATTTAAGCAATTTATTTTTTCCTCTGTTAATCTGAGCAATCTATATTTTTGCAAATATTCACCCATTTCCCTTAGATTAATTATGTATTAGCATACAGTTGAGCAAAATAGCTCCTAATTATTGCTCCAATTTCCTCTTCATTGGTGGAAAATTTACCCTTTTAATTTTTGATACTAATAATTAGATTTTCTCCTTTCCTTTTTCTGATCAAATTAACTAAAATGGAATGTAAGTTTCTTGAAGACAGACTGATTTTACCTTTCCTAAATTTTCCATACAGTTTCCTCTGTTTCATACTGTTCCTCTGACACAGTAATCACTTAATAAAGTTTGTTAATTGAATGACTGACTGACTGTGCAGGTGTTGAGATCATAGAAAAATGTGGTGCTAAGGGAAGGAAAGGCACCCTTGTCTAGAATCTGTGACATTTCTTATCTGGTTTGACTAAAGAAAGTTCTTGCCTGAAGGCAAGGAGATGGACACAGTGACTTTTTGGGAACACCTCCCCACCCTGTCTTCTTTGAATATTCTTTTGAGGTTTGTAAAGGGTAAGTATAAATTCCCCTTTTCTCCTCCACCTGTTTCTTTCCACTTGTTTTCTTTGCAGCTGTCTCTACTTTTCAGAGTTTTATCTAGTGGAAACTAATGCCAGAGAACAATCAGGGCCAGAGGCTCATCTGAGGGAATGGCACAGTGAGGGCACTGAGGTCTCGGGAGCTCATAGGAAGAACTAGAAATCCCCATAGGCTATCCAGCAGAATGGTTGGCAAAGCTCAGAAGATCACTAGCAATGGGTGCAAGGAAGGGCACCATTTGGGACTCAAACCTGGCCAGCTTTGGGGGCAATCCCGGACCTGGTTGGAAAAGCCATTTCCTCTCCCTGCTTGATGTCTCCTTCCCTGGTAATATAAGCAGGGCAATTACAACCCTACACATGCTGCCCAGGAACACAGGGACAGGGACACAAAGTAACTGGCAAAGCCTTGAAGTGTTTCCTTGCCAGAGATAGAAGCATCAAGTGCTTCTTGGAGCCTAACTGTATTGGGGTATTTTTGCAATTAGGGGCAGAAGTATTCAGGGTGTGTAGGTATGAGGGTGAAGATGGCCATGCACAAAACAGCCTCTGTCTCTCTGTGTATCTCTCTCTCTCTCTGTTTCTTTCTGTATGTGTTTCTGACTCTGTTTTCTCTCTTGTCTGTCTTTCTGTTCCAGTCTCTGTTGTTTTCTGTTTCTGTCTCTCTGTATCTGTCTCTGTTTCTGTCTTTCTCTGTCTCTGAATCTCTTTCAGTATCTCTGTCCATCTATCTGTCTATCTTCTCTGTATCTCTGTCTGTCTGTCTCTCTCTCTCTGTCTTTCTAACTCTGCCTCTTTGTGTCCCTCTCTGACTTTGTTTGGCCATCTGTCTGTGTTTCTGTGTGTGTTTCTCTCCCTCTCACTTTCTTTTTGTCTCTTTCTCTGTCTTTTACTCTGTCTCTATCTCTCTATCTTTCTGTCTTTGTCTCTTTTTCTCTGTGTGTGTCTCTCTGTTTCCATCTCTCATTTTGTAGAACCCACTGCAGTAAGAGTCAGAAGGACCACCTTTGCCCTCCCTGCTCCATCACATACTAACTGTGCTATATAAATTCTCTGAGCCTCAGTTTCTTCCTCTGTCAAATGAAGAAGTTGGATTAAACAATCTCCAAGGTCCCCATGACTTTCATTATCCCATTCTTGGTCTTGTGGATTACCTTCCTGGGTGACCTTGGTCACCAACACTCTGAACTTCAGTTTCTTTTTTGTTAGATGAAGGAGGTTTGCCTGGAGTCCTCCATACTTCTTTCTATCTCTAAATCTGTGAGCCTGAGATAACCATTGTCACTCTCTGAGCTTCAGTTTCCTCTTTCGTTAAACAAGGGGATGGACTAGGCGGTCATTCATGTCCTTCCAGCTCTGCATCTAAAGTGCCAAGGGTTGGTTACACTAATTCTTATCCAAAAGAAGAGGACCAGATTTAGAGTAGAGGCTCAAGGTGCAAGGCTCATCAGTGACACTTACAGTCTGTGATTTGGCTCTTAACCCATCTGAGCCTCAATTTCTCCAGCTGTAAAAATGAGAGTTGAATTTGATGACTTCCAAGATCCTTGTCCACTCTATATTTATGACCTCTGATCTTATGGATGGGAAAAAAGACTTGGCTGACTTTGAGTGAGTCATTTAATCGATTCAAGTCTCAATTCTCTGAGTTATAAATTGCCACTTGTGTGGCTCTCTATGATTAGCATGAGATTGTTGGAACTGAAGTCAGCAATGCTAGGTTCAAAAGTTATCTGTAAAATAAACTGTTTGGGTTTGACAATTGCAAACAACCCTTATGACTCTGACTCAATGAGCCTCACGATATGACTTTCCATCTTCCATCATGATGATGTGGCTCTGACTGTCTCCCAGGCCTGGAACACATTATCTTCTCATCTCCTCTTCAAAGAATCTTTATTGCCCTCAAGACTTATCTTGAGCAACACCTTCTACCCTAAACCCTTTCTGTTGATGTCTTGTTCCCTGAAAGACATTTGTTTCATTTTGTACTTCTTTTCTGTAGACGTAGACACATCTCCGCCTGATCAAATGCAGGATTCACTGATGGCAGAAAGTGTCTCATTTTCCCTTGGTTTTCCTAGTGTCTAGCATAGCACCTGGTACATAGCAGATCCTTAAGAAAAATAGTTGTTAATTCATTAGGAGTTGGTCAATGTTCTATAATTCATGACACAGAACAAGAATGGCATGATGTTTAAGAAATCATTTGACCTCTCTGAACTCCATTTTCTTCATCTATAAAATATATTAAATGAGAATCACAGGATCACAGAGTTTGGATGATCCCAGAAGTAAGCTAGCATAATATGAACACATCTTGGAATCCCTTCTTCCATGTCCCTAAGTCATCTTCTAACCTTTGATCAAAGAGCTCCAATGAGAGAAGAATCTAGTACCCCCAAAGACAGCCCATTCTTCTCTGGGACAACTCGAATGGTTAGGAAGCTGTTTTCATCCACTTTAAGCCCAAATCTTCTTCTCTGTAAGCTCTATCCATTGTTCCTAATTCCTTGGCTTTCCAAGGTCCCTTGTAGTCCTAAATTTCATGAACCCATAGCCAGAAAAGACTGCCAGATTACTCTCCTCTTCCCTCTATTCTAACAAAGTTCTTTAAAATTTGACCCAATGATCCAAATCAGTTCCAATTGATCAACTACATCCAGCAAAAGAACACTGGGAAATGAGTGTGGACCACAACATAGCATTTGCACTCTTTCTATTGTTTGCTTGCATTTTTGTTTTTCTTCCCAGGTTATTTTTACCTTTAAATCCAACTTTTTTCTTGTGCAACAAGATAACTGTATAAATATGTATATATATATATATATATATATATATATATGGTATTTCACATATACTTTAACATGTTTAACATGAATGGGACTACCTGCTATCTAGAGGAGGGGGTGGAGGGAAAGAGAGGAAAAGTTGGAACAGAAGTTTTTGCAAAGGTCAGTGTTGAAAAAAGTACCCATGCATATGTTTTGTCAATAAAAAGCTATAACAACAATAAAAAAGAATCATTACACTCAGAAAAAAATGTGATCTAAAAACAAAGATGCCTGGACACTAAAATTTAATAAATCATAAATTAAAACTGCAAAAAATTTTTTTGACCCAATTAGCATTAAAAAAAAAAATCTACTACACATCTGGCTTTGTGCTGATCTCTAAGAATACAGAGATTAAAAAAAAAATTCCCAGTCGTCATGGGGCTTGCATTTTATTGAGTTTGTAAAGAGTGAGTAACTTTTGTGGCTAAAGCACTGATAGTAAGGATCTTATCATAAGTCAGACTGTTATTAATGTCCTAACAGTTAAGAGTTTTCTTTAAGTCACTCAGTCAATAAGTATTTGTTAAAGGCCTACTGTGTTGTCCTTCATATAATATCTATATTCGGTCTATAAATATTTGTTAAATACCTACTATGTGTCCTTCATATAATATCCCTAATCGTGTAACTAACCAACAAATATTTAAGTACTCACCTGAGCCAATCAATGCTGGAATTACAACTATAACAATGAAATGAGGTTTGTCATCAAGGAAATTACATTCAGGAGGAATACAATGAGGAAACTGGGTCCAGCACAGAATAAATGACTTATCAAAATGTCACAGTTAGTAAGTGGCAGAATAAAATAAGGCAGAATCTGCACCCAGGTCCTCCTGACTCCAGGTCCTACAGTTTTTCTCTGTATTCCCTCTACATCACATAAAGATATTGGGAGTGGAGGATGACCTTGCCTGGTATATATGAGAATCCTGTTTCTATTGAATGATGGGGGAAAGGAAGGACAAACCCAGCCTTTGCCTTTGTTGATGGACTCATCATCCATCCAAGAGATATAGTAGGGACAAGGGGTTCTACATGACTCCTAACATTGATTGCTTTCCCCCATTGGATCCCAAAGGGCTGAATTGATTTTATTCATTGAAATGAAGGGAGATGTGTAGTCTCTGAGAATTGCCCCCCTTCAAACACTTTCCCATGGAGAAGAAAAGTAGTGAGCCATCCAGTGGTAACCTCAACTCTGGGCCACTGGTTCCAGTCAACACGGTAAGGATGAGGCTGGTGCTAGGGTTAGTCATTATTGATTCCAGAGTCTGAGCTTGGTCTTGCCTAATTTCCTCTAGCATCTTCTCTCTCCCTCAAGCCCTTTTCCCTCCCTCCCCTTGCCCAGAAGACCCATCTCCGATCAATACAGGAAGAATAGGAAGGTAAAGAACACAGGTGTGGTTGCCCCAGCTCTTCTCATAATCTGTCAAGGTCTCTCAATAAGCTAATAGTCCTAATGTGTGAAAATTGATTTCTGGGGTGAATGTGAAGTCCCAATGATTTACACTCTTATTTCCTATTGATGATGCCCCATCGATTTCAACAAATACTAAAATATTTACTACAGACACAAGAGGAGAATGAGAAGGGTGGAAGGTGTGTGTGGGGGGGAGAGCTCTGGGGGAAGTGAGGAAGGATCCCTTGGAAGGGCTTTTAAACCATTCTGACAAACTGTGGGTGAGTGTCTCAGGAAGTGAACAAGCTTAGATGAGAAAGAAAACCCCAGGAAAAAGGTAAGCAAAGGCTGGGGGAGATTAATGGGCACAAGGGAGCTTGGCCACTTGGGGCAGGAAAAACCAGGCAGGGATTCTAGGAAGGGGGGAGGGCCTGAATGCTTTCTAAGGGGATGTGGACACAGTATATGAGCTAGCCTGAGCTTGCCAGCTTGCCAAGGAGTCCTGGGGGATTCTGTGGCTGCTGCAGAAACAGAAGAACAGAAAGGGGAAGGGGGTGGGTGGGTCTAACAGTAGAGGAAGAGGAGGAAGAGCGAACTGGTTGTCATAGAAGGAGTATTGGATCTAGTACAGGATTTACATAAATCTTTCCTGGCCTGTGTAATCCTGGACAAAATATTCAATCTCTCTGAGTTTTAATTTGCTCATCTGTCAATTGACCTTCATGAAATACATGATACATAAATCCAACTCTTCTTAGGCTGGTCATTACTTGTCAATAGGCCTCAGCTTTCTCTTCTTCCCATGAGGAGTCTGAACTAGAAAAAAATTGTAAACTCTCTCCTAGCTCTGATATTCTCTCTTCTAAGACCTCTCCCAACCCCGACATCCCCTGTTGTAAGGCCCTTCTCAGATCTGACATTCCCTGCTCTAAAACCTCTCCCTTCTAGTTCTTTGTTATAAAAGTCCTCTGTTCTGATTTTCTATATCCTAAGATCCCTTCCAGTATTGTTACACTAATTGCTAAGACCATTCCACAGAGATAGCATTTATTGTTCTGAGTTCTTTCCAAGTTCTGATATTTTCTGTTCTAAGGTTCCCCTTAGCTCTGACAGTCAATATTCTAGACTGTTTTCCAACATTGACATTCTATCCTTTAAAGTATTCCCAACTCTGATATTCTGTGTTTTAAAAGTCCATTGTCTCACCTACTCATCCCCAATCTAAGTCTGTATTCTGAGACCCCCTAGTCACTGGCGACATTTTATGTTCTAAGACCCTTTTAGTTCTGACATTCTATGCTCTGACACCCCTCCCAGCTTGAATATTCCACATTTGTAGGTCTTCTCCAGTTTGAAAGTCTCCACTCGGGCAGCTTGGTGGTGCAGTGGATAGAGCCCCAGTCCTGAAGTCAAGAGGACCTGAATTCAAATCTGGCCTTGGACATTTAGGAAGTGTTAGGAAGTTAAAAGTGTAACACTTCCTAGTGTTACCCTGGGCAAGTCTTAACCCCAATTGCCTCAGGGAAAAAAAAAAAGTCTCCACTTTATCATTGTTTGCTCTGAGGACCGCCTAGCTCTGACAGTCTGTGTTCTCCAAGCCTTCACCACTGACATCCTCGTCTGCTTCAGCTTTAACATTCTAATAATAATTCTTTATTGCTAATTTTAACAGAAGTACAGCTCACAAAGACAGATCTGGAAAAGGCTTTTAGGTCACCATCATAAAGTTTTGGGTACGAGAGACTACTAGACTGTGTCAGAGTGAAAGTTCTACCCGGGACAAACTTGGCTGAGCCCTTCCCATCTCTGAGTCTCCATTTGTTCCGCAGTAAAATGAGCATGGCAGAGTAGGTCTTCTGCCATGCCTGATGCGAAGATCAAAAGAGGTCACCTTTGTGAAAGGGTCTCTGACAAGTCTAAAGGTCTTTATAACTAGAAGCCCTGGTCACTATGAGAGAGAAGGCCCCCCACCCCCACCCCAGACTTGCCACTTCTCCCTTCCCAACTGCTCATGAGCTAGATGGCTAAAACAGTAGGTCTCCATCTCAGCAAGCTTTATTGACTGGCTCCTGTCACTCATGTGATTAAAGGAGCCACTTACATCCAATGGTTAGAGCCAGGGCTGTAAACCATTCATAAAACTCATTTTGAAGGATTAGCTATCACAAACTTTCCCTTAATGTTTATGCACTGTATTGATCGGTGGGGGAAACTATAAAAATTGACACCAGAATAAACTTTGAAAGACTGCTCTCACTCAGCAGACCTGGGATCAATTCAAATCGACCGGGGACAGTGTGGAATGGTGAGGTGGGGGTGGAGAAGGACCACCCTGTCTCCATTAGCTGGTTCAATGGGCTCTGTTTCCCAATCCCTCTTTTGGGGCTAAGGAGCCCAAAGCCTCAAGGAAGGCTCAGATTAGAAGATACAAGGTGCTTAATCTCTACTGGCTGGGTTGATTTTGGACCAGTTAAATGTTTGTTTTTTTTTCGTCTTTTGGTACTGGGAATTCCTAATATCAAAGAAAGCTATAGATGTGATACTGGGAAGTAGAGAGTGGGGTCTGGCCCCAAAGAGAGAAAAGCAGATCCTTTTGTTCTTGGGAAGGCCTTAGAATATCAGATACTCTCATTAAGGGCTGGTAAGAACTTCAGAAACCACCTAATCCAACCATCTCACTTTATAGAAGAGGAAGTTGAGATTCAGTGACTTGCCCAGGATCACATAGGTAGTTAAGGATCAAAGGTGGGTTTTTAACTCAGATCCTCTGACTCTAGAATCAGTGATCTTTCCATTGTGTCATTCATTAATTCATTCATTCACTCATTCATTCTAACTAGTATTGTTACTAGTCGTTAGCATTGTTGTCTTCTAAGGATGCTGATTCTCCCTTTTAATATCATGGCTGACAACTTCCTCCTCCAAATTAAACAATTATAGACCTTCCAGGTTGGATGGGAATGTAAGGATTATCTAGTCAATTCTAATAGTTTTACCAGACATTTATTTAGCACTTACTGTATTTCAGGCATCATCCACTAACTCAAAGCATAAATGCTTTATATGTGAAGGTAGTCCACCACTGGACTGGGAACTCACTAACTTACAGGGATTGGGTTTTGTTTTTGGAAATTCTCCCAGGCTCAATTTGTTTCCTTGTGACTTAAAGGCTTATGGATATAAAAATTTCATCCAGTCCAAACTCCTCACTTTTTAGAAGAGGAAATTGTGGCCTATGAAAGGGAAATGACTTTCCTTTAAAAAAAAAAAAAGAAAAAAAAAGAAAAAGAAAAACTATCAGCAAAAGTCTTTGAAAACAGATTCTCTGACTTCAGAGGGTTTCTTCCTGTGCTACATTGACCCTTATTCTACTCTGTTAATTGTCTTTATGTTGTATCTTCCTAGAAAATAATTATATTTTAATTTCAACAAAAGTTTTTATGTACTTGCTTATTCAGAAGAGCTTTCTGACTCAGGATCCAGTGTTCTAATTATTATATCCATTTCCCCTTCCTTTCCTTTTCCAAGGTTTTCCCTTTAATTATGAACCCCTTCCAGAGAGATTACCCTTCTAGCTTCAACTTTCTGAGAGTGAAATTTCCAGCAAATTTCAAGAGTTATAAAATCTCCTACCCTCTCCTACAAGTGATTAGATTTATCCTTCTCCTGCAGAAAGGCCCTTTGGGATGTGATATGACTTCAAGGGCCTTCTTGCATGGTGAGAAGAGTCATCGATAGCTAAGGATCAGGCCCGACTCTATGGCTTATCTTTCTTTGCTGAACTGTTGCCTCCTCTGTCAGTAATACTCTGATCATGCTACTGGGGAGGGAGAAGTGTGTGGGAGAGTTTGGACTAGCATTCGGCCTTCCTGTTTGGCTTCTGATGGATCTCTCGCACCATTATCCAGTGCCAAGTGAGTCCCATTATAGCAACATTCCTCTAACTCCCCGTCATGTCTGGTGGATGAATTTGTAGGCAGTATACGGATGAACTACAACCCTCTTCCAACATTCCTCTTCCTTCATTCCTGCTTCATTCATTCGTTCACTCATTCTACGTGCACGTGTATATGGGTTGGAGGAGGACACAACCTGTGTGCAGAAAAATCTCTGCAAAATATGTACAAAGAAATTACAAGAAATTACTTTACAAAGAAACTCCTCCATGAATATAGTATGGACATTTTAGATGAACTTTAGAATCAAGGCAAGGATCCCAGGGATATGGCCACCATTCACTTCTCCTGATCCTTACAAAAAGAGTATTGAGGAAAGAGGAACTTTGGTTCCTTTTCTAATTCGGATCTTATTTGAGTCATGAATTCAAAACCAGAATTTGTGGACACTCCGACTTGGCTGCGGGGTCAGGATTTGAGAGATGGATAAGAAGGGTAGCCATGTATTTAACAATTCTCTTTCTCTCTCCACCCATACCATACAGGATATACCAATGTTCACTTTGGTTCATCTTTTGTTTCAAAGAAAGAACAACAGATGACAGTAGTAGGGGGTGTAGAACCAGAATGGGACCTTTGAAATCCCTTGAGATCTCATTTTACAGATGAGGAAACTGGAAGAGATATTCCCAAAGTCTTGTGAAGAGTGTTGTCCATCCTTTGTTCTCAAAAAGGGCATTGTTAAGTGCTAACTTTGTTTCAGACCTTGTACGAAGATCCTGGAGGATTCTGACTTCTAATATAATTCTTTCTCCTCTACAATTTAAGGATAGCTCAAATTTATTTGACTTAAAAAAATTTTATGGCCTACAGCATCACATCAGCCCTGAGAAGGAGATATTATAAAGATTTATTCCCATTTTTCAGATGAGGAAATGAAGGCTCAGACTTCCTGTTGGTCATGCAACTAATGATGGATGAGAGGCAGGATTCAAACCCAGGTTTTCTAGAGGTCAGCCATCTGCCTACCATATTGGACACTATGAAGCTAGCTGGGTGAGTGGATTGGCTGATGGATTTGGAGTCAGAAGGGCCTGAATTCAAATCCAGCATCAGAATTTATCAGCTGTGTGTTCCTGGGCAAGTCACTTCATCTCTGTCTTCCTCAGTTTCTTCAACTGGAAAGATAATGATAAATATGGCATTTACATTGCAGAATTGTTGTCAGGATTAAATACAATACTTGCAAATGCTTAGAAAAATGCCTGGCATAAGTATTCAATAATTGCTTTATTCTTCCCTTCGTCAGCACCCATCTTACTTACTGTGTAAGGCTCAGGATGTAGCAAGGGATACTTGCTTTTTATCTACCTGCACTCTGCTTTCTCAATCTCCTCTCTCATCAGTTTTTTTTTTTTTCCCTCCAGTGAGTTTCAGTAAAGAATTGATTATGGCATGGCAGTATGAATTCCACAGTCAAAAAGGCAATATCTCTCATTTCCTTATTGTGTAGTTGCTGGGAATCATTTGATTCCTATAAGCCTCAGTTTTCTCATCTATAAAATGGAGATTAAAAAAAACCTAGAATATCTATTTCACTGGGCATTTATGAGACCCATTTGACAGAGCGCATGGAAAGCTGTTTACAAATTTTAAAAGGGTTTATGAATATCAGTAATTATTGTTTTTATAGTTTTAGTGTTTTAATTTTTCAAAAACAATTTATTTTTTTCTCAATTACACGTAAATGCACTTTTTGACATTCATTTTAATAAAATTTTGAGCTACAAATTTATTTTCCTTTCTTTCCTTTTCTCCTTCCCTGCCCCAAATAGCAAGCAATCTGATACAGATTATACATATGCATTTATATAGACCCATTCCTGTATTAGTCATTTTGTGAAACAAGGAATACAACAAAAGAGGAAAAACAACAAAAACATGAAAATAGTCTACTTTGATCTGCACTCAGATTCATAGTTCTTTTTCTGGAAGAATAAGGAATAATACTTCCTTATTCTAGAAGTAATATTACTTTTACTGTGTGTTATGTTCTCTCGATTCTGTTCACTTCACTTAATCAGTTCATGTAAGTCTTTCAAAGTTTTTCTGAAATCCTCCTCATCATTTCTTATAACACAATAGTATTCCATTACATTCATAAACCATAACTTTTTCAGCCATTTCCCCAATGATGGGCATTCCCTTCATTTTCAATTATTTGCCATCACTAGAAGAGCTGATATAAATATTCGTTGTACTTTTAGGTCCTTTCTCCTTTCTCATCTCTCTATGATCTAGACCTGTAATAGTATTTCAGGATGAAAGGGTAGTTATAGTTTTATAGCCCTTTTGGCATAGTTTCAAATTGTTCTTCAGAATGTTTGGATCACACAACTCCATCAATAATGTATTAGTGTCCCAATTTGCCTACAAATCCAACATTTATATTTTCTTTTTCTCCCATATTAGCCAATCTGATAGGTGGAACCTCAAAATTGTTGTAATTTGCATTTATCTAATCAATAGTGATCATGGGCATTTTTTTCATATGAGTTATAGCTTTAATTTCTTAATCTGAAAATCACTTGTTCATATCACTTGACCATTTATCAATTGGAGAATGACTTGAATTATTATGAATTGGATTCAGTTCTCTATGTATTTGAGAAATGATGCCTTTAGCAAAAACAATGACTATAAAAATTGTTTCCTAGCTTTCTCTTTTCCTTCTAATTTTCGTTGCATTGGTTCTCTTTGTATAAATCCTTTTTAATTCAATGTAATCAAAATTATCTATTTTTCATTTCATAATATTCTCTATCTTGGTTTAGTCAAAACATCTTCCCTTTTCCATAGATTTGACAGGTAAGATATTCCTTGCTCTTCTAATTTGTTTTTGTCTTTTGTTTTATTGCTGCTTATAAGCAAGTGGTATTTTCACAATTATTTGGATCTGATTTTATTTATGTGAAAAGTGTTTTTATAATTGCATTCATATAGTTTCAGGATTTGTCTTGGCAAGTAGGCTCCTAAGCATGGTATATTGTTTATAGCCATTTTAAATGGAATTTCTCTGTATATCCCTTCTTGCTGAGCTTTGTTGTAGTATATAGAAATGCTGATGATTTATATGGGTTTATTTCATATCTTACAACTTTGCAAAAATTATTTCAAATAGTATTTCAGGTTAATTCTCTAGAATCCTAAGTATGCCATCATATCATCTACAAAGAATGATGGCTTTACTTCCTCATTGCCTAGTCTAATTCTTTAATTTCTTCCCCTCTCTCTTATTGCAGTTGAATAACAGTCATGATAGTGGGCATCATTGTTTTACCCCTGCTCTAATGGGAAGACTTCTAAGCTTAACCCTATTACGGATAATACTTGCTAATGATTTTAGATAGATATAAATTTAACATTCTGAGACAAATTCCATTTATTCCTATGTTCTTTAGTAGGTTGTTTTTTTTTTATATATATATGAATGGATTCTGTATTTTGTCAAAAGTTTTTTCTACATCTATTGAGATCATATGATTTCTGTTGGTTTTCTTATTTAAATGATCAGGTATGCTAATTCTTTTCCTAAGATTGAACCAGCCCTGCATTACTGATATAAATTCCACCTGGTCATAGTGTATTATTCTAATGATAAATTGCTTTAATCTCTTTGCTGATATTTGATTTATTATTTTGAATTAATATTCACTAAGGAAATTGGTCTATAATTTTTTTTCTATTTTGGCTCTTTCTGGTTTAAGTATCAGTACCGTATTTATATCGTAAAAGGAATTTGGTAGAATTCCTTCTTTGTCTATTTTCCCAAATAGTTTATATTATATTAGAATTAATTATTTTTAAAAGTTTGGTAGAATTCTCTCATAAATTTATCCAGCCCCAGAGATTTTTTTCCCCCCTTGGAGAGTTCATGGATGGCTTATTCAATTTCTTTTTCTAAAATGAAGTTATTTCAATATTGTATTTCCTCTTCTATTAATTTGGGCCATATTTATCCACTTAGATTGTCAAATTTATTAGGATACAGTTGAGCAAAATAGCTCCTAATTATTGCTTTAATTTCCTATTCATTGGTGATGAAGTCACCCTTTTCATTTTTGATTCTGGTAATTTGGTTTTCTTCCTTTTTTAAAAAATGAATTAACCAAAAGTTTATCTATTTTATGGCTTTTTTCATAAAAAAAAGTTCTTAGGTTTATTAATTCAAAACTTTTCTTACTTTCCATTAGCAATCTTTCCTTTTATTTTCAGTATTTCTAATTTGGTATTTAATTAGGGATTTTTAATTTGTATGTTTTCTAGCTTTTTTAATTATACACACAATCCATAGATCTCATCTTTCTCTATTTTATTCTTGTAAGCATTAACATATATAAAATTTTTCCTAGGTACCACTTTGGCTGTACCCCATAAATTTTTGTATATTTGTTTTTATTGTCATTCTCTTTGATGAAATTGTTGTTTCTATGAATATTTTTATCTGACCCACTCATTTCTTTTTTCCCTTTTTATTATTATTATAGCTTTTTATTTACAAAACATATGCATGGGTAATTTTTCAACATTGATCCTTGCACAACCTTCTGTTTCAACTTTTTTCCTCCTTCCCCACATTCCCTCCCCTAGATGGCAGGTAATCCCATACATGCTAAATGTTAAAGTATATGTTAAATACAATATATGTATACATATTTATAAAGTTATCTAGAAAGAAAAAAAAACTGAGAAGGAAAACAAAAATGCAAACACACAATAACAGAAAGAGTGGATATGCTATGTTGTGTCCACACTCATTTCCCATGGTTCTCTCTCTGGGTGTAGCTGATTCTCTTCATTACTGAACAATTGGAACTGGCTTGAATCATCTCATTGTTGAAGAGAGACACATCTATCAGAGTTGATCATCATATAGTCTTGTTGTTGCCATGTATAATGATCTCCTGGTTCTGCTTATTTCACTTAGCGTCAATTCCTGTAAGTCTCTTTAAGCCTCTCTGAAATCATTCTGCTTCAATTCACTCATTCTTTAGGATTAGATTATTTTGCTTCCATTTTTTAATCTATCTTTTCATGATTCTTTATTATATTTTATTTTTTAAAATTTATTTTATTTTATTGCATCATGATCTGATTTGATTTGATACTTCTGCCTTTCTGCATTTGATAGTGAGGTTTTTAATGCTTTAATACACGGTCAGTTTTAGTCTAAGTACCATAAACCACTAAGAAAAATGTACATTTATTTCTATCCCCATTCAATTTTCTATACAAGTCTATCATATCTAACTTTTCTAAAATTCTATTCACTTCCATAACTTCTTTCTTATTTTGTGGTTAGATTTATCTAGTTTTTGCATTTGCGTTTTTGTTTGCATTTTTGTTTTTCTTCCCAGGTTATTTTTACCTTCTGAATCCAATTCTTCCTGTGCAACCAGAGAACTGTTCAGTTCTGCACACATAAATTGTATCAAGGATATACTATAACATATTTAACATGTAAAAGATTGCTTGCCATCTAGGGGAGGGGGAAGGGAAAAGTCGGAACAGAAGTGAGTGCAAGGGATAATGTAAAAAATTACCCATGCATATGTTCTGTCAATAAAAAGTTACAATTTAAAAAAAAAAAAGTAGCACTTTATATTTGAGTCAATCCAAGTATTTTGAATGGAATTTTCATTTCTATGATTGTCTTTTGGATTTTTATTACATAAAAATGCTCTTGCCTCAGGGGAAAAAAAGATTTATCTAGTTTTGGGAGAGGAAAGTTGAGGTCCCCCACTAGTAGGGTTTTGCTATTTCTTTCTGTAACTCATTCAACTTTGCTTTTAAATATTTGGATGCTGTATGTTTAAATGTATATATATATATGTATATATATATATATATATATATATATATATATATATATATATAGTATTGATTCATTGTCTATGGTACCTTTTAGAAAGATGTAAGTTCCTTTTTTGTCTCTTTTAATTGCATCTATTTTTCTTTTGCTTTGTTTGAGGTCAGGATTGCTATTCCCGATTCTTTTTTTTTTTTTTTTCAGCTGAAACATATTTGACTCTGGGGTTTTACTTTTAGTCTTTGTGTGTCTCTCTGCTTCAAGTGTGTTTTGTGTAAGCAATGTATTATATAGGGTTCTGATTTTTAATCCACTCTACTTTTTGCTTTTGTTTTATGGGAAAGGTAATCTCATTCACATTCATGGTCATAATTACTACCTGTTTATTTCCCTCTCTGCTATTTCCCCCATTTTTATACTTTTCTCTTTCTTTTTAACCTGTCTCTCTTCATAAGTGTTTTGCTTCTGACAACCTCCCTTATTCTACCTTCCCTTGTATCACCCCCCCCCTACTTTTTCCCCTTTTCCCTTCTATTCTTCTTTCTCTTTTGCCCTTTCTCCTATCAGCATACACTCCTCTTTTCTCTTTTCCTTCTTCTTCTATTTTTGTATAGGGTAAAATGAGATTTCTCTACCCAAATGAGTGTGTATATGTTATTCTCTTTTTGAACCAAATCTGATGAGAGTAAATTTTTAATGGTGTTCACTCCATCCTTGCTTTCCCTTTATTGTAATAGGTCTTGCAAGCCTCTTCATATGATATAATTTACCCCATTCTGCCTCACCCTTTCCTCTTCTCCCAGTATGATTCTTTTTTTCACCCCTTAAATAGTTTTTAAATCATTATGTCAAACTTATACTCACATCCTCTGTCTAAATAAACTACTTCTAACTGCTCTAATAAAGATAACAGTTCTTAAGAGTTACAAGTATCATCTTCTCATGTAGGAATATAAGCAATTTAACTGTATTGAATATTATGTCTGTGTATATATATGTGTGTGTGTGTGTGTATGTGTGTGTTTCCTTTCCTGTTCACCTTACCTTTTCATGATTCTCTGGAGTCTTGGATTGAAAAATCAAAATTTTTGTTCAACTCTATTCTTTTCTATAGATAAATTTTAAAGTCTCCTGTTGCGTTTAATGTCTATCTTTTCCCTGGAAAGATTATGTTCCATTGGTCGATTCTTGTTTATAATCTAAGTTCTTTTGCCTTCCAGAATATCATATTCCAAGCCCTTCAGTCTTTTAATGCAGAAGCTGCTAAGTCCTGTGTAATCTAGACTATGGCTCTTTAATATTTGAAGTATTTCTTTTTGGCTCCTTGCAGTATTTTCTCTTTGACATTATAGTTCTGTAATTATTGAAGTTTTCATTTTGGAATCTCTTTTATAAGGTGATTGGTTGATTCTTTCAATAACTATTTTACCCTCTGTTTCTGGGATATTAGGGCAGTTTTCTTTGATAATTTCTTGAAAAATGCTGTCTAGGCTCTTTTTTGATTATGGCTTTCAGGTAATCCAATATTCTTAAATTATCTCTCTTGGACCTATTTTCCCTCCTTTTTTTTTTTTTTTTTTAATAATGCATTTTGTATTTGCTTCTATTTTTTTTATTCTTTTGATTTTGTTTGACTGCTTATTGATACCTCATAAAGTTATTAGTTTTCACTTGCTCAACTTCCATTTTTAAGGAGTTATTTTTGTTAGCTTCTGTACTTCCTTTTCCATTTGGCCAATTCTACTTTTTAAGGAATTGTTTTCTTCAATTTTTGTGCTTCCTTTTCCAACCTGTAGACTCTTTTTTTTCACAATTCTCTTGTTTAATGCTTATTATTTTTCTTAGTTTTTCTTCCAAATATCATACTTGATTTTTAAAATTCTTTTTGAACTCTTCTAAGAGAACTTTGTGAGCTTTGTGGGAAGAAACCTCAGTTTCTTCATCCATAAAATGCCAGGAATAATACTTTAAATTAAACCATAAGACATGTCACTGACAGGGTTGTTAGAATATTGCTAGTCCCATACCCATGACAAGAATGTAGTGGTAAATGTTTAACAATCAGCAATCAAAAGGTGGGGAGAAATATGACAATATTTTCCCCACCCCTTTCTTAAGTATAGATCAAAGCTTCTTAAACTGTGGGTGAACCCATATGGGATCAAATAATTGAATATGGGAGGTCATGAAAAATTTGGCAATAGTAAAAGCTATCAAATATTCCACTAAGATTTAATTCTTTCTGTAAAAATAGACAAGCACATTCATTTCATTAGTATGCAAATGTATATTCATCTTTAACAAATAGTAAAATTTTATGTATACCAAAAATATTTTTAAAATAAATTTATGATTTATTATTAATCATTGTTTGGTTTGTATACCTATTGTATATCTATATACATGGGATGGCACAAAGATTTCTTGGGATGAAAGGAGTAGAGAGTGGAAAAAGTTTAAGCCCTACTCTAGACAATCAACAAAACAATAAGCCCAGTCAGGGCATTCAAGCTTGCTTCAGCACACCCCTGCATCATGATTAACTACCCTCTTAATTTTTTTTTGACCTAAATTCAAACTGTGGAAAGCTTTTGTGATTATGACCTTAGCCCTCCATTGATGAGTGGATTGATTGGGAGAGAAGAGAAGGACCGCTTTACCTTTTCAAAAGCTGTTCTGTACCTCTGGTTGTCTGGTAGATATCTAATAGGGGACAGACCAAGGAAGGGCTGACATTGATGGCCACGGCTTTCCCTCTGTACCATCAAAATGTGTCTTAACAGGTAGGTCCAGAGAGTGAGGATGCCGTGAGGCAAGGAGAGGTGATGAAGGAAGCTTTCTAAAATGCTTTTGGGCTACAGGCCAATTGTGGCAAGGAGGATCTTTCTCTTTTGAAATACAGGAGCGTCTTGCAGGAGGCCAGGGCAGAAACCTGGCCAGGAGGCAGCTCCTGGGTGCTAATGGGTGCTGCCTGAGCTGAAGGCAAGCACCCTGGCTAAGAGCAGCGTTTATGATGATCATAACTCACCTTGGAGAATTTATGATACCTTCCAGTTCTGAAACTTCAAAGCCCAGGCACCGGGAAATGGACGTGGGCTGGCGGCTGCTTTCTGTCTGTCTCTTCCCTTTCTTTCTCCCTCACCCCAATAAGTTGACTTTTCTTGTGTCTCTATGTGACTGTGTTGTGTACTTTGAGTTTGTCCATCAGGACAGAGAACTCACCTTTGACCCCAGAAGCTAGTCATTACTTACCAGGGCAAATTAGGAACTGAAAGTTTCTCCTGCCCCAAACCGTAAATAATCCTTCTGCCTCATAAGTCCACAAATCACTCCAGGTTTCTGGAGTAAATAGTAATTGGTTTGTTTTTCCCCATGGGCAGGGCTGAGTGCCTTTATGTGTGTGTGTTTTTTTAACCTTGTAAAAGACACCTTCTCCCCCGCCCTCCCCTTCAAACTATCTGATAATGGATTTCTTCTCTCTTCTTCCACCCCCAACCCCCAACTTTTCTGTAGCACTGGAGGCACTGAAGGGGACGGGTCTACTCAGGAGATTTACAATGGCTTTGGGCAGGCGCAAGGCAAACACTGGGGATTGAGGGGTGTAGGCCTTTACTCTGAACCTGTCTTGTCTTGCTTTGGGGCTTCCAACTTGTTGGGACTTAGCTGGGCGATGGGGCACCCAAGGCCATCTTTCCCTTGATTACATTACTCTACTTTGGTACGATCAATAAGGGGGAGGGGTCTTTTTCACTCTGTCCTCCCCCTTAAAAAGAACCTACATTTAAGGAGAGATCACCCAGAAGATCTGACCCATTGACTATGTTCAGGCTATTTCCTCACTCCTGAAAAGAACTTGAAAGTTCATAGCTATAGAAATGGATCCATCTAAACCAGTTCAATTCTTTTTTCAGTTATGTTTGACTCCTTATGACCCCATTTAGAGTTTTCTTGGCGAATATATTGAAGTCATTTCTTTCTCCAGTTCATTTTGCAAACAGAGAAACTGAGTCAATCAGGTAGTAAGTGTCTGAGGCTGGATTTGAACTCATGAAAAAGAGTTTCACTGACTTCAGTGCAACATTCTATTCACTGTACCACCTTACCACCCTCCAATTAACCCAAGCCTTTATTTTATAGATGAAGAAGTTAAAGTATCAGATACAGGATTTGAACCCAGATTCTTCCTCCGAATTACACCCTCTCTTTTCATCTGGGCCTCAGTCCTTAGCTCCCTTTAAAGCCCAGCTCAGGTGATATCTCCTACTTAGTGCTTTTTTCCCCCTGGTCCTTCTAGTTCTTTGGCTCACTCTCCCCTCCATAATTTTGTGTATTTGTTTTCTTCATCCATATTGTTTTCTCTCAATAGATCATAAACTCTTTCTTTAAACTTTCTGTTTCTTGCTTTTTATTGAGTTTTTCTTTTCTACAAGGCTAAACTGAAAAAGTGTTTTGAATGACTTCACATGCCTAATTGCCATCATCTTACTTGCCTACTCAATGAGTGGGGGAATCAGAGAAGGGAAAGAGAGAATTTGGAACTTAAAAAAAAATTAAATAGATGAGAAGTTCCATTCATATTTTGTTTTTGTATCTATTAGAGATAGTTAACAGAGAGCTAGGTGTACTGCAAGCACTTGATAAAGGGAGGGAACCACAAAACAGAAATGAATTGGAGGGTTTCACATGCCAAGGGGACAATGGGACAAAGGGATTAGGGAATGAAAAAGACTCGATTAAATTGTAGCTATAAATTGAGATAGAAGCAAAGTCTCTATGATAAGAAAAGCAGAGAGGTTTGACAAAGAGAAGATCTAATTCAGTTCCAGTTGATCAATGATGGACAGAAACAGCTACACCCAGAGAATGAACACTGGGAAATGAGTGTGAACTGTTTGCATTTTTTTTTTTTTTTTACTTCCCAAGTTATTTTTACCTTCTGAATCCAATTCTCCCTGTGCAACAAGAGAACTGTTCGGTTCTGCACACATATATTGTATCCAGGATATACTATGACATATTTAACATGTGTAGGACTGCTTGCCATCTAGGGGAGGGGGTGGAGGGAGGGAGGGGAAAAGTCGGAACAGAAGTGAGTGCAAGGGATAATGTTATAAAAAATTACCCAGGCATATGTTCTGTCAATAAAAAGTTACAATTAAAAAAAAAAAGAAAAGCAGAGAGGGATGATGAATAGAAAGTTGATTTCAAAGTAAAAGAGCCAAGAGTTCAAATTCTAACTTTGACATGTATTTGATTTGATAGGAAGCAATTCCTAACAAAACTGCTGTTTCTTTCTTTTGCAACAATTTGTGCTTTAGAGGAAAATTCTGGGAAAAAACACAAGACAGAGAATGATTAAAGCATTAGAGCTATAATGGATTCTGTTGAACTCATGAAAAAAAGATTTCAGGCCCTCCATGAGACATTCAGGGTGGAGGAAGGAGACATCCAGGGGTAAAGGATGCCATCATTTTGCAGTCATGGATGACCCTTTGAGAGGTTGCCTTCAGACTTGGCACACCCAATTTCCAACAAGCTCTCATCACTCCATCTCATACTTAATGGGTGGGACATTTGGGTCTCTCAACACCTCCAACTCTGTGACTCAGGAGAGGGTCATGAGATTACAGGGAGGGAAGAGGTCTTCCTTGGACACATCTGATTGGTTCTCTACCTTTGATGTGATGGGCAAGGTGATACTAGGTATTGGTTGTTGAGGTCCCTGTCATACAAATAGGTTTGGCCAATGTAGGATAGCTACATGGCACAGTGGGTGAAGTGTCAAGTCTGGAGTCAGGAAGATTTATTTTCATAAGTTAAAATCTGGTCTCAACAGCTTGACTTTGGCCAAGTCACTTAACCCTGTTTGCCTCAGTTTTTCCTCTGTAAAATGAGCTGAAGAAGAAAATGGTCAACCACTCCAATACCTTTGTCAAGAAAATCCCAAATGGAGTTATTTGGAATCTGTAAAAATTGAATAATAACAACAATGAGCAATATAAAGTTACAGGTTTTAGTCAGTAGATGAGTATAGGGTAAACTCTTTTTATATGTCAGGCACTCTGTAAAGGACTGGGGATATCACACAGTGGATAGAGTGCTGATCTTAGAACTAGGAACACCTGTTCAAATTTGGTTTCAGATATAGCTTAGCTACATGGCCCTGGATAAGTCATTCAGTCTGTTTCCTCATCTAAAAAATATGTGCCTCAGTTTCCTCATCTATAAAAGGAGGATAGCAATAGCCCCTACCTCCCAGCATTGTTGTGATGAACAAATGAGTTGTGATCGTTGTCAAATATTTAGCACAGTGCTTGACACATAATAGGTGCTATATAAATGTTAATGATGATGATGAAAAATAAAACCCATCTATGAGTGAGGAGTTTATATTTGAACTGAGGAGACAACATGTAAATAAGGAGATACATAGAAGATGCTTTTAGATGTATTTGTTATTCTATCATTTCAGTCTCTTAGTGACCCAATTTGGATGGATGGAACGTTACTTGAGAGGGGAAGATGGGAGCTGAGTTGACCAATGCAGGACTTCTTCATTGGAAGTTGAAATGAGATGAAATTATGGAACAAAAAAAAAAATCAATGAAACTGCAGCAATGGAGAAAATGAGGTAATGAATGGCTGTATCATAAGAGAGAACCTATAGAAACATACATTCGATGATGGGTAGAGAATTGATCTGGAAATAAGGAAGACCTGGATTCAAGTTTAAGTCTTTAAGGAAGTCAGAGAGACCAAGAGGTAAAAAGGAGAGGGTAGAGCATTTTGATCTTGGAGAGTTAACCAGGGAAACCAGAGAGATGGGAGGTGAAGGATCCTGTTGAAATTATTAATTAAAAACAAAGTTTTAAAAGTGCATCGTAGAGGGCAGAACTTGGGAGAAGTATACTTTGAAGCAAGATGTTAACTCAGTGGAATTGATGAGATAATGGTTCTCCAGTTTACATATATATAGTTTAATATACTGAAATAATCACTCTAGTTTGATATAATGATATAATCACTCTAGATTGGCTTATACTCTGTATATTGTAATGATGTAATTGTAATAGGGTATTTAAACTGGGGACAAAGTCAGACTAAGCGGAGAGAGAGACTAGTTGAGACTGGCAGACTGACAGACTACTGGAGGTGACTGGGTCAGACTATGACAGACACAGACTGTGTAAAAGACAATGAAGACTTTGGACTCTATTCTTGTCCATTCTCGTGGTTTCTGTCCTGCTGAGACCAAGGCCCTTCTGGAGGACCTCCAGAAAGCTAGCCCAAACATTACAGTGCACAGCAGAGAACAAAAGAACAGTCTACAAGGAAGTTAAGAAAAATTGGACACATAAATATAATTTCTTTTACTATTACATAGCCTTTCTTGAATTGGAAATTCATGGTTATATTTTGAAACCGCCCTGACATTCAGCTAGGCACATCACAGTGTTCTGCTTTGTTTTGTTTTATTTTATTTTTATTTTCTGTCTTTCTATTTAAATTAGAAAAATAAAATAGCCAAAATAAGCTTAAAAGAAAAAAAGAAGTTACAATTTCAAAAAAAGAAAGAAAAAGAAATTATTATCTAGAGCAAAAAACAAGGAATAAAGTGTGAGAAGAGTGGGAAGGTTAAAAGAGGGTGGGCCATGAAGAGCTTTAAATGCCAGATAGAAGGAATGATCCCAAAGGAGATAGCCAGTGGCTCCCTATTTTGTTGCGGGGATAACATGATCAGATCTAAGCTTGAGAAAAATCATTTTGGCAGCTGTGGCAAAAGAGTGGAGACCGGGAAACCAGTTGAATGGTTATTCCTGCAATAATCTAGGTGAAAATCAATGGGGACATGTTCTGAGTAGATAGAAGGGGACTAGAGAAGTCACAGAGAGAGAAACATAATTTGGTGACTAACTAGAAATAGGAGGGCACATGGGGAGTCTGTGGATAATGCAGTCTCTGAGCTTTGGCAGCTTGGAGGATGGGAGTAAGAGAAAGGTCGGAAGAGAAGAGTTTTTGGTGGAAAGGATAATGTGTTATATTTGGGCATGTTTAAATTTGAGATACTTATGGTTTGAAGTGCCCATATCTGTGACTGTAGAGAGACAGAGGGGCTCCATAGGTATGGCTCTGATATGGAACGTTCAAAAAAAGACTGGAAGAAGTGGGGGTTAGGAAGGACCAGGTAAATCCAGAGCACAAGTAATCTTCTGCAAGGAAGCACTCCAGAGTTTGAAAGATTCTGCCGACATATTGCCCATCCTTCCACACCTCCCCCGCCCCAAACAGACACTCAGAGGCTGTTTTTGCATCAATACCAGTTAATCAATGAATCATCAATGATTTCTGAAGGGCTCACTGTGTTCCAGGCACCATGCCAGGTGCCCAACATCTAAGAAACAGGTACTGTCTTCAAGAAGACTCTATTCTGTCAAGAGAGAGACTTGTGCCGAAATACACAGTAACAAAAGAAATCAATTAAAGTTTTCATTATCTGAGAGGAAAAGTGATTTAGTGTCCAAAGGATGGACCTTGGAGTCAGGAAAAACAGAGAGGGTTCAATTCTTATCTTAGATACATAACTAGGTGTGTGAGTCTGGGAAAGATATCACTTATCTCCCTTTTCAAAATTCAGTTTCCTGGCCTGTAAAATGGGAACTAGAACAATATCTACCTTTCAGAATTGCTGTAAGGACTGAAGGAGATTTGGCAAAGTGCTATATAAAATGGTAAATAGCAATAATATTTATCATTGACATTGCACTTGGAGGTTAAAAAGTGCTTTACATATATTACCTCATTTGACACACAATCAACTTAGATGCTATGACGGGTCTCATTTCACAGATGAGGAAATCGAGGCACACAGTGTTGCAGTGACTTGTCCAGGGACACATAGCTTATAACTTTCTCAGGCAGAATTCAAAAATTCTGGGTTGATTCTAAGGCTTCCTGATTCTAGGTTCAGCACTTTCTGTACTTCACTACTGAGTTTTCATTATTACTTATTATAATTATTATGATGATAGTACATATCTGTAACCCCTTTCAATGGGTAGCCCAGGGCTAGCTTGGTAGCAAGTGTTTCTTAGATGGTTGCTGATTGACAGGTTAACCCCCTATAATGATCTCTTCTATCTCAGATATTTCTGGAAGACGTTGATCACTCTCTCAAACCATTAACTAGTTCTCTTGTCTCATATTTAGCAATGCACGTGTTCTATGCCCTAGTGGGATGGGCATCTCTGCATCACTAGGGTCTAGCACAGTACCTCGTACATGCTAGAAACTTAGTAAATGGTGAATAGAATTGTCTCAGAAGTCACCAAGGCTTCCCTCTAGGATTCCTTCCAATCTGATCCATCTATATCTTGTAACATTTTGTTTCTCCCATTAGATGGTAAGTTTCTTGAGGGCAGGGACTGTTTTTACACTTCTTTGTACTCTTAGGGCTTAGCTTAAGAGATGTTTAGAAAACATTTATTTATTTTATTTATCTACTTGATCTGAAGGGACTTTCTTCTACCAAACAGCAAACCACCAACTTGCTGAAAAGAGTTCAGCAAATTGGAGTGCAGTGCAATGAAACCCAATGACATAGCATTTATTTGTAAAGCGCTTAGTCCAGGGTCTGGCACTCAGCAGGTGCTATGTAAAAGCTTTCCCCCTTCTCTTCCCTTATTTTCTCTTTTTTCCCTTTTCCTCTTCCATTCCCTTTCCTCTCTCCTCTTCCTTTTTGTAATGATTCTTCCTTCCTTTCTTTTCTTTCTGCCTTTTCTTTCTCTTTCCTTGTTTGCCTCCTTCCCTTCCTCCTTTCCCTCCCTCCTTCCTTCTTCCCTTCTTTTTTCCTTCCTTCCTTCCTTCCTTCCTTCCTTCCTTCCTTCCTTCCTTCCTTCCTTCCTTCCTTCCTTCTTTCCTTGTATCTACTTCCTTGGAAATTCACCTCATTTCTTCAGGGCCTTAGTTTCCTCATTTGTGAAATGAGGAGGTGAAACTAAATGGCCTGTGACAGGGTTCTTTAAAGTTCCAACTTGATGAAGCTATAACAATAGCCAGAAGGAAGGGTGAGGGGAAAAGTGGGTAGGGAGAAAAGCGGCCTCAATCTGGCCCATAGACAGAAGCTGCTCTTACATACGGCAGAGGCTGGCCGAGGGCAGGCAATGGGGCTGGGACAGGAGCCATCTTAGAGCAAAGGAGAGAGCCAAAGGTATGCTCTCACTTGACTGCTGTTCCCCTGCAGGTAGATCGGGCTGGGGCTTGTCTACACATCCCTTTTTGCACTTGGGGTCTGCCAAGGCTACATGTTGAGTGTGTGAACCATCTGGGGGAGTTTCTGGAAGGAATCAATGCTTGGGCACCCAATCTTGGATGCTGATGCCACTCTAAGAGCCTGTAGGACCAAGAAGCCTTCCAAGCCTCAGCTGGTTACCAGCCATGGAACGAGAGCCAGTCCCCGTGAAGACGGTCTTGGCCCTCCCCAGTGTCCAAGTCCTGCTTTTCTTATGGAAGCCATCTCAAATCCCACCTCCCCTTCAGGAAGTCTTCCTTGATACCCCTAGTACCTTTCTCTCCTTTGACCTACACACCCTTGGGTAAGCTCTTAACCTGATTGTGCCTCAGTTTCCTTATATGTAGAATGAGAGAATCAAATGAGTTTCCAGTCACTGAGCAATGAACCTGTACCTACTGTCTCTCCTACTCACAGAACACCTAGAAACCCTGAGTTGGCAAACATTTATTCTGAAGCCTCTCTGTATCAGGCACAACATGGGCTCAGCCCTGGGAACACAAAGAAAGTCACAAAATAGTCCCTGTCTTCAAGGAGTTCCCAGTTTGACGGGAGAAGCACCTTACCAACAACTATGTACACTAATGATAATCTAACAATAACAGGTAATATTTATGTTTTGCCTACTATGTGCCAGGGACTGTGCTAAAGAAGTGCTTTGCATTTATTTTCCCATATCCACAGCAACCCTGGGAGAGAAGTATGATTATTCCCATTTTACAGATGAGGATACTGAGGCAAGCAGAAGTTAAATGACTTGCCTAGATTCAAGCACAAGCAATAGACAGAATAAACTGGAGATAATCAAGAGAAGGAAAGCAGAGTCATTAAGAAGATTAGACAAGGCTTTCTGCAGAAGATGGGATTTTAAGTCAGAATTCGAGGACACCAGAGAAGCTGGGAATTAGACATGAGAAAGGTTCCTGGAATGTATGAGAGTCTTGAGGCAGCTTGGTAGCGAAAAGCCAAGTTGGGCTTGAAGTTAAGAAGCTCTGAGTTCAAATATGAACTTAAAAGTTGTATGACTGAAATATTCACTCAACTATCTGCCTCAATTTCCTTGACTGTTAAATGAGATCATAATAGCACTTATCTCACAAGGTTGTTGGAGAGAATCAAATGTCATCTTTATAAAGTGTCTGATATATAGTAGATGCCTAATAAATATTTATTCCCACTTCTTCCCACAACTATCCTTGTGTTCTTGGGAAATTAAAGCTTTTTTTTTTTAATGACTTCCACTCTCACCTATTCTCCAATCTCTCCCTGAAACCAAGATCAGCATTTAAAGACCAATATGCTTCTGTTCTTGTAAAACTCTGAATCCCACTCTGAATCCCTGAAGAAAGAGAATTGACCATTGCTTAGAGAGCAATGAAAGGTTCATGGTGGGTAGATCCAGGCCATAATGTGGACCCCAAAAAAGAACTAGAGAAAAAAGTAGAAGGGTCATGGATCTAGAGATGGATGGGATCACAGAGACCATCTAGTCCCATCCCCTTATTTTACAAGGAAGGAAACTGAGGTTCAGGGAATTTAATTTAGCATTCATCAGAGGTGAGATTTGAATCCAGGCTTGATTCCCAGACCAAGGATATCATCAAAGAAATGCAACTATGAGCCCCCATCCCTTACCCCAGTAGAATATATGCTCCATGAGACTTACATGAACTGATGCCAAGTGAAATGAGCAGGACCAGGAGATCATTGTACACAGCAACAACAATACTATATGAGGATCAATTCTGATGGAAGTGTCTCTCTTCAGCAATGAGAGGATCCAAATCAGTTCCAATTGATCAGTGATGAACAGAACCAGCAACACTCAGAGAAAGAACACTGGGAAATGAGTGTGGACCACAACTTAGCATCTGTACTCCTTCTGTTTTTGCTTGCATTTTTGCTTTTCTTCCCAGGTTATTTTTACCTTCTTTCTAAATCCAATTTTTCTTTTGCAACAAGATAACTATATAAATATGTATACATATATTATAGTTAATTTATACTTTAACATGTTTAATATGTATGGGACTGCCTGACATCTAGGGGAGGGATGGGGGGAAGGAAGGGGAAAGTTAGAACATAAGTGTTTGCAAGGGTCAGTGTTGAAAAATTACCCATGCATATGTTTTGTCAATAAAAAGCTATAATAATATTTTTTAAAATTAAAAAAAATTAAAAAATAATATATACTCCATGAGGTCAGAGACTTTGTCCTTGTATTCCTAGTGTCTTGCACATTAAGAAATGCTCATTGAATGAGTGAATAGTTTAAGTTCCCTTATATGTAAAATTAAAAAAAAAAAACAACACAGGACTCTTCCAGTTCAAATAATCAATTTAAATTCCCTTTTCACTTCTCCTTCTTTATCTTTTCCCACCATTTTGTAATGATTCAAATATAACTTCCTACTAACAACTCATCCTTCATGTCCCCTAGGGATCCGAAGGCAGCCCCACTTGGCTCCTAGGGAGCCTAGCCCCTCTCCTGAGGACCCCACCCTCACTCTTTTCTCTTTTCTCTTCTCCCACCCCCAGCTTCCTGTAGCCCAGCCATAATTTATTGCTCTTGGGTCTTTCATCTTTTCTATAATTTTAGAATCCCCCCTCAGGCCTTCTACCTCAAGAATAGAACTTGGGCTACAGGCCAAGAAGCTGTAACTGGGTCCAGATTTGGGAGGTGTTCAGGTGCTTCTGGTGTGTGTGTGGGGGGGAGGGGGGTGACTATCACTGTCTCAAAAATGACAACACCAACAACATATGAGGTCCCATCTACCTGCAGATCTGTGACTTCTGACTTTTTTCTCTAGTTCTTCCTTGGGGTCCTCCAATGATTTCACATTGTAGCCTGTTCCGTTCCTACCCACCAGGAACCTTTTCATTGCCCTCTAATCAATGGTGAATGTTCCTTCTTCTAAGATGAGTGTTTTGTGACTCATTAAATGCATGCAACAACCTTGGGGGAGAGGGACTAGGAGCTACTTTTTCCCCAAATTTCCAGATGAGGCAACTTGGAAAGGATAGAGATTAAGTGACTTACTATTAGTGTCCAATCTGAACTCAGGTCTACTCTGTGCCCTACCCACTGGGATGGAGACTGGGCAGATTCACCAATTCATCCATGCTGCCATGAATGAATGGATGGGGAAGGCACTTGGAAGTGCCTGGGCCCTGGAAATCTCACTTAACTCAGAGGATGAGAGTCCTTAATCGACTGTTCCTTACACCACCTTCCCCTTCTCCCCCACCTCCTCCATTTACTTCTCCTGGTTCAGAGTTAGACAACTAATTAATTTCTGCTGGATGATT
The DNA here is from genome assembly GCF_902635505.1 of Sarcophilus harrisii. Lineage (NCBI taxonomy): Eukaryota > Metazoa > Chordata > Mammalia > Dasyuromorphia > Dasyuridae > Sarcophilus > Sarcophilus harrisii. The sequence continues at coordinate 693,003,138 of NC_045426.1, forward strand.
TAGACCAAGGCCTTCTTCCATGTGGCCCTCCTTCTGAATGAAAGGATCAGATCTGGGGGATGGAGGAAAAGTCAGCTGAATTTCCAGTTAGGGTCTTGGTTTGAACCCCCTGTGGGATATTTCCTGTGACCTGAGGGACCTCGGGTGATCTGAATTTCTTGAAGCATTGATTTCCATTCCATGTTTATTATAAAACCCCATATAGGGTGAGTGGTTAAAAGTTTTTTTTTCCCTTCATTTATCTCTGAAATTAGAGGTAGGAAATGATGAACTTTAAAGTCCCTTCCACCTTCAAAGTTTCTGTTCCTATAACTAAGTGAGATTTAAGGCACATTCCAGATTATATTCATCTTCTCTTTTCCTGCCTCTGTCTCTCTGTCTCTGTCTCTTTCTACATCTGTCTATCATCTAGCTCTCTTTCCATCAATCTCTCTCTCTCTACTTATCTCTATTTATCTATCCCCCCCTATCATCTATCTTTCCATTTCTCTTCATCTATCTTTATCTCTAGCTTATTTATCATCTATCTCTATTATCTAAACCTATCATCTATGTCTTTCTGTCTATCTTGTCTCTCTTTCTCTCTTTCTATCACCTACTTCTCATCTTTTTCTCTCATCTCTCACTGTCTCTCATTAATCCTTCTATCTATCTAACTCTCTCTCTTATCTACCATTTATTGGTCTCTATCTCTCTTGTTTATCTAGCCATCTAAACATTTTTCTATTTCTTTATGTCTATCTATTTCTATCTCTAACATCTCTCTCAGCTGCTTCTCTCTCTCTCTTTCTCTTTCCCTGTCTCTCTTTGTCCTCTTCTCCCTGTGTTTCCAATATGAGAATGGTGGTATATGGAACCCGGTAAGTGCTTCATCAATGCTTAACTTATTGAAATCCACTAGCAGAGTGGAGAGAAAAAAGCTGATCTCACAGCTAGGAAAACCTTAGTTCAAATCCTGCCTGTCACATAATCTGTGAGTTCCAGAAAGAATTACTGAACTTTTCAATAATCTGGGCAACTCTGAAGTTACACATTGAAAAGAAGGTGTTGGTCTAGAATTGGAAGAGGAATTTTCTTTTCCAGAGAGTTCCCAATGTTAATGAGATCACTAACCTATTTCCTATCCATAGGATGCTTAAACCACTATGCCACCAAATGTTGCCAACTAAGTGGTCAGAAAAAGCAATACAAGGACACTTTCAAGGTCTCTCTTAAGAACTTTAGAATTGATTGCATGACATGGGAGATGCTGGCACAGGACCATTCAGAATGCTATGCCCTCATCAGAAAAAAAGGTGCAGTGCTCTATGAGCAAAACAGAATTGAATTAATTCAGAAGAAACATGAGATGTGCAAACTTAGAGAAGACACAGTTGTTCATGAGGAGTATTTGTGTTCAGCCTGTGGCAAAGCATTTCAAACTCTGATCAGCCACAGTCAGACACGTTGAAATTTGACTCTAACATAGTATGTTGTGTGGTTCTCTTCAAGAGTGAAAGACAACAACTATAGGATGCTAGTACAAGTATTAGTGAGTAACTTGGGGTGAATTGTCTTATCCCTTGGTATACATTTTCCTCATCTAAAAACTGAAGGGGGTATAAAAATAAAATAGGGGGTTGGGTTAAATGGTTCCCTACATTATCATTCAAACCATAAATTTTGTGATGATGGTCTAAATGATCTCAGAAGTTGCTTCCAGGAATTCTGTCCAATGGGTCTGAAACTTGAAGAGAACAGAAATGGAAGGATTTTTGCTTCCATGGAAGCAATGGAAGGATATGTATGGGTATCATGAATGTCATCCCAGTTCCAAAGCCCATTGACATGGGTCCCTCCTTTATTGATGCAGATAAGTCTCCTACATTTGCATTATGAGTGAGGCAGCCTTTTCTTTGGTCAGGAGAGAAAAAAAGTTCTTCAATCTTATTCTAGTTTTCTTTGAGTGCATTAGTCTCTTCAGACTTCCTGTGCTTCTGACTCACAATTCCCTAGACTGACAATATTTAAGGGATAGATAGATGTAATTCTAGCACAATATTCCTTGTCTCTGAGGAGAGCAGAATGACCTCTGGCTCTGACTTCCTGCTCCTCTTCTTGGCAGGAATTAAGGCTTCCCCCAGAGAAGGGTGGGAGGAGAAGAAGCTAAAGATGTCTATTTTACTTCCCTCTGAACCACACAAAGCTAATCTATGCTACATATGGAGGACATCTTTCACAATACATGTAGTCTTGCCACATAATGATAAAAAAATATTATTAATAACTAATAATTACATCACTAATAAGAAATATGTTCTGATGCTTTCAACAACCTTGGGAGGTAGGGGATCTTATTATTCCTATTTTACAGTTTGGGAAGCTAAGGCTTAAGCAATTTACTCAGGGTCACAGCTAGTAAGTATCTGAGATTGGATGGTGTTCTATCCACTGTGCCATTTGGTTCCATTGTACTTTTATTTCCCCCTCCAGGAAAAAGACAAGAAAAATGGTCAAATAAGAAGGATTTATATTTGATTGGCTTTTAAGTGTAGAACCTAAGATCCAAATAAATTCATTTATGCTTCAAAAACCTTCTGAATCTGCCAAATCAAGAATAGATAGTAAGAAATGGTATTTTCCCCCCTAAGACTCTACCTTCAGTCAATCAGTCAATAAACACGAAGCGCCTTCTTTTAAATAGGCACCATGCTAGGTACTAACAAGAACTGCCTTGACCACAAGGAGCTTCCATTTGAAGGGAGATGGAAGAATGGCAGACACACACAAAATATGTGCATCAGAAATAAAAGGAGTCTTAGTAAGAGGAGGCTGGAGATCTTTATCTAAGAAAGACTGACTCAAGTGAGCTTAAGAAAGTGACATATATTTTAGAGAGATTTTCTGTATCAGGAGTTTCTAGCTAGTCTTTAATTAATCAAAATATTAGTTTGATCATACCATGCTCTGAGCATTAGATAGGATGCTGCATTTGGAAAGAGAAGGGGCAGCCAAAATAAAACAAAGAGTTCTGATCTAGCATCTGAGGCCTGAGTTCAAACCTTACCTCTGTCACTTATTATTACTACCACTGGGACCTTAGTAAGTGACTTTTAACATTTCCACTAGAAAGTCAATAGCATTGAAGGGGACCGCCAGTCATATGGTCAGATTTGCATTCAGTAGATGGACTTGTTGATTGACTGATCTGGGATGAGCAAGAGCCCCACAGTGTATAATCTGAAAATTAGAGAGGGGCATGATGAGTATAAACAGGCTTAATAAAGGCACAGAATGAAGAAATGCAACAGATGGAGAGGTAGAGTGAATGTCATCAGAGAGTTATACAAATAAAAATGGTGAATGATTTGATTACATAGCAAGAGAGAATGATGGATGGCCAGTGGCGACCTTATGGACTACATACTGGAGAAAGAGAGAACAACCTTCCCCAAAACATGTTGTATGGCCATCTTTTGGTGGACTTATGGGAAAACATGAGTCACACAGGAACGGAGCTGAATATGGATAGATTAAAAATCTATATCATTATTGAACAAAATGTCCACACAGTGAGATCATGAACTCATTGGAATATTTTACTAACACCTGAACTTTCCTGACTACCAAGTTCATAAGGGTTAATTTACATCATACTCTGCTTAACTCCAAGTTATTTTCCATATGCTCAGTGGCTACCATCTATATAAGATGATATTAAAAAAAAACTGAACTGGAAGAATTTAGAAATTCACTCCCAGATTTAATCTCTTTTGGTGAAAATAGAATATCCCCCAAATCTGGGATCAGGCATTTCTGCGGTCTCAATGGTCCTTGGGTGGGAAAAGAATTAGCCTGATTCTTGTTTCAGAATTCTATAAATAAAAAGGTCAAATTTTGAGCCTAACCCCATCCTAGTAAACTGTAAACTTTCACTGAGATTGAGATATGATTGTTGAGTCATTTCAGTCTTTCCTGTTTTCCTTGATCCCATTTGGAGTTTTCTTATTATAGATACTGGAGTGATTTGTCAATTTCCTTCTTCAGTTCATTCTACAGATGAGGAAAATGAGGCAAGCAATTAAGTGACTTACCTGGTATCACACAGCTATAAAGTGTCTGAAACCTAAATTGAACTAAAATGGATGAACCAAAAATGAACTAAAAAGGAGCTCAGTGCTCCATCCACTGTCTCACCTAGTTGCCCCTAATTAAGATAGTCTGAAAATTTTCTGGCCTTTTGAGATCTTAAAGTTCCCAGATGATGGAGTCCATTCTGGTCTAGAATGTCCTCTTTCCACTTGAAATTTCTTTAATCTTCAATCAATTCAACTTGCCCATTTCTTCAATTTACTCCCTCTCATACAGACCCTTCACCATCCATATTTTGACTTCTCCATGCTGGAAACAATTATACTAGGCTGGCCAGTGTTGTAAACCAGCCTGACTATGACATCAGAGATGGACAGCCAATCAAATGCATGGATGAGATAACTTTGCACATGAAAAATGTTCATGAGGACTATTTGTGTCCAACCTGTGGTGGAGCATTTCAAGCTCTGATCAGCCACAGTCAGGCACATTGTAACTCAACTCTAAGATAGTATATCATTTGGTCCTCTTGAAGAGTGAAGGACAACAACTATAGGATGCTAGTGTAAGTATTAGTGAGTAATTTGGGATGAATTGCCTTATCCCTTGGTATCCCCTCTCCCCGGTCCTTCACTCCTTGCTAACTTCTGGTAATGTTACAAGAAGTGGCAAGATCTTTAAGAGACCTGGTTATAGACAAGTTGAAAGACAGTCTTTTTTTTTTTTTTTTTTTTTTTTTTGAGATTACCAATGCCTGCCAAAGAATACCCACCCGTCCTAGCACTACCATGATCCTTGTTGTTCCTCTCACAAGATATTCCACTTGCTGCCACTGCCTGGAATATTCAAATGTCTTATGTGCCCCACCACATGATTTTTCCTGAACACTTAGCACCTTCATTTTTATGTTTTATATATTTGTTTCATGTTTTATTTTCTATATATTTTGCTTCACTTTTATTTTCTATATATTTTGCATATACATACATATCTCCATATCATCACTGTATTTAGTATAACAGGCATCTTCCATTCCCTCCTTCCTCCCTTTTTCTATCTTCCTCCCTCATTCCCTTCCTTCCTCTGTTGACTAAAATTGAATTTGTGAAAACCTGAGATTGTGACAATTTCTGTGGTTTATTCTTCCTGCTGCCCCCTCCCTCTTTGATCTCCACATGTCCTTGAAGTATGTACCTGTCCTTGTATTTCCTGGCTGGGGGTGGGGGGTTGGGGGGTGGGTGAGTGGGGGGGAGTCCATGCTTTCTTAAAACATGACTGTATAGGAGGAGGTGGAGGAGGAAGTGAAAAAAAAATTGGAAAACAAAATTGGAAAACAAACGAATGTTGAAAACTGTCTTTTTATGTATTTGGGAAAATAAAATGCTATTTTAACAAATGATTATAACAAGTCTTACCTCTTCAGAGAATTTTTGAGAGCCTCAGAAGCATTGTAATGAAATGGGTGAAAATATGGGGCTCATGGAATATGAGGAAGAAATGCAAACCTAACTGAACTACCCAGAAGATCCTGACACTGCATTCTTGCCACAAGACCAAGGAAGTTAATCACTCAAGCCAATATGAGCCTTTCCCCCTTCCCTGAGTCATGGTGTCCGCATTAAGTGCCCTATTTATATGGCTTTTTGAGTGCTCCCAAAGAAGGCTCCCAACAAATATTAACTCCCATTAACTTCTCAGCTGCACATGTTTCAAGCCTGAGTCTTTTTTCCTCTATTGCTGAGCAATCAATCAATCCATCCATCTATCAGCAAGTGTATTGATCGCTTACTTCATGCCCGGGCCTGAGTACTACAAGTCCAGTTAGGTTTATAGCTCTCCCATTACAATGAAGAGACATCCTAGAATTCACATAGAGACCGTAATGGGGAAAATAATGTCACTAACACCCCAAGGTTCAAGTTTGTTTCTGATAAATACTGATGAAAAGCACCCCACTAGATTGCTCAGGGCTATATTTAGAGGGGATGTGAATATTATACAGAAAAACTAAATAAAACCCATACCAATGTATTGAACACTAAAAAGTTTAAAGTCTATTTGAGAATTGGACATCAGATTTAAAATTAAAGGTGCTAAAATTAAAGGAGCTGTAGGGACAAGGACTTTCTGACTGTGAAACCTTCTGCTTGGTTTTCCAGGTAATGGGTAGCTGTGGTGGTTGGGGAATGGGAGCAGCTCAGTATCTTTGGATACCTTGTGACGATATAGAGAAATTGGGTTGGAACATTAGGCATGTAATCAATAGATACTAAGAGGTTTTCAATAAAACATCATTTTAGTTGGAACTTTGGAGATGTTTAAATTCAGTGTGGTGACACCTATTGTGGTTGCTTGTCCCTGCCTTCTGGCCCTGGCTTCCTTCTAAGGTTAAATGTGAGTTAGATTGATTTGGGGAGGTCTCTAACAGCCTCTATTCTAAGGTCCCTCCCAGTGCTGACACTGTATATTCTATGATATGAATTACAGAATTCGAGACTTCAAAGAGACTTCAAAAAGAGATGATGCTGGGTTTAGGGAGCAAATATTTCAGAATTTGTGGAGTTTCTATTTTGGAAATACTCTTCCAGAAAAATAATGGTCCTCATTGGGACCTCTGAATACCTTCCAGCCTAAGAATAGAACCCAAGCTGAGCATGATGACTTTCATCAACAACTTTTTGCCTATCTTGGAACAACACCAGTTAAGATTTTCTACTGTAGAAACTTTCCTTTCCTTTCCATCTTCTTTTTCCTCCTTTCTTAGGTCCTCTCCCTTACCTCTAATCTCCCTTTTTCTCTTCCTTCCTTCCTTCCTTCCTTCCTTCCTTCCTTCCTTCCTTCCTTCCTTCCTTCCTTCCTTTCTTCCTTCCTCTCTTTTTCTGGGTTTCTCTCTGTGTCCACCCTCCAACACCCCCCACACTTTCTCCCTCTTCATTTTGAGCACAGCTGAACTCACAACTGAGCAGAGTCCAGCCAAGCTCTCAGATTGGATAGCCCTCACTTTCCCCATGTGCCTCTCTTGCTTTTTTGCCCTCTAACCCTCCAAACTCTTGAAAGATAAATATACAAATTATTGTCTCAACACAGCAACAACATGATGTCCTAGATTTTTCTGGGCCTTCTCTAAAAGATAATTTTACAAAGGGGGAGAATAAGTAGTCTATCAAACTCTATGTTCTCAGCTTTTGGCTTAGGAAAATAAGGTGCCATACCAAGGAATAGGGATGGCTGACTAAAATGGGGAGAACTCTTCTCCTAAGAACATACACAATCAAACCTCTTCAGATCTCAAATTGGAATGGAAATGTGACTTTTAAAAGGTGGGGGAAAAACATCTGGGCTTTTAGAAATCTTCTCTTTGTACTGGAGCAAACTGGGCTGGGCAGGTAGTATGTTCCCTAATGTTATGCTGCACTATCTTGAAGGAGTCTTTGTTCAGGCAATACCTCCCAAAATTATTCTTCAATATCCTTCCTTTCCCATTCTTCTGAAAGGCTCAATGTCACCTCATCTCATCCAAGCATATTAGATATTGGATACTTAGATCCCTGATACTCCCAAGTATAATTTCTCCTACTTTGAATCTTTCAGGCTATTCTGTTTCTTTTTTATGCATAGAATAATTTTAAACATGTATTATAATCATATATATATATATAAACACGCATGCTTATTAGTACCATATAGGTATATATACACATATATATGTGTATTTACACACACACACACACACACACACACACTACTGTCTCATCTCCAGGTTTTTTAGGGGATATTGTTTTCATGTTTGTTTTTTGAATTTTTGAATTGAATTTGGGATTTTGAAACATAATGGTCCCTTGAGGGAAAATTATGTGACTGTATGGTGTTGTGCTTATCTATCCTTATGATTAGAAAACACAATGCATAAAGCGATTTCTTCAGCATCATTTGATAAGTGTGAATGATTATGGAATCAACACTTAAGGGGAGTTTGTTAGGTGTGGTTCAGGGGGCACATATCACTTGGCTTGGAGTGAAGCTAAGTTAGTTCAAATCTGAGCTTGGACACTTACTAGCTGTGTGATCCCTGGATAAGTACATTTAATTTCTGTTTACCACACTTTTCTCAACTGTAAAATGGGGATAATAATAACACCTACCTCACAGGACTGTTATGAGGATATCGAATGAGTGCAATAAATTTATAAAATATAATAAGCCATACAATATTTACAGGCAAATAGTTAGCATTATATAAATGCTCACTCCCTTCACCCTTCCCCTTTCCTACATTATTCTTAAAGTGGAACTAAAATTAGTAATGAAATAATTAGTTGGCAATTGGTCTTCTGATTCTTTGATATTTACTAGATAGATGAGGACTATCTCATGTCGGCCATTCAATTCACCAGTGTGAATCCCATTCACACTTGCTCCGTTCTAATCAAGTCTTATCTATGTTCTATAAATCATAAACAAGGGACTGAGTATGCTAATGGAGTCCTGCTTCTCTAAGAAGGAACACATATGTGGACACATTGGAGGGAGCAATATAGCTTGATGTGACATGGGAAAATCATTCTTGTCCTTGAGCAGTCCACATTTTGTAAACATTTCCACCAAGTAGGTGAGAGTTATAAAGAACATAAGTTCTTATTTAAGCTGTAAAATATCGAAAGTAACCTTCATGGTACCATTTTCATGATTTAGCTCTCCAAAGTTCCTCATCTCTTCTTCCTCCTCCTTTCTTTCTTTCTCTTCTTCCTTTTCCTCTACCTCTTCTTCCTCCACTTCATTTTACTTCTTCTCCTCCTGATCCTCTTCTGCTTCCTCCTTTCTCCATCTCCTTCCTCATCATTATGGCCTTCCTATTCCTGGAGGAACTTCTTCCAAGGAAGCCCCACTTTCTGATTAATGATTATCTCCTCAGACCACTATTCTGGGGTTCCAAGCCATGTCCCACTTCCCTCACAGCTTGATATTCTCATAGACAAACAAACAAGCAAGAACTGACCTCAGGTAGTTCATATTTTAATAGGGGAACAGGATCCAGAGAATGGAGACAGAGGAACACCATCCAGAGAGTGGAGGTAGAACAGGACAGGAGAGTTGTTGGTGAGGAGGAAAAGTTTAAAGAGTCAGGCTGTGAGTATAACAGATAGCCTTTGTTGGCTCAGTCCCAGAATCCTCCTGGGAGTAAAGGAGTCAGCTTTTGCTTTCAAAGCTGAAAAGTGGGTTCTAGGGGTGGGAGTGAGGGATAAGAGGGTGGGGATAGGATGAAGGGTTTATGTAAAATTACTTCCATTGGGTGTATCCATTTTAAGGAGACAAGGGAAACTTTTCCCTCTTATAATAGAATCATAAATCAAAGCATTTCCTGTTGTCCTGATAATAGGGGTGAGGGTGGGGGATTGTTTTTATCCCTCCCTTCCCTAGCTGGTTAGCAGGCAATCCTGCGTCTTCTCCCCGTGCCCTCCCTTCCCCATAAATGCTGGCTTTCAAACTCTTCATCCCTGAGGGACATACTATCAACATAGTGTGAAATATTTAGAGCAGGAAACCACCTCCCCAGGCTGGATGGGATAAAAGCTATCTTGGGAGAGGTGTGTTTGTGCCAAGCTTTTCTTATTCCTTCACCTGCTGTGCTCAAGGAAATAATTTTCAGGGGCCTTCACCGGGTCCCAGAGACTGATCCCCAAATTCCTTTGATAGCAGAGATTGCTTAAGCTCCCCCACCCATCCTTTTACATCACCCAGCACCCCGAGGGCCCCTGGGTGACCAGAGCCAAGCCTCCTCTCTCAAGTCTACTGGTCAGGCCAAGTGTGATCAATAGTACTCATTTCTACATTGTCTTTCGTGGGTAGAATCTGCTGTCAAAGCACAATGAAGGAAGAAAATAGAATTAGGATGGGCTTTCATACTGGAACCGACCTGAAACCTCTTCTTTTTTGGCTGAGTCAAGGCTAAGCCTCATAGAAGGGGGAGTGATGTTCAAGGTCAAGGAAAAGGAAGGGTTGGGTTGGATGAACTCTAAACTCCCAAGAGGTGACATGCTGTGCTGTACGTATCTGTCGGTAGGTAGGTTAGTGTTAGAATGGACAGAGTTAGGCCTTCAGGTTAGGAAAAAGCCCACCCAGATAGATGGGGCAAGCCAAGTGAGTGAATATTGAGTTTTTTAGACCTGAAGTAAGGATGATCCTGAGTTCAATGCCAGCCTCAAAACTTAACTAGTTGTATGACCCTGGACAAGTCACTTCACCCTGTTTACCTCAGTTTCCTCTTCTGTAAAATGAGCTGGCCAACCACTCTACTATCCTTGTCAAGATAGTTTTTATCCCATTTTATCCTATAACTGAGATCAGAGATAGTCAGACATGACTGAAAACAATGGAATAATAACAACAAGAAGAAGGCAGCTGAGTAAATTTAGACATGTCTCAACTATTCTCAGAGGTTTCACTTTCCTCATCTATTTATTTTTAAAAAGTGGAGGAGTAGCCTGTATTAGGACTATCAGATGACTTTTAACTAATTTAATTGAGTTACTTAGGTAAATCACTTAAACTTTCTTAATATCAGTTTCCTCATTGTTAAAGTGATTTTTTTTTTTTTTTCTGAGGCAATTGTAGTTAAGTGACTTGCCCAGGGTCACATAGCTAGTTGCCCAGGGTCACACAACTAGGCAATGATGACCTTTTTAAGATGACCTTTTGCTCCATTACCCACACAACAACCTATACATCTTGGTTGCCCCTCTAAGTCAAGTCTGTATCACTTAAATATTCTCTCTGTCTATAGCATCTCCCATTCCCAATCCATCTTGAACAGCCAAATAGATACACCATCTTTGCATCTTCTTCATTTCTAAATGATCTTAGGAAGTCAGGCTTTGTATAGATGCTATAGAATCTAGTTGTTATAGTTTGCAAAAAACATTGATAAATAGCAGAATGACTAGAATACGGGGTCATGCCGTAATTGTCAATGTGTCAATGTGTGTCAATGTAAGGAAAAACTTTGCAGCAATAAAAATCATCCCAAAGATGGAATGGGCTTCAGAGATAAATTTTCCAATTCCTGAAATTAATTCATTTGTTCATTTTGGCATTTATTCATTCAACAAGCAATTTAGAGTTTGTTATCACAAAAAATAAATTGCACCTGAGTCTTATAAGCCACCAGAGCCCTGAAAGGAGATTTCCCCTATTGAGTGATCTAGTCATGTCCAATCCTTTGTAAACCCCATTCAAAATTTTCTTGGCAAAGATACTTGAGTAGTTTGCCTTTTCCTTCTCCAGTGTATTTTACTGATGAAGAAACTGAAGCAAACGTGATTAAATGATTCTTCTTGACCCCATTTGGAGTTTTCTTGGCAGAGACACTGAAATGGTTTGACATTTCCCACTCCACTCAGTTTACAGATGAGGAAACTGAGACAAATGGAGTTGAGTGACATGCTCATGTCATTCAATTGATAAGTGTCTGAGGCCATATTTGAACTTATAGAGATGAATCTTTTGACTCCAAGCCTGGTATTCTACATATTGTGCCATTACATATAGCTTCTCTAAGCTATTTCACCAAATATAAAAGGCCACACAGGTAGAAAGAGGTAGGATGAACCCAGAACCAAAACTCTGGGTCTAGAGCCAGCATTTGTACCACATTACAAGAACCAAATGCATTTATAAGGTAAGAGATTGCTGTTGCAATGGGCACTGTGTTAGGAATCAATGCTCCCAGTTGTGGAGGCCAAAGGAAAGCCGTCAGCATTAGGAAGCCAATCTATCTGACTGGGATGGAGATCTGGTCCCCATGTGTCATGAGATAGGGAGGTATTACTCAGCTAAAGAATGCAGATACTTTCCATCCACTTCCTAATTTGTGAGTCACTGGCCTTTGGAGTCCCTGGGCCAGCCTTCAAAGCCTCTAATGGGCTCATATGATCATGTTAGAATCCTCTTTCTAACCCATCATCTACATGAAGTCCTTCTGGAGGAAGGGAAATGTCTAAACTTATCCCATGACCCCAGCCCATAAGCAGAGCTAAGCACTGAGTCATGTGTTAATGCTACTAAGCTTCTTGACATCTTGGAGAGAGCCAAACAAACACTGGGAACACTATATTCATTCCTAAAAAACTGGGAAAATCCTCAGGTGATCATCCTGTCCTTGGAGTTTGCATGTGGAGAGAGAGTGAGAGAGAGAGAGAGAGAGAGAGATGGAGGGAGGGAGGGAGAGCGAGTGAGTATATGTGAGGGAGGGAGGAAGAATTAGTTTATTAGATCTCTTACCTAGATTAGCTCCCTCCCTCCCTCTACTGGGGTCATCCAGCTGCTGGGACTTTGACTCACTCATTTGGACATTTTGGCATGCTATGAAAGCTTTATTCTCACTGAGCTTAATCCAGATTTCTCAAACTGTTAACAGGACTTTCCAAGGAAGTCTCCTTGAAACACATGGAAGATCACACTTGGTCTAGTCACTCTGGCTTAGGTAGCATCATTACGAACATTCGTCAGTGAATTAAGAACACACCACACGGCATATAGAGGAGAGAACATTGATGGCTATGTAAGCCTTGGTGCAAATCTGGCTTCCAACACTTCCTAGCTCTGCAATCATCAGACAAATTGTTTTTCTTTTATGTGATCTCTTAGTTCTTTCTACACTCTACAGAATGGAATCACAAAGTTTATTATATCTGCCTTATGGAATTGTTATACAGACTAAAGCTTCTTGAACTGTGCCTTGCTTCCCCATATGGGACCAGATGACTGAATGTAGAGGTTGTAAAATTATAATTTATTATTAGTAAATGTTTGATTTGCATACAGACCCATAGTCACATAAAATCTTTTGGGTGTAAAGGGGTTGTGAGTGGAAAAACTTTAAGGAGCCCTAAATAGATTACAGGGCATAATGTATGTAAGTGTTTCATAAACTTTAATCCATTCTATAAATGCCAAATGCCATTGAAATAGAGTCCAGAGGTCCTCAAACTTTTTAAATAGGAGGCCAGTTCTCTGTCCCTCAGACTGTGGGAGGGCCAGACTATAGTAAAAACAAAAACTTTGTTTTGTGGGCCTTTAAATAAAGAAACTTCATAGCCCTTGGGTGAGGGGGATAAACATCCTCAGTTGCTGCATCTGGCCTGTGGACCGTAATTTGAGGACCTCTGATATAGACTGTTAGAAAAATGTCAGAGGGGATAAAAATCCTATCTACAACATCTTTATCACTTACTCTCTGGGTGAATCTGGCTAGCTAACTAGACCTCTCTCAGCTCTAGTTTCCTCATTTAGAAAATGAGTGGATTGGACTACATACCCTATAGTCTCTTCCAGCTCTGGGATCCAACGATCCTAAGATTCTAAAGGTCTTTCCTTCAAAGACGCCCAAGGAAGAAAGCCCACTAATTCCATAGGTAGATAGCCCAGTTCTTCTACTTTTACCTTTATCACAATTCTAAATCGATCTCTCTAAATGTCTAAAGAGAATCAAAGATCTTTGAAGGACCTAATCCCCCCTTGAACCGATTGGAGTATCTTAAATATAAGTGACAATTTAATAAATGTGAATTGGATTGGATTTTGCTTTATATTTTATCATAGTTGACAAAGTTGACAAAGATATGAAAAGATCCATGTATAGATTAATGAAAAAGAATTATTGGACTGGTTAATGAAAATCTTGTTCCTCATTTAGTTATCAAAGTTAACTAGTGAAATAAGATGATATAGGACTGTAGATTTAGAGTTGGAAGGAAGATAATATGACATCAAGGAATTGGCCAATGTTCTCATCAGATATCAGAGAAGTAAACTAGGTCTAGTCATTCTTCTAAGACAATGGGATACCAAAATTATCCTGGAGGTGGGGAGGGGAGGTGGTAGAATGAAATAAATCAAGTCTGCTTTAAAAAAAAAAACTTTTTTGATTACCACTGAAATATAATGCATTTTATTTTGTTTGTAGGAAATTGTATTTCATGTTATGTTAAGTCAGGACTGGATAGTTGAGTGATGCAATAGATGAAATCAGGAAAAATCATATTCCTGAGTTCAAATCTAGCTTAGGGTGCTACTGGGCAAGTCACTTAACCCAATTTGCCTCAGTTTCCTCAACTGTAAACTGAGCTAGATAAGTAACTACAAACCAGTCCAGTATCTTTGCCAAGAAAACTCCAAATGGAGTCATGGGAATCTGGACATGACTAAAAAAATAACAGCAACACCATCTATGTGGCATCAAGTATGTACTGAGTTTCTGGAAAATTTGAATTGATTAGTGGTTCCAAGTAGATGCAGTCTTGAAGAAAGCCTCTATATCCAAATCCCAACACCTGAAGCTTTGAGGCATGGGTTGCCATGATCCTCCAAGAGACAAAAGACTTGTCCCCTTAACATATAACTTCCTGGGATGCTGTATGGCCATGAGCCATGGGACATGATTGTCTCCTGAGAACCTGATGCTGAGGATCCCCTCAGGGGCCATGCAGAGGTGCATGAAGCTGAATCATATTATAAACAAAGAATTACATGAGAGAAATGGTGTAGAGGGTGTTATCAGAGAAATATACCGCCAGAAAAACAGCCAATTCAGTCAAGGAGCAAGAGAATGGGATTAGCTTATGGGCAACCCATGTACCTTACAATTTTAAATGATTTAGGTGAGGGATTCTTAACTTATTCTAAGTCTTGGATCTCCTTGGCAGTCTAATGAACCCTTTGGACTACTCAAAATCATATTTTTAAATACATAGAATAAAGTACATGCAATCAATTACAAGGGAAACCAATTATGTTGAACTGTAATTATCAAAATATTTTTTAAAAAATAAGTTCATGCAACTCTGAGATATCACTACACACCTGTCAGATTGGCTAGAATGACAGGAAAAGATAATGCGGAATGTTGGAGGGAATGTGGGAAAATAGGGACACTAATACATTGTTGGTGGAATTGTGAATCCATCCAGCCATTCTGGAGAGCAATTTGAAACTATGCTCAAAAAGTTATCAAACCGTGCATACCCTTTGATCCAGCAGGGTTACTACTGGGCTTATATTCCCAAAGAGATCTTAAAGAAGGGAAAGGGACCTATAGGTGCAAGAATGTTCGTGGCAGCCCTCTTTGTAGTGGCCAGAAACTGGAAACTGAGTGATGCCCATCAATTGGAGAATGGCTAAATAAATTGTGGTATATGAATATTATGAATATTATTGTTCTGTAAGAAATGACCAGCAGGATTTCAGAAAGGCCTGGAGAGACTTACATGAACTGATGCTGAGTGAAATGAGCAGGACCAGGAGATCATTATATATTTCAACAACAGTACTATATGATGATCAATTCTGATGGATGTGGCCATCTTCAGCAATGAGATGAACCAAATCAGTTCCAATAAAGCAGTAATGAACTGAACCAGCTACACCCAGCGAAAGAACTCTGGGAGATGACTATAAACCACTACATAGAATTCCCAATCCCTCTATTTTTGTCCATCTGCATTTTTGATTTCCTTCACAGGCTAATTGTACACTATTACAGAGTCTGATTCTTTTTGTACAGCAAAATAACTGTTTGGACATGTATACTTATTTTATATTTAATTTATACTTTAGCATGTTTAACATGTATTGGTCAACCTGCCATCTCGGGGAGAGGATGGAGGGAAAGAGGGGAAAAAAAGAACAAAAGATTTGGCAATTGTCAATGCTGTAAAATTACCCATGCATAGAATTTGTAAATAAAAAGCTATAATAAAAAAATGTAAAAAAAAAGTTCATGACTATGGACATTGAATGTAGATCAGAGCATGATATTTTCACTTTTTTTGTTGTTTGCTTGTTTTTTTTTCTTTCTCTTTGTTTTTTATTTCCCCTTTGATCTGATTTTTCTTGTGCAGCATGATGAATATGGAAATACATTTAAAAGAATCGCACATGTTTGATCCTTATCAAATTGTTTGCTGTCTTGGGGAAGAAGAAAGGGAGGAGAGAGGGAGAAATAAATTGAAATACAAGAGGTGAATATTGAAAATTATCTTTGCATGTATTTAGAAAAATAAAACACTATTTTAAAAAGATAAATAAAATGTCCAAAAAAAAAAAAAATAAGCTCATGGGCCCCAGCTTAAGAATCCCTGATCTGGAGGGAGGCCAACCACTGGGTGGACCCTTTCCCATGTGAAAGGATCTCACAAAATGTTTAGGTATGGATGAATTAATATCTAAGTAGACTGTGGTACAGGAGAATGAGGATCTAATTTAAATAAGAGATAAGAGAACCTGGATTCAAATCCCAGATCTAATACTTGCTGCCTATATCATCCTGTACAAGTCACTTAAATATTTTATGGCTCATTTTACTCATCTGTAGAAAAGTGAGAGGGATAAAGGTAGAGGGAGGAGGACTAAATGATCTCTAAGTTCCCTTGTAACTAAGAATGTATGATCCTTTGCTTGGTTCTATGAGTATTTAAGCTAGTTGGTTAGTAGATGGTAGGTCTTAGGGGGGACAGAAGCTTTGGGACAGTCATCAGGAAGATGAGTTGGGTGGTTCTGGGAGCTCTTGCCAACAGCAAAACTCTGACGGTACACAGGGCCCAGGGTCATGCCCACAGAAAGGGCAGTTTAACACAAGATGCTCAATGGCACGACTCCGTCAATTACCGATGGTAAACCGCATGCTGGATCCTGACCAGTCCCAGGCGCCCACAAAAGCCAACAATTAAAAGGGTGTATCCTCAGTGGATGACCAGCCACTCCTGAGACCCCGGCTGTCCCCAAGGGCCTTGCCTAACAGCTTTTGAGAGCGGGGCCAGCCCTTGCTCTAGTGAAGCTGGCCAGGGCTCTGGGAAATTCTTCAATAATGAATGAGCACCAATAAACAGCCAGTGATTTGCTGGAAATTATGAGAGATAAATAATTGAGAAGCAGGAGCTGGCTCAGAGGTAGTCCTCTCTGCCGTTCATTAGCCTTAATGCATTTTCTTGATGCAACTCCCTGCAGAATGGGTAACGCTGTAGGGAGCAGGCCAATAAGAGCCTCCGCAAAGATGCTGACCGGCTATCATGTAGAGTTATAAATATGTGAGCACCTCTACATTTCTCCTCATGTCAATGAGAGGCGTCTGGCTAAAAGGAGGGGAGGCACCTTGGCCAAGCAGAGCTGATGAAAGGTTCACGGTACACTAAGCATGACTTTATGCAGTGAGTAGTAAACTTACAGGCTCGTGAGCCCCCAGAGGTGGCTAAGATGGAAACATATCAATAGATATGTCCAAGAAGAATGTAGATGGATAGAAGGGTACATAAGAGCTCCATGAAAGGGAGGGTTTAAAGAACTCCATAACCATGTCCTTACTTAAGATACCTCTGGTCAGATACATAATGCAAACAAGAGAATAAGAAAGAGTGAATTTCAGACATTTATACAATGGCATGATATGATGGAAAACCACCAGATTTTGGAGTCTTGGGATCTCAATTCTAATTCTGGTTCTGCCGCTTACTACCTATGTGATCTTAAGCAGTCGGTTCTCTTCTTGGGATCTCAACCTACTCATCTCTAAACAGAATTAAGTGTCCTGGGGTTTCTTCCAGCTGGGCAGCTATGATTATACAGCCTTTTGGATATCAGTTTCTTTTTCTTTACAATGAGAGTTGCAATTTCAGCTTAAGATCATGATCCTGTGATATTGTTCAAGTCAATGAACATTTTTTAAAATTAGTTTTTGGAGAGGCAATTTGGATTAAGTGAGTTCCTCAGGCTCATATAGCTAGAAAGTGTTAAGTATCTGAAACCAAATTTGAATTCAGGCCCTTCTGATTTTGGGGCCAGTGGTCTATCGACTGCACCATTTAGCTGCCCCAATAAGCATTTATTAATTCCTATTGTTCCAGGCACTGTACCAAGTGCTTGTAATACAAAGAAACACAAAGCAGTCCCTTCTCAGAGTTATTAATTTCTTCATCTAAAAAATAATAATAATGGTCCAACCTCTATATAATAGAGCATTAATGTTTTCATAGTATTATATATATATATATATATATGAATGTATGTGTATTTATGTGTGTATATGTATTTATGTATATGTGTGTATATAGATAGATATAGAAAATCTCCTTTGATGCTTCCAGAAATTCTGGACAGTAGATGTTATTATTAAACACAATAAGGCAAACAGAGTTAAGTGACCTGCTCCACAATCACATAGCAAGTAGAATCTGAATTCAGGTTTTCCTGATCTCAGGTCAGGAGTTCTATATATTGCTCTACTTAGTTGCCTCTAAGATAATTAAACTAGCATCTCTCATGCTAATTTAAATCTTGCATAACCCTTTACAAATATCACCTCCTTTCATTCCTACCACAACCCAGGAAGGAAGTGCAGAGAAGAGGCCGACCTGCTCTGGGAGAGAGATTTTCAAGGAAGAATCCTTGGGAGGAATCACAAGGATAGTCCCACTCCTAGAAGGAGAAAGGCAAAATGATATCCCTCTTAGCTTGACTTGATGCCCCAGTAGAATTTTAAAATATTATTTTTTAAAGAGATTGTTTGTGAATCTGTAGAAAAGGCAGCAGTGATCACAGAGTCACATCACGACAGACCAACCTAGTTTCCTTTTCAACTGGGATTATTAATGTGGTAGATTGGAAGATGCTGTAATCTACTTTTCCCCTAGATTTTAGAAAACTATCTCATAAAATCACCAATGGTATCTTGGAAGGAAAGATGGAGAGATGTGAGCTACATGAAAGCATAATGGACACGTGGACTTGAAAACGATTGAAGACCAGAACCAAAAAAATTGGTGTTATGGGTATGATGTCAACTTAGAAAGAAGTCTCTAGTGGAGTACCTTAAGGATCCCTGCTTCTCTGTACTATTTAGTTTGGTGGTAGTTTTTTTTTTTCAAACCTGATAGGTAATTTCAAGAACTCCTATGAGTAACTCCTATGACAGATTGACATCTGGGCTGCAACTTACAGAGTCTATACATTGTTGCTAGAAGCCCTGAAAAGTTGTGACTTGCCCAGGCTCACACAGTAAGTATGTGTCAGAGACAGATTTTTAAACTGACATCTTCCTGCCTCTCTGGCTGGCTCTCTGCCCTCTATTTCATTGTTCACCATTCCTATCAACGACTCGGATAAAGACATTAAAAAATGTGTCTACAAAATTTGCACATGATGCAGGGATGGAAAGGATGATTAACACATATCAGGTGACAGAGAGCCAGAATCTTAAAATATCTTAACAGGCTAGAATACTGAACTGAATCCAATAAGGTGAAATTTAATATCATTTATGTAGATTTATGGGCACCTAGGTGATACAGTAGATAGAACACCAGGTCTGGATTCAGGAAGACTTATTTTCATAAAGTCAAATTTAGAATTAGATCCTTCCTAGTTGGATGATCCTGAGCAAGTTTCTTAATTCTGTTTACTTCAGTTTACTCATTTGTAAAATAAGCCAGAGAAGAAAATAGCAAACCACCAGTATCTTTGCCAAGAAAATCCCAAATGGGGTAGTGAATAGTCAGAAGAGTCAGATGTGGATGAATAATGACAAAAAAGTACTTTTATATAGTTCTCTGAGCTCCAAAAATCAACATCCCAAGAAGAAGTTAGAGGCAGTGTGGCTAGAAAATGATTTGGGAGGCCTAGTAAACCACACATCACTAAGAGTTATTTTGTAGTGTGATATGATGAACAAAAAACTCAATTCCAATTTAAGATGCGTTAGAACATGTAGCATTACTATGAATGTGAAGGCAAAGGTCCCTCTGTGCTCTGTGCTTTGGTCAGATTACATCTGGAATATGATGTTCAGTTCTGGGGGACAGAGTTTAAGAGTGGCACTGACATGGCTGGCCTCTCCCCATTTCCCACAGCTATCAAAATGAGCTGCTCCAAGCAGGTCACTCTCTACAGGAAATTCTGTTGGCATCCTACTATTGTTAGGGTGGAAACTTCATTGAGCTTTGCAAATCTTTCATAATCTGCCACCAATCTGCTTCTAGCCTTGCTGGAGAATTGCTACCTGGAAAAGGAGCTGGATTAGTAGATTTAGCCCCAAAGGGTAGAATTAGGATTAAATGGGTGGAAGTTTAAAGAGATGAATTTAAGTTTGATGTCAGAAAAGAAGTCATAGGATGGATAGACAGACAGACAAATAGATAATAGGTAGATAGATAAACAGACAAATGGAGAGTAGATGGATAGACAGAAGTATAGATCGATGTTTAGACAGAAACAGGCAGATAGATAGATGGATAGAGAGATAAACAGATACATAAAGACAGACAGATGGATATACAGACAGATGAGTAGACAGAAAAATAGATAAATGCATAATAAGAGAGACAGATAGATGGTTAGACACACAGACAGATAGATGTTTAGACATACATAAAGACAGATAGATGGATATAGACACAGATAGGCACATAGATAGAGAAATACAGATGGATAGTATGATGGCTAGAAAGACAAACAGATGGATAGAAAGATCCATATGGAAAGACAGACAGACAGATAGATGAATTATAGATGGATAGAGAGACAGACAGTTGGAGAGAAAGACTGATACATACATACATACAGACAGATGGATAGTAATGGATAGACAGAAAGATGAGCAAATAGAAAAATAGACAGATGGACAGTAAATGGATAGAGAGACAGACAAATGGATAGAGCAAAAAAGAAAGATTAGATAGATAGCTAGATAATGACAGAAAGATGGAAAATAGATTGACATGGATAATAGTGACAGGTAGATTAAGAAACAGAAAGATAGATAAACAGAGACAATAGCGATAGGGAGACAGAGAGATAGAAAGATAGAGCTTACTGTATTTACTATGATCTCTGTACTGTGCTGAATATTGGGTATAAGAATTTAAGCCAAGAAGACTCACTGGCCCTAATGATTTCATATTCTAATTTCAGGAAACCTAAGCTTCATCTCTAAAAGGAATGGCCTACCTCCAGAAATGGGGGGGGGATCCCCCTCTCTGGATTTCTACAAGCAGAAGTTGGATGAGCTCTGGTTGGTCACATTTCTAGAGAAGATCTTCTTCAGGTACAGGCAGGCTTAAGTGGCCACAGGGCCCGCCTGCTTCAGTGACTCTAAAAGTATCTGTGGGTTCTGCTCTCTTCATCGTCTCCCCTGCCTGCCAAAGAACCTCAGCAAAGACCTGCCGAGTCCTGGATCTGATTTGGATTCCGAGGTTGTAAAAATTTGAGTTTCCCTCCCTCTGTTGTATCATTTGCCAGCAGGCCTGTAACATAGGCTCGTGTTATGTGATCCCTAAATGAAAGGGCCTATTGTGATTCCTGCATTTGTCGGAGCCAAAATTCACTTGGAATTTTCCTGCTTTCTGGTGGTTAATGTCTCTTCCTCAACATTGCATTTACAGGGCTAGGGATTGGGCCAGAGAACTTACAGCTCCTCCTGTCCAACCTTCCTGGGGCCCAGAAACTCAGACATGACACTGACTAAAATCCCTCGATCTAGCCTGTGCCATGAGGGGAAGGTTGGAAAAATTCAACTTTCTCAATCAGACTCAAACTAAAAAGAGGGGGGAAGTGAGAGGCTGGGTCATTTCTCTGCTCATAAAGGGGTGAGTTCTATAAATATTTCACCTGGAAGGAAATATGAACTGGAAGGGTAAGAGTAGGTCTCAGAATGTTTTTTTTTCAAGTATTATACAATATCATTTTATTATAATTTCATAGTATTTTACACTATTATACTGCTTGAAGTATGCAGTATTATGCAATACTGCAATGGATTCTCATTGGGGAAGATAATCCCTCAGCCATTGCCCATTGTAGTCCACCCAAACTTTCTCATCCTATGCTA
This sequence comes from Sarcophilus harrisii, assembly GCF_902635505.1. Classification (NCBI taxonomy): domain Eukaryota; kingdom Metazoa; phylum Chordata; class Mammalia; order Dasyuromorphia; family Dasyuridae; genus Sarcophilus; species Sarcophilus harrisii. The sequence goes on from NC_045426.1 coordinate 693,025,078, forward strand.
CTCTTCTCCGTGACCTTCTGGAGCTCTCCCATGGAGAGCCACTCAATATGCTGGGGATCTTGCTTTATTCTTTTAATGTTTTTGTAATGTTTTGTAAGATATACTCAGCCTTTGTATGAACACAATTTCCACAACACAACTGACCCAACTCTATGAGTCAACCTTCTCTCTCAAGATTAAACTTCTATCCTCTTCAATAACTCTGAATCTAAAAGAAGAGTAAAGAAAGAAGGAAAATGAGTAAGGTAACCAACTGAAAAGGAAAGAGAAGGGACAAAAAGAGAGTAGACTGGTAACATGTGTTATGTTCTCTCAAAGAAGGGGCTATTCACAAAAATTATTCCTGGAGAACTACCAGAATATTGTATTAGGTTCAGAAGAGAGAATACTAAATAGAGACATGATTGACTTTTTCAAAGAGGTAAAATCTTGTCAAGAGGGAAGCATGGAGTAGACCTAACAGCAAATTATTGGACATTGTGGGCAGCTCGTTGGTAGAATTGATAGAGCACCAGCCCTGAAGTCAGGAGCATCTGAGTTCAAATCTGGTCTCAGACACTTAACACTTCCTAGTTGTGTGATCCTGGGCAAGTCACTTAACCCCAATTGCTTCAGCAAAAATAATAATAATAATAATTTTTTAAATTAAAAATAAAAAAAACAATTATTAGACATCGCATGCTAGATTTCAGCTTGACATAAGCACACTGTAGTGAACAGAACTCTATGATAATGATATTTTCTGCTTCATGTTGTGTGTGGTCTGCATCATAGGAGAGTACTTGGAACATCTCAGTAGCTACACACCATGAATGCTAGAAAGGAAATGTCTTTATTGGATATAAGTTTAGATTTTGTATCCTCAAAGATTCCTTTGCATGCTATGGCAAGTTTACTGAATTTGCAATCAGGGGACTTGGGTTCAAATCCCAGCTTTTCTCCTTGCAATCTACATGATTTTGTGAAAGTCCCCTCACCTTCCAGGGCTTTTTCAGCTGCAAAATGAGTGAGTTGGATTCGAAGACTAGGAAGGACTAAAAGGTTTTGTTTTTTTTTTCCTCTATAAATTTGCCTTGGTAAGGTTCACCCCAAACTATCTCCATGACCAAATCACCCTCACTAGAATTCTAATCAAGCACTAGAAATAACTTATCACAAGATCTGTTGGAGTCCCTGTGGAACATTGTTCCAGGCATTTTAGGGACTTATTAAGAACAGAGCCTCAAGTGGCAACCCTAGGCTTTGGGATGAGAGGGGAGGAGTGAGATGAGTTTATGTCTCTTCACAGATTTTATGGTCCAAATCTGATTTTATGGGACAGTGTTTACCTCAGGATTGTGGAGAGAGAGAGAGAGAGAGAGAGAGAGAGAGAGAGAGAGAGAGGGAGAGAGAAAGAGTGAAAGAGAGAAAGAAAGGAAGGAAGGAAAAGAGAAAGAAAGAAGGAAGGAGAGAAAAAGAGAGGAAGGGAGGAAGGAAACAAAGAAAGAAGGAAGGAAGGAAGGATGAATGAGGAAAAAAGGGAGGAAGAAAGGAAGAAATAAATGAAGGAAGAAAGGAACAAAGGAAGGAAAGAAGGAAGAAAAAAGCTATCAGAAAGTTCTTAATCCCTTAAATAAAAGGAGATAGATTCTCTGTGGCACAGAATGCGTTTGATCAAGAATATGAGAACGGTCATGACTTCCCACACGCAATAGCATCAGCTGTCAGACATAAACTGGAATTTCTGAGCCGAACATGAAATATTTTCCACCCAGAGCCAGCCCCAATCCCCTGCTGATTACCCTCCAAAAAGAACGTGGCCCCAGCGTTTTACAGTCATGTCAGGGGGTTGGCTCCTAGGAAAGAAGGAGGAAGAAGGATGAAAGATTAAGAGGGGTTGTGGGGACGGAAGGAGGGAAGCCACAAGAAACACAAAATCCTTCTAGCCTAATGAGGTGGCTACAGGAGGAAACTTAGAGCTGGCAATCTCCACTGAGGCCAATGTCAAGGGTAGGAGAGGCTGCTGAAGCCTGAGGAGATGCCGTAGTTTGTGGGCTTGAACACCCCAGGGAGCCGTACAGAAAACCAGGAAAGCTGGGTGTCTTCTGTAGCCAGGCCTCCTTGTCACTGTGGAGCCCTTGGGTTTGTAAGGCTGGGCTTTCCTCCCTGTTTGTGCTTCCAGACTTGAGAACCATAAAAGCTTGTGTATATGAAGGTGGGATAAGTGAATGCCATAAGTTTAAGGGTAGGAGTAAAGAAAGAGTATAAGGGGTGTGATTGTATCTCTGTATGTGTGTGAAGGGGTGAGTCGGGGGGAGGGGGTGAGTCTGGCTACTATTCAAGGATTTCCCCACCAGGGGATCAAACCCACAATTCCCCTGGATCACATCCTGCAAGTCTCCTCCCCATCTTCTTCACCTTCTCCTTTACAAAGGCCTGGGTGAAAGCCAGGCCTTTATGTCAGGTCAAACAAAGAAATCGTGCTAGTCTCCATCCCAAGGGGCCCATTCCTATACCCCTTGCCCCTGTCCATGAGGATGGTATACTGGAAAGAGCTCAGGATTGGAAATTGCAAAAACTGGCTTCAAATCAGAGCTCTGCTATCTTATTACCTCTACAATGTTTGACTAGTAGTATATAAATACAGGTAATATAGTGAGTTAGAACACTGACTCTGGAATTAGGAAGGGCATGAGTTCAATTTCCTACTCATCTTTATTAGCTGTGTGATTCAAGCCAAGTCTTTCAGTCTCAGTTTCCTCATCTGAAAAAAAAAAGATTTGATTACAACACCTACCTCTCAGGGATATTGTAATGATTAAATGATGTAATTTTGGTAAATCATTTGGCAAATTATACAACATTTTATAAATGCTAGTTATTCTTGTTATTACACTCCTATCTCCTTGCCTTGACCCACACTATCTTCTGTATATGGATCCTTCACCCCCACCTTTAGTTTCCCTAGTTTCTTAAAAGTCTCAGCTCAAATTGCCCCCAGAGCTTTCACCCAGAACTCCAGCTGCTTCTGCCTTCCATTTTCATCCAATTATTCTGTATATCTCTGATGAAGACACAGTGAATGGAGTCATCAGGTTTAGAATCAAGAAGATCTGTCCTCAGACACATTCCAACTTTTTGACGTTAGACAAGATACTTAATCCTATTTGCCTCGGTTTACTCATTTGGAAAATCAGTGAAAGAAGAACATGGCAAAGCACTTCCAATATCTCTGCCAAGAAAAAACCAAATGAGGTCATAGAGTCAAACACAGCTGAGAAGAACTGAATAACAAATGTTCTGTCATGTTTTTATTCAATTTATTAACTATATCTCAATTACATTTTAATCCGGTTTGGGCTACACTCAGGAATTCTAAGGCTGAGATATTTGACATCTCTGGTCTAGAAGTAGAAGAGAAGAAAAATCCAGAGTGAAAGTGATTTAGACCAGTTCTCTCCCTATGAAGTTAAGGAAAAAGAGACTCAGGGAGATAAATTGACTTTGAACAGGACCACAAATTTAAAATTGAGCTTGAAGGGAAATTAGAAGCCATGGAATCCAACCCCTTCATTTTATAAATAAGTAATTAGATGCACATGATGGTTAAAATGACTTACCCAGAATCATACTTACCCAAGTTTATAATGTTAATAAGTGATAGAACTAAGATTTGTACCAGCCAGATCTGCACCAATGTCAGTAAGATTCCCTCCTATCTCAAAATAGAGATTTTCCTTCTTCCACCCCATTCATTTCTTCTTTGAAGCCTCAGTTCCTTCATCTCATAAAATAAGAGGATTAGACTAAATGCCCTCTTAGGTCTTTTGGGGTATTTTTTGCAAAGTAATTGGGGTTAAGTGACTTGCTCAGTGTCACACAGGTAGTGAAGTGTCTGAACTCGGATTTGAACTTAGGGCCTCCTAATTCCAGGTTGATGCTCTATCAACTGCATCATTTAGCTGCCCCCCACTTTGCATCTTAATACCTTTATACACTTCCCAATAACCCTTTCTATCACTAGGGAAAGATTTTTTTTCTGACCCCCAAACTGTAGTGCCTCAAAAGCAATCCTTATCAATGCTTAAAGAAAACTATATATGGTGGAATAAAATAGAGGACTCAATGAAAGTTATCGCATTATTGGGGCAGTGGGAAGTTATAGCCAATTTTTTTTTCTGATAAAGACCTCATTTCTAAAATATTCAGAGAACTGAGTCAAATTCACAAGAATAGAAATTGTTTTTAAATTGATAAATGGTCAATCAATACAAGCTTTTCTGGAAAAGAGATCAGCTATTTATAATCACATACAAAAATGTTCTAAAACATTATTGATTAGAGAAATGAAAATTAAAACACCTATAAGGTACCACCTCCTACCTATCAGATTGTCTAATATGACAGAAAAGGAAAATGACAGATGTTGCAGGGGATATGGGAAATAGTCCTCCATGGGGAAAAAAAAGGGACACTAATGCATGATTGGTAGAATTGTGAAATGATCCAACCATTATGAAGAGCGCTTTGGAACTATGCCCAAAGGACTATCAACTGTGCACATCTTTTGATTCAGTAATACTATTACTATGTCTGTATCCCAAAGAGTTTTTTTTTTTTCAAAAAAAAAGGGAAAGTATTTTTATGTACAAAATTATTATAACAGCTCTTTTTGTGATGGCAAAGATTAGAAATTGAGGGGGTGCCCAACAGTTTGAGGAATGGTTGAGTAAGTTATGGTATATGAATGCAATGGAATATTATTGTTCTATAAAAAATGATGAACAGTATGCTTTCAGAAAAACCTGGGAAGACTTACACAAACTGATGCAAAGTTTAGGAAGCAGAAGTGAGAGAATACCATACACAATAACAGCAATATTGTGTGATGATCATTTGGGAATGACTTAGCTCACTTCAGCAATATGATGATCCAACACACTTTGAAGGACTATGATGAAAAATGCAATCAACCTTCTGAAAAAAAAAAAAAAGAACTGATGGAACTAGAATGTAGATTAAAGCTTTTTTTTCTTTCCTTATTTTTCTTGAGGTTTTGTTCATTTATTTTGGGGGGTCTACATTTCTTTTACAACATGGATAATATGGAAATGATTTACATGACTCATATATAAAATCTGTTTGCCTTTTCAAGGAGGAGGAAGGGGAGAAGGAAAGAGGAAAAGAATTTGGAACTTAGATTTTAAAAAGAACTGGAAATTTTAAAATGCTACATGTGATTGAGAAATTTTCAAAATAAATGCATAAAAGTTTTCTCTTATCATCATCTTATCAGTTTTTTGGGTAATATTATGATTAAATCTGAAGGGAACCATTCCCTTAAAAAATATAAACTCCTTGAGGTCAAAGATGCTTTCTTTATATCTCTAGCAGCTAGTGTGGTGCTTGCTACTTTAAGGTTTTATGTAGAAGCCAATCAATGAATAAATCTACAAATATTTATTAGCTGCCCTTTATGGTCCTGGTATTGGGGATACAAATATGAAGAATTCTAACAATCCTTATTTACAAGGTAGAATACCTGGTCTTTAGGGAGATGACATATATAGATTTTACTTTATTTATAGAATAATTATAAATATGAAGTAGTCAACTGTATTGTCTTTTTATAGGGGATATTTGGTAGTGTGATAAAATGTTTCATGTAGAAAGTGTTGATTAAACAGTGTTTTAAATGAAGATGCATAGTCTATGGGATAGAGATGAAATTGAAGTTCAGAGGTGGGTGATGGATGGTCAATAGAAAGATACAGAGATGGGAAATGCAGTTTGGTGTAAGAGAAATAGTGAAAAGGACATGGTGGAAGCTAAATTTCAGAACTTCAGAGTTGTACAATACATTTCTGTTCATCTAGTTCCATCCTCTATCACTATCTGTCTATGTATGTGTTTGTCTTTCTGCCTTTCTGTGTGTGTCTGTCTCTGTCTCTCTTTCTATGTGTCACTGTTTCTCTCTGTCTCCATCTCTATCCCTGACTCTGTCTCTCTGTCTCTCTGTCTCTCTATCTCTGTCTCTCTGTCTCTGTCTTGGTCTGTCTCTTTGTCTCTCTCTGTCTCTCTGTCTCTGTGTTGCTCTGTGTCTGTCTCTGTCTCTCTCTCTCTCTCTCTCTCTCTCTCTCTCTTTCTCTCTCTCTCTCTCTATTTCTTCCTCTCTGTCTCTCTCTGTCTCTCTGTCTCTCTCTCTCCCTCCCCTCCCTATCTTTCAAACACACACACACACATACACAGGGATTCTCATTACAACACATGACTGTCTTTAGTAATAAGGATCTCAATCCTCTTGAGGCAACTCATTCCATTTTTAGTTTGCTCTAAATGTGACAAAAAGTGTCCCTAACATTAACCCTAAATTTTTCTCTTTGCATTTTTCACTAAAGGGTCAAATACATTAAGTCTGATCCCTCTTCCACTTGCCATTCCTCCCAATTGTTGAAGATATCTAGCTTGTCTCCCCTAGGTCTTCTCTGCATTCTGAATATTCTCAGATCCTTTAATCCATGTATTATATAAGGTTCTTTGCTATTCTAATTGTCATCCCTTTCATGGTTTCTAAATTGTCAATGTCCTTCCTAAAATGTGGCCACAAAAAAGAATATAATAATTAAAAATACCAGAATAGAATTCAACAGGATTGATTTAACCATTAGCTCCTGGTAACCATATGCACATCTCAACTCAGATCACACTTTGTTTTTTTTTTAATTTTTACTTCCACATCATACTTTAGACTACTATTGAGCTTGTGGTCCATTGAAACCCCCATATCCCTTTCATACTGACTACTGCCTCATCACATTTCCTCCATCTTATATGTGGTGGTTGATTTCTTGAATACAATTCAAGACTTTGCATTTATCTCTCTTAAATGCCATCCTCTTTGATTTAGCTCTAATGGCTTAGTTGGTCAAGGACTGTTGGATCCCAGTTAAGTCATCTAGGGTGATAGATTACCCTTCTGGGTCCCTTTCAGCCATCCATGGCCTTGTCTAATTGATTTATTAAAATATGCTGTAGCTCAGAGCCAAGTACAAATTCCTGAAGACTCTTACCAAGGTCACCTGAACCCATTAACGGTTGATCTTTGGGTCTACTCACTCCATCACTTCCATATCTAACTGTACTATCACTTAACTCATCCATTTCCAACCCTTTCACAAATTTCCACAGATTGCAGACTGATCATTGGGCAGATCATTTACTCTCTGTCTGCCTCAGTTTCATCAACTATAAAATGGAGATGATAATTACATCTAGTTTTGAGAATTGTCATGAGGATCAATGAGATTTTTATAGTGTGTTACAAAATTCCAAGTGCTGTGAAAATGTTATTTATTATGATGAGACCTACTAGAAGTTTACCAGGAATCAAAGTTCAAGATCAGTGGACTACAGAAGCTGCAGATTCTATGTTTTGAAAACAAATTTGAAAAATAAATTATTGAAAAATTATTCTATTTATCGAAAATCTCTTCTCTAAATCTGCAGGTCTTTTCCTGTTCTCCATAATTAATCTAATAGTATCGACAGCAATCATACATGTCTCTCAGCTCAGGACTGAGCTCATTGAGTCACCACTAGGTTATTTCTTCCCAATTCTTACCCTGGTTTGTCAACTCCCTGTCGTCTACTTTTGTTCTGTTCTTTCCAGTCTAAAGGCTCTTCTTCTTGACAAAGAAAGCAGAAGAAATCAAGCAGCTCTGCCTTTTCTCTCTCAACCATTGTCATTAACCCATCCATCCTTTCCTATTTAAACCTCATGTTTCTTACAATGTAGCTTAAAAAGAGCTTTTTATGTTGTCTGAAGCTTTCATTGTAACCTCATCTCATTCCAAGCTTTAGCACTCCCGACATTCTTATAGGACCATAAATTGTTGTTTTATTTCTCCTCTGTTACTCGTCTTTTCTTCCATCTTTTCTATGTTTTCTAAAAGCCTAAATTGGATGGTGAATTCTCTGCAGACACAATGGTCTTTTCAGACAACACTTAATTTTCCTTCTCATCATAATTTTCTCTCTTAGGTCTATCAGATTTCATTCTTGAGCGTTTTCCATCCCTCATTGGTTTTCTTTTGATGTAAAATTTTACTCCATGTGATCCTAACCATCTTTTCTCTGAGCTCTTTGCAATTTCTTCCTCAAATCTAGAGTTTATGTTATATTATGCCTTAGATTTCCTCTATTTCTCTATCAAAAACTCTAGGGGGGGACTGGTCATTATCCTCTAACACCCCCGGGATTAATTCCTAGAATCAGGTTCTCCATTAATGAGAATCACATCCAGAACTGACTTGTCTCTTGTTGGCTTCTTTATTCTTTAGAGCGTGAAATGATCATTGGAGTACATTGTGAAATTATTAGCTTCTCTGCTTTTTGGCAGATACTAGTAATTCAGCAGATATCAGGACAGTAGTATTATTCTAGCAGAAGTATTCCAGTTGCAGTATTTCAGCAGATATCTGAACAATGGAACTCCTCTCTTACAGCCATATTATATCTCTCTGCTAGACTTGTGACCTATTTCCTAAATGACTCATCTATTTCCTACTTCTGTCCAAGCAGTCTGTAGCACACAATAATGAGAACATCGTCTCTTTTTCAAAACTTTAGGCACTCTTAATCATCAACTTAAGACATTTTAACCACCTACATCTTTTTTATTCCTCTGCTTCCCTAAATTTCCTGGCACCTCAGGAAATTTTTTCCCCTCTGATTATAGTAATAATCAATTCAAGTTCATAATGCACTCTACATGTGCTATTTTATCTGATCCTTGCAACTTCCTTGTGAAATAGATGCTGTTATTATCCCATTTTAGAGATACAGAAATGGAGGGTGAGAGAGGTTAAGTGACTTCCCCAGTTCTTAATACAATACCTCACACATAAGTGCTTAATAAATGCTTATTGATCTACTGATTAAACCACATCTAGTCTGTCTGAGGAAGAATTTGAACTCAGGTTAGGAACTCAGGTGTTCCTAACTCCAGGGCCAGCACTCTTTGTGTACCTATTATATATAGTTATAATGTGCCTTCTCCTGTCCCTCTACTTCCATAGTGGGTTAAGTAACAACATATTCTAAATAAGGTACTGAAAAGGATGTTGCCTAAGAAATATGAATAAAAAAGCAAGCAAGCTAATCAGGTGTCATGATCAAGATAAAATAATAAGAAATAACTATGGTAATAATAGCCAACATTTATGGAACACTTTAATGTTTGCAAAAACACTCTGTATATGTATTATCTAGTCATCATCACATAATCTTGTAAAGTGGGGACTACTATCATCTCCATTTTACAGATAAAGAAACTGAGACCCAGAGAGGTCAGAGCCATACAGCTGTTGAGTGTTTCATTCAAACTGAAGACTTCCTACCTCCATGTCCAGCACTCTAAATATTATACCATCTTTCCATTTCATCAAAAATTCATATTCTCCTCTGGTATCCTCTTAATATCCAGGGACAAAAAGGGGAGGTCTTCAGATGTTGAGTTGTTCCCCATGGCACATTTGTTGGGAGGACACTCACAAGATTTTCATAGGATGGGCAGATAGGAATTGTAGTCTATATTATTAGAGGAAATAACTACATCGTTAAGATTATAGATCCATTGGAATATGAGTGCAGAAATATTCACATTAGAAGTAACTACAGGTCTATAACTAAATTATTTTATTTCTAAATGGAAATTTGAATATGGTGGAAGAGCATTGGGCTTGGAGTCAGACAAACTTTGGTTCAAATCCCAAATCCCAATTTAAAACATGCTCACTCGCTGTGTGATCAAATTCCTTCTGAGCCTCAGTTTTCTCCATTGTAATAATTTAAAAAAGGTTACATTTGGTGAGCATGGACGATCCTTCCAGTTCTAAATCTATGATTCCATAAAAAGCACATAACCTATGGTTTTAAAAAGACTCAGACATTAATTCACAGAATCTCATGGGATGATAGCTCCAGAGAATAGAAACGATTTCCATAATTGCCACATTAAGATATAGGTCTTGATGCTTGCTCTGAGTTGTATTTGTGGTGACTTTCTTCCCATGGTCTATCCAAATTTATCAAAGAGATGATACATGCAGAAGGAGGGCCAGCAAACTAAAGAGATTAATTTGGGAATCAGGAGGGAGAATGAGCCATTGGTATTTTCTTTAAAATCATCCAAAAACCATTTTCTTTTCACTCAACTCTCTCCTTTCCCAGCTTGCCTGTGCCTTCCAGACTCCCCCGTCTGCTTTCCCTTGCCCCTCCACTCACCCACAACCCAAGATTGGATGCAAAAGTCATTATTAAAAAATGAACATGAGTTGTTTTTTTCCCCTTTTTGATCAAATAATCCAGTTTGCTGCTTCAGACAAATCATTATTCATCCTGAACCTGCCCACCTCGCCTCTGGGGAGGAAGGCCAAATTGATTTAGCTTCTAATCCAGTTTGGAGCTCCTAGCAGCCCTGGCTTTCTAACACACCCTTGCAGAATGGGATGTGGAGGGTGGGGGAAGTGGAGAATAAGGAGAGAAACGGAGGCAGAAATGGAGAGTGTGACCTTTAAAAGATTCAAGAATGGAATCCTAGAGTTAGAGAGTTGGTGATTCCACAAGAAGTTGCCCAAGCCGAGTCCTTACCTGATGCAGAAATGCCCTCTACAATTATCCATGATTGATCAACTATCTTAGGCTTAAGCAACTCCAGATCTTGCTACTTTTAGACAGCTCTGGAAATTAGAAATCTATTTCCCTTAGATGACAGCAAGATCTATTTCCTTGTAGCCTCCTCTTGCTTAGCCTAGTCTAACTGGAGCTACCCTTGGCACCAATCAACGCATCAGTCAATAAACATTTATTCAATGCTTACTATGCATTAAACACTTGAAATACAGGGAAAAGACAGCCCCAAGACTGGATTCAGGGAAAGCTGAAATCCAATCTGTCCTCAGACATATCCTAACTGTATAACTCTGGGCAAGTCACTTGATCCTGTTTGCCTCAGTTTTTGCAGCTGTAAAATGGGAATAGTCATAGCATCTACCTCCTGATGTTGTTGTGAGAATCAAATGAGATCTTAGCACAGTGTCTGGCACATAGTAAGAGCTATACAAAGAGTAACTATTATTATTATTATCACATTTCTGTATGTTTATAGAATATAAAAAATGAAAACTAGGTGGTGAGATGAGAAGGGAATTATCACCTTTGAGGAAGTGATTAAGAGAGACTTCAAGTAGGAGGTGGATTGTCAGCTGATCTCCACTGACTTCAACACATCTCCAGAGAAGACTGGAAATTTCTGGGGAAATTCTGGTAAATTTAATCTACCTGATTGTGGAAGTAGCTCTCAGTTGTCTTGATTGGTGAACAAATGCCAACTCACATAGCCATGAAATCCAGCCAGCTCTAGGCTAGTCTTGGGCAGACTCAATATCCCATGTTTCCATTTACCTCTTCACCTCATCCACTTCCTTCTATCTCCTATGATTTCCACCTCTACCATACTACTATTATTTCTGGAATAGGTATATCACTTGATACCCCTTTGACTCAATGGAGAATAGAGGAAGACTGTTGAATTTGGAACCAAACTTAGGGTTCAAATATTAATTCCTACTTATTACCTTAGGAAACTTGCTTCACTAAATGGAAAACAGGCTCCTAGGTCATAGATTAGGTCCCATGTCTTTGAGTTCAATGGGAAAGGTGGGCTCTCTTTCCACTCTACTACTATGAGATGATCTCTTTGGACTTCAATTTCCACATTTGTAAAATCAGGCTTCTTTCAGATCTAAATATGAGCTTTTGCTGTTCTCTCCTAACCATATCAGCCACAAAGGTCTTGGGAATGGATTGCCGGGAGGCTGCCTAGGGAAGGTCAGTCAGTCCAGGTTGCAAACAGAGCAGATTGTCAAACCAAAGTAGCATCATATCCATGAGTGTATGCTGCATTTCCATGTTAGGAGATATAATTAAGCTTTAAAAAGTAGGTTAGAATTAGGAAGTAGATCTCCATCATCAAAGGAACTGAAGCAAAAAAAAAAAAAAAAAAAGTCAAGTTGAGGTGTTAAAGAGGAGATTGTCCATTAGATAACTTGGCTGAGATCACCTCCAAATTTGAGAGTTTTATTCTCTGATTCTATTAGGATCTATTAGGATCAGCCAAACATAATAGATCCCCCATCTAAGAAAAATGAGAGAGCTTTGGTACTTCCATTTTTACTAACAGATAGGATCTCCTCCAAAAGTCTTGATTTTGATAGAAACACTGGGAAATCCTAGTGAGTTCAGACACCAGGTTAACAAAGGGGCAAGTAAAGTTCTTTGGTGGAAAGTAGGTTCAAAGAAATAGATATATCAATAATATGAGTTCCTCAGGTGTCAAAAGCAAGGGATGAATGATGAACAATGGCCATTTTCTTGCCATACATGCTATTGCTATAGATCAATGGCAGATGGAGGGTAACCAATAGGCTTCAAACCCATCAGTGAGTTGGAGAAGGTAGGGAGTCTATCCCATGCATAAGAAGACTTCCTCTGGGGGAATGGGTGGATGAGAACAATCTGTTCCAATAGCCATGAAACTGGATGAAGCAAGCATTGTGGAGTGTTTAGAGCTTGGCCAAACAGGAATGACACCAGGGTCATCTACTGCATCCTAGGGCTATCACTAGTCATTCTGATTTTTGTCTTGCCATTGACTTTGATGACTGCAGAAGAGAGAGTAAGGCTTATGACTTCATGCAACCCCACCTTATTCCAATCCAATTCATAAGTAAGTGAATACATCACCCCATAGTGTCATTGGTCCTCTTTGAAAATGAAAGCCAAACAATGACAATTGGTGTGCCTTCGAAACTATCAGATCTACAGAGACTATTCATGTTCTGGGGAATTTAGTCGACTTGGTTTAGGAACTAGCCTTCAACTGTCTTGATTGTTGAATTGTCAACTCACATAACACATGCTATCCAGTCAGCTTTAGGTCAGTCCAGATCATTCCATTCTTTTCTTCACCTCTTTAGCCCATCCATTTCCCTACCCTCTTTCTACCCAGATTTTCACCTCTACTACACTACTGTTGTATCTGGAATAGGGACACCAATTGACTCCCTTTGGCTCTGCTCATTATATCTCAGATTCTTCTTTCACTGCATCCAGGGCCGGCCATCTCCAGTCACCCTCAGACAGTAGAGTAGTAGACTTGGACCCAAGAAAACCATGGTTCAAATCCGATTTTTGATACTTAATGACTTACTTCCTTGCCCATGACACAACTTCTGTGGGACTCAGTTTCCTCATCTGAAAAAAATGAAAGTTTGGACTCAATAGCATCTAAGGCCCCTGGAATAAATCTAGTGAGTAGATCTGTGGTTTCAATGGAAAAGTATTTCTACTGACAAAACATCCTTTATCAGCACTTTTCTCTTCAACTTATTGTCTGAGGAAGTTGCTTGGGAGTTAAAGAACTTGTCTAGGATTATAGTAGATATGAGAGGAGGGATTTGAACTCAGGTTTTCTGGTTCTGAGGACATCTCTCTCTTCACTACTCTACCATTTCTTTGATCTTATAAATATACAGATTTAGGGAACCACAGCATTAGAAGGCAAAACTAGATGATCACAGATCAGTCCATGGGAGCCTTGGACTCCCATGATTCTGTCAATAAAGTGGTAGATTGGATCCAGAAAACCTAATTCTAATCAGTAGAATGTCTCTCTTTGATTTGGTGCCTTTCAAGGGACTTTTAAACTCTAGCTGGATCCTATGAGATTGTGATTCTATGTTTGGGTTCAAATCTGTGATTTGAAATAAGTTGTTTCATTTCCCTGTGCCTCATTTTTTTCATCTGGAAAATGACTGATTAGGACTAAGAGAATGAACAAAGCACAAAGCTGGCTGAAGAGTCCTTTCCAATTCTCGATGCCCAAGGTGGTTTAGCTTATTTTTTTTAAATCTTATCTCTTTCCCTGAGCTGTGAAGCTATACAGCCAATTAGTGTGGGATAGACAGGTGTTCATAGCACAAAATCAGTAGCTAGAAGCTTTGGTTATTTTCTTCCTTCCTCCTTCCCTTCCTCCCTCCCTCTCTCCCTTTCTTCTCTCATGTGTAGAAGAGTGTATGGCTCCAGGGTTTCTTTCTCTGGGATCTAGCTTCCTGCCCCCCTTTTGCATTGTCGCCTCTGCCTTCCTGTTATTCCAATGTTGGCTGCCTCTAATAAGGGCTGGTGTCTGAGCCACCAGGCTTTCCTATCACTTCCATCAAGATCACCGCCTTGGAGGGAGAAGAGGCCCTGTGGGCTCATCAGATTATCTTTGGTCATTTGCTCTCATTCTCATCCCCTTCTCCTCTGAACCCTGTAAGCTTCTTCTCTCCTCTCCTCAAGCCCTTCTTGGACCTTTTTTTCCATAGCCCCCACCCCTTTCTTCTCCCTCCCTTTCCCATGAACCCTCCACCCACACAGTGCCCCACAGGGATGCCAGCCCCAGCTGCCTGCCTCCTCCCGTTTGCCTTTTAACAATTCTGATGGGAGATGCCCGGCAGGCTGAGTCTTTCCTAGAAAAGGATGGGGCGGGGGGAGGTTGGGCAGCATATGGTTGCTGTCCTCTGAGCTTTGGGTGATGGGGTCTGCAAGGCCAGAGTCTTCCTGGCAAAACTTGCAGGCTCGGGGTGGGAAATGACAAGTCGATGGGGGCAGCAGATGGGCCTTCCTGACCCCTGACACTGCCCCCAGGGCATATACCAGGCCAGGCTGGGAAAACAAGGCTGTCAGCACTTCCTGCCTGATTCTGCTGTGTTTCAAAAAGAAATGAGCAATCCTGAAATTGGGTAGCAGGACCTTGCTCCGAGACACCTTATAATGACATGAATTTGGACATATTTAGGGTCAAATCAGGCCCCCAGAAACATAGCTGCTCCAGGCCTAGCATCACCCCATGAGCCTACAGGCAGGTGTAAATTCTGGGCCCCCAGCCCAGCTTTAGAGAGAGTGTCTTTATGGCGAGACCCACAGAGTATTTCCCCCCGCTAGTCCAGGGCTTGGTTTGAGTTGGCTTTGGGGAAAAATAACCTTCCTCAGACCTTGATGTAGAATGTCAGTAAACTCTTGATTTAATGGTCCAGGAAGGTTCTGGTCAATTTAATTATCTGGTTATTTGAAGACAAAGCAAAAATGCCTTCTTGTTTCAAGCGTTGGTGTTGGCTCGGTAGAAAGAACTCTGGGATTTGAGTCAGGATACGTTTCCAGCTCTGCTCTGCCTTAGCTGTGTGATTTGAGGTAAATCCCTAAAAGATGCTGTGGAAGGAACTCAGGCCTGAGTGTCAGAGGGACCAGGCTGGAATCCTGGATTTGCCACTTAGGATTTTTTTTTGTGTGTGTGTGTGTGTGAAAATTATTCAGCTTCTCTGAGTTTTGGAGGTAAGATGCGAATATTGGACTACTTGGCTCCCAAGTTCCCCACCAGCTGTAAATTTATGGTCCCTTTGATTTCTTTCTGATCCTTCATTTTTACAACCATCTGTAAAATGGAGAAGGTAAGTCCTTATGTTTCCGATGGTCATTTTCAGGCTCCAATTCTTTAGATGAGAATTTGATTTTCTGCATTATTGAGATTTGAGGTCTAGTTGGAAGGGGTCAAACATTCATTCCTGGGTGCAACTCAAACTAGATTTAAGATGTAATGGAAAAGGGGCAGCTAAGTGGCACAGTGAATGGGTACCATCCCTGGAGTAGGAGGACCTGACTTCAAATCCGGCCTCACTTATTAGCTGTGTGACCAAAAAAAAAAAAGTGATGTAATTGATAGCTATTTAACAAAATAAATAAATAATATAAGAAAATATAGATAACATCCCATTTTAATAGTTAATATGCAGCCTACAGAGATACTTTTATATGTTTAGTGGCTCTTATTTAATTAAATAACTGGTCTAGTAGGTCCAACGGAAGCTTCCTTTGTTGACTGGGGATTCAGAGCCATGATTTCTTGCTGTATACATGTAATATTCCAGGAAGCTATCTCTCTCCTCACCATCTTACTGAGTCCTTGATGTATCTGCTGTATACATGCATGTATACATGGAGAAGGGGTAGGAGACTGAACTAAGTAGGTAGATTCTCAGTAGGATGTATCCTAGTAAATGTTTTATGTTGTCTTATTTTAAAGTAGGATCCAACTATCAGCTTATCTCCTTGTATCTTGCCTTTTCCCCCACAAGTATAGGAGAGAATGGGGTAGCAAGACATTTGTTAATAGTGAGGGCCCTTCTTAGGTGGGGCTGATTGCCATCACTCATTCATATATTCATCGAGTCATAAGAATGTATCATCTGCCTACTTTGTACAAAGTTCTATATGAGACAGCTCTTGCTGCAAAAATTATCAGGGATACGATTTGCAAGTGAATTGTGTGTGTGTGTGTGTGTGTGTGTGTGTGTGTGTGTGTGTGTACTTATACAATCACAGAATCTCAGATTTGTAATGGAACTTAAAACCATTTAGTCCAATGCCTGCTTGACAAAGAACAATGTCAACACCATCCCCTGCAACTGGGAGTCAGGAAATTGTTCTGTTGTTTTGTCAGTCTTCTCTATTTCTTTGTGACCCTTTTTTGGGGTTTTCTTGGCAAAGACGTCAGAATGCTTTGCCCTTTCTTTTTCCAATTCATTTTATAAATTAGGAAACCAAGACAAACAAGGCAAGAGTTTTGCCCAGAGTTACACAGCTAGTTAGTGTCTAAGACTGGATTAACACTTAGCTTTTCCTAACTCCAGGCTCAGGGCTCTATCCATTGTACCACCCAGCTGCTCAAGAACAATAATAATATTTTGCATGAAGCTTCAAGGCTTGAAAAACATTTTTACATATATGATGTCATATGAGTCATCTCTATTTTACAGATGAAAAAACTGAGGCTCAGGAAGGTTAAGTGATTTTTTCCAAATTCACACAGCTAGCAATTATGTGAGGCAGGGCTCCTCAACTTCACACACATTACCCTCTCCATTACTCTAATGTCAACTCCCAAATCCACAAAAAGCAGAAGTCTGGATTTTGGAAGTAAGATGCAAATATTGGACCACTTGACTCCTGAGTTCCCTCCAACTGTAAATTTATGATCCCTTTGATTTCTTTCTGATCCTTCATTTTTACAACAATCCATTAAATGGAAAAGGTGAGTCCTTATGTTTTCAATGATCATTTTCAGGCCCTAGACTCTTTAGATCAAAATTTGATTTTCTGCATTATTGACAAGTGGAGTCAAGCTGGAGGGGGTCAAACTTTCATTCCTGGGTGCAACTCAAATCAGATTAAGATGTAATGGAGAAGGGGCAGGAAGGTGGCTAGGAAAGTCAGAGAGTCAAAACAAAGCTCACCTCAGTGATAACAGGAGATGTGATAAAGCACTCAAGGCTTCCTGACAAATGAGAGGTCTGGATATCAAGGACTTGACATGATGGGTGAGGAGAGAGAAAGCTTCCTGGAAGCTTGGGATTATCTCAAAGAGAATACAGTACATCAGTAGGATTTGAAGATCATGAATGAAGTGGGTCAGAGTTCTCATTTGTTTGATACTGTGTAAATCCTCATTAACTGAGAGCTGAAACTAGCATGGGGCAAAGGGGACTTTGTACAAGAAACTGGAATTCTGGGGGTTATGGGGAGGGCAAGGTCCTACATGTAACTTTTTAGACATTAGTCCCCTTGGGCTGTCTGGCTTTCTTCCTTCTTCCAAGGTTCCTTCCTATCAGCACAAGGGGGATTTAACCCTGTCCTATCCCCAGATGTCTTAGCTAGCCTAAGATCCTGAGCCAATCAGAATTCTTAGGTTCAGTGCAGTGTCAGCTAGGGGAATTAGTGGTAAAGATGTTTTGTTATTAGGGTCACTGCTTCTATCTGCACATGTACCCCAATAATAAACTCAGTCCTAGGCTTTCCTCACAATAATAATGATAATATTCACAATGATAGCTAGCATTTATGTAGTATAAGATTTTCTAAGCTCTTTTTAAATAATATTTCTTTTTATCTAGAACTTAGAACATATTTGTCATATAGCTGATGTTCAATAAATGCTAGTTTGTCAATCAATCAGTGATTGATTGATCCTTTACAACATCCTCTCCTGGGTATTCCCATTCCCATTACTCCCATGAGATGACTGAGGCAGAGGTAGTTTTGTGTGTGTAATTTGCTCAGGAATTCACAAGTAGTAAGTGTCTTGAGGTTTTCCCTCACTACATCCAAGAACCTACCTCTTTGGGGGCACACTGGAAAAATTAATTGATCTGGAGACAAACTATCAGAGCTCAAATTTTGTCACCTGAAAGCTGTGTGACCTTGGAAAAGCCACTTCTCTTTTCTGAGCTTGTTTCCTCATCTTCAAAACGAGTGACCCAATGATTTCCAAACTTCACCCAGTTTTAAAATTGGGTATTATTGCTCAAGTTCTCTTCCTCTCTTGTATCTCTTCTCTTCTGGTGCTCCTTTAAATTCCACTTTCTCCCCTATCTCCCAGACTGACTGTTCCTTCTTTTAGACTCACTGACACATAAGGCCAAGAAGAAGAGCTGGTATCCTCCTTGCCCGCCTTGTCGATTTCTGAGTTGCCTTCTGTCACCATCACTCAGCAAATAATTCTCCTTTTAAATTCATTCCAGATTCTTGCTGCCAGTTCTTGACCTCCATATTATTCTCCCTCTTCTCTATCCCTTTCCTTCAATCCCTAATCTCCTAGTCTATCAGCTTCATCCATTCCCTTGACCTCTGTTTCCAATATACCTTGGACAGCAACATTGAGTCATACCCTCTAAAGCGCCTTGTCCATTTGCCACACTTAATTCTAAATTTAATTTGTCCTAGGTGCTAGAATTCTTAATTATAATTCTCTGTGCACTCATTTGTTTCTCCTGTTGAGGTATAGGGATCTGATTTCATCGGTGAATCCAGGCAAAGACCACAACCATATCAATATTCATCACTGGAAGAAGGGCTGAAGATATTGAAGCTGTCTTTGGCCTAGCACGTGGCAGGTGCTGATTAATGAGTGATAAATGAGTGGCAAGTTGAAAGGCTTATAACTAGAGAAAATGGTGATTGTTGGTAGCGTTGGTGATCTTGGGACTGTCATTTCATCTGTTAAGTGAATTCTGATGTGGAAAATTGTCCATGAAATCTGTCCTTGAGTTTCACAATAATTCTGGGAGGTCGATACTACTATCATCTCCATTTTACAGAGGAAGGAACTGAGATTTAGGAAGTTACACAGTTCACACAACTAGGAATTATCTGAGGCATGACTTCTAAACTTCATACACAGGACCCTATCCATTATGCTACCCTGTAAGCTTAGGTTCAAACATCACTTGTGTGTGCATTGTGGGTAATTTCTTTTACTTCTCAGTGTTTCCCATGAAAATTTCAAATTGCAGAATGGCATAAGCTTATTAAGGATCTATTAATGCATTATGCCACAGAAATTCCCCATCTTCCTGGGAAGCATGGAAGGAACATAAAGACAATCTCATCAGACCCCGCCATCTTACCAAGGAAGAAATCTAAGCTCTAAAAAATAGATTTTTCTCAAGGCCATAGATTTATAGGTTTGAAATTGAAAGGAACTGGAGAGCTCTTCTATTCCAACAATTTTGTAGAGAAGGAGATAGGAATCTAGAGAAAAAATCGACTTACCCAAGAGAGCTAGGATTACAACCCATGGCACATCATTTGATTTATTTAAAGAATCAAGTCTTGATATTTATTTGGAGTGCAAAGAGTGCAATGTAATCTGACTTGCTGATTTTAAAAGCTTGGAAAATAAACCCAAAGGGGTAGTGAGCTGGCCATAGTCATACCAGCCTGGATGGAGACTCGGAGTCTGGTACTCCTTTCGCTACTTCCTGGAGCCTCTATGTATGGAGAGCAAGGACCAGAGTCAGCATCCAATCCAAGGCTCTTTTGCATTTAGTCATTTCTAAGGCCTCATGGTGACTTCAACCTAAGTCCCCTACCCAGACTCCCATCCTGTCCTTTCAGCTTGATGGATAACCGCCATTATAGGCTCAATCAATCAGTCAGTCAATCAGGGCTTTTCCTCTACAAAAATATGATTCCGTTGAAGGGCCCTCACTGTAGGATTGATGCTCAGGTAGGAAGGGAAGTGAGGAGGCACTTAGAGAGAAAGGAAGAGCAGAAGCTTAGACTTGGCACTTTTTTCCCCTAATGGTGCTAGCAAAGCTAGTTAGGAGGACATTAGAAGACTCAAGCCCCTGAGGTCGGTAGTATATCAAATAAAATGCCGCATTACTTATGTGTATTGTGATACTATGGCCGGACTGATAGGAGATCAATGCAGAGTGCAGTTTCCTGAAATTTGCCACCATAGGAGAATCCTGATCCAAATCAGAATCCTAAAATGTTGGAGCAGGAAGGACTTTAAACACAGAGAATGTCAGGGTTGAGAGGGGCCCTTAGAATAGGGGGTGTCAGAGCTGGAAAAGACCTTAGAACAGAGAGTGTTGGGGCTGGGAAGGGCCTTAGAGCAGAGAAAGTCAGAGCTGGAAGGTGTCTTAGAACAGAGAATGTCAAAACTAGGAAGACCCTTAGAACAGAGAATATCAGGGCTGGGAGGGCCCTTAGAACAGAGAATGTCAGAGCTGGGAGCGACCTCACACTAGGGAATACCAAAATTGGAAGGGGGTCTTAGAATGTCAGAGCTGGGAAGGGCCTTAGAACATGGAATATCAGAACTAAGAGGGGTTTTAAGTTGAAAAATTCTAGGCCTGGGTTGGAAGAATGCTCAGAAATTCAGCTTAACCCATTGCCTCTGTTCAGCTGTTTCCTCTATCAGAACAGGGTGTTCTAATGGGAGCACAGTAGATTTAAGTTTTAAAATATACAGAGAATGAAAACTCCTTAAGGAGAGGAATCATTTTAAATTTTATCTTTGAATTCTTAGTGCCCAGAACAGGATGGTAAGCATAGTAAACACAAGGAGTGGAAGTCAGAAAATGGGCTCAAATTTTGACTCAGCTGTTTATTCTATGATCTGCCCCATCCCAGTTACTTATATCTGTTATCTATTTTCCTTTTTGGGGGCTAAATTTCTTGAGAAAGCTACAATTCTTGTCTCTTCTTCCCCTCCCCTCAGCCTCTTTAACTCACAAGTCTGGCATCCAGTAATATCATTGCTCTTTCCAAAGTTACCTGTAATTTCCTTAATGGCCAAATCCAGTGGCCTTTTCTCAACCCTGATCCTTCCTAACTTCTATGTAGACTTTATCACACATGATCACTCTCTTCTTCTTGGTCTTCTCTCTGGATTTCTATGACAGGACTCTATCCTGATACTCCACCTACCTCATTTGTCTTTCTCCTTTCCTGGATCTTTACCCAGTTCACACCTTCTAGGTGTAGGTATCCCACAGGGACCCTATTCACCATTTCCTCTATACTACTTCATCTGATGATCTCCTCAGATCCCATTGTTTAAGGATTACCTCTATACTGAGGATTCCTAAATGTACTTAGACCCTCTCACTCCACCAATTTCTTACTTGACATCTCTAATCTTAAATTCATCATGTCTAAAACTGAAGTACTTATGAGCTCTCCTTCAAAACAGCCTCCACTTCCCACCTTTTCTATTACTCTTAAAGTCCCCCAAGGCTCAAAAACTATATTTAATCTCTTGCCAAGGCCTACAATTTTACTTTTATAACATCTTTGGAATGTTTTCCCTTTTTCCCTCTGACTTTGCCATTATCCTGATGCAAATCTTCATTTACTCATGCTTGGACTATCAAAAAAAGGTCATTGGTTGGTTTGTCCATCCCCAGTCTCTCCCCATCCCAAATCATCCTCTTCTAAGCTGTCAAATTGATCCTCCTAAAGCCTAGATATGATCATGTTGTCATCCTATCACCTCCAATCGATAAACTGCAATGACTGTCAATCACCTCCAGGATCAAATATCAAATGCCCCATTTGGCTGTTAAAAATCCCTTTACAATCTGGCTTCTTCCTATCTTTCCTTTTCCTTCCTCTTCTCTGAATCCTTGCCATCCAGTGAC
Organism: Sarcophilus harrisii; assembly: GCF_902635505.1. Lineage (NCBI taxonomy): Eukaryota > Metazoa > Chordata > Mammalia > Dasyuromorphia > Dasyuridae > Sarcophilus > Sarcophilus harrisii. The sequence goes on from NC_045426.1 coordinate 693,047,142, forward strand.
AAAAATCTCCTTACTGTTCCTCATACAGTACTCTAGCTCTTGAATCTAGACATTTTTATCTATTGTTCTGCAATCTTAGAATGCCCTCCCTCCCCATTTTATCTTCCTCTAACTCAGTGGTAAAACCGTACCTTCTATAGAAAGGCTTTTCCAATCACCCTTAACATCAGAGCCTTCTCTCTGTGGATTATTTCCAATTTGTTCTGTACACAGCTTGTTTGTACATATTTGTTTATATGTTGTCTCCTCCATCAATTTGCCAATTCCTTGAGATCATGGACTATCTATAATCTCTCTTTATATCTCCAGTGCCTGGCATATAGTAGGTGCTTCATAAGTGTTTGTTGACTGAATGAATTTGGATCAGTCGCCTTTCCTATCTGGACCTCAGTTTCTCCATCTATAAAATGAAAAAAAAAAAAGATGAGACTAGAGCTCTGAAGTTCCTTCCTGCCCCCAAATTCTATGAGATCCTTTTTAAAAAAAAAAAAAACTCCATTAGCTTGGGTTTTTCTCCTAACTTTAAGTTAGGATTTGAAGCCAGGTGACTCCTGATTCCAAGGCCAGTCCTTGTACAGGCTTGTACAAGATGCTGCTGCATCTCACAGTCTCTGCCACCTTAGGAGAGTTAAGAAGGGGTTAAAGTCTCCAGGAGGGCAACAAAAGACTGCAAAGATCCCTGATGGATGATTTCATACAAATGTCCTTCCATGGGCCTCCCATTCCTTGCTGTGCTCTTGTCTGCCAGTGAACCAGGCATCCCCAGGGGAGATTTTAGATCATCTCCCCTTATCTGCTTGACTGACTGTCAACCTTGTACATCTTCCTGCTTGTGATGAGGCCCTTAATTAATGCTTGTCTGTTTACCATCCTGATTGTCACCTCTGCCTCATTCATCCTCCTTCCCTTTTTCTTCCTCTCTATTCTAACTTCTTTTTCTCCCTCTCTCTCTCCCTTCCTCTCTCCTTCTCTCTCCTCCTTCTTTCTCTATTTCTTTCCTTCCTTCTTTTCCTCTCTCTTATTATCTCCCCCTCTCTCTTCCCTCCCCGTTCTTTTTCTCTGCTGTACCCCTCTTCTTCTTTTCTGCATTTCCTCCTCAGTCTCTCTCCCTCCTTCTCCTTTTCTTTTCTCTCTCTTCTTCCCTCCTTCTTTTTTCTCCGATTCTCTCTCTCCCTCTTTCCCCCTTTCCCTTTTGTCTATTTTTCTCTCTTCCTTTATCCTTTCCCCCTCTCTCATTCTCTCTTCCTCTCTCTTACTCCCTCCTTCTGTCTTCCCCTCTTTTTCTTTCCCTCCTTATTATCTTTCCCTCTTCCTCTTTCCTCCTTTCTATTTTCTCTCTCTCCCTCCCTTCTTTTCCTCTCTCTTTCTCTCTCTCTCTCTCACCCCCAACTGCCTCATTCTAAATCCCAGTGATGCTAATGCCCTTGTGAGATTTGTTCATTCTGTCATTCAGGAATCTCTGTTCAGTCATCCAAATTCCCCTACTTTTAAGGAAAGGCATGATCCAACACCTTTTCAGGTTCAATGTTAGAATAAAATGAGACACTTGTATGTCATAGTTAACAAAAGGAAGTTTCCCTAATCCTAACAGCAAAGATATGGAACAAAAGTACAGTAACATTTATTTTCTACATATGTGAACCTTAACTCCTCTCCAAAAGAAAACTAATCTGATCAGCAATATGTGGAGACTTGAATGGGCTATAGATATCCACCAAATCTAAAGCGAATTTCACAAAAGTAGAACTTTTTATGTTCTTTGGTGACCAGGATAATGTAACTAGAGATTTGATGGAGGCACACTTTAAACCTTGACTATTCCCATGGCCAATCAAATCTGGATTTTGTCCCCTTTTGGGGAAAATCTAGTCTAACCCAAGTTGGGAAAAAATAACCCTGGTAGTTATCATTCCTGTACCTCCTCCTCTTCATCTCATCCTCCTCCCAGCAGCTCCTCAAATTAAAACTGACAACATTTTCCCACTTGATCTGCTGACCTGGAATGCCTTTCTCCAGGGACTCTTTCACTTGTGTCTTTGTTTCCTTAGCACCTAGTGAAGTGCCCTGTACATTTTTTTTTACTCTAAAGGAAAGCAATTATACTTCCTTCAAGGCTTATCTCAAGTTTTCATTGAGATTATTAATACTACTAGCCTATGACTACAAAAAAGATCAAAAAGAGAAAGCATCCAAATATGCAAAAATCTTTAGAGCAGAACTTTTTGTTGTGACACAGAATTAGAAACAAAGTGGATGCCCATCAAAGGGGGAATGACTGAACAAATCATGACATATATGTGTGTATACACATATCTACACACATATGCACATGTGTATGTATACATGTATGGATACGTATGTACACACATATATGTATAGAGAGAGATGGAAAGAGAGACAGAGAAAGAGAAGAGAGAGAGAGAGAGAGAGAGAGAGAGAGAGAGAGAGAGAGAGAGGAGAGAGAGAGATAAATGAATAAATGATTGGGTTATATGACATAATGGAAGGAATGGATTCAGAGAAATATGAGAAGATTTGTTCCAACTGATGCAAAGTGAAATGGAGTGAATCGAGAGCACAATTATGAAAAATTACAGCAATGTAAAAGAAAATAATTATAAAAAACTTAAAAACAGCTCTGGGAAGAGGAGTGGGTAACTAGAAGTTTAGAAGGAGACTTAGTGTGCAGATTTATTTTTGTTTGACGCTACTTTGCTAAGAGAAAAGGGTTTTTATTATTAGGGAGTGGTGGTTACTTTGGGGATGGGAAAAGTAATAGTGATACCCAAAACAAGAAAAAAAAAAAGAAAAGAGCATTGATAAAAAGTTTTTTAAAGAGACAAGGGTCCCTAAGAGGAGACACCAACAAGTAGAGCAATGCTGGGAATACTACTACAACAAATGTAATAGACATCTTAAAGGGAAAAAAAGATGTATGTAATAGAGATTCATAGCACCTCTTGTAATTCTCTTTGTCTATTCTCTCATTAGGAATGCTTGCATTTGTTGATCAATCTTAATAATATATATATTTAAAAACAACAACAAAAGTACCCTGGTTTTTGTTGAGAAAGGAGAAAAGAAAGATGAAAATATGAGGCTAAAGGAAAGGCAGGAAGTCACCATGGAGAGGCACAAAGGGATTTCTGCCGCCTTATGGCAGCCTGTGTCTAAGGGGGAGGTTGATGTAGAGACCACGGGAGAGATCCTGGAAATAAGCCTTGTCCATTGGTAGAGTAGCCTGAGAATCCAATCCACCAGCACTAACATTTGCTTGGCCTTTTGCCATAGCCTGTTAAGTGTTAAGTGAGATGCATCAAGATGAGTGGTTAATTAAATTGACAAACAGAACTCCTACCTTCTGGGCAAAGAGTTAGAAAGCTCCCCATCCTAGGGAAGTCTGGTGAACCTAAAATAATCACCACTATCTTTCTACCGAATGACCTTTTCTCCCCTTCCTTGGGACCTGACCTTCCTTCCTTTGCACCTCTTGCCCCCTCTATTCCATATTAAACTAAGGGGATATAAACATCTGTTTACATCTGCTTACATGATGAAACTGAGCAAGAATTCCTAAATACATATATGTGTATATACACATATATGTTGCATGTGTGGATAGTAAATGTATATATTTGTATGTATGTATGAAAATTATATCAAAGGGAAAGAGAAAGAAGTAAGAATATGTGATATCATTCAGTGAAGCATTTATATACTTATGTGCCAGGATCCATACTAAGCTTTGGGATACAAAGGCAAAATTAAAACAATCCTTGTTCTTAAAGAGCTTACATTTCTAAGAGGAGACAACATACAACATATATGTGTACACACATGTACTTATAAATGTATTATGTACATGTATATACGCGTGTGTGTGTGGGAAGACCAGGATCTTCTGATCCTGCACCCCCTGCCCTATAAGGATCCAGGAAACAGTCCATTCCCACTCATGCTCTATGAAATGTCCCTGGTCTAGAAGATCAGGTAACTACTTCCAATTCTTTCAATTATACATACATACATATATACCTACACACACACACACAGAGACACACACACACACACACACACACACACACATATATATATATATATATATATATATATATATATATATATTACAAATATAAGATTTTTGGTTAGGAAGAGTTCAGGAAAAGCTTTCTGCAGAAGAATATATTTACCTTTGTCCCACATCTCACATCTCATTATAGTTGGGGGGATTTTGAGGGGGATATTCTGGGGATTTCATATTCTAGGCCTGAAACTTGGTGCTGGTTTTTAACATGAACTTAACTCAGTGGTCTTTCATCATCCTCATCACCAATAACAGCCTGTGAGGTTCCTTTCACTCATTTAATCAACAAGTGTTTTTTAAATGCCTATAATGTGCTAATCATTGCTAGGCATTGGTAATACAAAGACAAAAATGAAATACTTTGTGCTCTCAAAAAGGCTTATAATTCCTTTAAGCATTCTTCACCATCATACCTTTCTGTTGATCTCATTACACAAAGCTACAAAGAGCATTGGCTTTGAAATCAATGGATTCAAATCCCACCTTGAAGCCTTTTGTGTGATCCTCAGTTTCCTCATTTGTAAACTGAAGGCATTGGACCAGATGAGTAAGATGAGCAAATCTAGAGACGTAGCCTTCCCAAATGTTCAAATGGACAATTTGCACCTGATCCATGATGGACCTTCCAAATTCTTATTGGTCTTATCAGCCACAGTTAAACACACTGTGTTTTGATCCCAACATCATGATACCATCGGTCCTCTTTGAGTATGAAAGACATGTAGAAACACCTTATCCACTTGAATTATAATATCTTCAGATGTTATATATACCTCCCTTTCCCCTATCCTGTCTCTCCTCCCTTTCCCCTCTTCTGTCCATCTAATTCAGTTGTGATTTAGCCAATGTTTGGAACTTTCCAGGTACACCCAAATCTTAAAACGCAAGGTCTAAACTCCAACCTTGATTTAATGAGATCATCCATCCCCAGGGTCCCCCCAACATATATACTGCACCAATGTAAAAGGAAAAAAAATCTAAGTAAATGTAACAAAATTATAATGATGGCATGGGAATCAGCTGAAGAAATAGGAGATATCCATCCTAGCTCTTCATGGAAGTACAGGATCCACTGATATTACACAGAATATATTTTGGGGCTTTTTCATATATCAATCAGTTGTATTGACAGCCCCCCCCCATTAAAATATTGTTTGTTCTATCAGGATGTCTGCCTTGGAGGGGAGGACGGAGGGATACCTGAGATACTATGGTAATCAAAGGAACAGAAAGTATCATAAAAAAACTTAGATTTTTAAAAAAGAATTCATCCCCACCAGCCACCCTACCATGTTTCTGCATAATGGGAAGGGCAATGAACTCACTGATCCCAAGGTTTCTTTTTTCTAGGTCTCTTTTGAAACATCCTTGCATTTCATCAGCAGGGTCAGTTCATATTTCAGGACAGTTTCTTGATAAGTTATTAGCAGGGAAGGACATGCTGGTCAGTAAACAGAAGCAAGGTTGCACAAATAAATGTGTTTGAAGAAAAGCCTTGAAAAGCTTATGGCAAGTCTGTTTTTTGCAAATTATGGGTTTTCTTTGACCAGAGTGACTGAGCTCTAGATAATCCTTAGAGAGAGCAGCAAGAGACAATGAAAATATATTTCCTTTCCTCTTTTAATGGTACAAGGTATCAAATACTAAGCTTTGATCAGAAAGACTATCCTTGAGTCAAATGCAGCTTCAGACATGTACTAGCTGTATGTCCCTGAGCATGTCACTTAATCCTGTTTGCCTCAGTTTCCTCATCTGCAAAATGAGCAGAAGAAAATGACAAACTGGTCTAGTATCTTTGTCAAGAAAACTGCAAACGGAATCATGGAAAGTAAGATATGACTGGAAAGAAATGACTGAACAACAGCAACAAATTAGGATTTTTCCATCATGATGAAGGGAAAATAGCTGATAATCTATTCTGTAGAGGTTCAGGATCATCTGCCTCAGGAGGCAAAAATATTAGCTCTGAAGGAAAGGCTTAGAAGAGCAAGGTTGGTAAAAGCTGATTTTATAAGAGGCCTTTCCTGCCCACTCCCATGGCAGCTCACCCAGCTATATTATCTCATATTTATCTATCTTCTATGTGGGTAGTGTTTTTGCTTGTCATCTCCCTCATTAGAATATGAGCTCCTTGAAAGTAGGAACCATATCTTTTCCTTTCTTTGAATTTCCAGAGCTTAGCACAAGACCTAGTATATATTAACTGCCTAATAAGTGAATTGTGATGATAAATGAAGTGGTAGTGATACCAATGATAATTTTCAAAGTTTTTTTTTCAAGACACATGCATAGATAATTTTCAGCAATCACCCTTGCAAAACCTTGTGTTCCAAATTTGTTCCCTCCTTTTCCCCAATCCCATTCCCTAGATGGCAAGTAATCCAATATATGTTAATCACATGCAATTCTTCTATATATATTTCTACAATTATCATGCTGCACAAGAGAAATCAGGTCAAAAAGAGAAAAAATGAGAAAGAAAACAAAATGCAAGAAAACAACAACAAAAAAGTGAAAATACTATATTGTGATCCACACTCAGTTCCCACAGTCCTTGCTGGGTGCAGATCACAGGATCATTGGAACTATCCTCAATCATTCCATTATTGAAAAGAGCCACGTCCATCAGAATTGACCATTGTATAATCTTGTTGTTGCCATGCACGATAATCTCCTGGTTCTGCTCACTTCACTTAGCATCAGTTCCATAAGTCTCTCCAGGTCTCTCTGAAATCATCCTGCTGATTTTTTCTTACAGAATCATAATAATAATATTCCATCATAACATTCATATACCATAATTTATTAAGCCATTCTCTAACTGATGGGCATCCATTCAGCAATAATGATGATTTCAAGTATCTATTTTATTTTTTTTTAATTCTTGTTATTCAATCATGATCCTATTTGAGGGTGATTTAAGTGATTATTATGAACATGGAATTTTGGGAAATTCAGAAAAAAATAAGACATGATTCCTGATCTCAAGAAATTTTCATCCTAGTTGAGAAGATAAGGCACAGATGTGAATGGTTATTGAATTAAGCAAAGTGATTTGTAATAACCTTAAAATAAAATCAATAAGCATTCACTAAATACCTACTATGCGCACCAATATACTGAGCATTAGAGATATAAAGAAAAGCAAAACTATCAACAAAACAATCTCCACCTAAGGAGATGACAATCTAGAGGGAGACAAAATGCAAATACATACAAATAAGATATGGATAGCATAAATTGAAGGTACTACTAATAAAGATAAATGATGATGGTGGTAACATTTATATAGTGCTTTAGGGTTTGCAAAGAACCTTATAAATATTGTTTCATTTGATCCTCACAACAATTCTGGAAAATGCTGTTATTATCTCCATTTTACAGATAAGGAAATCAAGATGGGAAGTGATATGACTTGCTCAGGGTCACACAACTAGTAAGTATCTGCGCCTGGATTTGGGCTTGGTTCTTCCTGACTTTAAGACCAGTGCTCTAACTTTAAGCATTACAGGAAAAGGCTTCCTATCTAAGGGCATGATTTTAGTTGGGACTTGAAGGAGAGAGAAATGAGGAAGGAGAAATTTCCAGGCACAGGAGATTTTTAATAAAGAGATAGAATATCATGTGAGAAAGAACAAGGTAGCCAGTGTAACTAGATCATGAAGGGTGCAGAGGGCAAACAGTATAAAGAGACTAGGAAGATAAGAAAGGATCAGAACTTTAAAGATCAAACAGAGGAATTTATTATTGATCTTGCAGGGGATAGGGAGCCACTGGAGTTTATTGCCCACAGAGATGATTTGATCACACCTACATTTTGGTAAAATAAAGAGAAAATGGTTCCCCATTCTTTGAGTTGATGAAATTTACTTACAAATTCTATCACATTAAGGATTAAGAGAATCGAAGAAAGAGACCTCAATAATCATGTAATACACGCCCCATTTAGCTGAATAAGAATTATTTTCACAACAAACCCATCAAACCATTGTCCGGCTTATGTTGGAGTCCTCCAGTCATGGGGGACCCACTGCCCACTCCACATTCATATCATTATAATTATTAAGAAGTTTTCCCCAACCACAAGCTGAACCCTACCTCTTAGCCACTTCCATCAAGAAGTTCAATTTAAGGGAGAGAGATGAAAGTAAATATGTACTGAAGACCCAAGGACTTTCCATTTGGAAGATCTATTCAATGGACAGTTCAAGGTCAATATACATTGAAGATCTGGAGACCTTCCATTTAGAAGTTTCATTTAAGGGAGAGAGTTCAAAGTTAACATACACTAAAGACCTGGGGACCTCTGACTTAAAATATACATCCTGAATCACATTTCAGCTCTGGTAGGAAAAAAAAAAATAAAACACAAACATCAAACAAAACTGCCTACTTTTTCTCCCCTTCACTTCCTTAGGTGTTTTTATCATAATATAAAAAGGATAATGCTGGCTGGCTGCCATCAGTCACTGTTTCCCCATACAGGGACAGCCCTGTTAGCCCTGATTAAAACATCTCTGCTTGGTGTGCCATCTGAAAAGAGGTGAAGAGGATTATTGCTAAGTAGAACTGAACATTTACAGCTGAAAGATCAAAGGTCCCAAGGCAGGACAAACACATGCCAGCTTCCCTTCATATGGTACTTTATCCCATTATAAATATTGTTCACTTGAGCACCTAGTTGACATTTATGTTGGGAGGTCAAGAGCAAAATAGAGAGTAATGAAGGTCAAGTACAAGATTACAGGCTGATAAGAGTTTAAAGAAGAAGAGAAATGACATTATATGTGATAAACCCAGAAGAATGGCTTGTTAATATAATAATAACTCCTGATAATTAATAATATACAACATATAATGTGATAACAACTAAGTTAGGGTTATTAATGATTAGTTCTGGGTATATCCTAAAACTTTTGAGGTGTTGAAATGGAGGATACTGAGAAGTAAATAACATAAAATAAAAATAAATAAATATGGAAAAATCATAACTCCTTATATTTCTAATCTAAGTTTGCAAAATGCTTCATATGGCTTAGCTTATTTGATCAACCCTGGTAGGCAGATAGTGCAATTTCAGTGAAGAAACTGAGACTCAGCAACTCATCTCTTTCAGTTGTTGAGAGATCCGATAAGATAACTTACCTCAAGTGCTTGGCAAACTTTTAAGGGATTAGAAAGCAGAATTGCTACTTCTTTGGGCTTGACATTTTGTTGGAGTGGAGAACTCATAATGAGGGAATTCCTTCCAAATGACTCTTTTAAAAAATTGAGTTTTACTAAGTTCTTAGTGTATAATGTGCTGGACCTGGAATTAGAAAGACGAGTTCAAGTTCAGCTTTCAGATGGTTATTAACTATGTCATCCTGGGAAAATCATTAAATCTCTCTCTGCCTCAGTTTCCTTGACTACAAAATGGGAATAATACAAGTAGCAATCTCCCAAAGTTATTTCAAGGATCATAGTTGTATGTATGTCTGTGTGTTTTGTTAGAAATAATAACATGAGGATTGAACATGCCAGTTCTCCAGACTTGAGTAGACCATATCGTGTCCATGTGAGCTTGGTCAGATTCTATTGTAATATCTGTTGGACAGACCTATTTCCTAATGGTTTCTACCACCCCCCCCCCTTTCCCAGAAAGCAGATGCTGATGACTTTCTGAGCCCTCTATCTGGACCACATCACCCATGACGTCCGCAGAATGAGGCCCACCAAATAACAGCCCTCTGTTGCCCAGATGGCCCAAAGGACAACAGAAAGCAGCTGGGGTCAAAAAAAAAAAAAAAAAACTTGGGTGGTGAATCTCAGTTTTCATCCATTTCATTCCTATGACTCCCTTCATAATATAGGGAGAATATGGCTGGTTCCCTGGACACCTGCATCAGTTTCTTTTCTTTTCAGAGAGAAGAAACATTTAGAAGACCAAAGCAAATAGGAGAAAAAAAAAAGAAAAAGGAAAAAAAAAAGAAGAAGGGAGAGAAGAAGGGAGGGAGGGAGAGAGGGAAGGAGGGAGAGACAGAGAGAGACAGTGAGACAGAAACAGACAGAGAGAGGGATAGGGGAGAGGGAGGAAAGGAGGGAGAGAGAGAGAGAGGAAGGAAGGAGAGAAATAGGAAAAGAAAAGAAAAAGAAGAGAAATAAAAGAGATTGAAGACAAAGAGAAAGAAAATAAAATAAAATTGGAGATAGGAAGAAAGGGAGAGAAAGAAAATGAAAGAAAGAAAAAAGAGGAAGGAAGGGAGATAGAACAGAAAATGAGAAAAAAAGAGAAAGGGAGAGAGGAATAGAAAAAGGAGAGAGAAAAAAAGCTAGAAAGAGAAAGAAAGAGAGAGAGAGAAGGAAGGAGGGAGGGAGGGAGGGAAAAGGAAGGAAGAAAGGAAGGAATAGAAAAAGAAAGAGAAAAAGAAAAAATAAAAAGAGAAAGAAATAAAAAGAGAGGCAAGGAAGGAGGAAGGAAAAAAGGAAAGAAAGAAAGAAATGCAATACAATATGTAAGGGGATTTCCACATTGATTATATTCATCCACATTACCAGGTTTTTCAAGGGGTGGTATAAGGAGTTGGGCGTAAATTTTAGGGCTGGATCAAATCATGAACTTAAAAAATAATTTCCACATGAAAGAGAGAGTTGTCAGAATCCCCTAGGTTTTATCCAGCCAGAATTATTTCTGCTCCATACAAAGATAACGATGCTGACCCATACTGACTGGAAAAAACATCTGTTTGAAATTTGTTCCCTCGAATGAGCATGTCAAAATCATGGCACAGTAGAAAATGTGTTGTTTTGGGAATCAACGGGCCTGGGTTTGAATCCTGGTTCTACTGTATGTGCCTCTATGGCCTTGGACACAACTACTGTGGGCCTCAGTCACTTTCCTCTCCTATAGAATAAAGACACTGGACTCTATAATCACTGAGATTCCTCACAGAACAATGATCCAACAAACATTTATTAATCATCTACTGTGTGCTAAGTTCTGGGGAGATGAGGACAAAATGAAATAAACTCTGCTATCAGTGAGATTACCTTCCACCAGGCAAATACAGCATGTGCTAATACTCATCTCAGGGAGCACTTCTTGTGGGAAGGCTCCCCTCATCTCCCCAGATGCCTCTCTCTTAGCAAAGCAAATTTTGTCTAAAATTTACATACAAATGCATATACATGTATGTGTATCCTTTCTGAGGAAAGGGATTGTTTCATTTATGTGTCCATATCCCTAGAGTGATCGGCATATAGTAGATACTTAATAAATGCTTGTTGATTGACTGATTGCTACAGTGTTTTCTTATGGATAGGGTAGAGTAAGAAGACCCTCTGATACTTATTAGTTGCATGATCTTATACAAGTCATTTCCCTTTTCTGCTCCTCTATAAAATAGCTCAGATTCAATGGTCCCTAACATCTCTCACAGCTTTTAAAAATTAAACTATGATTTTCTTGTATTGCCATCTCCGCCATTATTTTTCCATCTAGTGTTTCCTTGTGAGTCATAAAAAGACAATTCACTTTCAAAATTTTACCTCCTAGGCCACAAGTATTTGCCTGACCTACCATCTTAAAAAGACTTTGAATTGAAGCTTGGAGATGGAGTTCTTCTGCTATCTCCCATGTTATCTAGTTCAGCTTCATCCAGGTAAAGAAATGGATGGATATATGAATGGAAAAGTCTTTATTAAGTCATGTCTATATGTCAAGAACTGCTAAGTATTTTGAGACAAATAAAACAAGATAGTCCATGCTCTCAAGCTCACATGCTTATAAAAAGGTAGGAGGGTTTATCTGCAGGGCAAAGGGAAAGGACCAGTAGAACTTAAAGTTCTGGGCAAAGTAGATTAATTTCTTCTTTAATGACATCTCTGTTAATAAAACAATTTGCTTTAGATATAGTTATAGACAGATAAGTATAGATAGATATCTAGGTATATCTATATATATCTACATATATCTATATCTAAATCTATCTATATCTATATATCTATATTTATCTCTGTCTATCTATCTATATAGATAGATATAGATGTATCTATCTATATCTACCTCTATCTGTCTCCATCTCTATCTCTACAGATATATCTATATCTCTATATATAAGAAGGGAGGAAAGAAGAAAAGAAGGAAAGAAGGAAAGGAAAGATATCTATATATCTATCTATAGATAGATATAGAGATAGGTAGGTAGAGATGGAGATAGACGTCTATATCTATATCTAAAGATATAGATATGTAGATATAAAACCATTTGGCAAGACAAGGGCTTTGAAGATTATCAGGAAGATGAGCTTATAGCACCTGTGGAAGTAATTATTAAGTAAAATCTCTACAAGGTCTTTCCTTCAAATGTAATAGTGGGCACCAGCTTGAGAGCAGGGCTGGTAGTAGTGGGGAGGAGGGACAAGGGTTGTTGTTCCCAGGACTCAGGATTATCCTTCTATATGGGTTTAACTTCCTTACCCTTGGTTACTTTCTATAAGAGAGGAGGGTTTCCTTCTTTCCTTTGGAGGATTCCCCCCCCCCCCCCAGGACTCAGAATTACATTTATACATGAATTTACCTTCTTTACCTTGGGCCAGAGACTGGCAGGAGTGATAGTGTAATTCAGGGGTCCTCAAACTACAGCCCGCGGGCCAGATGCAGCAGCTAAGGACGTTTATCCCCCTCACCCAGGGCTATGAAGTTTCTTTATTTAAAGGCCCACAAAACAAAGTTTTGGTTTTTACTATAGTCCGGCCCTCCAACAGTCTGAGGGACAGTGAACTGGCCCCCTATTTAAAAAAGTTTGAGGACCCCTGGTCTGTAGGTGATAGTGGCAGGGGTAGTTAGTCTTCAATGGCTACAAAGATTAAGTTAGAGACAGAGGTGGTGGCCTGGTAATGCTTTACCCTAGATTATATAGTGGATCTGGCTCTAAATACTATCACATAGAATGACATGTGAGAACAACAGAGAGAGAAGGAAAAGATGGTGGATGACAAGATGAGCAGATTAGTGAATGTCACAGAAGGTATCGTGATTCAGTAGAAAGATAATGGAATTTATTGTCAAAATTGTTCAATTATTCTGCAATCATGTCCAATCCTTTGTAAACACTATTTGGGGTTTTCTTGGCAGAGATACTGGAATGGTTTCTTTCTCCAGCTCATTTTACACATGAGGAAACCGAGTCAATTAAGGCAATTTGTCAGACATGACACAACTAGGAAGTGTCTGAAACCAAATTTGAACTCAGATTTTCTGAACTTCCTAGACAGAACTCAAGCTCTTCTACCATGTAGCTTCGTACTATCAAGATGCTTAGTTTCAAATTCTGCCCCTTTGGCTTGTTACATGTGTGACCTCAGGAACTGACTGCTCTTCCCTGGATTTCAGTTTCCTCATCCATAAAATGAAGACAGCACTAAATCAGTCATCACCAAACCTTCATTATTGCAACACACCAAACAGACTGGTCTAAACAGCTGGGGATGCAAAGGCAATACAGTGAGATGGTCCCTGCCCTCAAAAAGCTTATCTTCTAATAGGAGAGAGAGCACATCCATATACAAACACAGCCAGCCAGAAGCCTACTGATACACATGTTAATGAGCAGGAATTGGGGGGAAATGTACCTGTAAATTTAATCTGCATTATTCATATTTACCTTATTACTGACTGAAGGTTAGATAATTAGCAAAATAATAAATCATATCTTGATTTGTAGGATTAGCTGATTTCCACAGTGTAAATGCTCATAGTGAAAATTTAACAATCTGAGAGTTGGTTCAAGCTGGCTCTAGTCTACTGTTCTGCTTAAAGTATACTAATGGCAACTTCAGAAGGAAATATTAGAAACTAGAGGGTAAAGGATGGGGTAGGGGGAAGAGAAGTCCTGCAGAAGATGTGGGCATGAGCAGAAAGAAAGTTAAGATGAAATCTGGGCTCTCAACTGAGGATGATATGTGAATTAAATCTATGGAAAACTGGAGCATTGAAACTTATGAACATCACCACTAATGTTCTCTAAAGAAAGAATATATACACACCGAATGGCATCACGGGATCTATAGCTTTATTGAAAGGTTAAATTACAATTTTGAAGGGAGAGAATAACAGACAGAAGGGGAGGAGTGTCAAAAGGTATATGGGAGGGTGCCAGAGACAAACTCCATGGTGTATAGTTTTGACTATATCCTTAATGGTAGTGATGAGGGCAGCGGCAATCTTCAGTGGCTCCCTATTGATTCAAGGATGAAAAACAAAATCCTTAGCCTGACATTTCATGTCCTCTGAAATGTCTTCCATCTACATTTTAAATGATGTCATTTTATCTTCTTACGACATCCTTGTTCCAGAAAAAAAAATGAACTGCCAATCATGTCCTGAATGTGACCCTAGATTACATCATTAAAATGTGTTTTATCTTTTTATTCTCCTTCAAGTTCCCTCAAATATCAATCACAAGTGACTTATGTCTAAATCCCACAGAGAGTTTAGCCCAGATTATGAATACAATGTTGTTGTGTTGGTGGTGATTGTTCAGTTGTTTTCAGTGATATCTGATTCTTTATGACCCCATTCGAGATTTTCATAGCAAAGATACCGGAGTGGGTTACCATTTCCTTTTCCAACTCATTTTATAGATGAGGAAACTGAGTTAAGTGACAAATAAGGTTAAGTGACTGGACCAGGATCACACAGCTAGTAAGTGTCTGAGGTCAGATTTTAACTTGGGGAAATGAGTCCTTCTGACTCCAGGTTCTCTGGGCTCTCTAGCTGACATATGCACATAATGGACACTCAGTAAATGCTTGCTGATTAAATCCAGTAATAATGATAGACTATCAGTCTTTGGTAGGCTAGGAGGGAAAAGCTTTTTTTTTCCTTTTTTTTTTTTTAATTGAAGCTTTTTATTTACAAAACATATGCATGGGTAATTTTTCAACATTGACCCTTGCAAAACCTTCTGTTCCAAATTTCCCTCTCCTTTTCCCCCACCCCTTCCCCTATAATGGCAGGTAATCCAATACATGTTAAAGATGTTAAAATATATGCTAAATCCAATATATGTATACATATTTAAACAATTAACTCGCACAAAAAAAAAATCAGATCAAGGAAGAGAAAAAAAACTAGCAATTGTCTTAGGAGAGAGAGAGAGAGAGATTCCTAATATCTTTGCATCCCTATTTCATAATGTGTCTGCTTTCTCTGGTTACCTCACAGTGGATCTGATGCTAGCTAGTAGAAGCTTGGGATGAGACTTCCTCAACGATACTGTTTATAACTTGGCAAATCCAGGTCTCCCAAAGATATTCTGAGAAATTATTGTAGTTTCTCAGCCAGTTAAAATTACTTGACACCCCATCACTTTGGAGAACATGATTCATATGAAGGAATTAATTTGTTTCTTTCAGCAAGGTGTCCTGTCGAAAAACCACAATCTGTCTGATTTGTTGTCTTCTCCCTTCTTCAACTTGAAAGAAATTGGCTTAGTTCTACAAACAATGTCATTTGGACTGCTTATTTTTGCTGTAGAAGCAAGCTTCAGGGAAAATGTGCCAAATTCCGAGAATTGGTCTGACATTACTTAAATTTCTTTTTTTTTTTCCTTTGATAATAGTTATGTTCTTTCAATTCAACCCGATCATAAACTCTGTAAAAGCAAGACCCTGTCATAAACTCTGTAGAGTCTTAGGCCTGGAGTTGAAAGGGACCATAAGAATGCTCTAACACCTTTAAATTATAGATGACCATTGCTTCATTGGATCACACTATGGAAAAAACGTATAAAGTTCTTACTTTATTAGTACTTTGTATATTACTATGTTTACTAATATGCAGATTATGAGAGGTATTATTGCCTGATGGTTAGACAGATAACTAAAGACAGGAAGATCCTGCCTCTGAGTTACAATAACTTTATAACCTTAGGCAAATTCTGTAACCTCTTAACGTTGTGGCCAGTGTCCTAAAATGATAAGTTTCATAAGATATATGTCTATATTGATAGAGGAACTTCTTCCTCTGGGAGCTTTCTATACCACTGAAATTTTTATCTTTGTAACCTCTGTATGTGGTATAATGTTTGGCCTTTAGGAGGTCATATGGCCATAGAGTTAGAGCTGCAAGGAATCTTAGAGGTTAATGAGTCCTCATCTTATCAATGACATGTCATCACCCAACTAATCAACAATAGGATTAGAATTCAAATCCAGGTAATAAGAATGACAGAATTATAGACTTTCAGAGACAAGAGGGACCTGTACTCTCTCACTTACACTGGAAAGAAATACATACTCTACTTTCTCAGATACATGGTCATCTAGCCTCTGCTTAAAGACTCCCAGTGATCAAGAATCTACCACCTCTCAAAACATT